>NC_141882.1:19106111-19737222 GCF_030686135.1 Camelina sativa | reverse complement strand
TCTCCAACGATAGTTGGGTAGGGAAGTGATTAAGGTTGATTGTTTCTATCACAAGAGTGTTTTAACAAGATTTTAGAGATTCATTGTCTAGGGAATATTTGCTTGAGACATGTAAGACATCCAAATTGGTCAGGAACACTTAGGAGTCGATTAACCCATCCTTAGGAGCTTTGTATTTAGATTTTTTACATTTTTATTCATAACTCGATCCCTTACTCAAACAGGTACACGATTACCTGCTTTGAGTATACCTTCGAGTTGTTCATACTCATCTTGTTTACTCGATCACCCCACCCGATCCTGTACTCGAATGCTTGCATCGAGTGCTTAGGTCATGTGGTTCTTGTTTATTTACTTTCTTTTGTTTATTTTAGGATGGTTAGATCAAACCCCGACTATTGCCTGGCTTGACTTGCTTGTTCTGATTGCATCCTATGTCCTAGCATAACAACCATTTGGATTGATAACCCTTTGTAATACAACTGCATAGGGAATTGATACCCTGGGTGAAAATCGTATTATCGGTCCCTCCTTAGCACACTATACAGAGAAGTCCTACCAAATATCAGAATGTTCACTACAAGAAAAATGTGATATTACCAGAAAATTGCCAGAAGCTGTTTGTGGCAAAAAACATTTACCACCATTTTGACACAATATCGCCACACCTAAATATTACTTCATTTTTTGTGGTAAATCGTGTCAAATTTGCCACGACCAAAAACTTTGTGGCAATTTCTGGCAATATTTGCCATGAATTAACAGAAAATGTCGTGTCAATAAATGCCACATATTAGTAAGAGACTTTTTCTGGCAAATTTACCAAAATAGACTAACGTGGCATTTTGTGGCTAATTGTAACAACAAACGTCTCTGGCAATTTTCGTGACAATAGTTTGCCTCTGATAATGTTGTGGCAAATAACTAAGTGACAAAACTCAGTTTCGACAAGTCCAATCTAATAATGCATATGAAAATATTTTAACTCTGCATCGAATAATCTGTGCTATTTGTTACTCTTTTTTTAAAGTCTTTGTGTTATCATGTCATGGCAGTAGTGGTGAATATATTATTTTGTTTATTCATGATAATGTTATGGCAAAATAAAACCACTATATTATCTTCCAACGATTCGATCAGAAAACAAACAAAACTAAACACAAAAAAATGTCTGATTTTTTTAATTCAAGAGAATGGATGTATAGAAGGTTAGATGAAGAGCGAGGAGGTGTATCAAATGAATTCGTAGATGGGATACATGCATTTTTATCTTTTGCTCGTAATCAACCATCTTATCGACAACGAGGGAATTTATTATGTCCGTGTTCCAAGTGTAAAAACCAAAAGCGTCGCCACACCGATATCGTTGAGAAGCACATATACTTGAAGGGATTTACAGAGAATTATTATGTTTGGACGCATCATGGAGAAAGTTGCGAAGCATCAACAAGTCATTGCCCAGTTGAACAAGAAACTTGGAGTGATCACCAGAATAGTCCAGTGGCTGTTGATCATTCTTATGATCCAAATGAAGATGTTCACATGTTATTTGACGATGCAACAATTCAAGAAAATATGGTGGAGCCAAATTTTGAAGAGAGATACCATGATAGCGGCTTTCATGCGTTTGAAGCAGTGAATCAACCCCTTTACGAAGGGTGTCATGATGGAATTTCTCCATTGTATCTCGCCTCAAAAATACTGAATTGGAAGACCACTTACAATCTAGCTGAGGCATGCTTGGATGAAATATCTGAAACATTTAAAACAGTCCTTCCGTCACCCAATAAAGCTCCTGAGTCATACTACGAGACAAAGAAGTTGAGTCGATCACTTGGATTGCCTTGTCATAAGATTGACGTGTGCGAAGATAATTGTATGCTTTTTTGGAAGGGAGGAGATAAAGAGTTATTGCAATGTCGGTTCTGCAAAAAAGATCGGTTTTTTCCGTATAGTGGAAAAGGTAAAAGAATACCCAAGCATAGGATGTTTTATTTGCCTATTGGAGATCGGTTGAAGCGATTGTACCAATCAGAGACAACATCATCACATATGAGATGGCACGCAGAACATGTATCCCCGGAAGGAGAGATGCATCACCCCTCTGATGGAAAAGCATGGAAGCATTTTCAGAAGGTATATCCACAATTTGCTTATGAGAGTCGTAATGTTTATCTAGGCTTATCAACAGATGGATTTAATCCAATTGGTATGAACGGTCAGGCACACTCGGTTTGGCCAGTTATATTAACACCATACAATTTACCTCCCGGGATGTGTATGAAAAAGGGATATTTTTTTCTAGCGATATTAGTTCCAGGGCCGAAACATCCGAAGAAGAGCCTAGATGTCTTTTTGCAGCCATTAATTGAAGAACTACAGTTTTTGTGGAGCGACGGTGTGGATGCTTACGATGTGTCAAGAAATCAAAATTTCAAGATGCGTGTTGCATTGATGTGGACAATTAGTGATTTTCCCGCATACGGTATGCTCTCGGGTTGGACTACACATGGTAGATTGGCTTGTCCGTATTGTCTAGAAGAAACAAAGTCATTTTGGTTGCCAAATGGAAGAAAACACAGTTGGTTTGATTGTCATAGAGTATTCTTGCCTAAAGATCATCCTTACCGGCGGAATTTAAGAGCATTTCGAAAGGGAAAATCAATGCACGATGATCCTCCAACATGGTTATCTGGGGAGGAAATTCTTTATGAGAGGATAAGAAGCATTGAAGGGGTGTTCAGAACTGTCGATTGTGGAGGAAAAGGTCATGATAACCCTGCTCGTACTATCACAGGATATGGTGATTATCATAACTGGGTGAAGCAAAGTATATTCTGGGATTTGCCGTATTGGGCAGACCTACTTCTTCGACACAATCTCGATTTCATGCACATCGAAAAAAATTTCTTCGACAATCTCATTAAGACATTGCTGAATGTTCCAGGGAAGACAAAAGATAACGTTAAATCTAGGATGGATCTTCCTTCCATTTGCCGAAGACCGGATTTAGAGGTTACTCCTGATGGAAAAGCACCTGTTCCAAAATTCAGATTATCAAAGGATGGTAAACATAAATTTTTAACATGGATGAAAAACGAGATAAAATTTCCAGACGGATATGCTTCAAAGTTTTCACGTTGTGTTGACTTAAATAATTGGTCACTATCAGGCCTTAAAAGTCATGATTGTCATGTGATCATGCAACGACTTCTGCCTATTGCATTTTTAGAGCTACTGCCCGAAGCTATCCACACAGCTATTTCAGGTATTAAATTAATTCTATAATAATTTTAAGAATTAAACATAGTATGTGCTGCAATTAGTAAATTAAATAAATATAATTAATTATAAAAAAAACTTTTTTTTGTAGATATTTCACTTTTCTTTCAAGATATATCTGCAAAGATGTTGAGGACTGAAGATGTTGCGGTATTAAAAGAAAATATTTCTGTGAAGCTTTGCAATCTTGAGAAAATTTTCCCCCGTCATTCTTTGATGTCATGGAACATTTACCTGTGCATCTTCCTGATGAAGCTGCTTTAGGTGGTCCAGTCCAATATAGGTGGATGTACCCGTTCGAGCGATACATGTATCATTTAAAAAAAAAGGTAAAAAATAAGGCACGCATTGGAGGTTCGATAGTTGCTCAATGTGTGAACGAAGAGATTTCCAATGTGATGGCCAATTATTTGCCTCGTAAACCTTTAGATACATCTGAAGTTTCTGGTGAAGTAAAATTCACCTACTCATATCCCAATGTACCGAGCATCTTCCAGCAAGAAGGACGAGTAAGTGGAAAACCAAAACGTAAATGGTTTACTGACGTAGATTATAACGTGCTTCAAACATTTTTACTACTCAATTGTGAAGAATTTACACCATATGAGAGGTATTCTTTGTTTCTTTAATTTTCAGTTATACATATTATTAGATAATAAAAAATTTGCCACTAATTTCTAAATGTACACAGGATGTTCGAGGAGTATATGACGCTGAGCATACCAAATATTACTTCAAAAGAAATGGATAAAGCAAAAAAAAAAACATTTTGCGGAATGGTGTAGAGACTATGTAAGTGTTGTAGTTAATAATATATATATATATATATATATATAGATGAGTTTATATAAATATATTAATTTTCATTTAATCTAATCATATATATATATATATATATATATATAATTTTGGTACAGATGAACGATGCTAGTGCGTCATATGTATTCCCGTTTTGGATGCTTGAGTTTGTACAAGGTCCAAACCATCAATTCACTACTTGGCCAATGTATTACTCACGCGGATACCACTACCATACCCACAACCATGGACATACTAAAAAAACGCATAATTATGGTGTATGTGTCCGTGGAACAACGGAGACCGAGTATCTTGGACTTATTGAGGAGATACTTATGATTGAGTATCATGGTGTTGTTGGGCTCAAAGCTATGGTTTTTAAATGCACATGGTTTGACAACAAACTTGGTCATGGAATCCGCAGACATCCGTCAGGTATTGTTGATGTTTTGCCCCTTAAACAATATGAGAAATATGATCCTTATATTTTACCGGAGCAATGTGATCAAGTCTGTTTTATTCCGTATCCTCGGTTGCGTGATAACGTAAGAGACAATTGGTGGACATCTACAAAAGTTGTTCCGAGAAACTTTTTAGAATCTACAGAAGTTATTCAAACCGCTTTACAAGATGAAAATTATAATCATGTTGTGGCAACAAGTGGTATTTTGCAAGTTGATACACTTGCAGTCGAGGATGAAGATGAGTACGAGTCTTTATTGGTTGATCATGCCGACGATGAATATGATTCTGAAGATGGTTTGGATGACACTGATTCAGATTCTGATTCTGATTCAAGTGAGATGATGATGATGGTGAAGACTGAAGATCACGATGAATGATATATATATATATATATATATATATATATATATATATATATATATATATATTTGTGGTCAACTCATATTGTAATATATATATATATCATTCATCGTCAACTCATATTGTAATATATATGAATTACATATCTAAATTAGTTCTTCTATGTATCTGCATGTTCTTTTGATCTTAATTAAAAGACAAACTTTACTAATTTATTTTCTAATTTTTATAGATTGCCACGAGTATCACATATGTGGCAGTGAAATTTTCCCTTCCCGGGTTATATTCCCGCAATTCTTTTTCCTCTTAATTATTTTACTTTCTTCTACTTAACCTAAGGAGAAAACCCTCGCCGAATTCTAAACACCATTTTTGGCTCTCTTAGCACTGATCGTCCGTCTCATCTCTTTTCATCCTCTCACCGTCTCTCCTCCTTGTCGTCGCCGTCTCTTCTCGTTCCTGTCTCTATTATCTCCTTGTTGCATCTCTGTTTCTCCTCCTGGCCTCTGCGCTACTCCAGTACCACCGTCTCTTTGTTGTCTCAGTATCTGTAACTCTCTCTCTCTCTCTCTCTCTCTCTCTCTCTCTTAATTGTTGTTTGTCGTTGAACAGAGAAAGGATGAAAATTTTAGTTCTTCAAATCTGGAAAATTAAAGCTTTGTATTTTGTTAATTCCACCTAGAAAACAATTTGTTGAATATTGATGTGGGGGCGAATGTTTATTTCTTCGTACTACCAGGTCCCAATTTTAAAAGATCAATTTTTTTCATGTGTGCAAGAGACCATAACCAATAGAGATGATTAATGTTCTTATCTCTATCATTTTGGCTATTAGAGTAAATAGAAACTCAATTTTAATGTTCATATTTTCTTTTCTGAACAAAGCTGCGAATATGAATCATTCTCGTCGTGGTGGCTACTCCTTCCAAAGAGCTTCTCGGACTTCTGATGATATCCTGCCTCCTGGAGCAATTGGGTCAGTTAGTTCCACTACTGCAGCTTATACCACTGCAAGTCTCGCTGAATTGAAGAATGCACCAGCTAGACGTAACATGCCACATTTGCACCCAGAAAAGCTCAACGGAACTTTATGGTAAACACAGTTCCTTTATACATTATGTTATTAGTTTAACTTATGTGTAACCAATATACTTTCTATGTGTTATATAGGTTTGATATTCACCCTCAAGTCACCAAAGACATCTGTAAAACTTGGAAAGCAAATTTTTGGGGACCATGGTGGAATTTTCGTATGGTTCCCCAAGAAAAAAAAAACATGTGGTGGTCGAGTTTCAGGGTATGTTTTCTTATTGTTTGTTTTAGATGGATTTAATAATGAATACTACTATCACATTAGTCCCTGTACTTTTGCAGCAACAATACTGCTGGGATGATGTACATGAGGCTGCTGTGTTTAGTGCTTGGGAGGAACACTGCAAGGGATCTATATCAAGTCGCGTGAGCCAAAGAAAGTTAGCAGGAAATAAGCCGGAATACATTAGCGACAATGACTGGGACCACATGCTGCAAATTTGGGAGACTGAACAAAGCATCAAGAAGTGCAAAAAAAACTCACTGAACCGAAAAGCTAACCCACATTTCCACACTGCTGGGGCTAAAAAAATTGTTAGAATCGAACATGAGATGGTATGTGACTGTATAGTTTAAATTTTGTTTTAAGATTACTAGTTTTGACTCTTATTTTTTCTTCATTAGACAGTTGCAGCTGGTGGTGTACGGCCATCAATTACGGCATTAGTAAAGGAAACGCACACGAAAAAAGATGGGACATTTGTTGATAAGCGTGCAGAGAAGTTCGTCAAAACGGCGATGTCTTTGGCTATGGAGCGATGTACAAATGAAACAAATGTTGGTGAAACTGGATCAACCTTAGTTGTACCTTCCTCCCATCAGCTCACTGCTGCATACTTGGAGGTAAATAATACTTGGATAAATTCCCATATATGTTAATTTTTTTAAACTTTCTTAAGTACTTAATAATAAATTGTTTCTCACTACTAGAATGAAATTTATTGACGTTTGTTTGGTTAGTAATCATTATCTTCTTACGCTTTGGAATATTTTTGTTGCATAAGGCTCAAACTTTATCTTTCTCATTTCAGACGGCTACGAATAGCAAAGGTCGTATCTATGGTCTTGGATCTTTGCAATACTTCAACGCTGATCCAGGGGTTCCCCCAGCCACTTCTTTTGCACGAAATTTAGCCGTGGATGAGAGGATTACTATGATGGAAGAGACCGTGAGTTCCATGAAAAAGTCCATGGAGGAGAACAATGAGACTTTCAGGCGAGCGACAAACATGTTGTTACGTGTTAACGGCATAGATCCAGTTACACTCATGCCGATAACTACACCACCTCCTGCAACTCGATCTAACGGATCTTCATCAACTGGAGCTCAAAGTGACTCACATATCCCAGTCAACCTTGCGGATCTACCAAACCAAAACCTTCCAGGCATCTTTGAAGAAGTGAATGAGTAATTAAGATGTGTTTTATTAGGCCTAATTTATGGAATATTAGTACTTTTAACAACTTTTTCAATGTAATATATAACGCTTCTTGGGAAATTAGGTACTCTAACAACTTTTTGTTGTAATATATATATCATGTTTAAGATTATTTATGTTATTAATTTGTTTACTAATAATAAAATTAAAACGAACAATAATTCATTAAATAATTTTACCAAAAATAATCAATTAGTAATTCGTGGTAAAATTTTTACGTAATGTTTTGTGGCAGTCTTTGGCAATATTACCACACTAAAATCATGGCTGCTTTGTGACTAATTACCACAAAAGCTGTTTGTGTGTCATTTGTGGCAATTTTACCAGAAATCATTTTCTAACACTTTCATAACAATTTACCCGAAAAGTAATGTGACAATTCGTTGCAAAATTTGCCAGAATGTGTGGCAGGTAAACTTGTGGTAAATTAACCAGAACTTATTGTCTGGTATATTCATGACAAGTTACCACAAAAATATTGTGACAATTCGTGGCAAAGTTGCCAGAACCGGTTCTTGGTTAGATCGTGACAAATTTACCGCAAAATAACGTTGTGGCATTTCGTGGTAAAATTGCCAGATATTGCCACAGTTTATTTTTTGTAACGACCCTATAGCCACACTATTTATTTGTGGCAATCTCTGGTAAATGTTCCTATTGCCACAAATTCAGAGCATTTGCCAGAAAAATTTCTTTGGCATTGGACTCATTTTCTTGTAGTGGTTTGGCCCAATCTGATGGGAATTATAATGAAGACTATGATAGGACAGTCAGATTTGTTGATTCTGCCCAGGATGAGAAGTACAAGAAAATTTGAAAACTGTGTATGACAAGTTAGACAAAATTCTCCTTACTTAGCAAAAAAACATATACTTGGTAACATCCCGGTTTTGTAATTGGGATTTGGGCCAGTTTGCTTCTTTTGAAGCCCATTAAAAATCAATTATGTGAAACGACAAAGGTCATGTCGTTTGTATTTGTGCATCATGTATTTCTTCATTTGCCTTCAAAGAGAAACCAAAACATAACCCTAAAACCATACCAGCAGCAACCGAGAGTGGGAGAGAGACAGCTGAGCCACTATGGTTTTTGTTGTTGCTCTGTCGTGGTGTCGTGTTTGAAAGAATCCGAGAACGTTGAGAAGCGAGACAAGATTTTTGCCGTCACCGGACATGGCAACCACTGTTACCGGAGTAGTTGTAGTCATCGTCTAAACCATTAAAGGTAAGGAAACCTATATCTTCTTTGTAACTTGTGCAGGAAGTTATTGGCTTTGTCTGATTTGTCGCTTTGTTTTGTTGTATATTGTTGTGGCATGAAGACCTAACCACCGTGAGCTTGATCCGCCGTAGTCCGTAGACGAGTATTGCCGCCGTGTTAACAGTGCGTCGAGACTAATCACCGTGAGAGGTAAACGATAAAGCGTAACGTCTCGTGTTGTTGTTGTTGTGTTGTTCGTTCATTGCTAACCAATATTTAACCAGTTAAATCAGGAGATTTAAGTCCAGAACCGAAACTTGTTTATGGAACGTGCATGAGTTGATTTGTGGTGTCATGCATGGTTACGTACGTTGTCACAACGTTGGTTAATATAAATATTGGTGAATTGTGTATTGTGGCTGGTTTAGGAATTGGTATTGTGGGAGCATGTGATCGTACGTGGACTAAATTGTGGAGTTATGAATTATTAGATTGTTGGTTTGATTTATTCATTAAACTACATCTAATTAATTTATTTGGAAAATACCAGCACAATTAGATCGGTTTGGTTATTGGATTAAATCATGGATTATTATTGGAATATAATCTTTGATCGTTTAATCTACGCCATTGCAGTTTGAGATCGGCATCGAATCGGAGTTTTGTTGTTGCTGGCCTTTTATAAAGGATTTGACTCATGTGGCTATGGTGCGGACTAGTTGGTGTCTTCTACATATTCAGATATGTTTGGATAGTTTCTTAGTCTAAGGTTAAGCTGAGTATATCTACGAGTTGCATATTTTATAAGTAACCGTGTGAGTGTATTAATATTTATAAGTATATAAATATATATTTTTATAAAGTATAAGAAAGAGAATTAGTATCTTAGAGTTATAGATTGAACTAAAATATATATTTTATGTGTGTTGATTGATGATGGCATGATTGCCTGAATGCATGTTTTGTTGTGGTAAAATAAGTGCTTGTGTGTGAGGAGATAGGTGCCAAGGGCAAGTAGATGCGGTGAGCCACAGAGAGTCATGCAAGGAAAGATCCTTGTAGTTGTGTGGTGGTCTACGGGCGCGGAATGCGGGTAGATCAGGATTGGCTGACGAGCCAATGCGTTGTTGTGCGTGGAAGAAGTGCGAGAAGCACGAGGAATCCGGATACGCAAGTGAAAATGTGCAGGAAGAAGTGTAAAAGCATGAGGAATCCGGTAATGCACAACGTGCAGGAAGAAGTGTGAAAGCATGAGGAATCCGGTAATGCACAACGTGCAGGACGAAGTGCGAAAGCATGAGGAATCCGGTAATGCACGGGTTGGCGTGTCTTGACACGTGATATCATGGGACGTAGTCTCATATCATAGTTCAGTCAACTTGTTTGCTGTCTAAAGCTGCCCATTTGTTTGTCCAAGTAGCAACTGCTGCATCATAGCTTTTTCATGAGACTACGCCAACCCAGAGGCTGGATTCTTCTTATAATGATCTGAATATTAAGTTTGAGAGCTTGAATTCTAAACACAAATTCATAGAGGGCAACATTGCTTCTACCTCATCTCCTAAGCCAAACCAACTACCTGGTAAGGCTGTTCAAAATCCAAGAGAGTTCACAGCTAAAGCTATCTATTTCTATGAGGAATCTGTCACTGAGGACAATGAGGTTCAAGTTTGGGAGGATTTGTCACAAGATAAAGCTCATAGTGAAGGGTTACACAGCAAACAGAAGCCAAAGTACCACTCGACCACGCACATGATCGAGTGCCTGATCGAGTAGCCAATCGAGTTGATCCTGCAGAAGCTGTTACGCCTGTCAAATACATTCCTCCTGCCTACAAACCTCCTCTACCGTTCCCTGGACGTTTCAAGGAACAAAAGCCGAAGGAACTCAGAGAAATAATTGAAAAGAAGGAATTGATGGCATTGTAACAAGAGATTGTCATTGAGAAGAAAGAAGAAGAGAGAGGACCTGCTTTGGAACATTATGCTCTATATCCTCTCTACAAAGGCATGCTGCTTGAAATATCCAAGAAGGAAGCTCAGAATCAGGACCAAAAGGATCTTGAGGAGATTGGGAAAGATGTTATTCCAACAAAACTTGAAGACCCAGCTACCTGCACGTCAACAAATGTTTGTGTGATCTAGGGGAATCTATCAGTGTAATTCCACACTCTGTAGCACAGAAGCTTGGGCATACTGAGTTCAAGCCCAATAACCTCTATTTAAGTCTAACTGATGGATCAGATAAGGATGTGGTTGGCAAACTAGAGAATTTCATAGTCAAGATAGGCAACGCCAGAATTCCTACTGATTTTCTTATTATAGAGATGGAAGAGAAAGTTAAAGACCCTATCATTCTAGGGAGACCATTGATGTTAAAGAAGGGCTAATAAGCTTGAACTTACCTGAAGGTTTGACAATAAGGTTTGATATAAAAAAATCAACCAACTTGCTAACCATTGGAGGTCAACCTTTTGCCACTGAAGATAAGGCTGATTATGAGGTCTCAAGTGAAGTGGAACATCAAAGGCTAAGGGATCATCTCATGAGGAATCAGTTCAAAACCTCAAGAATACAGTTCAAGATTTGACTAGCTTGGTGAAGGATCTTTAGGTGCAGTTCAACAAGAGGTCATTGAAGAAAGCAAGGCCAAGGTTCAAGCTTAAGAGAAGACAAGGCTTAAGTTTTATGGGTGAAGTGATCAAGAATAAGGTTCATAGTGATCAAGTTACACCAGGGAGGATCTCATCACCTGCTTGGTCTCCAAACCAAGCCTGAAAAGGCATCAACAGTCAAGCTTAGTGACTTTAAACAAGCTCACTAGGGAGGAAGTCCCTAAGGTGTCATTGTACATAGGTTTAATTTTCCTTGTAGTTTTGATATTTTTCCTTTATGTTTGTGTTGGACAGGCCTTTTTAAGGAGAGTATAGATGGGTTTGTGGAGAATTGGACTTAAAGAAAAAAAAAATTTTGGGGCCACTCGACCAGCCCACGAGAGGTACTCGATCGAGTGGAATAGGAGCCCAAGCCCACTCGATTCAAATTTCTCTTGCAAGATCGAGTGGAGGGAGAGAAGATTTCAAATTTCAAATTTTGGTCAAGCACTCGACCATGTGGGGTCGAGTGACATCAAAAATGAGTCAAAGATTCCCAAATTAAAATTTGAATTGTATGGACGCTCCACCCTTGTTTCCTTGTCCCCTTAGCCTCGAGAAAACTCGATTCTAAGTCTCTCACACTCTCATTTGCTTAAACACACAAAATCTAGCTAGAAAATCTCTCTCAAGTTTCATCTTCTTACTCAAGCTTAGTTCTTTTATTTTTGGTTTACTAACCTATTAATATTGAGCTTTGAGTCTATTCCTTTCAATTTTCTTTCAAAATGTCTTCAAGGTCTACAGAAACATCACAAACTGCTATTCGTGAAGCTGAAGGCAAGAAGGCTGCTGATCAATTCATGGATTGTCGTGATGCACTGTTGGTCATGGATTGTCGTGATGCACTGATGTTACCACGGCCCAGTCCAAGCCTCCTACACGGTCCAGAAGCCTCCTTCGCCACCCCTTGTCCTGGACTTAAGAAGAGAAGACGTTTCTACTTACAAAACCCTAACCCTAAACAAAACCCTATAAATACTCTTAAGACCTAGGGTTTTGTGGTGTGCTTCCTTGGTGTCTCTTTTCCGCCTCTTAATCACTCATTCACGCCTCCAGCAATAGCCTTATAGACGTCCCTAGACCTCTACTCAGCAATCAAAGTTCGTCAATCTACAACTCTTTTGGAAGCCACCATCGTTGCCTTTGAAGTCACCAAACATCTTTCTAGTTTTCTTATTTTCGGTTTCCTACTTGTTTAAGGAAGAAGGATCATCTACATTGTCTCACAGAGAAGATCTCTAAACCCTTCTCTCATACTTCTAATCTAATATGCAATATCTTATTCATATGATTTTGATTTGCATGAGTATGTGTGAGTAGTTTACTTGTTGGGTAATAGGGTTTCAAAGGGGATTCATGTTATCGTTTGTTTGAAGGTTTTTAGATCTGGTTAGTTCATCTTAGTTCTTTGATCTAGGTGTATTCTTAATGCATATTTCTTGATTAGCTAACTAGTGATTGATTATAGGCGTTTTACACATTACAAGTGTTGTAAACTCGCTCGTAATAGCCTAGACAAGTATCTTGTTATAACTTGCGTAAGTTGAGTAACGAAGTATATAGACTTTAGATAGGTGATTAGCGAGTAGCTTATCTCCCGTTCTTTCGTGTTTCGTAGTCCAAGAACGTTTAACCATTGAACTTCCAATCCTATTCCCTTTAGGCTTAGACCGGTGCTTGATACCCTAAGAATTCCCTACAGCCCAACATTCCGTCCATTTATATTTTCTTAGATTATTCGCATTTAGTTATTGTTTTCTTTTGTTACAAACTCAACCAAAACCCCCATCTTATTATAGCCTTAGCCATAGTCCTCTCTAAACAAACTTTTAACATGATTTATTCGTCTCTGTGGGATCGATCCTTAAATACTACTACCGATCAACTGTGCACTTCCAGTATTTCGTTTGGTCTTTTGAGGTAAAAGATTGAAGTGAAATTCCACACACATCACTGACTCAAGTAGGTGGTCGAGTGGCGTGTCGAAGAAGAAACAGCCTGTTAAGGAAGATTTGGAAAGAACTGAGAGTGATGAAGAGATGGAGTTCACTCTTGAAGAGCACATAAGAAGGAACAAAGCAAAAGGGAAGAGGCCAGCAGCTGAAGAATCCCAACAAGAAGAGGATGAAAGTGAAGAAGTTGAAGAAGTGGAAGAAGAATATGGTTCCCTAACCCCAAGCCAACTCTATGAAGCTTTCATGAAGATGAGCTTCCAAGGAACACAATATCCACATAAGGAAACCATGGAGAAGCTAGGTATTGCTGAAGATGTTGAGTTTCTCTTTGAGAAATGTAATCTAAGCAAATTCATGGGATTGTGCATGGAGGGGTATAGACAAGAGAGCTGTGAACTTCTAACCACCATCAAGTTGCATCTGTTCACAAGCATGGGCCAAGACATGGGAGCTGGTTACATTGAGTTCACCATCAAGGGCAAGAAGTATGAGTTGTCACTCAAGCAGCTAGCCACACTCTATGGGTTTGAAGTTGGAAGTGAAGAGGACATGATCATACCAAAGGAAGAACTCTTTGCTGTTTGGGAAACAATTGGAGATAACAAGCTCTACTCTTCTTCCAAGACCAAGAGTTCAAAGATAAGGAGTCCAGTCCTAAGGTACTTTCAAAAGGCCTTAGCAAACACATTCTTTGCTAGGAAGGAAACTGAAAACTTGAATGAGGGAGAGCTTAAGATGATTTATGTAGCACTCTATGGGATCATCACACAAGCAAGATATGCCATAATGTTGAGAAGTGGTAATCAACTACCTACCAATGAGCTCAATAGGGACATTGAGACTAACGGAGGGGAGGTAGTGGTTGAGATTGAAGATGAGGATGAGTTGATAGTGAAAGACTTGGGTAAAGACAAACAAGCTGATGAAGTTGTGGTTGACAAAGGCAAGAGTAAAGTGGTTGAGGAACCAAAGCAAGACAACACCATTAATGAAGCTTTCAAGAAGAGTAAGGAGATTGCCAAGGAGACTCTATTTGTGCCTCCACCTTATGAGCCAGGACTGCCATTTCCTGATAGGTTTAAGAAGCAACAAGTAGACAAGTATAGAGATATGTTTGATGCTCAAATGAAAGATGTTGCCATCACAATGCCAATCATTGATGCATTTTTGCTGAACCCAACATACAACAAGTTCCTCAAAGATTCAGTTATGGAGAAGAAGAAAGCTCTTCAAGGAATGGTAATCTTAACCCATGAGTGTAGTGTTATCATTCAAAACAAGGTAGTAGCAAAGAAGCTTAAAGATCCTGGTAGCTTCACTCTCCCTTGTACACTTGGACCCTTATCTTTTAGTCACTGTTTGTGTGACCTTGGATCTAGTGTGAGCTTGATGCCTCTCTCTGTTGCCAAAAGACTAGGTTTCACACACTACAAGAAGTGTATGATCACCCTTGTTCTTGCGGATAGGTCAGCTAGAACACCGGTAGGAGTGCTTGAAGACTTACCGGTAATGATTGGTCATTTTGAGATCCCAACAGACTTTGTTGTGCTTGAAATGGATGAAGAACCAAAGGATCCACTAATCTTGGGGAGACCATTTTTAAGAACTGCAGGAACAATGATTGATGTGAAGAGTGGGAAGATTCAATTGAATTTGGGAAAGGAAGCATTGACCTTTGACATTACCAAAGTGATGAGGAAGCCTACAATTGATGGTCAAGTTTTCTACATTGAGAAGATGGAAGCTTTAACTGATGAGCTTTTAGAGGAATTGACCATAGAGGATGAGCTCCAAAGCTCTTTGACAGTTAAACAAGGAGAGTTTGGTTTACTAAAGGAAGATGATGAAGGGTATGAAAAGATTCTTGACTCTCACAAGCCCTCTAGTAATGATGGAAGCTTCCTTGAGTTGAAAGAGCAAATGGTGTGTTCAGTTGAAGTTCACTCAAATGAAGATTGGAGTGAGCTTAACGCACCCAAGATTGAACTTAAACCACTCCCTAAGCGGCTAAAGTATGCTTTTCTAGGTAAAAACTCTACTTATCCTGTCATTATTAATGAAGAACGTAGTGAACAAGAAACTGATACTCTTCTAGGTGAATTAAAAAAGTATAGAAGAGCTATTGGTTATTCACTTGATGATATCAAAGAAATTTCTGAAACTCTTTGCATGCATAGAATCATTTAGATGATGAATCAATGACTTCCATTGAACCACAAAGAAGGTTCAACCCTAACTTAAGAGATGTGGTGAGGAAAGAGATTCTTAAGCTCCTTGATGCTGGTATCATATATCCTATATCGGCTAGTACATGGGTTTCACCTGTACATGTGGTGCCAAAGAAAGGAGGAGTTACTGTTGTTAAGAATGATAAAGATGAGCTAATTCCTACTTGAACTATAACTGGACATCGCATGTGTACTGATTATAGGAGACTCAATGCTGCATCTAGAAAAGATCACTTTCCTTTACCATTTATTGATCAAATGTTAGAGAGGCTTGCTAGTCACACTCATTATTGCTTTCTTGATGGTTATTCTGGTTTCTTTCAAATCCCCATACATCCCAATGATCAAGAAAAAACTACTTTCACATGTCCCTATGGTACTTTTGCTTATAGGATGTCATTTGGATTATGTAATGCTCCAGATACTTTCCAAAGATGCATGATGTCATTTTTTCTGATCTAATTGAGGATGTAGTGGAGGTTTTCATGGATAACTTCTCTGTCTATGGAGATTCTTTTTCTGGTTGTCTTTCTAATTTGTGCACGGTTTTAAAGAGATGTGAGGAAACAAATTTGGTTTAAAATTGGGAAAAGTGTCACTTCATGGTAAAAGAAGGAATTGTGTTGGGGCATAAGATTTCAGAGAAAGGCATTGAGGTTGATAGAGCTAAGATTGATGTGATGACTAATCTAGCACCACCAAATTCAGTCAAGGGAATAAGAAGTTTTTTGGGGCATGCTGGATTCTATAGAAGGTTCATTAAATACTTCTCAAAGATTACTAGGCCTCTTACAAGGTTGTTGTTTAAAGAAGTTGCATTTGAGTTTGATGAGGAGTGTCTACAAGCTTTCAAGAAGATAAAAGAAGAGTTGGTTAGTGCTCCAATAGTTCAAGCTCCAGATTGGAATTTGCCTTTTGAAATCATGTGTGATGCTAGTGATTATGCAGTTGGAGCTGTGCTTGGTCAAAGAAAAGACAAGAAGCTTCATGTGATATACTATGCAAGTAGAACCTTAGATGAAGGTCAAATCAAGTATGCTACAACAGAGAAAGAGCTCCTAGCTATTGTCTTTGCATTTGAAAAATTCAGGTCATACTTGGTAGGTTCAAAGGTCATTGTTCATACTGATCATGCAGCATTGAGATATCTTTTGGAAAAGAAAGATGCTAAACCATGACTCTTGAGATGGATATTGCTACTTCAAGAGTTTGATTTGGAGATTAAAGACAAAAAGGGTATTGCGAATGGAGTAGCAGACAATCTATCAAGGTTAAGGATTGACAATGAGATCCCAATCAATGATGCACTTCCTGAAGAGCAGATAATGGCAATTCAACTCCTTGACAAGACCAATGAGACTTGGAAAAAGCTTGGAGAGGTCATCAGGTTGGAAGAGAATGGTCCTTGGTATGCTGATTATGTTAACTATCTTGCTTGTGGTCTTGAGCCACCAAATTTAGTTGGTTATGCTAGGAAGAAGTTCTTCAAGGACATTAATAACTACTATTGGGATACACCTTACCTCTACACACTATGTAAAGACAAGATTTACAGAAGATGTGTTGCTAAAGAAGAGATAGAAGGTTTAGTAGAACTTTGTCATGGAGCAGCATATGTTGGTTATTTTGCTACATTCAAGACAGTCACAAAGATACTTCAAGCTGGTCTTTGGTGGCCTACCATGTTCAAAGACACTCAAGAGATTATCTCTAAGTGTGATTCATGTCAAAGAAGTGGGAACATTAGTAGGAGGAATGAGATGCCATAAACTCCTATTTTAGAGGTTGAAGTGTTTGATGTGTGGGGTATTGACTTCATGGGACCATTTCCTTCATCATATGGTAACGATTACATACTTGTAGCTGTTGATTCTGTCTCTAAATAGGTGGAAGCAATAGCTAGTCCTACTAAAGATGCAAAGGTAGTACTAAAGTTGTTCAAGACAATCATTTTTCCAAGGTTTGGTATTCCAAGAGTGGTCATAACTGATGGAGGATAGCACTTTATTAAGAAGGTTTTTGAGAGTCTTCTTAAGAAGCATGGAGTGAAGCATAAGGTTGCCACACCTTACCATCCCCAAACAAGTGGTCAAGTTGAGATTTCAAATAGAGAAATCAAGTCAATTCTTGAGAAAACAGTGGTATCACAAGGAATGATTGGTTTAAGAAGTTGGATGATGCACTATGGGCATATAGAACTACCTACAAGACACCGATTGGAACCACTCCATTCAACTTTCTCTATGGAAAGACTTGTCATTTGCCAGTTGAGTTAGAGTATAAAGCAATGTGGGCAGTCAAGCTTCTTAACTTTGATATCAAGAATGCTCATGAGAAAAGCTTGGTACAATTGAATGAGTTAGAGGAACTCCGCCTTGAAGCTTATGAGAGTTCAAAGATCTACAAGGAGAGGACAAAAGCATTCCATGACAAGAGAATTCTTCCAAGGGTTTTCAAGGAAGGAGATTTGGTGTTGCTGTTCAATTCCCGCTGAAACTGACTTTCTTTGTGGTGTGGTGAATGAATGATGTATAGAATGATGATGTATGGAATGAATAGATGTCAGGGTGTTTCAATTCCCCTTATGCAATTGTAGTATAAGAGGTGTCAATCCAATCTGAGTGTTTGTGAACAATCAAGATGTGCATATGAGTCTAAGTCAAGCCAAATGTAAAGGTTGTTTGTCACTAACAATCCTATAATGAGATATGAAATGCAGAAAGTAAAAACAACTAGAACAAGATACTAAATGCAAACAGAACAGACAAATTAAAGCTATAATGAAACTAGAACAGAAATAGACACTATGCTAATGAACTAATGCAAGACAAGTAATGAACAGAAAACTAAGTGAATGCAATGGAGATGAAACAGGAATGAAACAAGACAATCACAAATCATAAACACAAGTTCTGGGGACGAACTCGAGCAGCACTCGACCGAGTGTAGGTCGAGTACAGGGTCGAGCTAGACTAAACGTGAAAACAGAGCAATGCAAAAACGAATCAAACAACAAGCAAGCAATGATATTTAGACTAAGATATTAATAAACAAAGAAGGCCTTGAGGAGGGATTCATGGGCTGAGCTAATCATTGTGGTTATCTAACTTGGTCAACAAATCTCAAGCAAACTTTGAGCTAATCTCTAGACATACTATTCTAAGACATGTTTAATCCACTCTCATGGCAAGAAACAATCAAACCTATGCATTTCTAGACTTGTTCTCACAAAGTAAAGAATCTACACAAGCAGGCATTAAGCAATACATCTCATACCAAACAAGACCTCTAATCTCTTAGCAAGCCTAATGGTAAGCTCTAGATCTAGCCTTATCTATGCTCCTTAGACATTGGTGTGATGCTAAGATGCTTGAAATCAAACCCTACCTTCTCAGATATAGGATCAACATTAAGAACATCTAGCCTAGAAGAGATCTACAACAATCAAGCTTGACCAAATCAAATAAACCACAAGATCAACCCAGCCTAACCCATCCTCAAGGTCCTAAACAAACTACTCACAAGAACACATGGTGAAATAAGTCAAAAACCCAGAAAATATTGAAACTTGCATCATTAGAAAGATGAAACAGAGATCTACAATATTGATGAAGAAATAAAACTCGAAATCTTAATATTTTGAAAGTTATGAAACAAACAAAATACAAGAATCTAGTCTTTCTTTCTTAAACAAGTACAAAATCTAAAATAAAAGAAAGTGCAAAAGGAATAAATCTAAAAAAGGTAAAAACTAGGTTTTAGACTCTCTAAAAAGCTGGACTCTTTGGTGGCTGCAGGTACAAGGGCCTTATATAGGAGGTGAGGTGGAAGCCCTAAAAATACAAAAAGTCAAAGCAGTTAACGGCTACCACCACTCGACCAGTGCTCGGTCGGTTGGCTGGTCGAGCTGGCTTCTCTCGTGCATTCTCCACTCGGTCAAGTCCTTCTCAGCACACGGTCGAGTGGTGGTCGAGTGTGCGGTCGAGTTGGACTCCGGACCTTGATTCTACAGCCTTAACTCTCTTGTTTTCTCCTCAGGATTGCTTCACTTCTCCTCAGCATTGCTTCCATGCTCCTTAAGCTCCAAAATCACCTGTTTATGCATGAAAAGATGCAAATGCAATGCAACTATACTCTAATGCATGATTAGTCCTATAGCTACACAATAATGACCTAAATGGATAGCAAAAGATGCAAAAGTTGTGAATAAACTAAGAGAAAACAAGGTAAAATATATGAACATCAACACCCCCAAACTTAGTCTTTGCTTGCTCTCAAGCAAATAATCAAGACAAAAGAAGGTAGGTGAGGTTTGAAAGTGGGATCTCAGCTCCTAAAGCTTGCAAATAGGCTATCTAGAATCAATGTCCAAGTTACTAGTACTATGATGCAAGTTGAATGAGCTATACTTAAAGACTTTAGACAAGCATATCACAACCCTTACTGATTTGAGCCTTAGACATCCACATGCATTCAAATCAACCATTTCCTTTAACATTCATTAATCAAGAACATGAATCAATTCAATGCAATGCTTAAACTCAATTGGCTTGGAAATAAAGGCTTTGAGACAATGATGGTCTCTTTTTAGAGTAGGGCTTATCAAAATCAAGGTTCTCTCATGAAAATGGATTGAGCTTTAGAAGAATGCTAAAGGTAAGAACACCTAGACAAATACAAGAATAAAACCTTGTTTACCCAAAGGCTCCCAAAGTGTTTTATCCTAGCAATCTAAACCCAAATGATCCTAGTTCTACCCTTTAACTTCTTCTTTTCTTTTTCACCCTTTTCTCTTTTGGTTTTCAAGTCTTAGGAGATGTTTCTTATTTGATCTTTCTAGAGGGAAGGGGGATTCTTACTTATTTGCTATGATTCTCTTTTCTTCTTATTCTTAAGACATATAAGCATTTTTCTTCTTTTCTTTTCTTTAATTAGAACCATTCTCAACATTTTTTACTTCCCATCCTTTCACTAGACTTTTATTTAAACAAATTCTCCTCTTAAAGACTCTACCCTCTTTTCTTTCTCTTTTTCCTCTTTTCTTTTCATAACAGCCAAGTCCCAAACCCAACAAGTGAACCACCTAGTCCTATCTAGTTTGAAAAATGCAAACTAGAACTACACAAGGCTTTACTCTTGTCAGTTCAAACCTAACACTTTCTACCAACCTCAATCCCAAAAATAGGCCTCACACACACAAGAATAAACATGGCTTGAAAGAAGGTTTGGTTTAGGGGTAGGGGAACTGATTCTTAATGAGGAAATCAGCTACTTGGATCAACAAGAGTGGTAAAAAGGAAGAAGATGATCCAAATATGTATATGGTATCCATGAGTTTAAAGCAATGCACACATTGATAATTGAAAGTCAATATTAGGTTCTTATAAATAGGAAATGGTTTCAAATCTCAACATGCTTCAATTTAGACCAAATGAAATGTAGGAATTCAAGGCTTGGTTCAATCTTACTCTTCTAACCACTCAACTAGCATCAAAGTACTATTAACTTGGGCATTGATCCTAGCCTAGTGAATAAACAAGCTAACAAGGGAATACTCATCATAGATCCCTAATGCAAATACTATACAATCCTACATGAAACATGATAAACAAGATCCTAATATGCAATGCAAACTACATGAACACTCTTTTTTTTATAAAGAATTTTGCAAAAAATTTCAAATTTTTAGGGTTTTTCTATGCCTTAGATGCTATGCAAGTATTAACATGATGATGCTAAAAATTTGAAATAAGAAAACAAAACACAACATCAAATGCTATCTCAAACCCTCCCCCAAACTTAAATCACACAGTCCCTGTGTGAAAGAAATTTGATTGAGGATTCAAGATTAAAAACAAAAAAAAAACAAAACACAACATCAAATGCAATGATATTTACAAGTGAAGGTGATAGTGGTACCTTCGGGATTGTGGAAGTAGTTGTCCACATCCATCTGCATGCTGTCATAGGAGTAGTTGGGGTCTTGTTGATGACTTGGAGGTGGAGATTGGGGCAGCTCGACGATGGGAATCGACCGGGACTCGGTCGAGTACGTGCTCGAGTGGGGGGGTCGAGCTGGACTGCGAGTCTATTTTTCCAAGTCCAATTCTCTCCCAACCTATCTACACTCTCATTAAACAGCCTGCCCAACACAAACATAAAACAAAAATATCAAAACTACAAGGAAAATAAAGCATATGTACAATGATACCTTAGGGACTTCCTCCCTAGTGAGCTTGTTTAAAGTCACTAAGCTTGACTTTTGATGCCTTTTCAGGCTTGTTTTAGAGACCAAGGAGGTGATGAAATCCCCCCTGGTTCTACTTGGTAACCTTGGTGTTTCTTCTTGATCACTACTTCTTTAGGACTTGAACCATGTTTCTTCTTAAACTTGAGTCTTGGTCTTGCCTTCTTCAAAGACCTCTTGGTGAGCTGAACTTGAAGACCCTTCACTAAACCAGCTAACACTTGAACTGAATCCTTGAGATGTTGAACTAATTCTTCATGAGATGAGACCTTAGCTTTTGAAGTCTCTTCTTCTCTCAAAAACTCAAAATCAGCCTTATCTTCAATCTTAAATGGTTGACCTCCTATGGTTAGTTGATTAGATGGATCTGTAATATCAGAGTTCATGGTCAAACCTTCAGCAATGTTCAACCTTATCAACCCCTCCTTAACATCAATGACTGCTCCTGCTGTGGCAAGGAATTGTCTCCCAAGCAAGATTGGATCTTCTAACTCCTTATCCATCGTTATTATGATGAAATCAGTGGGAATTCTTGCCTTGCCTATCTTGACTAGGAGGCTCTCCAATTTACCAACTACATCCTTGTGTGAACCATCAGCTAGACTTATGTAGTGATTACTTGGCTTGAATTCAGTGTGTCCAAGCTTTTCTGCTATAGAGTAGGGCATGACACTAACAGATGCTCCAAGATCACACAAGCATTTGTTGAAGTGAAGGTAGCTGATGGAGAAAGGTAGATTGAATGGACCTGGATCCTTAAGCTTGGTTGGTATAACAGCTTTCTCAATCTCTTTCAAATCCTTCATGTCTTGGTCTTGAGCCTTCTGCTTGGATAATTCAAGAAGCATGTCCTTGAGTGCAGGATGGTGAGCATATTTTTCCAAAAGAGGTCCTCTATCTTCCTCCTTCTCCTCAATGACAACCTCTTGTTGAATGGCCAATACTTTCTCTTGTTGCAAAGCCATCATTTCCTTTCTCTCAATGATTTCCCTTAGTTCCTTCAGCTTCTGTGCCTTGAAACGTCCTGGGAATGGTAGAGGCGGTTTGTAAGCAGGAGGAATGTACTTAGCAGGCTTAACAGTTTCTGTGTCCTCAGCTTGATCGACCACTCGATCAGGCACTCGGTCGAGTGCTGGCTCGAGCACATGGTCGAGTGCACTACCGGATTCAGTCTGCTTTGCACAAACTTCACTCTGAGCTTCAAGAAATGACCAATCCTCCCCAGCTTGAACTTCACTGTCCTCAGTGACTTCTTCATCAAGGATATGAATGGCTGTTGCAGTGAACTCCCTTGGATTTTGACTAGCTTGTTCAGGAAATTGGTGGGGCTTAGGAGTTGAAGTAGAAGCAATGGAGCTATCCATGTACTGGAATGTAGAGGTCAGACTTTCAAGCTTGTTACTCAGGTCATTAGAATAAGAATTCAACTTCTGGGTCAGCTCTTCAAACTGCCTTGCTTCCTCAATCAGCTTATTGGCTTGCCCAAGCAACAGCTGTTGCAGCATAGCTCTTAAGTCAGGTTCTTGGGCTTGGTAGGTCTGAAACGCTGGAGGGTGACACCATTGAGTCTGGAAACCTTGTTGATGGTCCATGGGTGCATAATGGAACTGACTGCTTTGAAGCATGGTTACAGGCTCGAACGGACACTCGGTCGAGCACTGGCACGAGTTGAAGGTCGAGTAGACTGAGATGTGAAGTCTATTTGAATCCGGCTTCTGACTCGATTAAGTACTCGATCACGCACTCGGTCGAGTAGTGGTCGAGTTGGTGGTCGAGCTGGTACCTGAAACTCAATCACAGACAAGCAGTAGAAGAAACGAGATCAGTAGTGAACAAGTGGATAAACGAACTTAATCTTAGACTTCTTTTGATCCTAATTGTCACAAAAACACACTCAAATGGGCAACGACGCCAAATTGAAACTGACTTTCTTTGTGGTGTGGTGAATGAATGATGTATGGAATGATGATGTATGGAATGAATAGATGTCAGGGTGTTTCAATTCCCCTTATGCAATTGTAGTATAAGAGGTGTCAATCCAATCTGAGTGTTTGTGAACAATCAAGATGTGCATATGAGTCTAAGTCAAGCCAAATGTAAAGGTTGTTTGTCACTAACAATCCTATAATGAGATATGAAATGCAGAAAGTAAAAACAACTAGAACAAGATACTAAATGCAAACAGAACAGACAAATTAAAGCTATAATGAAACTAGAACAGAAATAGACACTATGCTAATGAACTAATGCAAGACAAGTAATGAACAGAAAACTAAGTGAATGCAATGGAAATGAAACAGGAATGAAACAAGACAATCACAAATCATAAACACAAGTTCTGGGGACGAACTCGAGCAGCACTCGACCGAGTGTAGGTCGAGTACAGGGTCGAGCTAGACTAAACGTGAAAACAGAGCAACACAAGAAAAACAGAGCAATGCAAAAACGAATCAAACAACAAGCAAGCAATGATATTTAGACTAAGATATTAATAAACATAGAAGGCCTTGAGGAGGGATTCATGGGCTGGGCTAATCATTGTGCTTATCTAACTTGGTCAACAAATCTCAAGCGAACTTTGAGCTAATCTCTAGACATACTATTCTAATACATGTTTAATCCACTCTCATGGCAAGAAACAATCAAACCTATGCATTTCTAGACTTGTTCTCACAAAGTAAAGAATCTACACAAGCAGGCATTAAGCAATACATCTCAAACCAAACAAGACCTCTAATCTCTTAGCAAGCCTAATGGTAAGCTCTAGATCTAGCCTTATCTATGCTCCTTAGACATTGGTGTGATGCTAAGATGCTTGAAATCAAACCCTACCTTCTCAGATATAGGATCAGCATTAAGAACATCTAGCCTAGAAGAGATCTACAACAATCAAGCTTGACCAAATCAAATAAACCACAAGATCAACCCAGCCTAACCCATCCTCGAGGTCCTAAACAAACTACTCACAAGAACACATGGTGAAATAAGTGAAAAACCCAGAAAATATTGAAACTTGCATCATTAGAAAGAAGAAACAGAGATCTACAATATTGATGAAGAAATAAAACTCGAAATCTTAATATTTTGAAAGTTATGAAACAAACAAAATACAAGAATCTAGTTTTTCTTTCTTAAACAAGTACAAAATCTAAAATAAAAGAAAGTGCAAAAGGAATAAATCTAAAAAAGGTAAAAACTAGGTTTTAGACTCTCTAAAAAGCTGGACTCTTTGGTGGCTGCAGGTACAAGGGCCTTATATAGGAGGTGAGGTGGAAGCCCTAAAAATACAAAAAGTCAAAGCAGTCAACGGCTCGGTCAACTCGACCAGTGCTTGGTCGAGTGGCTGGTCGAGCTGGCTTCTCTCGTGCATTCTCCACTCGGTCGAGTCCTTCTCAGCACACAGTCGAGTGGTGGTCGAGTGTGCGGTCGAGTTAGACTCCGGACCTTGATTCTACAGCCTTAACTCTCTTGTTTTCTCCTCAGGATTGCTTCACTTCTCCTCAGCATTGCTTCCATGCTCCTTAAGCTCCAAAATCACCTGTTTATGCATGAAAAGATGCAAATGCAATGCAACTATACTGTAATGCATGATTAGTCCTAAAGCTACACAATAATGGCCTAAATGGATAGCAAAAGATGCAAAAGTTGTGAATAAACTAAGGGAAAACAAGGTAAAATATATGAATATCACCCGCTTTAAGCTATTCCCGGGAAAGCTCAAGTCCCGCTGGTCCGGACCATTCAAGATCAAGCAGGTTAGACCTGATTGAGCCTTGGTGTTGCTGAACAAGGCTGGAAAATAGTTTGTGGTTAATGGACAGAGGTTGAAGCACTACTTGGCTAATGACTTCATTGAGGAGGGGACAACAGTTTCTCTTTTCGAACCTCAAGACGCCTAAGCGGTGCAGTAACGTCAAGCTAGAGACGTAAACCAAGCGCACTTGGGAGGCATTTCCATGGTATCCTTAGGTACATATTTTCTTAATTACTTTTCGTTTGTGTGTTTTTTTTGTGTTTTGAAAATATTGGGAAACTTGTGTGGATTTGTTATAAAAAGGGAGTACACGCGGCCAAGACCATCGGTCAGACGCTGACCGCTTGATACCATCGGGCAAGTGCATCGGCCAAAAGACAACCATTGGCGAGGTTGAAGGAATCAAACAGTAACCACAAGCGGTCTGGACCATCGTCCAAAGGAGGGCCGAGTGTGGCTATCGGGCACAACCATCGGTCTAAGCCTTGTTTTTGCATAGTTTTGTTGCATAATCTTGTCATTCTAAGTTGTTTTAGGAGCATATGCATCTAGTGTCTCATTTCTCAGGTTCTTGGACTTATTTTGGAGCATTTGGACTTATTTTGGTGCAAACAAGCAAGAAGATTGGAGTGGGAGAAGTGACTTGGACAGGAGCTAGCCGCTGTCAAGACCATCAGCCAAATCATGGTCGTGGGAGACCATCGAGCACCACCATCGGCCAAGAGTAGACCGATCGAATCCAGTTGTACCACGAACATGAGACACCATCGGTCATACCAAACGGCCAAACCATGGCCGTTTGTCCCAATCGGCCACCATTAGCGGCCAGATCATAGCCGATCCCACTCCTGGACGTCTACATCAGGAACGACCAGCGGCTACCACCAGCGGCCAAGAGTAGGCTGATTGAACTCTCCATGCCACGATCAAGAACCATCAGCGGCCAAGGCCATCAGCCAAAGTGTGCCCGGCTGTCCCAATCGATCATCTCAATCGGTCAAGACTCGGCCGTTTCACTTAAGTCCACACTTGTTTTAGTTTAAATCCGGGCTTGACCCAGTTTGTTTTGGGTTGACCCGGGTCCTTTTCTGTTTTCCTATAAATACTCTAACCCTATTAAGGGGAGACTTATCTTTTGTTTATCTCTTGTTTATCAGCCACTTAGGGTTCTTAAGCTTATTTACTCTTGGTTTGTTGAATGGTTGAGTACTTCTAAGTTTTTAATAGCAATTTCTCTTTCAAATCTCTTAATCTATAACCTCTTATTATGATTTCACAAAGATCAAACCATTTCCTTTGTGTGATCATGATGATGAGTGAGTAGATCTTTTAGAACTTTGGGCTAGGTAGATTAGGAAGATAGATGACTGATCCTTGATGTCTAGGGCTTTATTTATGTGTTTTCTATCTTGTTTGGTGATTATAATGCTAGATCAGCCTTGATCATGTTGATTCTAGACTTTAGAAATTTCATGCCCAGAAGGTGTTTGATGAAATTCCTGAGCCAAACTATTCAAGAGCTTTGCATTCCTAGCCAATGGAAATTGATGATTAGGGTGCTTAGTGGTATTGATACTTGTTCTTAATGCATGCTTTCCTTGTGATTGCCTTTGGAAAAAGTTCATTATCACTTGGTTAGCATAGGAATCTCTATCATGGAAATGAATTGATTTGCATTAGTATTCTTAGCCATAGGATTGTTCTTGTTTGTTGCTTAGACATCTAAGATTGGTTAGCTATCTCCCAAGTCAATTACCTTGCCCAGGGTTCACTTGTTTAATCTTGATTTAAAGTTTGTTGCTGGTTGTGTTTTGTTTCTTTGAGTTTGCATTGTTTGGATTTGGCTTGTTTTCTTTGATTTAGTTTGTTAGTTAAGATTGTTGCAAAAGAACCAATTCCTGTTTAAGAATAGATTAAGCAACTTTGTGTATTCTTAGTGAGTTGATTAATGCAGAGTGTGGATTGATAATTTAATTGAAGTAAAAGTACTACATCAAGCATCACAATCCCAAAGGACTCTCATCAAAGGATCTACTTCTTCCGAAGTTCCTTGATCTTCCTCTCGAGAACCCTCACTAGTCTCGCCTCCAAAGTCATGTTAGGCTGAAGATCCTTAGGAATCTTAGCCAACAACTGATCATCCTCACGGACACACTTCTTCAACATAGACACATGGAAAACCTTATGGAATGCACGCATAACCTTAGGTAACTCTAGTCTATATGCCAGTGGTCCAACTCGCTCAATCACTCTGAATGGACCCATATACCTTGGACTCAACTTAATCTCAGTCAATGACCTGTTCGGACCTTGTAACATGGCCGTATTGAGGTACACTCTATCTCGAACCAGAAACTCAAGATTTCTCTTCCTCTTATCGGCATAACTCCTCTGCCGATCCTGAGCTTCCTTCATGTTCAGCTTGAGAACGCAAATCTTCTCTGAGGTCTCCTGAACAAAATCTGCCCCGTACATGCTCCTCTCCCCCACCTGAGTCCAGCATAATGGTGTACGACACAGCCTCCCATACAAAGCCTCATAAGGAGCCATGCCAATGCTCGCTTGGTAACTGTTGTTGTAAGCAAACTCTACCAAGCTCAGGTGATCTGCCCATTGGCCACCCCAATCCAGCACACACATCCTCAACAAATCCTCCAACGTGTGGATCGTCCTCTCTGACTGTCCATCTATCTGGGGATGATAACCTGTACTCATATGCACCTTAGTGCCCATCTCTGCCTTAAATGCCTTCCAGAACACCGAAGTGAACTTGGAATCCCTATCAGACACAATGCTCGCTGGCACCCCATGCAACCTGACTATCTCCTTCACATATTTCTTAGCCAAGATCACTGCTCAATAAGTCTTCTTAATGGCCAGAAAATGTGCCGACTTAGTCAACTGGTCCACAATGACCCAAATAGCTTCAAACGTCCTGGACAATGGCAAACCAACCACGAAGTCCATAGTAATCATCACACCTTGCGACTCAGCAAGCCACACCATTCTTCATCCCGACCCAATGATAGTACCTCTTGAGGTCACGGTACATCTTAATCGCTCATGGATGAATAGAGAACATGCTCGCATGAGCCTCTCTCAGGATCTCCTGCCTCAACTCCTCATCCTTAGGCACACAGATCCGTCCATGTACCAAAATAGTACCATTAGCTGAGACCTGATACTCAGAATCAACAGCCTTAGAGGCACTCACCAGCCCAAATCATTATCTTGAGCCAAACGCACCCTGCTCAGCAGATCCGCTCTATCAGCTGCAACCAA
Organism: Camelina sativa; assembly: GCF_030686135.1. Lineage (NCBI taxonomy): Eukaryota > Viridiplantae > Streptophyta > Magnoliopsida > Brassicales > Brassicaceae > Camelina > Camelina sativa. Next base: position 19,708,464 of record NC_141882.1, on the reverse strand, counting down.
ACCCAAAGGCTCTTGATAAACCGCACACAAACTCAACGCACTGATCTCTCCTACCAGAGAATCCATAACCTGCTCCTGAGCCGAAGCTGCCCTCTTCCGACTCAGAGCATCTGCAACTAGGTTAGCCTTACCAGGGTGATAAGCTATCTTTGGATCATAATCCTCCACTAGCTCCATCCACCGCCTCTGCCTCAAGTTCAGCTTGGGCTAAGTGAATATATACTTCAGGCTCTTATGATCTGTAAACACTTGTACCTTTGCACCATAAAGGTAAGATCTCCAAATCTTCAGGGCAAAAACTATAACACCCATCTCCAAGTCATAAGTAGAATAGTTGTCCTCATGCTTCCGCAACTGCCTCGAAGCATAGGCAATCACCTTCCCATGCTGCATCAACACACACCCCAAACCAACTCTCGATGCATCTGTATAAACCACATATGGTTTTCCCTGCTCAAGCAAAGCAAAACTGGAACAATAGTCAACATCTCCTTCAGGCTTGCAAAACCCTCCTCGCACTCCTGTGACCAGACAAAAGGAACATCCTTCCCTGCCAACTTAGTTATTAGACGTGCTCTGCTCGCAAACCCCTGCACAAACATCCTATAGTAACCTGCCAACCCAAATAACTCCTGATCTCTGTGGCATTCTGCAGTGTAGGCCAATCCCTGATAGCATGAATCTTCTCTTGATCTACAGAAACCCCATCTGCAGACACAATGTGAACCAGAAAACCCATCTCACGCTGCTAGAAACTACACTTGCTCTACTTAGCAAACAACTTCTCCTCACGTATCTTCTCCAGAACTGCTCTCAAATGCATTGCATGCTCCTCACGACTCTTAGAGAAAACCAAGAAATCTTTGATGATAATGATGACAGACTCGTCCAGAAACTCTTGAAACACGCTGTTCATCAATCTCATAAATGCTGCTGGTGCGTTAGTCAACCCAAACGGCATCACGACAAACTCAAAATGCCCATACCTCGTTCTGAAAGCATGCCTCATCTATCGGAATCTGATGATAACCCGACGCCAGATCTATCTTTGAGAACCAAGTAGCACCTCTCAACTGATCCAACAACTCAGCGATCCTCGGAAGAGGGTACTTTTTCTTCACAGTGACCCGGTTGAGACCCCTGTAATCAATACACAAGGGGAAACTGCCATCCTTCTTCTTAGCGAATAACACCAGCGCTCCCCACTATGATACACTAGGACGGATGAATACCTTGCTCAACAAATCCTCTAGCTGCTTCTTCAGCTCTGCCATCTCTGCTGGAACCATCCTGTAAGGAGCCTTGGATAACATTGTCGTCCATGGTTCAGTTCAATCGTAAAAGGATTAGACCGAGATGGTGGTAATCCCTACAATGACTGGAACACATTCTCAAACTCCTCCACAACCTGAATACCGCTAACTGTAGACTTCCCCACTGACTCTGGCATAGATATGGTAACCAGATAAGCCTCACGGCTCTTCTCGATCATCTTCCCAGCCTAAATGGACGAGATCACGAGACTCCCTGAAGTCGGTCTAATCCCTTGAAAAACCAACTTCCCTCCTTAACGCTTAAACTCCACCCTACCTCGATGACAATCAATATGCACCCTATGCCGATGCAACAAGTCCATCCCCAAGATAATGTCATACAACTCCAATGGGCTGATAATAAAATCCGCATTCCAAGACTCTCGCGCGAACTGAATATCGATACCCCTCGCTCGACCAATAACTCTCAGAAACTTGCCTCCAGCCACTCTGACAACTCCCGCACGCTCTCCAGGACCTCCTCTGATACCCGCAATCTCTGCACACTCCGGGGTAATGAAGCTATGAGTAGCTCCAGAATCAAACATAATGTGGGACTTAAACACGCCCACGAACAAGGACAGAGTACCAAAAATTATACTTGTGATCGCCCCGGTACTGGTTCCGCCAGTCTTTGCAATCGTGTAAACACGTGGCACCTCCTCAATCCGTGCCACCTGCTTCCCTCCCGGCTGCACCCGATGCAATGCTGCCACAGCTACCAGCTGCAACTTGGGGCAAAAGGGCCTGATGTGCCCTGGCTCCCTGCAATGATAACATACACGAGCTGCTGCCGTCGGCGCACTCCTCTTGGGACAACTATCAACCTTGTGATCCTTGCTCCCATAACCGAAGCAACTCCCACCACTTGGCCTCTGCATAGCCTCCCACCTCCTCTTGGTTCCCTGCGCAGGCTTGTGAAACTGACTTTCTTTGTGGTGTATGAATGAATGATATATGGAATGATGATGTATGGAATGATGATGTATGGAATGATGATGTATGGAATGAATAGAAGTCAGGGTGTTTCAATTCCCCTTATGCAGTTGCAGTATAAGAGGTGTCAATCCTATTTGAGTGATTGTGAACAATTAAGATGTGCATATGAGTCTAAGTCAAGCCAATTGTAAAGATTGTTTGTCACTAACAATCCTAAAATGAGATATGATATGCAGAAAGTAAAAACAACTAGAAAAAGATACTAAATGCAAACAGAACAGACAAATTAAAGGTATAATGAAACTAGAACAGAGATAGAAACTATGCTAATGAACTAATGCAAGACAAGTAATGAACAGGAAACTACGTGAATGCAATAGAAATGAAACAGGAATGAAACAGGAATGAAACAAGACAATCACAAATCAAAAACACAAGTTCTGGGGATGAACTCAAGCAGCACTCGACCGAGTGTAGGTCGAGTACGTGGTCGAGCTAGACTTAAACGTGAAAACAGAGCAACACAAGAAAAATAGAGCAATGCTAAAACTATCAAACAACAAGCAAGCAATGATATTTAGACTAAGATTTCAATAAACAAAGAAGGCCTTGAGGAGGGATTCATGGGCTGAGCTAATCATTGTGGTTATCTAACTTGGTCAACAAATCTCAAGCAAACATTGAGCTGATCTCTAGACATACTATACTAAGACATGTTTAATCCATTCTCATGGCAAGAAACAATCAAACCTATGCATTTCTAGACTTGTTCTCACAAAGAAAAGAATCTACACAAGCAGGCATTAAGCAATACATCTCAAACCAAACAAGACTTCTAATCTCTTAGCAAGCCTAATGGTAAGTTCTAGATCTAGCCTTATCTATGCTCCTTAGACATTGGTGTGATGTTAAGATGCTTGAAATCAAACCCTACCTTCTCAGATATAGGATCAGCATTAAGATCATCTAGCCTAGAAGAGATCTACAACAATCAAGCTTGACCAAATCAAACAAACCACAAGATCAACCCAGCCTAACCCATCCTCAAGGTCCTAAACAAACTACTCACAAGAACACATGGTGAAATATGTCAAAAACCCAGAAAATAATGAAACTTGCATCATTGGAAAGATGAAACAGAGATCTACAATATCGATGAAGGAATAAAACTCGAAATCTTAATACTTTGAAAGTTATGAAACAAACAAAATATAAGAATCTAGTCTTTCTCTCTCAAACAAGTACAAAAACTAAAATAAAGGAAAAGTGCAAAAGGAATAATATCTAAAAAAGGTAAAAACTAGGTTTTAGACTCTCTAAAAAGCTGGACTCTTTGGCGGCTGCAGGTACAAGGGCTTTTTATAGGAGATGAGGTGGAAGCCCTAAAAATACAAAAAGTCAAAGCAGTCAACGGCTCGGTCAACTCGACCAGTGCTCGGTCGAGTGGCTGGTCGAGCTGGCTTCTCTCGTGCATTCTCCACTCGGTCGAGTCCTTCTCAGCACACGGTCGAGTGGTGCGGTCGAGTTGGACTCCGGACCTTGATTCTACAGCCTTAACTCTCTTGTTTTCTCCTCAGGATTGCTTCACTTCTCCTCAGCATTGCTTCCATGCTCCTTAAGCTCCAAAATCACCTGTTTATGCATGAAAAGATGCAAATGCAATGCAACTATACTCTAATGCATGATTAGTCCTAAATCTACACAATAATGGCCTAAATGGATTGCAAAAAATGCAAAAGTTGTGAATAAACTAAGGGAAAACAAGGTAAAATATATGAACATCAACACCCCCAAACTTAGTCTTTGCTTGCCCTCAAGCAAATAATCAAGACAAAAGAAGGTAGGTGAGGTTTGAAAGTGGGATCTCAGCTCCTAAAGCTTGCAAATAGACTATCTAGAATCAATGTCCAAGTTACTAGTACTATGATGCAAGTTGAATGAGCTATACTTAAAGACTTTAGACAAGCATATCACAACCTTCACTGATTTGAGCCTTAGACATCCACATGCATTCAAATCAACCATTTCCTTTAACATTCATTAATCAAGAACATGAATCAATTCAATGCAATACTTAAACTCATTTAGCTTGGCAGTAAAAGGTTTAGAGACAATGATGGTCTCTTTTTAGAGTAGGGCTTATCAATATCAAGGTTCTCTCATAAAAAATGGATTGAGCTTTAGAAGAATGCTAAAGATAAAAACACTTAGACACATACAAGAACAAAACCTTGTCTACCCAAAGGCACCCAAAGTGTTTATCCTATCAATCTAAACCCAATTGATCCTAGTGCTACCCTTTAACTTCTTTTCTTCTTTTTCACCCTTTTCTCTTTTGGTTTTAAAGTCTTAGGAGAGGTTTCTTATTTGATCTTTCTAGTGGAATGGGGGATTCTTACTTATTTGCTATGGTTCTCTTTTCTTCTTATTCTTAAGACATATAAGCATTTTGCTAGACTTCTCTTTTGTTTCTTTCTTTTCTTTAACTAGAACCATCTTTAAACAACCTTATTCTTCCCATTCTTTCACTAGACTTTAAATTTTCTTAAACACATTCCCCTCCTAAAGACTCTAACCTTTTCTTTCTCTTTTTCCTCTTTTCTTTTCATAATAGCCAAGTCCCAAACCCAACAAGTGAACCACCTAGTCCTATCTAGTTTGAAAAATGCAAACTAGAACTACACAAGGCTTTACTCTTGTCAGTTCAAACCTAACACTTTCTACCAAGCTCAATCCCAAAAATAGGCCTCACACACACAAGAATAAACATGGCTTGAAAGAAGGTTTGGTTGAGGGGTAGGGGAACTGATTCTAATGATTCAATCAGCTACTTGGTAAAAAGGAAGAAGATGATCCAAATATGTATATGGTATCCATGAGTTTAAAGCAATGCACACATTGATAATTGAAAGTCAATATTAGGTTCTTATAAATAGGAAATGGTTTCAAATCTCAACATGCTTCAATTTAGATCAAATGCAATGTAGGAATTCAAGGCTTGGTCCAATCTTATTCTTCTAACCACTCAACTAGCATCAAAGTACTATTAACTTGGGCATTGATCCTAGTCTAGTGAATAAACAAGCTAACAAGGGAATACTCATCATAGATCCCTAATGCAAATACTATACAATCCTACATGAAACATGCTAAACAAGATCCTAATGTGCAGTGCAAACTACATGAACACTCTTTTTTTATAAAGATTTTTGCAAAAAATTTCAAATTTTTAGGGTTTTTCGATGCCTTAGATGCTATCCAAGTATTAACATGATGATGCTAAAAATTTGAAATAAGAATCACAAAACACAATGTCAAATGCTATCTCAAACCCTCCCTCAAACTTAAATCACACTGTCCCTGTGTGAAAGAAATTTGATTGAGGATTCAAGATGAAAAACAAAAAACAAAACACAATGTCAAATGCAATGATATCTACAAGTGAAGGTGATAGTGGTACCTTAGGGATTGTGGAAGTAGTTGTCCACATCCATCTGCATGTTGTCATAGGAGTAGTTGGGGTCTTGCTGGTGACCTGGAGGTGGAGATTGGGGCACCTCGACGATGGGAATCGACCGGGACTCGGTCGAGTACGTGCTCGAGTGGGGGCGTCGAGCTGGCTGCCGAGTCTTCTTGTCCTCTTCTATCTGGTCTCCCTTGCTTCCCTGATCATGAAAATACCAAAACAAAAATCAAAATACCAAAAACCGTAAACAATATGTACATGGATACCTTAGGGACTTCCTCCCTAGTGAGCTTGTTTAAAGTCACTAAGCTTGACTTTTGATTGCCTTCTTAGGCTTTGTTTAGATACCAAGGAGGTGATGAAATCCCCCCTGGTTCGACTTGGTAACCTTGGTGTTCCTTCTTGATCACTACTTCCTTAACACTTGAACTTTGTTTCTTCTTAAACTTGAGTCTTGGTCTTGCCTTCTTCAAAGACCTCTTGTTGAGCTGAACTTGAAGATCTTGAACTGATTCCTCATGAGATGTGACCTTAGTTGTTGAAGTCTCTTCTTCTCTCAAAACCCCAAAATCAGCCTTATCTTCAATCTTAAATGGTTGACCTCCAATGGTTGGTAGGTTAGATGGATTTGTAATATCAAAGTCCATAGTCAAACCTTCAGATATGTTCAACCTTATCAGCCCCTCCTTAACATCAATGATTGCTCCTGCTGTGGCAAGGAATGGTCTCCCAAGCAAGATTGGATCCTCTACCTCCTTATCCATCTTTATTATGATGAAATCAGTGGGAATTCTTGCCTTGCCTATCTTGACTAGGAGGCTCTCCAATTTACCAACTACATCTTTGTGGGAACCATCAGCTAGACTTATGTAGAGATTGCTTGGCTTGAATTCAGTGTGTCCAAGCTTTTCTGCTATAGAGTAGGGCATGACACTAACAGATGCTCCAAGATCACACAAGCATTTGTTGAAGTGAAGGTAGCTGATGGAGCAAGGTAGATTGAATGGACCTGGATCTTCAAGTTTTGTTGGTACAATAGCTGTCCCAATCTCTTCTTGATCTCTCCTGTTTTGATTATGAGCTTTCTGCTTGGATATGTCAAGTGACATGCCTTTGTAGAGAGGATATGGGGCATATTGTTCCAAAGCTGCTCCTCTCTCTGCTTCCTTCTCTTCAATGACAACCTCCTGTTGAATGGCCCTCACTTCCTTCTTTTCAATCACAACCTCTTCCTTCAAAGCCATGACTTCTTCCTTCTCAATGACTTCCCCTTGTTGTAAAGCTAACTCCTTCTCTTGTTGCAAAGCCAACTGTTCCCTTTTCGCAATAATTTCTCTGAGTTCTTTCAGCTTTTGTGCTTTGAAACGTCATGGGAATGGTAGTGGAGGCTTGTAAGCAGGAGGAATGTACTTAACAGGTTTGACAGTTTCGGAGTCTCCAGCTCGATCGACCACTCGAGCATGCACTCGGTCGAGTGGCTGCTCGAGTTCCTGGTCGAGTGCAATGTCGACCTCCTTTTGCTTTGCACAAATGTCACTTGGGGCTTTAGTAACTGATGAATTCCCCCAAACTTGGACTTCACTGTCCTCAGTGACAACTACCTTAGCAGTGCATTCCCTTGGGTGTTGAAGTTGGTTTGGTGTAGGAGAGGAAGTAGAAGCCATGCAACTCTCCATGTTCGTGATTGTAGAGCTCAGTCTCACCAACTGGTTATTCAGTCCAGTAGAATAAGAATTCAACGTTTGGTGCAGCTCAGCAAACTGCCTTGCTTCCTCAATCTGCTTAGTAGCTTGCCCAAGTAACAGTTGTTGCATCATAGCTCTTAAGTCAGGTTCTTGAGCTTGTGAGGTCTGGAACCACGGAGAGGGATACAATTCAGTCTGGTATACTGGTTGATGTTGCATGGGTATGTAATTGAACATACTGTTGTGGTACATTATTACTGACTCGAACAGGTACTCGGTCGAGCGCAGGCTCGAGTGGGTGGTCGAGTCGACTGGGAAGTAATGGCTATTTGGATCCGGCTTCTGGCTCGATCAAGTGCTGGATCACAGCTCGGTCGAGTGGTGGTCGAGTGGGTGGTCGAGTGGGTACCTGAAACTCAAGACACCCAACCAAAGGAAGATTCGAGTTCAGTAACGTCACAAGTGTTTAAACGAACTTAATCTTAGACTAATAATGATCCTAAATGTCACAAAACAAACTCAAATGGGCAACGGCGCCAAATTGAAACTGACTTTCTTTGTGGTGTATGAATGAATGATATATGGAATGATGATGTATGGAATGATGATGTATGGAATGAATAGAAGTCAGGGTGTTTCAATTCCCCTTATGCAGTTGCAGTATAAGAGGTGTCAATCCTATCTGAGTAATTGTGAACAATTAAGATGTGCATATGAGTCTAAGTCAAGCCAATTGTAAAGATTGTTTGTCACTAACAATCCTAAAATGAGATATGAAATGCAGAAAGTAAAAACAACTAGAACAAGATACTAAATGCAAATAGAACAGACAAATTAAAGCTATAATAAAACTAGAACAGAGATAGAAACTATGCTAATGAACTAATGCAAGACAAGTAATGAACAGGAAACTACGTGAATGCAATGGAAATGAAACAGGAATGAAACAAGACAATCACAAATCAAAAACACAAGTTCTGGGGATGAACTCGAGCAGCACTCGACCGAGTGTAGGTCGAGTACGTGGTCGAGCTAGACTTAAACGTGAAAACAGAGCAACACAAGAAAAACAGAGCAATGCTAAAACTATCAAACAACAAGCAAGCAATGATATTTAGACTAAGATTTCAATAAACAAAGAAGGCCTTGAGGAGGGATTCATGGGCTGAGCTAATCATTGTGGTTATCTAACTTGGTCAACAAATCTCAAGCAAACGTTGAGCTGATCTCTAGACATACTATTCTAAGACATGTTTAATCCATTCTCATGGCAAGAAACAATCAAACCTATGCATTTCTAGACTTGTTCTCACAAAGAAAAGAATCTACACAAGCAGTCATTAAGCAATACATCTCAAACCAAACAAGACTTCTAATCTCTTAGCAAGCCTAATGGTAAGCTCTAGATCTAGCCTTATCTATGCTCCTTAGACATTGGTGTGATGCTAAGATGCTTGAAATCAAACCCTACCTTCTCAGATATAGGATCAGCATTAATATCATCTAGCCTAGAAGAGATCTACAACAATCAAGCTTGACCAAATCAAACAAACCACAAGATCAACCCAGCCTAACCCATCCTCAAGGTCCTAAACAAACAACTCACAAGAACACATGGTGAAATATGTCAAAAACCCAGAAAATAATGAAACTTGCATCATTGGAAAGATGAAACAGAGATCTATAATATTGATGAAGGAATAAAACTCGAAATCTTAATACTTTGAAAGTTATGAAACAAACAAAATATAAGAATCTAGTCTTTCTCTCTCAAACAAGTACAAAATCTAAAATAAAGGAAAAGTGCGAAAGGAATAATATCTAAAAAAGGTAAAAACTAGGTTTTAGACTCTCTAAAAAGCTGGACTCTTTGGTGGCTGCAGGTACAAGGGCTTTTTATAGGAGATGAGGTGGAAGCCCTAAAAATACAAAAAGTCAAAGCAGTCAACGGCTAGGTCAACTCGACCAGTGCTCGGTCGAGTGGCTGGTCGAGCTGGCTTCTCTCGTGCATTCTCCACTCGGTCGAGTCCTTCTCAGCACACGGTCGAGTGGTGGTCGAGTGGTGCGGTCGAGTTGGACTCCGGAGCATGATTCTACAGCCTTAAGTCTCTTGTTTTCTCCTCAGGATTGCTTCACTTCTCCTCAGCATTGCTTCCATGCTCCTTAAGCTCCAAAATCACCTGTTTATGCATGAAAAGATGCAAATACAATGCAACTATACTCTAATTCATGATTAGTCCTAAAGCTACACAATAATGGCCTAAATGGATAGCAAAAGATGCAAAAGTTGTGAATAAACTAAGAGAAAACAAGGTAAAATATATGAACATCAGCTTGCCACCTTTGTTATAACCTCCATGATGATGAGCCTTACTAGGATGAGCTGCTGGACTAACCGCCACTGACTGTGCCTGGATGTCCTCCTAGATCCCTGCCGCAGTCTCAACCAACTCTGCACGCATACCATAACTCCGCCCTCTACAGTGAACGCTCAAGTCATCACGTAGGGCCCTCAAAAACCTCCTGATCTGAGCCTCCTCATACTCCATATCCCGACCCCCATACCTCAGAAGTCGACTGAACTCCAAGTCAAGCTCCCGAACTGACCGGGTCCCCTGAGCTAGCTGAAGGAACTGCACCTCCAACCTATCTAGTGCCTCTCTAGAAAAATACTTGCGGTTGAACTCCAAGACGAAGTTAGCCCAAGACATCTCCCTCTGCACTCTCCTAGCAGCCACAAAACCCCACCACAATTGAGCATCCCCAGTAAGGTTGTGAACCGCTATATCAACCCAAAACTCGTCAGGACATCTGAGAGACTGGAAGTTACGTTCCACAACAGTAGGATCAGTACCTCCTGAAAACTGCTCGGTACCAATACGACTCATCTCTCTCAGCATGCTGACATAACGAGAATGAACCCCTGAATCCGCAGCCTCTGGCTGCTGCACCCCCGCCGCCACTGGCGGCACTACTGGTGCCTGAGCCGGTACCACACCCGGTAACAGCGCTAACAACTATGTTAGCAAACCCGCAAGGTTGACACCCGGGACTGCACCCACTAGGACTCCCACACCTGGGGCCCCAACATCATCGGTGACTGGTGTAATGACCCGTATCACGAAGTACGTACCGGACGCAAAGGACGTGTACGAAGCACGTGGAGATGTCTTGGATAGACAGAGAAAAGGAAATTTTTGAGAACGACCCAAGCAACTTGTACCTAAAGTTACCAAGACGCGTAAGGTCTAGAACTGAAGAACGGACGGGAACTGTTGGGACATCCGGACCAATGGTGAATGAATGATCGAGAGAATTGGTGAAAAGGAAGGGGAAAAGGAAGGTAAAGGTTACCAAGCACGTGGTGTAATGACCCGTATCACGAAGTATGTACCGGACGCAAAGGACGTGTACGAAGCACGTGGAGATGTCTTGGATAGACAGAGAAAAGGAAATTTTTGAGAACGACCCAAGCAACTTGTACCTAAAGTTACCAAGACGCGTAAGGTCTAGAACTGAAGAACGGACGGGAACTGTTGGGACATCCGGACCAATGGTGAATGAATGATCGAGAGAATTGGTGAAAAGGAAGGGGAAAAGGAAGGTAAAGGTTTTGGAAAAATAGTACGAAGAACGTAAGACGGACCATGGAAGTGGAATGGCCATGTACCAGCCGAACAATCAATGTACTACGGATGGATCAGACGTATAGGACGGGAGGTCCGAAGAGAACCGAGAAATGCTGATGTCACGGACGAGAGGTCCAAAGAAAGCAGAGAAGGGCCAGAGTCACGGACAGGAAGACCGAGGACTACCGAGGAATTGGACTCGCTGACGAGTGAGTCGTCTTTGCGGTCAAGCACGGCAGCTTAGGACGCAAGAAAGATGAGGGAAGGACGAGGAAGTGGAAGATTCTCTGCATGAGAGAGAGATTCCACGTGTCGTCAGAATAAGTTTCCTCCGCCAGCGTTTGAGATGCACGCGCGCGTGGGGGAGAGTATGCAATTTTTTTTATACTTGTCACGCCACAATTGTCACTTGCTAGATCTTGAAGTTGGGTGAAGGGGCTATAAATACTCCTCTTTGTCTTCTCATTTTCGAAATCACTCTCTCAAAATACCAAAACATTGTCAAAAATTTTCTCAAGCTTTTGGAGAGAAAATTTCTTGATTTCGAGTGAGGAGGAAGAAGAGGAGAAGATCTCTGCGGCGAGAGGAGCTAAAGATCAAAATGAAGTGCTGTAAGATTGGCGTGGTGTGGTGGAGTTCTAATCGGCCAAAAAGTCTTCAAATCCAAGGTGAGTTGTGGTTTTAAGGGGATGGGAGGTGTGTGAGCTCTCTAGCTCTTGCATCGGCCCTTGTTGTTGTTGTTGCATGTAGTGTTGCATGTAGATCTAGAGATTTCATGTAGACAAGGGGAATTTTAAAGCATTCTTGGGGGAGAATGGCTTGATCTTAGACTATATGCAAGTGTGAAATGTCTTGCATGCTAGATCTAATGATTTTTAAACTTGAAATGGGTGAAAAAAAAATTTAGAACCTCATGCAAGTGTGAAATGCCTTGCATGATAGATTTCTAGAGTTTTAAGAATTTTTCCAAAGGTGGAAATAATTTTCTAAAATCTATTGCAAGTGTGAAATGCCTTTCATGTTAAGTTTTGGAGTTTTTAAGAATTTTCCAAGGGTGAAAATAATTTCAAAAATCTCATGCAAGTGTGGAATGCCTTGCATGATCGATTTTGGGAAATTTGGGGTTGATTAATACATGTTAAAATTATAATTTAATTATGCATAATTTTTTAGGGAGGTTAAACCCTTAGTTCTGATGGGAGATCAGTCTAGGAAAAAAGGGTTGGTTTTGGTGAGTCCATACGAGAATCTCCGAGGGTGGAAAGAGCCGTATAATGTACCCAAAATTTTAATAAGTAAGTTTAACCTCTAAAATTGGGAAGAAAGGTTGTTGGGGAGGCCATTCGAGGAAGAGTGCCGCATGTGAACCCAAAACCAAGGAATTGAACCTCATGGTGTTGATGGATGATCGAACCATTGGAGTGTTGTTTCCTAAGGACATGCGAGAATCTCCAGGTAGGAAAGAGCCACATGCATAAGAGAAATTTGGGTTTTAAATGCATGTAAAATTTAATATCTAAAAGACTTAAAAATTTGGTGTTGGGAGCATATAGGATGCATGCATGTAGGATTTTCTTAAGTTGCATGATTGTTTCTTGTGGCTTAAGTTTGTGTGTGGTGATTGTTTGCTGTTGTGAGCATGTGTTGCTTGCAACTTGTGTGTTGTTGTTGGTGCTTAATTCTTGGAGTCTTGAGTCCTAGAGTTAAGTGTTGTCCTAGCTAGTTCACGGGTTAAATGTCTCGGTTCTTAGCTAGAGATTGTACTATGTTCCTGACGTAAGTGTGGAAGTCTGGTGAGCTAATCCAGAGGGATCTCATGGCATGATGAATTCGGGTCTAGCTAGCTACTAGCCTGAATCGCATGACAATGCGGCACGGTTTACCCGATTATCGGGTATGTGTTCCCTAGGTTGATTGTGATATCCCTGGGTGAGGTCTGGTAGCGTCAGTTATGGTGTGGATATCTGACTTTCGAGTCAAGTGTGGAAAAGTTATCTTGATACACGGCTAGCTCTTTCCACTTTGGCAGTGATTGCAATGCAAAGTGAAGTGGCGTGGAGGCCAAGTTAGAGTCAAGGTCTAGGCGAGTCGGGTCTTGTTTGTTCCTTGATTGCTTGATTGTTTTTTTTGGGTGTTGTTTGATTGCTTGTTATGCTTACGCATTGCGTGCTTTGATTGTGGGGTAGTTTTCGCGTAGTTGGATGTGTTGAGATAGCATGTTATGGGAAGATAGCATGTTATAGGGAGATATCATGTTATAGGAAGTCAGCATGTTAGTGGGTTAGCATGTTAGTGGGTTGCCCAACTCACTGAGTGATCTTAGATTGCTCACCCTTCTCCACAATTGTTTTTCTTGCAGGGAAAGTTAGAAGGGTGGTACCGAGTTTAATGGATCAAATAGGATGTTTTCGTGTTGTGTTACAAATTCCTTGCTTCTTTTTGTTATTTTTATTCTTTGTTCTTGGTTAAGTTGGATACAAAATTTATTCTATATATAATAAATCGATTATTTTCATATATAATTCGGACAAGTGGAGCTGGTTGCGGAGATATTCCAGGTCCAGCAACGCTGCGTACGGACCTAGGGTTGCAAAGCCTAAGGTATGTACATAGCAGATAGACGCAGGCAATCGTCTGATTGTGACGACCACCAGGCCGGTCCTCAGTTGGTCCGGCCGTACGGGCGGTTCGGGGGCGTTACAACGGGTGGTATCAGAGCAAGTTGAAAAACTTGCATCCACTTGGGACTTTCAAAAGTTTTATCGAGTAATTGAGTCGCACACAACACTTAGAAACCGATTTATTATACTTGTTAAGTTTTTTTTTCAGCCTTAGATTAACCCGTGGAAACCTTGTGACTGGTGGTCTTGGTTCAGGAGGACTGAGTCCAGGGCAGGAGGAGCCAAGACACCATAACGTCTCTACCAGAAACGTGAGTGGAGGAGTGAATGGTGAAGGAGTGGGACTGTCTGTTGAGACTGATCCTTCCGAATGCTTGGGAAATGACGAGGAGGTTAATGATGGTCGAAATAATCAAGCAACGGCAGTTGGAGCCGAGATACCAAGCCAAATTCAGATCATTATTGATAGACGTGGCATGACTGTGACTGTGCCGGATACAATACCGGAGGTGGACGGAGATGGGACCAGGAACCAAATCTTGGATGTACTATCGGAGATCATGGGAGACTCTGAAGAAGAAGGACAATGGTGTGAAACCAATGGCGGATTAGAGACCAAATATGGCAATGGAGACAACGATAGTTTAAACGTAGCTGAGGGTGATGGGAACCCGAATTCAGATGATAGTGACCAGGAGGAGTACCTGGAAATGGTTGAGATGTTGTCCAGTGATAAAGAGGGAGTACCAACTCTCATTGTGGCGACGAAGAGAAGGCCAAGAGAAGCGGCTAGAGAGGGTATGCGACCCAGTGTTGTAGCGGTACCAATACCAGGTCATGAACACGGATTGCCGGTGGCTAACCCATTGTTAAGGGCAAGCCGAGACCGTGATGAGAAAAATCAAGGAGAAGAGACTCAAGAGATCGAGAACAAAAGAGATGAGGCGAGATGGATGGGTCAATGGGATTCAATGTTGCTGGAAGTGGAGATCAACAACGAGGCCTTCATGAGGCCATTGAGATTGAGTGAAACCGAGACGGTGAATGAGCATGAGGTTATGGCTAAGGTGGAACCCGTGAGTGAACCTGTACCTATGGCTGAGGATGAGCCGAGCCAAGATCAAGAGAATGCAAATGCGAAAAGTGGTGCAATAGGAATCGGGAGTGAACCCAAAGGACGTGATGAAGAAACCACAGAACGTGAGGTAAATGAGGTCGATGGTGAACCAAGGAGCCAAGAGATGGTACATGATCAAGAAACAAGAGATGAGATAGTGGGAGGAATGGTCCAAGATCTTAAGGACTGCATGATGGAGTTAGTTGAGATGTTAGCCGAAGAGAGTCGGTTGAGGAAAGAGGTAATACGTTTGGAACAAGGAAAGCCAACCGAGAATCGGACCAGATTGATGAGTGATATCATCGTACCCGTGGAGCATGAGGAGATACGACCATGGAGGGGATTGGTGAGAACCCGTGCACAAGCTAGGAAGAGAGTGACTAACCTTTTTCAAGTGCAACTGAGGAACACAGTCCATTGCATGGCATGCGGTGAGAGTGGACACCGAGCTCGTTATTGTTGGAGAGCAGCCTTATGCGCTCGAGGACCGGGAGGTATGGTAGTGTGTTGGGAGTGTGGTGCATTTGGGCATCAACTACAAAGTGTCGACCAGCCTTATACACTCCAGAACCGTGAGGACGGATGAAGGTGGACTGAGTGATAGTGAAGCCCCGGAGCCTGCGACCTCGACTTCTGTGAACCCGCCTGCTGAACCAAGTGCCGACCAGCCGTCTGAGAGATGCGAGTGCAACTGTAGGATGTGTAAGTTTGATAACTCTCTAATTTTCATGTTTTTAGCATCTTTTTTTTGTCCATATTTTGCATTGTTTATACCTTTACCTTAACATTTTTAGGTCATTAACTGTAGGAATTCACTTTTAGGCCATTTAGGGTGTTGCATTCTTGCATTTGCATACTTTAGATGAAAACAAGTGCTTTAGAGCCTAAAATGGGGAGAAACAAGGACAAATCCGAGCATGTACCCGAAGGATCCATCGAGCTGGAAGAACCGTCCGAACCCCAACACGATTGAGGAGGATCAAAGAGCAGGAAGAACACCCCGAGAGTCTACCCGAAGAGCAACCCGAGCACATCCTCGTGCACCCCATCGAGCAGACCCTCGGGCAGGACTGGGAAGCTAGAGTTAATGGGTTTCTATATATAAACCCCCCCTCTTCTTCCTCGCAAATGAGCACGCCGCAGACCCTCAAACCAGAGAGCGAGAGCTTCTGAGAGAGATCTAGAGCGACTTAAACACTTTTCACTTTTTGTTAGGATTTATTTTATATATTTTTGTCATTTTCTTTAGATTTCTACTTTGTACTCTTATTTCTCTACTCTATCTTTTTACACAATACAATTTTTGTTCATATATGCTTTTATGTTTCTTGCTATGATTTATGAGTAGTGTAGCAAAGTTTCTAGGGATGGGATTGATGATTTTGTGTTCTTGATCGGTTAGGATGTCTTAGTTTGATTGTAAATGTTTTATAGATTCCTTTCTAGGTTGGTGTTCTTAATGCTGTCAACAAACCGAGAGGGTGAGATTAGATCTAAGGTGCTTTACCACCGAGAGGTGTAGATGAAATGCTTGAATCAACCAATGCTAGAGATTTACTCACCTAGCCTAAGAGATTAGATGAGTAAGGGGTTTATTGACAATAATGAATCGGTTCTCATTGCCTGCTTGGTCATGTTTCTCCAACGAGAGTTGGGTAGGGAAGTGATTAAGATAGATTGTTTCTATCACGAGAGTGTTTTAACAAGATTTTAGAGATTCATTGTCTATGGATTATTTGCTTGAGGCATGTAAGACATCTGTATTGGTCAGGAACACTTAGGATTCGATTACCCCATCCTTAGAAGCTTTTGTATTTTAAATGTTTGCATTTTTATTCATCACTCGACCCATTACCCGAACAGGTATACGATCACCTGCTTCGAGTAACACCTCGAGTTGTTCATACCTTCTTTGCTTACTCGAACACCCCACCCGATCCTATCTAGGATTGTTAGACCAAAACCATCTTTTGCCTGGCTTGACTTGCATTGTTCAAATTGCATCCTTCCTGCTAGCATATATACAACCATTTGGATTGATAACCCTATGTACTACAACTGCATAGGGAATTGATACCCTGGGTGAAAATCTTGTTATCAATTTGACGCTGCTGCCATTTGGTTGAATTTAATTTTGCTACGTTTAGGATTTCCGCACTTGCTAGATCAAGTTATTTTATATATATATTAGTTCGGCATCTGACTTGTTTGCTTTCGTGTTTGTTTGTTTTGAATCTCAGGTACAACCCGAGCACCCACCCGACTCGTCACTCGATCAACTGGATAGGGTTGACCCTTGTGTACACACTCGGTCACCTACTTGTGCATGCAAACACGATCCAAGGGTAACCACAACCTGAGTTCATTCATCGACAACATCGACAGACCACGGTTACTTCGACAACAACAAGTTCAACAACCCCAACCAGCAACCATTGAGGAGACAATGAACAATCATAACGGTCCACCAGCTCCTCAAGCAAGGACCAACATAGGAGCAGGAGATGCTCCATCTAGATGAGTTTGATAGGCTATGTAGCCTAACCAAGATAAAAGAAGTTAGTGAGGATGGATTCAAACTCCGGCTTTTCCCATTCTCTTTGGGAGACAAAGCACACATCTGGGAGAAATCACTCCCCAAGGAGTCCATCACCACCTGGGAGGCATGCAAGAAGGCGTTTCTAGCCAAATTCTTCTCCAACTCCAGAACCGCAAGACTGCAAAATGACATTTCCAGATTTGTTCAGAAGAACAACGAGACGTTCAGTGAAGCTTAGGAACGTTTCAAGGGATACACTACCAGATGTCCTCATCATGGCTTCAGCAATGCTTCATTGCTGAGTACAGTTTACAGAGGACTGGTTCCCAAGATACGGATGTTGCTGGACACCGTAAGCAATGGTAACTTCCTCAACAAGGATGTTAATGAAGGTTGGGACCTAGTGGAGAACTTATCTCAATCTGATGGACATTATAATGAGGAATACGATCGTACTATGCGATCAACAGGAGAGGAAGATGCCAAGTACAAGAGGGACATGAAAGCCCTCAATGACAAGCTCAATAAACTCCTCAACCAGCAGCAGCATGTTCATGCAATATCAGAGGAAGAGCAATTTTTACAACAAGATGAGGAGAATGTTCAAATCGAGGATGTGAACTACATCAACAACCAAGGAGGTTACAACAAAGGTTACAACAACTACAAGCCGAATCCAAATCTGTCTTACCGTAACCCGAATGTTGCCAATCCTCAAGACCAAACCTACCCATCAGCAGTTCAAGGGAACCAATTCCAGCAGACGCCTTTTGTTCAATGCAATCAATGATATGTCCCTAAGCAGCAGTATTCTGGAAATTACCTCCAACCCATTGCACCACCTGGATTCCAACAACAGCAGGGCCCGCAGCACCAATCCCAAGAAGCTGACCTACGCGGCCTAATTCAGCAGATGATTCAAAACCAGGCATCCGCTGCTATGGATACCGCAAAACGATTTTCGGAGATGAGCAACAAGATAGATTCTGGATACAATGACTTGACTGCTAAGTACGATTCGCTCAACACCAAGCTGAGGTACCTAGAAGGCCACCACAACAACCAACCTCCTCCAAAGATCACCCGACTTCCAGGAAAAGCAGTTCAGAACCCCAAGGATTATGCCACTTCCCAAGCCATCTTCCTTGATGATGACTATGAGGATTACCTCACTGGGGATAGTGATGATCAATACGGGGAGGATATAGATCACAATGGGATAAATGAGACTAAGTACTACATATCCGAGTATGAACCCGAGCCTTCACCCGAGGAGTCTGATCGAATTGATGATCGAGCAATGGTTCAAGAATCACAATCTGAAGAACCACCCGAGGCTGAACCCGATGACTCACCCAATGTTGGTGATCGGATGATACATCGTGTAGATGCTCAAATGACAGATAACCCTCAATTGCTTGAAGCGAAAGAAGGGGAACTAGAGGAAAGGTTCAATGCTTCTCTTCACATCCAGTTAGAGGCGCTTCCAGAGCGTATGGCCAAGCGTAAAGCTCCACCTCCTAAACTTTTGCCACCACACGAGCTTCAAGAGGAAATCATCAAGGAGGCAGCTCAGCTGGAGATTGAGGTTAAGGAAGCTTTCAAGGAGATTGGGTATGAGATTCTTAGGAGTGGAGTGTTGATGCCCGTGTTCTCTGTCCTGACCCAATTACTGTTGCAATCCGCCGATCTCCTCGACGTAGGGACCTGTCTGATAGAACCGTTACTGACCCTATGGAGGTCGATTCTGATGCCAGTGGAGGAGAACCAGAGGAGATCCAATCCTCTAGGTTGAGAAGCAGAGCTGCGACTGCAATGGGGAAGAGACCCGCCTCTGGAAGGGCTGTGAAGGTGGCCGAGAGAGCAGCGGAAGAAGAGATCGAGATTCAGAGGAGGAGAGCCGTGACCGGGAGGAGCAGAGAGAACGCACACGCCAAGCTTCGCGGAGGCTGAAGCAGAAGGAAGTGGAAACTCCGGCGAAGCTCTTCAAGGTCCTCTGTAAGATGAGCTTCGTTAGTACCCGCTATCCCCACCGAGAAACGATGAAGCAATTGGGCATCGCTAGAGACGCTGAGTTCCTGTTCAACATGTGCCACCTGGGCAAGATGATGCGAGCCAACCTCGAGGCTTATGAGGACGAGACAGTACACTTTTTTTCCACGCTGTGGTTACACTTCTTTGAGGACCACCCGACCTTACTACCTGGTGGGGGGATCGGGTTCATCACCTTCTCCTTGCGCAACAAGGAATACCGACTCACCTACAAGGAGATAGAGAAGGATGGGAGTGGAGAGAACATGGAGGTGAGCAAGGAAGAAATGAAGTACCTATGGCTGACAATAAGCGACAAGCTTCCTTACAAGTCCACAAGCTCCAAGTCGGCTCAAATAAGGAGCCATGTTTTGAGGTATTTTCACAAGTCCCTCGCCTGCACTCTTTTTGCTAGAAAGGAGACTGGGAATATGAATGATAACGAGCTCCAGCTGCTAGATATTGCCTTGCGTGGAGTTTAGACAATGCTAGGGATGGTACACCACTAGTAGGAGATGCTGCGGACACTAGCATGGTCTTTGTGCTGCTCGATCAATTCCTTTACCTCAAGTCATGGGCTATGAAAACTGAGAGGAGGGATGGAGCTGGAGAGATCTCCATTGGAGGATTGGTCACACCAATCTTGGTAGCTTGCGATATGCCCCTAAAGGGAGTGGTTCATGAGCCGAGATGGGTAGACGTTGACTACCTCACATTGGCGAGGTTCCTGGCTTATGAAAACCCAAACAAAATGCTGCTCTTCAAGTTTGTCCATCCCACCGCCGGAGCCGCCCAAATGATCCTGCCCAACGTCGTGTGCACCAAAATCCGGCTAGGGGATAACATAGATTTCTCACCACTTTGGAGGAGCTGTAAAACCCGGAGGAGGAGTCCGAGGCAGGAGAGAGAGAGAGAGGACTGAGCAAGAACATGGAGACAACTCGGATGAGTATGATTTTGAGGAGTATGTGTGCTCTCAAAAGCAACATGTTGGGGTGAGGGAAGCCGACAAGAGGATCGACTGGTTGGAGAGGATGAACAGATTCCTAGCCAAGAAGGTAAAAGACCTAACTGGTTCAGTGAAGGTAATGGGAGGACAGATCAAGGAGCTGCAAGATAAGGCAAGCTGTGCCTCAGCTCCGACTTCAGATTATGCACCCACATGGATGGGAAGGAGCGGACCGCTAGGAGGAATTCGAGGACTGACACCTCCAGAACTTCTCAGAGCATCATCCTACGAGCCCCAAGCAGAGGATGATATCACCAAACCAGATAGATCGCGGAGAAGCCACTTGGATGCCTATCCGATGCACAACCTGATGGGGTACACGATGCCATATCCGATGCCACCTCCGAGCACACATCCGGGTGACTACTCAGGGCCTTTCCCTCCGCCTTACCAAATGTCGTTTCAGATGCCCTACTCGATGCACCCTGCAAGCGGCTATAATGGTGATCATTCCGGATCTCTCTCATCTTATCCGTCGTACTACCCGATGCCCTACCCGATGACCTATGCGGACACTTACCCGATCTATCCCTCGGATGCTGGTCTGAGCAAGTCGTCCGTGCGCATAAACGAGCTCTCTGATCAGCGAATCCCGGCGCCTGGTGAAGCCGGTGACGACCCTGGCTACACGTTGGCGAGTATGGAGGCTGCTACAACCTCCTTCTTCACCAAACTATGAGGTATCTCATTCATCTACCTTTGTAAATAACATTTCATTTAGTTTTAGTTCATCTTGTGTGATTCTTGGACCCCTTTTCAGATTTTTATTTACACAGGGACTGTGTAATTTAAGTTTGGAGGAGGGTCCTACGATGTATATAACATTGTGTTTTATTTTCTTATTTTAAATTGTTTCATGCTAGTTTTATTCATTTGAGTTTGCATCTATTTGCAAAAAACCGTAAAAATTGAAAAAAAAATTGAAAAAAAAAAAAAAAAAAAGATTGTTCATATAGCTGCATTTACATATTAGGATTGAGTCTAGTTTGTTTCATATAGGATTTTTGTATATGCATCTTAGGGGACAATGATTAAAACCACCTTGTTTAATGCCAAACCTTAGGATTGAAGCTATAGCCCTTAGTCACAGTTCGTTGTTGCTAGATCAATCTTTGGAAAAAAATGAAAAATCTTTGTTTAGAACCTTGCATCTTTTGAAAGCTTCCTCCACTTGTTTGAACATTGGAACATCTCTATATTTTTGGACTTAATTTTAACTTAAACTATCTTGCTTATGAAATTTGAATACTTGCTCATGGTAACTCTAAACTCGGGTTAGCACTCCAGTTTTACCAATCTTTTCGTTTAACCCGATTTGTTTTCCCTACCCTTGAACCCAAATCTTTCTTTCAAACATTGTTGTGAATTGTTGAGTGAGGCCTTTTTCATTGTGCCATAGGTTGTGAAACCTTGAGAGTATTGAGAACGACAAAGAACTGCTTCTTGATTTAGCTAAGTTAGAATTTGAACTAGCTAATAGAATCGGTTTTGAAAGATAGGTGGTTAGCATCTTTATTTGGGTTGGGTTAAGGAATAAAAGAAAGAAGAAAAGAAGTCCCTAAGGTTAGAATCAAGTAGCCCTAAGTCTCTTAGTAAAAAAAAAAGAAAACAACTTGCTATTCTCCTAGAAAAAAAAATATATATATACATATTTAGAGTTTAGCAAAGAAAGAAAAGAAAAAAGAGAGAAGAGAGCTAGATGTCTAAAGTTTAAACCTTAGGGATTGCCAAAAAAAAGAGAGTTAAAATCAAGGTTGTGGGTAGTTTAATTCTAGGGGGTTAAATAAAAAAAAAAAAAAAAAGTGAATGAGAAAAGGGTAGATTATCAAGAGTTAAGCTTTGTATGCCCAAATTGTTCTCAATCTTAGATAGTTTTCACAACTGTCTAGCATTCCTTCTTTTGAGAGAAAAACCACCCAAAGAATTTGTTTGAAACCACCTTACCAAAAAGCCTTACACTTAAATGAATGTGAAAGAGATGTTCTTTACTTTTAGTTGGAGGTTGAACTAGATCGATGCAAGGTAATAAGCATAGAAAAATATTTGTAAGTATGTTGATTGATCTTAGCACCATTAAACTATCTTTAAGGACTATAGCTTGAATCCTTCGCTTAGCATATAAAGCTTATGAGTCCCCATTTTCAAACCGCACCCTCTTACTTCCTTGTAAAAGGACTAGCAAGATTTAAGTTTGGAGGTCTGATAACTCTCTAATTTACATGTTTTTAGCATCCCTTTTTTGTCCATATTTTGCATTGTTTATACCCTTATCTTAGCATTTTAGGTCATTAATTGTAGGAATTCACTTTTAGGCCATTTAGGGTGTTGCATTCTTGCATTTGCATACTTTGGATGAAAACAGGTGCTTTAGAGCTTAAAATGGAGAGAAACAAGGACAAATCTGAGCATGTACCAGAAGGAGCCATCGAGCTGAAAGAACAGTCCGAACCCCAACACGATCGAGGAGGATCCAAGAGCAGGAAGAACAACCCGAGAGTCTAATCGAAGAGCAACATGAGCACATCCTCATGCACCCCATCGAGCAGAGTCTCGGGCAGGACTGGGAAGCTAGGGTTAATGGGTTTCCATATATAAAACTCCCCTCTTCTTCCTCGCAAACGAGCAGGCCGCAGACCCCAAACCAGAGAGTGAGAGCTTCTGAGAGAGATTTAGAGCGACTCAAACATTTTTCACTTTTTGTTAGGATTTATTTTATATATTTTTGTCATTTTCTTTAGATTTCTACTTTGTACTCTTATTTCTCTACTCTATCTTTTTACACAATGCAATTTTCGTTCATATATGCTTTTATGTTTCTTGCTATGATTTCTGAGTAGTGTAGCAAAGTTTCTAGGGATGGGATAAATAATTTTGTGTTCTTGATCGGTTACGATGTCTTAGTTTGATTGTAAATGTTTTATAGACTCCCTTCTAGGTTGGTGTTCTTAATGCTGTCAACAAACCGAGAGGGTGAGATTAGATCTAAGGTGGTCGAATGCTTGCATTGAGTGCTTAAACCGATCCTGAACTCGAATGCTTGCATTGAGTGCTTAGGTCGTGTGGTTTCTTGCTTATATTCTTTCGTTATTCATTCTAGGATTGCTAAACCAAAACCATCTTTTGCCTGGCTTGACTTGCATTGTTCTGATTGCATCCTTCCTGCTAGCATAAACAGCCATTTGGATTGATAACCCTTTGTACTACAACTGCATAGGGAATTGATACTCTGGGTGAAAATCCTGTTATCAAAGTTCTTGAGAGAACCCTAGGCACTAGTTCGCCATGTTATAGGGTCCTGTGTAAACCTTTTGGGGAATGTTAGAACTTATTTCCTATTGGGGTGTAATGTTCTATCTATTGGTATAAGATGTTAAGGAGGAAGTGCTATGAGTAGCTTTGTTTTGTTGTGTGTTTGCTTGCTAGCCTTTGCTTGGTTGTGCATTTGTGTGTTTGCATGCATGTTGGTTTAGATTGCATATAGGTTGCATAACTAACCAATTGTTTGAGTTGTGTTGTTTTGGCATGATTGATTGAGGACTCACCTAAACACCGTAAAAATGCGATCTGACCAAAGCAAGACAACATGAGAGTGATCGTGAGGATACTCGGAGACGCTGAGACAAGACAAGAGAATTGGGTTCAGGGAAACGAGAGAAGGAGAGTTTTTAACGCCCGCGATCTGGAATAAGATCATAGGCCGTGGCTTTGTCCGAGATGGTGGGGAGATCTTGGACAAGTCGGGAAGGAGCTACTCGTGAGCTCGGACAATGAGGGAAAACGATCCAAGTATGGAAAAAGGATCGGTTTTGTTCTCGGCCAGCTGCGAACAGCTCTTGTCCAGCTGCGAACAGATCTCGGCCAGCAGCGGACAGCTCTCGGCCAGCTGTGGACAGCTCGACCAGCCGCCAGTCAGCTCCACCCAACTCGGCCAGCTGGAGAGTGGTGGACAGTGTGCAGGTCAGCTGGGGAGCTCGCGAGCGGTCAGGACAGCGGGATGCGGTGACAGAACAGGTACGGCCGAACGGACACGACCAAACGTGCACGACCGAACAGTCTTGTCGGATAGGTGTCATTTGGGGACAAAACCGGGGCCAAAACCCTATATATAGAGGGCGTGGCTCTCATTTCCAACACACCATCGGAAACAGAAAAACATACAGTAAACTCGAGAGTGGGAGTATAATATCAGAAAGAGGTTTACGAGAGATAAAGAGTTCGGCGAGTAAGATCTAAGGGTCAGAGGAACAGTACAGTACCTACCTTATGGTTCTGGGAAATGGGATAGTTGCATCTGCATAAGCACTTATAATGTTTCGGCTGGTTCAGTTGGTCGAAGGAAAGGGGGTGCGGCTCGAAAGTGGATCGGGAACCACTAGGCTTACCGTGAAACGACTGAACTGATGTGCATGCTACCTCCCTACCGATCAGCGTACCATCCAGAGTGTCCATGTACGGACGGTATGGTCAGAGAAAAGTAAACGCGGCTCGGCGGCTGGACAGGGATCTGTACAGATACCTCGGTACAACATCGAACTAATGTGCGGGATAACTCTCTACTGGCCAACCACTGTACTAGACGGTTATTATGATTTAGCGTGCATTGCATGACACTGTACGGCATAAGGGAAAGGTTATTGATGGTTACTTGGATTTCAGGAAACGAGGGTGATCGCGGAAAGGGAACTGCTTAGGGGCGAGACTCATGGCCGGGAAGATGATTGGTGGTGATATGGGTAGCTAGGATCGATTATACAACTTGTACTAGCTTATTATGCAAACTCATAAGTTGTATTGAATCATTTGATTATTTAATACAATACTCGAATGTTTGCTTTACTCTAAGTTATACCATATAGACTCTAAATATTGAATCACAGAATGCGCGAATGAACCTTGTTTAAACAATGGACCGTATAATATGACTAAGTAGCGAGGAAGGGACGAGAGAACCTCTCCGACCATCGTATGGCTGGGGTCGGGGTCTTTCAAGTTGGTATCGGAGCATGCTTGGTTCTAGGACTGTTAGTGTGGGTTTTGGGTATCACCACTCATCAGCTTAATGGGATCTTGCAGTAGTTGTTCTTACTGTTAGCGGTTTATTTTCTTAACCGTGACTAAAGTGCATGAGTTTTGCAGATGGGTAAGAGCAACAAGGAAAAGAAAAGGAAGGGTAAGGAAGTGGCCGATGAGTACACTGACGCCGCAGAAACATTAGTCGACGCGGAGGGAAGGAACAAAGACAGTCAGAATCCTGCCGGACATGTGGCTGGAGAGAAACAACCAGATCATGATAAGCTGGAGAATAGCAGTGCTACTGACGTGAATGGGCAACCAAATGTCGTACCGTCGTACCAGGAACAGTGGGAAACGATGAAGGCAATGATGGCACAGTTGGACGTGCTGACAAAGGCGTTGGTACCAGATCTTGTGGTACCAGCGGTACGCACGAAGACCATCGAAGGTAGTCCTGGAGATTCTCCGAGAAAAAGTAGGGACTACTTAGATGCGTTGGAGCATATGTCTAGACTAAAGACAAAACACTTTTTGGAAAGTTCGGATCCAATCGTGGCTGACGAGTGGAGGAGTCGACTAATATGGAATTTTAATGCCACTCGCTGGCCGGAGGAGTACCAAAAGGACATTGTTATCCATTTCCTTGAAGAGGGAGCACATGACTGGTGGGTGACAGTTATGAAACGGAAAGGTGGACAAGTCATAACCTTTGCAGACTTTGAGAAGGAATCCAACCAGAAATTTTTTCCTCCAGAGGCTTGGGACCGACTGGAAAGTGCGTACCTGAAGCTGGTACAAGGGGATATGCGGTACGTGCATATGATGCTGAATTCAGTCGCCTTAGGCACTTTGTTGGAAAGGAAATTGAGGATGAGAAAGCACAAGTCCGTTGTTTTATCCGCGGGCTAAGGGTGGACATTTGCAATCATTGCGTGAACGGTGTCTTTAATTTGGTCGTGGAAGTGGTGGAAAGGGCGACCATGATTGAAGCTGGGCTGGAGGAGGAGAGACAGCTTACTTGAGAGGGTTTCTTCGTGTTCGACCCACCCAGCCAAAACCATTAACCGAAAAAGGAAATGGGATAAGGTGGATAACGCAAGGTCCGACACCAAGTATCGGGAGTGTAGGAATTGCGGGAAACACCATAGTGGTTCGTGCTGGAAGGTCGTTGGTGCATGCAGTCGCTATGGGAGCAAGGATCAAGCGATCAGGAACTGTCCTAGGATGGATGATGGTAATGGGCCAAGGTCCTGCTATTTGTGCGGGAAGGAGGGACATTTTAAGAGGGAATGTCCGAAGCTTGAGGAGGGAAGACAGACCCACCAACGAGGGAACCGTGGTGAGGATTCTTTACCGCCTTCCCCAAAGCAACAGGCCGTCGCACCACGCGTGTACGAGCTGTCCGAGGTAACTGCTGCTGGGAATTTCAGGGCAAATACTGGTATGTAACGAGAACCTTTCTAAGTTTTAATTCATGCATTACATAGCATCATAATACATGTAAAAGGGGGATATGAGTACTTAGAATTCTAGAGGAATGTGTAGGGACCTTAGATATAGGTGTTGTGGAAACGCACACCTTGTTTGATTCGGGGGCCACACACTGTTTTGTGAGCCCTGAATGGATAGCGAAAGGTGGGTTCAGGCATGAACCAAACACCGGCGGGCAGGTGATGTACACGTACGGTGTGGTTCATGGAATCTCAGTCATCGTCAATGGTGTCGATATCCCTACTGACCTGATCATTGTTCCACTCATGAAACATGATGTTATCTTGGGGATGGACTGGTCTGGAAAGTACAAGGCTCACATTGACCAAGGGCGAGTAAATTTTGAGAGAAAGGATGGGACATTGAGATTCTAGGGAATAAGATCAACTTCAGGAAGTTTAATTATTTCAGCAATCCAGACGGAAAGGATGCTGGAGAAAGGTTGTGAGGCATACTTAACCACAATCACAACAAAGGAAGTTGGGGAGAAGGCGTAATTGGACGACATTCCAATAACCAACGAATTTGTCGATGTGTTTGAAGCGGTCCGGGGAGTGCCGCCGTGTAGATCAGATCTGTTCACCATCGAGCTAGAACCGAGGACGACCCCTATATCTAAAGTGCCTTACCGGATGGCACCGGCAGAAATGGCGGTGTTAAAGAAACAATTGGGAGAATTGTTGGAGAAAGGATTCATCAGACCAAGTAGTTCACCATGGGGTGCACCGGTCTTGTTTGTAAATAAAAAGGATGGAAGCTTCAGGCTATGCGTCGATTACCGAGGGCTGAATAGGGTTACGGTGAAGAATAAATATCCATTGCCCCGGATAGACGAGTTGTTGGATAATCTCCAAGGTGCAAAATGGTTCTCGAAGATAGACTTGGCCTCTGGGTACCATCAAATACCGATAGATCCAACGGACATTTGGAAAACGGCTTTCCGAACAAAGTACAGTCACTTTGAGTTTATGGTCATGCCGTTCGGAGAGACCAATGCACCGGCAGTCTTCATGAAGATGATGAATGGTGTGTTACGAGAATTCTTGGACGAGTTTGTCATCATCTTCAACGATGACATACATGTTTACTCGAAGGATTGGGAAAGCGGTCTTGGAGCGGTTAAGGGAGCAACAGCTTTTCGCAAAATTAAGCAAATGCTCGTTTTGGAAAAAGAGTGTCGGATTCCTTGAACACATTGTTTTGGACCAAGGAGTGTCCGTGGATCCAGAGAAGACCAAATCAATAAAGGACTGGCCACGTCCGAAGAATGCCACAGAGATAAGGAGATTTCTCGGCTTGTCTGGATATTACCGAAGGTTTGTCAAAGGTTTTGCGAGTATATCTCAGCCAATGACACGGTTGACGGCAAAGGCCACTAAGTTCCAATGGTCGGAAGAATGCGAGAAAATTTTTTGGAGTTAAAGGAAATGCTCACAAGTGCTCCAGTACTGGTGCTACCGGAAGCAGACGAGTCATACGTGGTTTACACTGATGCCTCTATAATGGGGCTAGGCTGTGTGCTGATGCAAAAGGGTGGTGTAATCGCATATGCTTTAAGGCAATTGCGTAAGCACGAGGGGAATTACAAAACGCACGACTTAGAGATGGCCGCGGTGGTGTTTGCGTGGAAGATTTGGCGTTCATACCTCTGTGGAGCCAAAGTTCAAATCTTCACCGACCACAAGAGTCAAAAATACATATTCACCCAGCTTGAGTTAACTCTAAGGCAAAGGAGGTGGGAGCGGCCGATCAAGCGGATCTACTTAGTAGAATTCGCTTGGCTCAAGAAAAGGACAAGGAACATAAGATTTGGGCGGAGAATAATAAGACGGAGTTCCATACATCGAACAATGGTAACATTGTGGTGACTGGACGAGTATGCGTGCCACAAAATAAGGAGATAAGGGAGGAAATTCTAAAGAGGCGCACTAGTCGAAGTTCTCGATCCACCCTTGTTCGACGAAGATGTATCGCGATCTGAAAAGATACTATCACTAGAAGGGAATGAAAAGATATGTGGCCGCGTGGGTTGCCAAGTGTATAACCTGTCAACTCATCAAGGCCGAGCATCAAGTGCCGAGCGGACTAGTCCAAAGTTTACCCATGCTGGAATGGAAATGGGATAATGTGACGATGGACTTTGTGACCGGATTGCCTATGAGTAAGCTAAAGCATGATGCGGTCTGGGTGGTGGTTAGATACATCGAGGAGATAGTCCAGCTGCACGAAGTGCCGGTAAGCATTTTCTCGGACCGTGATACGCGGTTTACCTTGCATTTATTGAAGGCTTTTCATAAAGCGTTGGGGACAAGGGTGAACCTAAGTACGGCCTACCACCCACAGACTGATGGGCACTCCGAGAGAACAATTCAAACACTCGAGGACATGTTGCGAGCTTGTGTATTGGATTGGGGCAGAAGCTGGGAAAAGTACTTAAACTTGGTGGAATTCGCGTACAACAATAGCTACCAAGCTAGTATTGGAATGTCGCCTTATGAAGCACTTTATGGCCGGCCACGTCGAACGTCGTTGTGCTGGACGCCGGTTGGGGAAAAGATATTATTCAGACCTCAGATTGTGGACGAGACGGCCGAAAAATTAATGTTCTTGAAAATCAAGCTGAAGGAATCCCAAAGCCGACATAAAAGTTATGGGGACAAACATCGGAAAGAATTGGAGTTTGACGTTGGCGACCTAGTGTACCTTAAGGCGATGAGATACAATGGTAAAGGTCGATTTACCAAGAGGAAAAATCTGAGCCCAAGGTACAATGGTCCGTACAAGGTGATCGAACGAGTATGCGTTGTGGCGTAACAACTGGAGTTACCACCGAAGCTAGACACTTTTCACAAGGTATTCCATGTATCACAACTACGGAAATGCCTAAGTGAACAGGACGAAATAGTCGGGGATGTGCCACCTGAGTTGCAAGAAAACTTGATAGTCGGGGATGTGCCACAACTACGGAAGCAACGCCTATTCGGATCATTGACCGAATGGTAAAGGGAATGTGCAGGAAATAGATTAACATGGTGAAGATCTTGTTGAACTGAGGCGGACGCGAAGAAGCTACTTGGGAGACTGAAAATAAAATGAAGGCTGATTATCCCAAGTGGTTTAAGGAGATGGGAGAAGATCAACTTGAGACGTATTCGGGGACGAATCCCTTTCAAGGGGGGGGAGACTTGTAACTCCCGCGATCCTGAATAGGATCGTAGGCCGCGGCTTGGTCCGAAATGGTGGGGAGATCTTGGACAAGTCAAGAAGGAGCTACTCGTTAGCTCGGACAATGAGGGAAAACGAGACAAGTATGCAAAAAGGATCGGTTATGTTCTCGGCCAGCTGCGGACAGCTCTTGTCAGCCTACGGACATCTCTCAGCCAGCTACAGACAGCTCTCGGACAGCTACGGATGGCTCTCGGCAAGCTGCGGGTCAGCTCCACCCAGCTCGGCCAGCTGGACAGTGGTGGACAATGTGCAGGTCAGTTGGGGAGCTCGCGAGCGGTCAGGACGATGAGACGCGGTAAACGAATAGGTACGGCCGAACGTGCACGACCAAACAGTCTTGTCGGATTGGTGTCTTTTGGAGCCAAAACTGCGGCCAGAACCCTATATATAGAGGGTGTAGCTCTCATTTCCAACACACCATCGAAAACAGAAATACATACAGTAAACTCGAGAGTGCGAGTATAATATTAGAAAGAAGGTTCCGAGAGATAGAGAGTTCGGCGAGTAAGATCTAAGGATCGGAGGTACGGCACAGTACCTACCTACATACAGTAAACTCGAGGGTAGTTGCATCTGCATAAGCCCTTATAATGCTTCGGCTGGTTCAGTTTGTCGGAGGAAAGGGGGTGCGGCTCGGAAGTGGATCGGGAACCGCTAGGTTTACCATGAAATTACCAAACTGATTCGCATGCTACCTCCCTACCGATCAGCTTACCGTTCGGAGTGTTCATGTACGGACGGTATGGTCAGAGAAAACTAAACCCGGCTCGGCGGCTGGTCAGGGATCTGTACAGATACCTCAGTACACCGTCGAACTGATGCGTGGGATAACTCTTTACCGGCCAACCGCTGTACTGGACGGTTATTATGATTTAGCGTGCATTGCATAACATTGTACGGCCTAAGGGAAAGGTTATTGATGGTTACTTGGATTTCAGGAAAGGAGGGTGATCGCGGAAAGGGAACTGCTTAGGCGCGAGACTCATGGCCGAGAAGATGAGGGTGGTGATATGGGTAGCTAGGATCGATTATACAGCTGATACTAGCATATTATGCAAACTCATAAGTTGTATTGAATCCTCTGATTATTTAATACAATACTCGAATGTTTGCTTTACTCTAAGTTATACCATATAGACTCTAAATATTGAATCACAGATTGTGTGAATGAACCTTGTTTATAGAATGGACCGTAGAATATGACTAAGTAGCAAGTAAGGGACGAGAGAACCTCTCCGGCCATCGTATGGCCGGGGTCGGGGTATTTCAGAGTTGTTGCAATGACAATCTCTACTTAAGGCAAGATGATTGATCCGGGATGGACGATCAGATTTAGAGAGATAAAAGAGAAAAGGCATTATTTGAAGGGCAAAATGTAAAAGGTTGAACGATTGACCCCGGAGGGATAATCTGATGGGAAAAAGAGAGAGAATGCTAAGCAAGTGATGGGCAAGAGACGAAAGATAACCAGTGGAGTGGTTTCCAAATAGAAGGTGTGGCAACAAAGTTGGATTCGATAATCGACTAAGTCAAAAAAAGAGAGTGCAAAGAAAATAATGAGGGAAAAGAAAGAGGGTTCAAAAAGATCATGGATCGAGCACTAAAACTCTATATATGGACACGAGTACCAAGGGAAGTTGCGATGAACCAGCTTGAGGAAAAGAATGCAAGAAGTTCACAAGAAGTCTTAATAGCGACTAAGAAGTATGAATTCAGGAAGAAAATGCTGGAGATGAAGAAGCTTTGATGAAACAATCAAGTCATTGTCATATTGTCAAACGAATGATCATGGAGATATCTAAAAGGAAAAATGCAACTAGTGTTAAGTGATGGACATCACAGTGAGGTGATCGAGGCGCTAGAATTCGAGGATAAATTCTTTTAAGGGTGGTAGAATATAATGACCCGTATCATGAATTACGTACCAAACCCGAAGGACGTGGAGATGTCTCGTATAGATAGAGAAAATGAAATTTTTGAGAACGACCTAAGTAACTTGTACCTAAAGTTACCAAGACGCGTAAGTTCCAGAACCGAAGAACGTACGGGAACTGTTGGGACATCCGGACCAATGGTGAATGAATGATCGAGAGAATTGGTGAAAATACCAAGGGAAGGGAAAAGGAAAGTAACGGTCGTGGAAAAATAGTACGAAGGACGTACGACGGACCATGCAAGTGGAATGGTCATGGACCAGCCGAACGGTCAATGTACTATGGACAGATCGGACGTATAGGACGGAAGGTCCGAAGAGAGCCAAGAAATGCCGATGTCACCGACGAGAGGTCCGAAGAAAGCCGAAAAGGTCCGGATTCACGGACAGGAGGACCGAGGACTGCCGCGGAATTCGACTCGCGGACGAGTGAGTCATCTTTGTGGACAAGCATGGCAGCTTGGGACGCAAGAGAGACGAGGGAAGGATGAGGAAGTGGAAGAGTCTCTGCATGGGAGAGAGATGCCACGTGTCGTCAGATTAAGCTTCCTCCGCCAGCGTTTGAGATGCACGTGCATGTGGGGGAGAGTACATGCAATTTTTTTGACACTTGTCAAGCCAAAATTGCCACTTGCTAGATCTTGAAGTCGAGTGAAGGGGCTATAAATACTCCTCTTTGGCTTCTCATTTTCGACATCACTCTCCCAAAATACCAAAACTTTGCCAAAATTTCTCTCAAGCTTTTGGATAGAAAATCACTTGATTTCGAGTGAGGAGGAAGAAGAGGAGAAGATCTCGGGGGCGAGAGGAGCTAAAGATCAAAGGGAAGTGTTGTCAGATCGGCGTAGTGTGGTGGAGTTCTAATCGGCCAAAAAGTCTTCAAAGCCAAGGTGAGTTGTGGTTTTAAGGGGATGGGAGGTGTGTGAGCTCTCTAGCTCTTGCATCGGCCCTTGTTGTTGTTGTTGTTGTTGCATGTAGTGTTTCAAGTAGATCTGGAGATTGCATGTAGACAAGGGGGATTTTAAAGAATTCTTGGGGGAGAATGACTTGATCTTAGACTAGATGCAAGTGTGAAATGTCTTGCACGCTAAATTAAATGATTTTAAAACTTGAAATGGGTGAAAAAAAAATGTTAGAACCTCATGCAAGTGTGAAATGCCTTGCATGATGGATTTCTAGAGTTTTAAGATATTTTCCAAGGGTGGAAATAATTTTCTAAAGTCACTGGCAAGTGTGAAATGCCTTACAAGTTAAGTTTTGAAGTTTTTAAGAATTTTCCAAGGGTGGAAATAATTTTAAAAATCTCATGCAAGTGTGGAATGCCTTGCATGATAGATTTTGGAAAATTTGGGGTTGAGAAATGCATGTTAAAATTATAATTTATTTTTGCATAATTTCTGAGGGAGGTTAAACCCTTAGATCTGATGGGAGATCAGTATAGGAAAAAGGGGTTGGTTTTGGTAAGTCCTGATATCTCTCTAATTTACATGTTTTTAGCATCCCTTTTTTGTCCATATTTTGCATTGTTTTTACCCTTACCTTAGCATTTTTAGGTCATTAACTGTAGGAATTCACTTTTAGGCCATTTAGGGTGTTGCATTCTTGCATTTGCATACTTTGGATGAAAACATGTGCTTTAGAGCCTAAAATGGAGAGAAACAAGAACAAATCCGAGCATGTACCTGAAGGAGCCATCGAGGTGGAAGAACAGTCCGAAACCCAACACGATCGAGGAGGATCCAAGAGCAGGAAGAACAACCCGAGAGTCAACCCAAAGAGCAACCCGAGCACATCCTCGTGCACCCCATCGAGCAGACCCTTGGGCAGGACTGGGAAGCTAGGGTTAATGGGTTTCCATATATAAACCCCCCCTCTTCTTCCTCGCAAACAAGCACGCCGCAGACCCTCAAACCAGAGAGCGAGAGCTTCTGAGAGAGATCTAGAGTGACTCAAACACTTTTCACTTTTTGTTAGGATTTATTTTATATCTTTTTGTCATTTTCTTTAAATTTCTACTTTGTACTCTTATTTCTCTACTCTATCTTTTTACACAATGCAATTTTCGTTCATATATGCTTATATGATTCTTGCTATGATTTATGAGTAGTGTAGCAAAGTTTCTAGGGATGGGATAGATGATTTTGTGTTCTTGATCGGTTAGGATGTCTTAGTTTGATTGTAAATGTTTTATAGATTCCCTTCTAGGTTGGTGTTCTTAATGCTGTCAACAAACCGAGAGGGTAAGATTAGATCTAAGGCGTTTTACCACCGAGAGGTGTAGATGAAATGCATGAATCAATCAATGCTAGAGATTTACTCACTTAGCCTAAGAGATTAGATGAGTAAGGGGTTTATTGACAATAATGAATCGATTCTCATTGCCTGCTTGGTCATGTTTCTCAACCGAGAGTTGGGCAGGGAAGTGATTAAGGTTGATTGTTTCTATCATGAGAGTGTTTTAACAAGATTTTAGAGATTCATTGTCTAGGAAATATTTGCTTGAGGCATGTAAGACATCTGTATTGGTCAGGAACACTTAGGATTTGATAGGAGCCTCCCAAGGAGTCGACACTTAGGATAAACTTTGCATCCAAGAGACTGTGAAGTCTAAAAGATCAAAGGATGTGGAGCGAATGGTCGCACAAGAGCTGCCGAAGACTCCTGATTTACCGGTGGATCGATTCTTTGGATATTACACACCAAAGGGGATCAACAACTTGCTGGATATGACACACCAACAAGGAATGGATAGAGAGATGGATCGAGAGACGCCACAAAGATCTGTGAAAGGATCTATGATAAGTCTGAACCAACCATGAACATAGATATGACACACCATGAACATGGAGTTCCAAAAATTACAAGATATCACATCTTGAAAGAGAAACTTCTCTGATTTTTTTACTCAACAACAAAACTTATTTTTATTTATGAATTAAGCATCATTATATAGAGGAGATACAACAATTTCGACCATAGCATGCCGCACAACTTAGGAATTAAAATTCAAACTCTATAGTGCATGTAAGAAAGAGAAAAACACATAAATAAATGCTGTTTTGAGGATGAGCGAAAATCTCTCTTTTCTTCTTGATTTTGGGCTGAATCCATTTTGTTGGGCTCCTCTGATGGACCAAGATTCTGGAACAATTTGGTTTGTAGCTTAATTCAATCAGGTCTTGTCAGAATCCTCCTTTGAATGGGCGTATGTCTGAGTTCGCGTAAGCTGGAGATCACCTGTTTTGTAAATTGCGTAACTCCTTCATCTGAACTTTGTTTGATCTGATTCTTCTTTGAGTAGTTTCGTAATTGATCTTTGCACATTCTCCAGCTGGTTTCATGCACAAATTCCTCGTGGTTGAGCAGATACGCATAAAAAATGAACACATGTCCTAATATTTCCCATTATCATATCATACTCTCCTTCTTGAAAAAGGATTTGCCCTCAAATTCGGATACTATTCTTTTTTTTTTCTTTTTTTTTGTTCCATGTTTTTTTTTTTTTTTTTTTTTTTTGACAAAATAAAGATATAAAAGTAAAATAGAAATAGAAGATGAAGAGATGAGAAGATGATAGAATAATAGACCAAGCTTAGAGTGTTGCTCTGATACCACTTTATAGGAGCCTCCCAAGGAGTCAACACTCTAAGGATAAACTTTGCATCCAAGAGTCTGTGAAGTCTAAAAGATCAAAGGATGTGGAGCGAATGGTCGCACAAGAGCTGCGGAAGACTCCTGATTTACCGGTGGATCGATTCTTTGGATATTACACACCAAAGGGGATCGACAACTTGCTGGATATGACACACCAACAAGGAATGGATAGAGAGATGGATCGAGAGACGCCACAAAGATCTGTGAAAGGATCTATGATAAGTCTGAACCAACCATGAACATAGATATGACACACCATGAACATGGAGTTCAGAAAATTACAAGATATCACATCTTGAAAGAGAAACTTCTCTGATTTTTTACTCAACAACAAAACTTATTTTTATTCATGAATTAAGCATCATTATATAGAGGAGATACAACAATTTCTTCCATAGCATGTAGCACAACTTGGGAATTGAAATTCAAAGTCTAAAATTCATGTAAGAGAGAGAAAACCACATAAATAAATGTTGTTTTGAGGATGGGCGAAAATCTCTCTTTTCTTCTTGCTTTTGGGCTGAATACACTTTGTTGGGATTCTCTGATGGACCAAGATTCTGGAACAATTTGTTTTGTAGCTTAATTCAATGTGGTCTGGTCGGAATCCTCCTTTGAATGGGCTTATGACTGAATTCGCGTAAGCTGGAGATCACCTGTTTTGTAAATTGCGTAACTCCTTTATCTGAACTCTGTTTGATCTGATTCTTCTTCGAGGAGTTTCGTAATCGATCTGGTCACATTCTCCAGCTGGTTTCATGCATAAATTCCGCGTGGTTGAGCAGATACGCATCAAACAATGAACACATGTCCTGATACTTCCCATTATCATATCAGGATTCGATTACCACATCTTTAAAATCTTTCGTATTTTAATTGTTTGCATTTTTATTCATCACTTGATTCATTACCCGAACAGGTACACGATCACCAGCTCCGAGTAACACCTCGAGTTGTTCATACTTTCTTTGCTTACTCGAACACTCCACCCGATCATGTACTCGAATGCTTGCATCGAGTGCTTAGGTCATGTGGTTTCTTGCTTATATACTTTCTTTGTTCATTCTAGGATTGCTAGACCAAAACCATCTTTTGCCTGGCTTGACTTTCATTGTTCTGATTGCATCCTTCCTGCTAGCATAAACAATCATTTGGATTGATAACCCTTTGTACTACACTTGCATAGGGAATTGATACCTTCGGTGAAAATCCTGTTATCAATTTGGCGCCGTTGCCAAAATTGGGAAGAAGTGTTGTTGGGGAGGCCATGCGAGGAAGAGTGCTGCATGTGAACCCAAAACCAAGGAATTGAAGCTCATGGTGTTGATGGAAGATCGAACCATTGGATTGATGTTTCCTAAGGACATGCGAGAATCTCAAGGTATGAAAGAGCCGCATGCATAAGAGAAATTTGGGGTTTAAATGCATGTAAAATTTAATATCTAAAAGACTTAAAACTTTGGGGTTGGGAGCATATAGGATGCATGCTGTAGGATTTTCTTAAGTTGCAGGATTGTTTCTTGTGACTTAAGTTTGTGTGTGGTGATTGATTGTTGTTATGAGAATGTGTTGCTTGCAACTTGTGTGTTGTTTGTTGTGCTTAATTCTTGGAGTCGTGAGTCCTAGAGTTAAGTGTTGTCCTAGCTAGTTCGCGGGTTAAATGTCTCAGTCCTTAGCTAGAGATCGTACTCTGTTCCTGACATGTGTGTGGAAGTCCGGTGAGCTAATCGAGAGGGATCTTGTGGCAGGATGGATTTGGGTTTAGCTAGCTATTAGCCTAAACCGCATGAAGATGCGACACGGTTTACCCGATTGTGTACCTGGGATAGGTGACAATTCGGATGATTTGGGGTGTGTTCATTTGGTTGCCTTTGTGGTATCAATGCGGAAGAGTGTTGGGACAGGACAAAGTATCGATGGGCCCTAGGTTGTAGAGTTATTATCGGGTATGTGTTCCCTAGGTTGATTGTGATATCCCTGGGTAAGGTGTGGTAGTGTCAGTCATGGTGTGGATACCTGACTTTGGAGTCAAGCGTGGACAAGTTATCTTGATATACGGCTAGCTCTTTCCACTTTGGCAGTGATTGCAAAGTGAAGTGGCGTGGAGGCCAAGTTAGAGTCAATGTCTAGGCGAGTCGGGTCTTGTTTGTTCCTTGATTCGTTGATTGTTTGTTTGGGTATTGTTTGATTGCTTGTTATGCTTCTGCATTGCGTACTTTGATTGTTGGGTAGTTGGATGTGTTGAGATAGCATGTTATGGGGAGATAGCATGTTATGGGAAGATAGCATGTTATAGGGAGATATCATGTTACAGTAAGTCAGCATGCTAGGGAGTTAGCATGTTAGCGGGTTGCCCAACTCACTGAGTGATCTTAGATTACTCACCCCTCTCTACAATTTTTTTTCTTGCAGGAAAAGTTAGGAGGGTAGTACCGAGTTTAATGGATCGGAAAGTCCTTGCTTCTTTTTGTTATTTTTATTATTCGTTCTTGGTTAAGTTGGATCCGACGTTTTTGATTTGTGTTTTTATGGATTTTGTAAACTTTATTTGATATATAATACATCGATTATTTTCATATATAATTCGGACAAGTGGAGCTGTTTGCGGAGATATTCCGGGTCCAGCAACGCCGCGTACGGACCGAGGGTTGCAAAGCCTAAGGTATGTATGTAGTGGATAGACGGATGTCAGTGGATTGGCTGGAGAACCTAATTCATTGGTGAAACCTTGGTCGGATCGCAGGCAATCGTCTGATTGTGACGACCATCGGGCCGGTCCTAGGTTAGTCCGGCCATGCGGGCGCTTCGGGGGCATTAGCATCAACACCACCCCCTCCGCCACACTCATGGAATCCCCCTGGACACCCTACGACTCGCAAACACCCTCTGTTGTCAAACTCTGGTCTGCAGTCTCGCTAACCACTAGGACTCTGCCCCTACCCCAACCACGTACGCGTCTACGAGCACATCCGCGTCCACGACCACGACCAGCAACAGCATCCTCTCTAACCATCTGAACTACCATTAACAGAAGGCTAAGCACGCAATTAAACATGCACAAAAACATAAACTCACTGTGGAATCACACTGTATGCTTGAAGAGGATGTTATAAGACTCCATGCCACATACAATTTACTAACTCACATAATCAATCAAGACATGCAATCCCAAACATCTACAACACAAAGCCTAGTAAACCCAAACCTAAAACTGTAAGGGCTCTAATACCAAACTGAAACGACCGACCCGTTTTTTTTTAATTAATAAATAATAAATAATAAATACTCTACAGCTAGTGGTCTCATACCCACTAGCCACCTAACCACAAACACACCAAGACAGTGGAAATAACAATACCAATAATTCAATAACCAAGGGATGATATCCAGTATAAATTCCAAAAAAAACATAAACTAGTGATCCAATCAACATAAAGCAGTGACAGCAATCCTAACAACATTCCAGGACTCAACTCTAGCAACCTAACAGAAGCCAGGAAACCAAGCGAGCCACTAGAAAATCCTCCTCTTCATTGCCCTGATTCCACGATCACACTTTGCCTTTACCTGCACCACAAACACAAATTGCAATGCATGAGTATTTTATAAACACTCAGTAAGGCAATCCTCCCATCTACTGGGCTATACACACAAGCAATAGAGATACTCTAACCATCAAACAACAATCAACAAACAAACCAGGCACTGCTTCGACCGACGCTAAACATGCATCGATCGACACCCACTAGGGTTGCATCGATCGACACAAGCTTGCAGCGATCGACACAAGTTTCACTTTCATCGACCGACACTCACACTGCATCGACCGACGCATGCTCGAATTTACACAGAAGCCCTAATGGCATCGATCGACGCCTGTACATGGCATCGACCGATGCTTCTAGGTCAATCCGCACCGTCCTTGCACTGCATCAACCGACGTACATGCCGAGCATCGTTTTCCCCCAAGCTTCTCGCCAGATCTTTGTTCCTACAAGCCACAAACTCAATCCCAAGCCACAAGAAAGCCTCACATGAACCTAGAAAACGTTCTAACAAGCTACACAACACAAAAAAACACACAGATCAGAGAATCTCTAGCTTAGATAAGCCATGGTCATGCACTTACCTTTTCCACAGAAGAAATCCGACCCTAACACAGGAAGAAAACACTCCTAGGAAGCTCCTACAACGATCCCAGCTACAGATCTCTACAGAAACAGTTTCCAACTCCAAGAATCTCCCAAGAACGCTCAAGAACACCAAGAACTCTTCTTTCACTCTTTCGTTTCTCTCAAAAGTGGCTAAACTTGACTAATGAGACAAAAACACGACTTAAGGGTTTTCCCTAACCCAAAACGCAGCGTTTAACTTAAACTCGTCCGCACTAAACCAGCTATGCATCACCAGCATCGACCGATGCACATCCCAAACCGGGATTTTGGTTCGCGGTTGTTATAAGACTCTTCATTTTTTCCCAAAGATTAAACAAGCACCAATGAACTATAAATGAGGGTTGTGGGTTCAATCCTAAGACTCTACTTTTACAAGGAAACTTCATCACTATCCCCAAGTGCAAATGCATATTAAATGCTTCTAGACTCAATCCTAAACACAAGAGTGAATATAAAGCTACATGCATTTTCTTTTGTTGGTTTTAAAATTTTCAAAAGTTTTTTGATTTTTCTCAAAACATAGCTATTAACAATGCATCACACAAAAGATGAAAATCAAAACAAAACACAATGTTAGATGGTTAGTCCCTCCCCCAAACTTAATACACACCGTCTCGGTGTGAGAAAAGCTGAGAAAAAAGACTAAGAGAAAACAAGTAAAAATGTAGATTCAAATTGGTATAGACAATGGTAAAGTTAGGACCATACCTTGGCACTAGTTGTGAACCTTAGGGAATGCAGTGAGTGGAGGAGATTTAGTGCTCCCTTGAGATCCTGTTGAACTGGTGGAAGGAGTGTGGAGGTTTGTGACAACCTATCCCGTGGACCCCATTAGCCTCCCGCTAGCTTGCCCTGTGGGAAGGTTGTTAAAGGGTGGGGACCAGGGTTCGAGGAATGTCTGGCTCACCAATAACCTACTGGTTGATTAGGATATCCACGGTGATGGGTTATGATCGATGCCCTGCAGGGCCAGCTTGGTGCCTACGGGGGCAAGCTAGCGGGGGGCTAATGGGGTCCACGAGACGGGTTGTCACAAGTCTAAGCTTAAGCATTGTGTCACTTGAAAGTATTTTCTTCTAGTGTAAAGCTTGCATGATCATTGGTGCATCTCTATATTATTTCGACTTTAATTTGATCTTTAAATTATCTTGCAAATGGACTACGAATGCTAGCTCATGGAAATTTCATTTGGGTTAACAATCTTTATTTGTCACTCTATTTTGATTAACCCAATCTCTTGTCATACCTTTGAACACCGACCTTTTCTTTCAAGCCTTGTGTTGATTTGTTGAGTGAGGCCTCTTTGTTGATAATGCTATAGGTTGTGAAATTTTGAGAGTATTGAGAATAACAAAGAACTGGCTCTTGTTTTAGCTAGGATTGGAATATTTAGAACTAGCTAATAGGACTGATTTTGTAAGAAATAGGTGGTTAGAATGTTGATTTGGGTAAAGGTTGGAAACAAGAGAGATTAAAGGGGGAGAAAAGGTAAAAATTACTTGGTCAAAAGAAAATAAAATATTTGTTTCTAAGGTTAAATTTGGTTAAAAGTCCTAAGTCTCTTAAGAAGAAAACGAGAAAGAAAAGTCTAGCTGATGTCTCCTAGAAAAGTACTAGGAGAACTATGCACAATATCCCACATCGGCTAGAAAATTTTTAGACAATGGTTCAGAACCAGGTTAAATAAGATTAATATGCTTCCAACAACGAATGAGCGAGAAAGCTTGATTTATCAGGCGTCCAAGTTTAAAAGTATATTCGGTTTGATCCGGTTTTTTATTTGATCAAATTAAAACTTTAAAAAGTTTGAAAAAAATAAATTATAATATTTAAATTTTTTAAAAGTTTTAATATTATAAATATTGAAACTTTTAAAAGTTCTTAGCTTTTAAAAAGTTTTTAAATATTATAATTTTTAAATTTTAAAAGTTTAAAATATTAGAAATATTGAAACTTTTTAAAAGGTTCAAAATTTATATTTCGAAACCTTTTAAAAGTTTAAAATATTATAAATATTTATGTAAAACATAAATTATCTTATTTATCTACATTTGTGCTTTTTATTTTTTATGAGCTGTAAAACATATTTTTGTGTATGATTTTATAGATAAGTTGATATTTTTTCATTAATTTTTTATTTTTAATCTTATTTTTTATTTTTATGAGAAAAGAAATGATTTTGTTGTTGGAGTTTGATGGATGAACAAGTTGTGTGATAGTAAGAAAAAAAAGGTTTTTTAGTGGAAGAAAGTGAAGAAGTTGGCGAGGATGAAGAAGAAAAAGAGTGTAGCGAAGAACCATACGGTAAAAGTAATGATGACGATTACCACAAAATTTGACAAATAGAAATGACAAGAAATAATATGAAAAATAAGAAAACATTGAATAAAAAACACGAAAACTGAAACATGTTCTTTTTGTTATTGTGTGATGATTGATGACGGAGATGGATGCAAGGTGTTTCAATTACCCTTATGTAGTTGTAGCATAAAGGATGTCAAACCAAAATGAGTGTGATGCAATCAATCAGGATATGAATACTTATCTAAGTCAAGCCAAATATAAAGGATGTTTGTCACTAACAACCTAATGATGATTATGAGATGTAGAATATAAAGGCTACTAAGATAAACTGATGCAAGACAAGAAATGAAATAGGTGAATGCAGAACAAAAACAAGAACTCTGAATGAGCTCGAGCATGCACTCGATCGATGCATAATCGAGTGGATGGTCGAGTTGGTAAACGGATGTAAGAAACAGAGCAAATATTGAAACAGAGCAACAGTAAACAAACTACAATACTTGAACTAGGAAATCAATAAACAAAGGAAGGTCCTGAAGATGGATTCATGGGTTAGGCTTAAACTATGGTTATCTAGATTGACCAACAAACCTCAATCAATGAGCTAATCTCTAGACAATGATCTTCCATGGCAAGTTAATCCATTCTCATGGCAATATCAATCAAGCTCAGATACTTCTTAGACCCAGCTCTCACTGGCTATTACATATAAGAACAGGCATTAAAACCCAGATCATTATTGTCAAAAATCAAACAAAGCACCTAATCTCTTAACATGCTCAATGATAATCTCTAGTCTTAGCCTTATCCAGCAACTTAAACATTGGTATGATGTTAAGAAGCCTGAGATCTATCCTCACCCTCTCAGTATAAGGATAGCATAGAGCTTATCTAAGCCAGAAAAGATATGCAACAAACAAGCTTGATCAACCTAAACAACCATAGCCTTTCCCTATCCTAATCCATCCTCAAGATCCTAAGCTTTTGCTATCCATTTTGCTAGATGGTCTTTTGCTAGATGATCCAAAAGTAACTTGGACATTGATCCTAGATGGTCTATTTGCAAGCTTTAGGAACTGAGATCCCACTTTCAAACCTCCCCTACCTTCTTATGTCTTGTTCATTTGCTTGAGGGCAAGCAAATACTAAGTTTGGGGGTGTTGATGTTCATATATTTTACCCTGTTTTCCCTTAATATATTCACATCTTTTGCATCTTTTGCTATCCATTTTGACCATTATTGTATAGCTTTAGGACTGTTCTTGCATTAG
The DNA here is from genome assembly GCF_030686135.1 of Camelina sativa. Lineage (NCBI taxonomy): Eukaryota > Viridiplantae > Streptophyta > Magnoliopsida > Brassicales > Brassicaceae > Camelina > Camelina sativa. The sequence goes on along the minus strand of NC_141882.1, from coordinate 19,665,046 downwards.
AGTTTAGTTGCATTGTATTTGCATCTTTTCTTGCATAAACAGGTGATTTTGGAGCTTAAGGAGCATGGAAGCAATGCTGAGGAGAAGTGAAGCAATCATGAGGAGAAAACAAAGGAGCTAAGGCTGAAGAACCAAGGTCCGGAGTCCAACTCGACTGCCACTCGACTAGGCACTCGACCATGTGCTGAGAGGGACTCGACCGAGTGGGAGGAGCACAAGAGGAGCCAACTCGAACGGTCACTCGACCGAGCACCAGGTCGAGTTGGTCGAGCCGCCTGGCTATTTTGTCTTTTAGCGTTTTTAGGGCTTCCACTACTTTTTCTATATAAGGGCTTGTACCTGCAGCCACCAAAAGGTGGGTTCAGGCATGAACCAAACACCGGCGGGCAGGTGATGTACACGTACGGTGTTTTTCATGGAATCTCAGTCATCGTCAATGGTGTCCGTATCCCTACTGACCTGATCATTGTTCCACTCATGAAACATGATGTTATCTTGGGGATGGACTGGTCTGGAAAGTACAAGGCTCACATTGACTGTCACCAAGGACGAGTAAATTTTGAGAGAAAGGATGGGACATTGAGATTCTAGGGAATAAAATCAACTTCAGGAAGTTTAATTATTTCAGCAATCCAGGCGAAAAGGATGCTGGAGAAAGGTTGTGAGGCATACTTAACCACAATCACAACAAAGGAAGTTGGGGAGAAGGCGTAATTGGATGACTTTCCAATAGCCAACGAATTTGTCGATGTGTTTGAAGCGGTCCGAGGAGTGCCGCCGGATAGATCAGATCCGTTCACCATCGAGCTAGAACCGGGGACGACCCCTATATCTAAAATGCCTTACCGGATGGCACCGGCAGAAATGGCGGTGTTAAAGAAACAATTGGGAGAATTGTTGGAGAAAGGATTCATCAGACCAAGTAGTTCACCATGGGGTGCACCGGTCTTGTTTGTAAATAAAAAGGATGGAAGCTTTAGGCTATGCGTCGATTACTGAGGGCTGAATAGGGTTACGGTGAAGAATAAATATCCATTGCCCCGGATAGACGAGTTGTTGGATAACCTCCAAGGTGCAAAATGGTTCTCGAAGATAGACTTGGCCTCGGGGTACCATCAAATACCGATAGATCCAACGGACATTCGGAAAACAGCTTTCCGAACAAAGTACAGTCACTTTGAGTTTATGGTCATGCCGTTCGGAGAGACTAATGCACCGGCAGTCTTCATGAAGATGATGAATGGTGTGTTCCGAGAATTCTTGGACGAGTTTGTCATCATCTTCATCAATGACATACTTGTTTACTCGAAGGATTGGGAAAGCGGTCTTGGAGCGGTTAAGGGAGCAAAAGCTTTTCGCAAAATTAAGCAAATGCTCGTTTTGGCAAAAGAGTGTCGGATTCCTTGAACACATTGTTTTGGACCAAGGAGTGTCCGTGGATCCAGAGAAGACCAAATCAATAAAGGACTGGCCACGTCCGAAGAATGCCACAGAGATAAGGAGATTTCTCGGCTTCGCTGGATATTACCGAAGGTTTGTCAAAGGTTTTGCGAGTATATCTCAGCCAATGACACGGTTGACGGCAAAGGCCACTAAGTTCCAATGGTCGGAAGAATGCGAGAAAATTTTTTGGAGTTAAAGGAAATGCTCACAAGTGCTCCGGTACTGGTGCTACCGGAAGCAGACGAGCCATACGTGGTGTACACTGATGCCTCTATAATGGGGCTAGGCTGTGTGCTGATGCAAAAGGGTGGTGTAATCGCATATGCTTTAAGGCAATTGCGTAAGCACGAGGGGAATTACAAAACGCACGACTTAGAGATGGCCGCGGTGGTGTTTGCGTGGAAGATTTGGCTTTCATACCTCTGTGGAGCCAAAGTTCAAATCTTCACCGACCACAAGAGTCAAAAATACATATTCACCCAGCCGGAGTTAACTCTAAGGCAAAGGAGGTGGGAGCAGCCGATCAAGCGGATCTACTTAGTAGAATTCGCTTGGCTCAAGAAAAGGACAAGGAACATAAGATTTGGGCGGAGAATAATAAGACGGAGTTCCATACATCGAACAATGGTAACATTGTGGTGAATGGACGAGTATGCGTGCCACAAAATAAGGAGATAAGGGAGGAAATTCTAAAGAGGCGTACTAATCGAAGTTCTCGATCCACCCTGGTTCGACGAAGATGTATCGCGATCTGAAAAGTTACTATCACTAGATGGGAATGAAAAGATATGTGGCCGCGTGGGTTGCCAAGTGTATAACCTGTCAACTCGTCAAGGTCGGGCATCAAGTGTCGAGCGGACTAGTCTGAAGTTTACCCATGCTGGAATGGAAATGGGATAATGTGACGATAGACTCCGTGCGGTCTGGGTGGTGGTGGACAGATTTACCAAATCTGCACACTTCATCGCAATCGCGGAAACAGATGGAGCTGAGGTGTTTACGGTTAGATACATCGAGGAGATAGTCCAGCTGCACGAAGTGCCGGTAAGCATTTTCTCGGACCGTGATACGCGGTTCACCTTGCATTTATTGAAAGCTTTTCATAAAGCGTTGGGGACAAGGGTGAACCTAAGTACGGCCTACCACCCACAGACTGATGGGCACTCCGAGAGAACAATTCAAACACTCGAGGACATGTTGCGAGCTTGTGTATTGGATTGGGGCAGAAGCTGGGAAAATTACTTAAACTTGGTGGAATTCGCGTACAACAATAGCTACCAAGCTAGTATTGGAATGTCGCCTTATGAAGCACTTTATGGCCGGCCACGTTGAACGTCGTTGTGCTGGACGCCGGTTGGGGAAAAGATATTATTCAGACCTCAGATTGTGGACGAGATGACCGGAAAATTAATGTTCTTGAAAATCAAGCTGAAGGAATCCCAAAGCCGACATAAAAGTTATGGGGACAAACGTCGGAAGGAATTGGAGTTTGAAGTTGGCGACCTAGTGTACCTTAAGGCGATGAGATACAATGGTAAAGGTCGATTTACCAAGAGGAAAAATCTGAGCCCAAGGTACAATGGTCCGTACAAGGTGATCGAACGAGTAGGCGTTGTGGCGTAACAACTGGAGTTACCACCAAAGCTAGACACTTTTCACAAGGTATTACATGTATCACAACTACGGAAATGCCTAAGTGAACAGGACGAAGTAGTCGGGGATGTGCCACCTGAGTTGCAAGAAAACTTGATGGTGGAAGCAACGCCTATTCGGATCATTGACCGAATGGTAAAGGGAATGCGCAGGAAATAGATTAACATGGTGAAGATCTTGTGGAACTGAGGCGGATGCGAAGAAGCTACTTGGGAGACTGAAAATAAAATGAAGGCTGATTATCCCAAGTGGTTTAAGGAGATGGGAGAAGATCAACTTGAGAGGTATTCGGGGACGAATCCCTTACAAGGGGGGGGGGGGGGGAGACTTGTAACTCCCACGATCCTGAATAGGATCGTAGGCCGTGGCTTGGTCCAAAATGGTGGGGAGATCTTAGACAAGTCAAGAAGGAGCTACTCGTTAGCTCGGACAATGAGGGAAAACGAGACAAGTATGCAAAAAGGATCGGTTATGTTCTCGGGCAGCTGCGGACAGCTCTTGTCAGCCTGCGGACATCTCTCGGCCAGCTACGGACAGCTCTCGGACAGCTACGGATGGCTCTCGGCAAGCTGCGGGTCAGCTCCACCCGGCTCGGCCAGCTGGACAGTGGTGGACAATGTGCAGGTCAGCTGGGGAGCTCGCGAGCGGTCAGGACGATGAGACGCGGTGAACGAATAGGTACGGCCGAACGGACACGGCCGAACGTGAACGACCAAACAGTCTTGTCGGATTGGTGTCTTTTGGAGCCAAAACTGCGGCCAGAACCCTATATATAGAGGGTGTGGCTCTCATTTCCAACACACAATCGAAAACAGAAAAACATACTGTAAACTCGAGAGTGCGAGTATAATATTAGAAAGAAGGTTCCGAGAGATAGAGAGTTCGGCGAGTAAGATCTAAGGGTCGGAGGTACGGTACAATACCTACATACAGTAAACTCGAGGGTAGTTGCATCTGCATAAGCCCTTATAATGCTTCGGCTGGTTCAGTTTGTCGGAGGAAAGGGGGTGCGGCTCGGAAGTGGATCGGGAACCGCTAGGTTTACCATGAAATTACCGAACTGATTCGCATGCTACCTCCCTACCGATCAGCTTACCATTCGTAGTGTTCATGTACGGACGGTATGGTCAGAGAAAAGTAAACGCGGCTCGGCGGCTGGTCAGGGATCTGTAGAGATACCTCGGTACACCGTCGAACTGATGTGTGGGATAACTCTCTACCGGCCAACCGCTGTACTGGACGGTTATTATGATTTAGCGTGCATTGCATAACATTGTACGGCCTAAGGGAAAGGTTATTGATGGTTACTTGGATTTCAGGAAAGGAGGGTGATCGCGGAAAGGGAACTGCTTAGGCGCGAGACTCATGGCCGAGAAGATGAGGGTGGTGATATGGGTAGCTAGGATCGATTATACAGCTGATACTAGCATATTATGCAAACTCATAAGTTGTATTGAATCCTTTGATTATTTAATACAATACTCGAATGTTTGCTTTACTCTAAGTTATACCATATAGACTCTAAATATTGAATCACAGATTGTGTGAATGAACCTTGTTTATAGAATGGACCGTAGAATATGACTAAGTAGCAAGTAAGGGACGAGAGAACCTCTCCGGCCATCGTATGGCCGGGGTCGGGGTATTTCAGAGTTGTTGCAATGACAATCACTACTTAAGGCAAGATGATTGATCCGGGATGGACGATCAGATTTAGAGAGATAAAAGAGAAAAGGCATTATTTGAAGGGCAAAATGTAAAAGGTTGAACGATTGACCCCGGAGGGATAATCTGATGGGAAAAAGAGAGAGAATGCTAAGCAAGTGATGGGCAAGAGACGAAAGATAACCAGTGGAGTGGTTTCCAAATAGAAGGTGTGGCAACAAAGTCGGATTCGATAATCGACTAAGTCAAAAAAGAAAGTGCAAAGAAAATAATGAGGGAAAAGAAAGAGGGTTCAAAAAGATCATGGATCGAGCACTGAAACTCTATATATGGACATGAGTACCAAGGGAAGTTGCGATGAACCAGCTTGAGGAAAAGAATGCAAGAAGTGCACAAGAAGTCTTAATAGCGACTAAGAAGTATGAATTCAGGAAGAAAATGCTAGAGATGAAGAAGCTTTGATGAAACAATCAAGTCATTGTCATATTGTCAAACAAATGATCATGGAGATATCTAAAAGGGAAAATGCAACTAGTGTTAAGTGATGGACATCACAGTGAGGTGATCGAGGCGCTAGAATTCGAGAACAAATTCTTTTAAGGGTGGTAGAATGTAATGACCCGTATCACGAAGTACGTACCAAACCCGAAGGATGTGGAGATGTCTCGTATAGATAGAGAAAATGAAATTTTTGAGAACGACCTAAGTAACTTGTACCTAAAGTTACCAAGACGCGTAAGTTCCAGAACCGAAGAACGTACGGGAACTGTTGGGACATCCGGACCAATGGTGAATGAATGATCGAGAGAATTGGTGAAAATACCAAGGGAAGGGAAAAGGAAAGTAAAGGCCGTGGAAAAATAGTACGAAGCACGTACGACGGACCATGCAAGTGGAATGGTCATGTACCAGCCGAACGGTCAATGTACTATGGACAGATCGGACGTATAGGACGGAAGGTCCGAAGAGAGCCAAGAAATGCCGATGTCACCGACGAGAGGTCCGAAGAAAGCCGAAAAGGTCCGGATTCACGGACAGGAGGACCGAGGACTGCCGCGGAATTCGTCTCGCGGACGAGTGAGTCATCTTTGTGGACAAGCATGGCAGCTTGGGACGCAAGAGAGACGAGGGAAGGATGAGGAAGTGGAAGAGTCTCTGCATGGGAGAGAGATGCCACGTTTCGTCAGATTAAGCTTCCTCCGCCAGCGTTTGAGATGCACGCGCACGTGGGGGAGAGTACATGCAATTTTTTTGACACTTGTCAAGCCAAAATTGCCACTTGCTAGATCTTGAAGTCGAGTGAAGGGGCTATAAATACTCCTCTTTGGCTTCTCATTTTCGACATCACTCTCCCAAAATACCAAAACTTTGCCAAAATTTCTCTCAAGCTTTTGGATAGAAAATCACTTGATTTCGAGTGAGGAGGAAGAAGAGGAGAAGATCTCGGGGGCGAGAGGAGCTAAAGATCAAAGGGAAGTGTTGTCAGATCGGCGTAGTGTGGTGGAGTTCTAATCGGCCAAAAAGTCTTCAAAGCCAAGGTGAGTTGTGGTTTTAAGGGGATGGGAGGTGTGTGAGCTCTCTAGCTCTTGCATCGGCCCTTGTTGTTGTTGTTGTTGTTGCATGTAGTGTTTCATGTAGATCTAGAGATTGCATGTAGACAAGGGGGATTTTAAAACATTCTTGGTGGAGAATGACTTGATCTTAGACTAGATGCAAGTGTCAAATGCCTTGCATGCTAAATTAAATGATTTTAAAACTTGAAATGGGTGAAAAAAAATGTTAGAACCTCATGCAAGTGTGAAATGCCTTGCATGGTGGATTTCTAGAGTTTTAAGATATTTTCCAAGGGTGGAAATAATTTTCTAAAATCACTTGCAAGTGTGAAATGCCTTACAAGTTAAGTTTTGAAGTTTTTAAGAATTTTCCAAGGGTGGAAATAATTTTAAAAATCTCATGCAAGTGTGGAATGCCTTGCATGATAGATTTTGGAAAATTTGGGGTTGAGAAATGCATGTTAAAATTATAATTTATTTTTGCATAATTTCTGAGGGAGGTTAAACCCTTAGATCTGATGGGAGATCAGTATAGGAAAAAGGGGTAGGTTTTGGTAAGTCCTGATATCTCTCTAATTTACATGTTTTTAGCATCCCTTTTTTGTCCATATTTTGCATTGTTTATACCCTTACCTTAGCATTTTTAGGTCATTAACTGTAGGAATTCACTTTTAGGCCATTTAGGGTGTTGCATTCTTGCATTTGCATACTTTGGATGAAAACAGGTGCTTTAGAGCCTAAAATGGAGAGAAACAAGGACAAATCCGAGCATGTACCTGAAGGAGCCATCGAGGTGGAAGAACAGTCCGAAACCCAACACGATCGAGGAGGATCCAAGAGCAGGAAGAACAACCCGAGAGTCTACCCGAAGAGCAACCCGAGCACATCCTCGTGCACCCCATCGAGCAGACCCTTGGGCAGGACTGGGAAGCTAGGGTTAATGCAAATGTTTCACTTTTTGTTAGGATTTATTTTATATCTTTTTGTCATTTTCTTTAAATTTCTACTTTGTACTCTTATTTCTCTACTCTATCTTTTTACACAATGCAATTTTCGTTCATATATGCTTATATGATTCTTGCTATGATTTATGAGTAGTGTAGCAAAGTTTCTAGGGATGGGATAGATGATTTTGTGTTCTTGATCGGTTAGGATGTCTTAGTTTGATTGTAAATGTTTTATAGATTCCCTTCTAGGTTGGTGTTCTTAATGCTGTCAACAAACCGAGAGGGTGAGATTAGATCTAAGGCGTTTTACCACCGAGAGGTGTAGATGAAATGCATGAATCAATCAATGCTAGAGATTTACTCACTTAGCCTAAGAGATTAGATGAGTAAGGGGTTTATTGACAATAATGAATCGGTTCTCATTGCCTGCTTGGTCATGTTTCTCCAACGAGAGTTGGGCAGGGAAGTGATTAAGGTTGATTGTTTCTATCATGAGAGTGTTTTAACAAGATTTTAGCGATTCATTGTCTAGGGAATATTTGCTTGAGGCATGTAAGACATCTGTATTGGTCAGGAACACTTAGGATTTGATAGGAGCCTCCCAAGGAGTCGAAACTTAGGATAAACTTTGCATCCAAGAGACTGTGAAGTCTAAAAGATCAAAGGATGTGGAGCGAATGGTCGAACAAGAGCTGCTGAAGACTCCTGATTTACCGGTGGATCGATTCTTTGGATATTACACACCAAAGGGGATCAACAACTTGCTGGATATGACACACCAACAAGGAATGGATAGAGAGATGGATCGAGAGACGCCACAAAGATCTGTGAAAGGATATATGATAAGTCTGAACCAACCATGAACATAGATATGACACACCATGAACATGGAGTTCCAAAAATTACAAGATATCACATCTTGAAAGAGAAACTTCTCTGATTTTTTTACTCAACAACAAAACTTATTTTTATTTATGAATTAAGCATCATTATATAGAGGAGATACAACAATTTCGACCATAGCATGCAGCACAACTTAGGAATTAAAATTCAAACTCTATAGTGCATGTAAGAAAGAGAAAAACACATAAATAAATGCTGTTTTGAGGATGGGCGAAAATCTCTCTTTTCTTCTTGATTTTGGGCTGAATCCATTTTGTTGGGCTTCTCTGATGGACCAAGATTCTGGAACAATTTGGTTTGTAGCTTAATTCAATCTGGTCTGGTCAGAATCCTGCTTTGAATGGGCGTATGTCTGAGTTCGCGTAAGCTGGAGATCACCTGTTTTGTAAATTGCGTAACTCCTTCATCTGAACTTTGTTTGATCTGATTCTTCTTTGAGGAGTTTCGTAACTGATCTTAGCACATTCTCCAGCTGGTTTCATGCACAAATTCCTCTTGGTCGAGCAGATACGCATAAAAAAAATGAACACATGTCCTAATATTTCCCATTATCATATCATACTCTCCTTCTTGAAAAAGGATTTGCCCTCAAATCCGGATACTATTCTTTTTTTTTTCTTTTTTTTTGTTCCATGTTTTTTTTTTTTTTTTTTGACAAAATAAAGATATAAAAGTAAAATAGAAATAGAAGATGAAGAGATGAGAAGATGATAGAATAATAGACCAAGCTTAGAGTGTTGCTCTGATACCACTTGATAGGAGCCTCCCAAGGACTCGACACTCTAAGGATAAACTTTGCATCCAAGAGTCTGTGAAGTCTAAAAGATCAAAGGATGTGGAGCGAATGGTCGCAAAAGAGCTGCGGAAGACTCCTGATTTACCGGTGGATCGATTCTTTGGATATTACACACCAAAGGGGATCGACAACTTGCTGGATATGACACACCAACAAGGAATGGATAGAGAGATGGATCGAGAGACGCCACAAAGATCTGTGATAGGATCTATGATAAGTCTGAACCAACCATGAACATAGATATGACACACCATGAACATGGAGTTCAGAAAATTACAAGATATCACATCTTGAAAGAGAAACTTCTCTAATTTTTTTACTCAACAACAAAACTTATTTTTATTCATGAATTAAGCATCATTATATAGAGGAGATACAACAATTTCTTCCATAGCATGTAGCACAACTTGGGAATTGAAATTCAAAGTCTAAAATGCATGTAAGAGAGAGAAAACCACATAAATAAATGTTGTTTTGAGGATGGGCGAAAATCTCTCTTTTCTTCTTGCTTTTGGGCTGAATACACTTTGTTGGGCTTCTCTGATGGACCAAGATTCTGGAACAATTTGTTTTGTAGCTTAATTCAATGTGGTCTGGTCAGAATCCTCCTTTGAATGGGCGTATGACTGAATTCGCGTAAGCTGGAGATCACCTATTTTGTAAATTGCGTAACTCCTTTATCTGAACTCTGTTTGATCTGATTCTTCTTCAAGGAGTTTCATAATCGATCTGGTCACATTCTCCAGCTGGTTTCATGCATAAATTCCGCGTGGTTCAGTAGATACGCATCAAACAATGAACACATGTCCTGATACTTCCCATTATCATATCAGGATTCGATTACCACATCTTTAGAATCTTTCGTATTTTAATTGTTTGCATTTTTATTCATCACTTGACCCATTACCCGAACAGGTACACGATCACCTGCTCCGAGTAACACCTCGAGTTGTTCATACTTTCTTTGCTTACTCGAACACTCAACCCGATCATGTACTCAAATGCTTGCATCGAGTGCTTAGGTCATGTGGTTTCTTGCTTATATTCTTTCTTTGTTCATTCTAGGATTGCTAGACCAAAACCATCTTTTGCCTGGCTTGACTTTCATTGTTCTGATTGCATCCTTCCTGCTAGCATAAACAATCATTTGGATTGATAACCCTTTGTACTACACTTGCATAAGGAATTGATACCTTCGGTGAAAATCCTGTTATCAATTTGGTGCCGTTGCCAAAATTGGGAAGAAGGGTTGTTGGGGAGGCCATGCGAGGAAGAGTGCTGCATGTGAACCCAAAACCAAGGAATTGAAGCTCATGGTGTTGATGGAAGATCGAACCATTGGATTGATGTTTCCTAAGGACATGCGAGAATCTCAAGGTATGAAAGAGCCGCATGCATAAGAGAAATTTGGGGTTTAAATGCATGTAAAATTTAATATCTAAAAGACTTAAAACTTTGGGGTTGGGAGCATATAGGATGCATGCTGTAGGATTTTCTTAAGTTGCAGGATTGTTTCTTGTGACTTAAGTTTGTGTGTGGTGATTGATTGTTTTTATGAGCATGTGTTGCTTGCAACTTGTGTGTTGTTTGTTGTGCTTAATTCTTGGAGTCGTGAGTCCTAGAGTTAAGTGTTGTCCTAGCTAGTTCGCGGGTTAAATGTCTCAGTCCTTAGCTAGAAATCGTACTCTGTTCCTGACATGTGTGTGGAAGTCCGGTGAGCTAATCGAGAGGGATCTTGTGGCAGGATGGATTTGGGTCTAGCTAGCTATTAGCCTGAACCGCATGAAGATGCGACACGGTTTACCCGATTGTGTACATGGGATAGGTGACCATTCGGATGATTTGGGGTGTGTCCATTTGGTTGCCTTTTTGGTATCAATGCGGAAGAGTGTTGGGACAGGACAAAGTATCGATGGGCCCTAGGTTGTAGAGTTATTATCGGGTATGTGTTCCCTAGGTTGATTGTGATATCCCTGGGTAAGGTGTGGTAGTGTCAGTCATGGTGTGGATACCTGACTTTGGAGTCAAGCGTGGACAAGTTATCTTGATATACGGCTAGCTCTTTCCACTTTGGCAGTGATTGCAAAGTGAAGTGGCGTGGAGGCCAAGTTAGAGTCAATGTCTAGGCGAGTCGGGTCTTGTTTGTTCCTTGATTGGTTGATTGTTTGTTTGGGTGTTGTTTGATTGCTTGTTATGCTTCTGCATTGCATACTTTGATTGTTGGGTAGTTGGATGTGTTGAGATAGCATGTTATGGGGAGATAGCATGTTATGGGAAGATAGCATGTTATAGGGAGATATCATGTTACAGTAAGTCAGCATGCTAGGGAGTTAGCATGTTAGCGGGTTGCCCAACTCACTGAGTGATCTTAGATTACTCACCCCTCTCTACAATTGTTTTTCTTGCAGGGAAAGTTTGGAGGGTAGTACCGAGTTTAATGGATCGGAAAGTCCTTGCTTCTTTTTGTTATTTTTATTCTTTGTTCTTGGTTAAGTTGGATCCGACGTTTTTGATTTGTGTTTTTATGGATTTTGTAAACTTTATTTGATATATAATACATCGATTATTTTCATATATAATTCGGACAAGTGGAGCTGTTTGCGGAGATATTCCGGGTCCAGCAACGCCGCGTACGGACCGAGGTTTGCAAAGCCTAAGGTATGTATGTAGTGGATAGACGGATGTTAGTGGACTGGCTGGGGAACCTAATTCATTGGTGAAACCTTGGTCGGATCGCAGGCAATCGTCTGATTGTGACGACCATCGGGCCGGTCCTAGGTTATTCCGGCCATGCGGGCGCTTCGGGGGCATTACAAATGGAGCATCAACACCACCCCCTCCGCCACACTCATGGAATCCCCCTGGACACCCTACGACTCGCAAACACCCTTTGTTGTCAAACTCTGGTCTGCAGTCTCCCCCAAGCTTCTCGCCGGATCTTTGTTCCTACAAGCCACAAACTCAATCCCAAGCCACAAGAAAGCCTCACATGAACCTAGAAAACGTTCTAACAAGCTACACAACACAAAAAAACACACAGATCAGAGAATCTCTAGCTTAGATAAGCCATGGTCATGCACTTACCTTTTCCACAGAAGAAATCCGACCCTAACACAGGAAGAAAACACTCCTAGGAAGCTCCTACAACGATCCCAGCTACATATCTCTACAGAAACAGTTTCCAACTCCAAGAATCTCCCAAGAACGCTCAAGAACACCAAGAACTCTTCTTTCACTCTTTCGTTTCTCTCAAAAGTGGCTAAACTTGACTAATGAGACAAAAACACGACTTAAGGGTTTTCCCTAACCCAAAACGCAGCGTTTAACTTAAACTCGTCCGCACTAAACCAGCTATGCATCACCCGATGCATCACCAGCATCGACCGATGCACATCCCAAACCGGGATTTTGGTTCGCGGTTGTTACAAGACTCTTCATTTTTTCCCAAAGATTAAACAAGCACCAATGAACTATAAATGAGGGTTGTGGGTTCAATCCTAAGACTCTACTTTTACAAGGAAACTTCATCACTATCCCCAAGTGCAAATGCATATTAAATGCTTCTAGACTCAATCCTAAACACAAGAGTGAATATAAAGCTACATGCATTTTCTTTTGTTGGTTTTAAAATTTTCAAAAGTTTTTTGATTTTTCTCAAAACATAGCTATTAACAATGCATCACACAAAAGATGAAAATCAAAACAAAACACAATGTTAGATGGTTAGTCCCTCCCCCAAACTTAATACACACCGTCTCGGTGTGAGAAAAGCTGAGAAAAAAGACTAAGAGAAAACAAGTAAAAATGTAGATTCAAATTGGTATAGACAATGGTAAAGTTAGGACCATACCTTGGCACTAGTTGTGAACCTTAGGGAATGCAGTGAGTGGAGGAGATTTAGTGCTCCCTTGAGATCCTGTTGAATTGGTGGAAGGAGTGTGGAGGTTTGTGACAACCTATCCCGTGGACCCCATTAGCCCCCCGCTAGCTTGCCCTGTGGGAAGGTTGTTAAAGGGTGGGGACCAGGGTTCGAGGAATGTCTGGCGCACCAATAACCTACTGGTTGATTAGGATATCCACGGTGATGGGTTAGGATCGATGCCCTGCAGGGCCAGCTTGGTGCCTACGGGGGCAAGCTAGCGGGGGCTAATGGGGTCCACGAGACGGGTTGTCACAAGTCTAAGCTTAAGCATTGTGTCACTTGAAAGTATTTTCTTCTAGTGTAAAGCTTGCATGATCATTGGTGTATCTCTTTATTATTTCGACTTTAATTTGATCTTTAAATTATCTTGCAAATGGACTACGAATGCTAGCTCATGGAAATTTCATTTGGGTTAACAATCTTTATTTGTCACTCTATTTTGATTAACCCAATCTCTTGTCATACCTTTGAACACCGACCTTTTCTTTCAAGCCTTGTGTTGATTTGTTGAGTGAGGCCTCTTTGTTGATAATGCTATAGGTTGTGAAATTTTGAGAGTACTGAGAATAACAAAGAACTGGCTCTTGTTTTAGCTAGGATTGAAATCTTTAGAACTAGCTAATAGGACTGATTTTGTAAGAAATAGGTGGTTAGAATGTTGATTTGGGAAAAGGTTGGAAACAAGAGAGATTAAAGGGGGAGAAAAGGTAAAAATTACTTGGTCAAAAGAAAATAAAATATTTGTTTCTAAGGTTAAATTTGGTTAAAAGCCCTAAGTCTCTTAAGAAGAAAACGAGAAAGAAAAGTCTAGCTGATGTCTCCTAGAAAAGTGTCATAAAAAAAAAAGAGAATGCTAACCATAGTTGAATAAGAATGGGAGTTCATCAAAAGAAGTTTCAAAGAAGCAAAAAAAAAAAAAAAAAAAAAAAGCTTATGTTTAAAGAGAAGCGCTAGAGCATTCCCATTGCACAACCCATGGGGATGTCTTTTATTTGTTTACTAATCTATACTAATAAAAAGTAGGAGCTATAAGCTCCTAAAGGCGTCCACATAGGATTTTAAACCTCCAATTGTGATTAGACACTTCACTAATTAACATTTTTTAAAATCTCCAGAATTTTCTATATTAATAATTATTTTAAATAACCAATCAGGATTTGACATGTCATTCATTAACATTTTTTAAATTTCCAGAATTTTTCAGAAAAAGGAAAATTTTAAATTTATGGAAATAAAAGAACTATGCACAATATCCCACATCGGCTAGAAAATTTTTAGACAATGGTTCAGAACCAGATCAAATAAGATTAATATGCTTCCAACAACGAATGAGCAAGAAAGCTTGATTTATCAGGCGTCTAAGTTTAAAAGTATATTCGGTTTGATCCGGTTTTTTATTTGATCAAATTAAAACTTTAAAAAGTTTGAAAAAAATAAATTATAATATTTAAAAATTTTAAATTTTTTAATATTATAAATATTGAAACTTTTAAAAGTTCTTAGCTTTTAAAAAGTTTTTAAATATTATAATTTTTAAATTTTAAAAGTTTAAAATATTAGAAATATTGAAACTTTTTAAAAGGTTCAAAATTTATATTTCGAAACCTTTCAAAAGGGTTTGAAACTTTTAAAAGTTCTTAGCTTTCAAAATTTATATTTCGAAACCTTTTAAAAGTTTAAAATATTATAAATATTTATGTAAAACATAAATTATCTTATTTATCTACGTTTGTGCTTTTTATTTCTTATGAGCTGTAAAACATATTTTTGTGTATGATTTTATAGATAAGTTGATATTTTTTCATTAATTTTTTATTTTTAATCTTATTTTTTATTTTTATGAGAAAAGAAATGATTTTGTTCTTGGAGTTTGAAGGATTAACAAGTTGTGTGATAGTAAAAAAAAAAAGGTTTTTTAGTGGAAGAAAGTGAAGAAGTTGGCGAGGATGAAGAAGAAAAAGAGTGTAGCGAAGAACCATACGGTAAAAGTAATGATGACGATTACCACAAAATTTGACAATAGAAATGACAAGAAATAATATGAAAAATAAGAAAACATTGAATAAAAAACACGAAAACTGAAACATGTTCTTTTTGTTATTGTGTGATGATTGATGATGGAGATGGATGCAAGGTGTTTCAATTACCCTTATGTAGTTGTAGCATAAAGGATGTCAAACCAAAATGAGTGTGATGCAATCAATCAGGATGTGAATACTTATCTAAGTCAAGCCAAATATAAAGGATGTTTATCACTAACAACCTAATGATGATTATGAGATGTAGAATATAAAGGCTACTAAGATAAACTGATGCAAGACAAGAAATGAAATAGGTGAATGCATAACAAAAACAAGAACTCTGAATGAGCTCGAGCATGCACTCGATCGATGCATAATCGAGTGGATGGTCGAGTTGGTAAACGGATGTAAGAAACAGAGCAAATATTGAAACAGAGCAACAGTAAACAAACTACAATACTTGAACTAGGAAATCAATAAACAAAGGAAGGTCCTGAAGATGGATTCATGGGTTGGGCTTAAACTATGGTTATCTAGATTGAGCAACAAACCTCAATCAATGAGCTAATCTCTAGACAATGATCTTCCATGGCAAGTTAATCCATTCTCATGGCAATAACAATCAAGCTCAGATACTTCTTAGACCCAGCTCTCACTGGCTATTACATGTAAGAACAGGCATTAAAACCCAGATCATTATTGTCAAAAATCAAACAAAGCACCTAATCTCTTAACATGCTCAATGATAATCTCTAGCCTTAGCCTTATCCAGCAACTTAAACATTGGTATGATGTTAAGAAGCCTGAGATCTATCCTCACCCTCTCAGTATAAGGATAGCATAGAGCTTATCTAAGCCAGAAAAGATATGCAACAAACAAGCTTGATCAACCTAAACAACCATAGCCTTTACCTATCCTAATCCATCCTCAAGATCCTAAGCTTTTGCTATCCATTTTGCTAGATGGTCTTTTGCTAGATGATCCAAAAGTAACTTGGACATTGATCCTAGATGGTCTATTTGCAAGCTTTAGGAGCTGAGATCCCACTTTCAAACCTCGCCTACCTTCTTATGTCTTGTTCATTTGCTTGAGGGCAAGCAAAGACTAAGTTTGGAGATGTTGATGTTCATATATTTTACCCTGTTTTCCCTTAATATATTCACATCTTTTGCATCTTTTGCTATCCATTTTGACCATTATTGCATAGCTTTAGGACTGTTCTTGCATTAGAGTTTAGTTGCATTGTATTTGCATCTTTTCTTGCATAAACATGTGATTTAAGGAGCATGGAAGCAATGCTGAGGAGAAGTGAAGCAATCATGAGGAGAAAACAAAGGAGCTAAGGCTGAAGAACCAAGGTCCGGAGTCCAACTCGACTGCCCACTCGACTAGGCACTCGACCATGTGCTGAGAGGGACTCGACCGAGTGGGAGGAGCACAAGAGGAGCCAACTCGAACGGTCACTCGACCGAGCACGAGGTCGAGTTGGTCGAGCCGCCTGGCTATTTTGTCTTTTAGCGTTTTTAGGGCTTCCACTACTTTTTCTATATAAGGGCTTGTACCTGCAGCCACCAAAAGGGTCATGCTTTTTGGAGAGTTAAAAACCTAGTCTTTACCTTTTTGGGATTATTCCTTTTGCACTTTTATTTTCTTAGATCTTGTACTTCTTTTAAAGGAGAAAAAGACTAAATTCTTCAATATTGTTGGTTTCATAACTTTCTTAATATTGAGAATTTGAGTTTGATTCTTTCTTCAATATTGTAGATCTTTGCTTTATCTATCTAATCATGCAAGTTTCATCATTTTCTGGGTTTATGATTTTGATGTTCATCATGTATGGTTGTGAGTAGTTGCTTAGGATCTTGAGGATGGGTTAGGCTGGGTTGTGTTTGAGGTTTGTCTGATTTGGTCAAGCTTGATTGTTGTAGATCTCTTCTAGACTAGATGTTCTTAATACTGATCCTATATCTGAGAGGGTAGGATCTGATTTCAAGCCTCTTAGCATCACACCAATGTCTAAGGAGCATAGATAAGGCTAGATCTAGAGACTATCATTAGGCTTGCTAAGAGATTAGAAGTCTTGTTTGATTATTGACATATTGCTTAATGCCTGCTTGTGTAGATTCTTTACTTTGTGAGAACAAGTCTAGAGATGCATGAGTTTGATTGTTTCTTGCCATGAGAGTGGATTAAACATGTCTTAGAAATATATGTCTAGAGATTAGCTCAACATGTCTTAGAAATATATGTCTAGAGATTAGCTCAAGTTGTTTGAGATTTGTTGACCAAGTTAGATGACCTCAATCATAGTCCAGCCCATGAATCCCTCCTCAAGACCTTTCTTGTTTATTGATTTCTTAGCTTAAATCCTGTTGTTTGATCGTTGTTTGATTCGTTTTGGTATTGCTCTGTTTTTCTTGTGTTGCTCTGTTTTGCGTATTTGTCCAGCTCGACCCTGCACTCGATCTACACTTGATCGAGTGCTTGCTCGAGTTCCAACCCAGAACTTGTGTTTATGATTTATGTTTATCCTGTTTCATTCTAGTTGCATTTTTGTTGCATTCATTTAGTATCTTGTTCATTACTTACCTTGCATTAGTTCAATACTTGCATTTCCATAGTTTCTATTTCTGTTTGTCATAATCATTCTGTTCTATTTGCATTTAGCTCCTAGTTCTTGTAGTTTTACTTTCTGCACTTTCCATTTCCTCATAGGATTGTTAGTGACAAACAACCTTTACATTTGGCTTGACTTAGACTCATATGCACATCTTGATTGTTCACAAACACTCAGATTGGATTGACACCTCTTATACTACAACTGCATAAGGGGAATTGAAACACCCTGCCATCCATTCATTCATAAGTCATCATTCCATACATCATTCAACCACCATACAAAAATATGTGTTTCAATTTGGCGCTGTTGCCCATTTGAGTTTGTTTTGTGACATTTATGATCATTATTAGTCTAAGATTAAGTTCGTTTATACACTTGTGAAGTTACTGAACTTGAATCTTCCTTTGCTTGGCTGTCTTGAGTTTCAGGTACCCACTCGACCACCCACTCGACCACCACTCGACCGAGTACTGATCGAGCACTTGATCGAGTCAGAAGCCGGATCCAAATAGCCATCACTTCCCAGTCAACTCGACCACCCACACGAGCCTGCACTCGACCGTGTACCTGTTCGAGTCTGTACTCGAGTTTGTTGATGCACACAAGGTCAAAAGGCAAAGACAGTCTTCAAAGGCCTATTGACAACATCCACAGGCTGCAAAAGGGTTTGAGACATAAGCAAAGAAGAGTAGTTCAAGAACAAGAAGAACAAGTAGTCATGTAGCAGCAAGATAACCATGATCATAGACCTAGACACATTGGTGTTGGGGATGCACCTAACACACACAACCAAAGAGCTGGTATTGTGCCTCCTGCTGTGGCCAATAATAATTATGAAATCAAGAGTGGATTGATCTCCATGATACAAGCCAACAAATTTCATGGGTTGCCAATGGAGGATCCTCTAGATCACCTTGATGAGTTTGACAGAATATGTGGACTCACAAAAATCAATGGAGTAAGTGAAGATGGCTTGAAGTTAAGGCTATTCCCATTTTCCCTTGGAGACAAAGCTCATCTATGGGAGAAGACTCTTCCTACTGGAGCTATAACCACATGGGATGCATGCAAGAAAGCTTTTATGGCCAAGTTCTTCTCCAATGCAAAGACTGCTAGGTTGAGGAATGAATTTTCTGGGTTTGCTCAAAGGAATAATGAGAGCTTTTGTGAAGCTTGGGAAAGGTTTAAAGGATTCCAGGCTCAGTGTCCTCACCATGGCTTCAGCAATGAGTCCCTTCTAAGCACTTTATAAAGAGGAGTGCTTTCCAAAATAAGAATGCTTCTTGATACAGCCTCCAATGGCAACTTCCTCAACAAGAATGTGGAAGAAGGATGGGAATTGGTTGAGAACCTTGCTCAGTCAGATGGTAATTATAATGAAGATTATGATAGAACCATAAGGATCCCCTCCACTGATCAAGAGGACAAATACAAGCAGGATTTTAAGATGGTCAATAAGAAGCTTGACAAGATTCTCCTAAGCCAGTCAAACACCATTCACTTCATTGGTGAAGAAGAAGCTCCAGTCCAAGAAGGAGATGGGGAGTTTGCTGAGTTGTGTTATATGCAGAACCAAGGAGGAGGATACAAAGGCTACAACCAAGGTGGAGGATTCAAGCAGAACAACCTCTCTTATAGGAACACTAATGTAGCCAACCCTCAAGACCAAGTCTATCCACCTCCTCAGCCTCAACAACAGAACAACTATGCATACAAGCAGCACCAACAAGTGTTCCAGCCCCAATTGTGTCCCCCACCAGGGTTTCAGACTAACCAAGGCCAGGAACAAGACCTAAGAGCAATGATACAACAGTTGTTGATTGGACAAACCAATGGAAAGATTGAGGAAGCCAAACAGTTTGCTGAGTTGAATCAAAGGTTAACATCACAGTATAATGATCTCAATATGAAGTTTGAAGGTCTGAACTCAAGAGTGAAGTATATGGAGAGCAATATAGCATCTACTTCAGCTCCAAAACCCACCCAACTCCCTGGAAAAGCAGTTCAAAACCCAAGGGAGTTTACTGCCAAAGCCATTCATATCTTTGAAGAAAAAAGTCACTGGGGACAGTGAAGTTCAAGTTGGGGAGGATTGGTCATTTCTTGAAGCTCAGAGTGAAGTTTGTGCAAAGCAGTCTGAATCTGGTATTGCACTCGACCAGGTGCTCGAGCAAGCACTCGACCGAGTGAGTGTACGAGTGGTCGATCGAGCTAAAGAGTCAGAAGCTGTCAAGTCTGCTAAGTACATCTGTAACGCCCCCAAGCCGTACTATGACCACCAAGGCCATAGCACAGCACCAAGACGCTACTTTGGAAACATTCGCCAATGGTCCAGCCGGGTACGAGAACAATTCAAGCCCTTCGGCCGGTCCTTTGGTGAGATTCCCGACCACATGGCACGTCCTTAAGGCTTTGCAACCCTACGGACACGCCGTGCGTTGAGCCGACTCGGACAGAGTCTATATCAGTACAACTCGTTCGATTAAAGAAAATCCGATTCATTGATACTTAAAAGAGTTTACTACAACGGTACACAAAAGGTTCACAAGGCCTACTGCCAAAGTTTGGGTTGCCAGACAACATACTTGAATTTTACAGTAGACACAAAATAAAAACTATTCCGGAGTCCTATCGTTCACCACGCCCTCTAGTTCCCTCTAGGGTTACCTGCAACACAAATATTTATCGTAAGTAATCTAAGATTACTTAGTGAGCTAAGGGTTCCTGCAAAGCGTTAAACCCCAATCCCAAACCCCAACAACAACATCAATATGCAAGCTTAAACAACAACATGCGAACATACACAACGACTTGCGAACATATATAAAACATATACGAAAGACATGTAAGCATAAGTAACTAACATGCAAGTATAAGCAACAACATTTGATAAGCAAGCGCACACTACACAATAGTCAGAGACAACATGCGGAAGCTAACAAGCCAAGCAAGATTGTTCTACAAGCAATCGCAACTACATGCACAACAAACAACAACATGCAACAATTTAACTTGAACTAAAACAACTGTTTTAACAAGTTTTATTCTATTGGGCCCGGCATGCATCCTTTTCCCTTAACCCCTCATGAATCTCCGAATCACAACCACTAAGGCATGCGATCGGATAACACTCAAAGCCACACCGTCGTGTAGACAGCCTCGGCCAGGGTAGCGAGCCCAGTAACCTCCGAGCTCTTCGTAACCAACCCTACACACACACGAACATGGGTTGCATGTCGCGGCTGTATGTGGTACGGAATGGGAAGGATAGCAATACCAAATCTTACAACGCTTAGCCGGAATTTCTCGCGGACTAAGACGCCTTAAGACTTCACCGAACTTAATACTTGAGTTTATATGGTTTTTAAGCTCATAAGTTTACAAGTATCTTAACTAGTTATCACCCTTGTCACTAGACCATTTCGATCTAGCAATCGATGTAACCTCACGCACATGCATTTAAACAAGAAAAATACCAAAGAAATTTCAAGTGAATGCAACTAAATGCTTCATGCAAACCGCGCACTAGATGGATGTCTTTAATTCCCCATCTAAGCCGGCAAAATATGTGCCTGAACTCACAGTAAACCGTCGATGATCAGTCTCCTTCGACGCTGCTTCTCTCGCGGCACACTCGGATCTTCTTCTTCGGTTAGAATCGATTTCCTTATCGATTTAACCTTGGCCGATTGTCGATAGTCTCAGCTTGCTCTTCTCTTCTTCTTTTCTCTCTTCTTTCGGCGGCAACTCTCTTCTTCTCTTCCTCGTGAATCCTCTCTTCTTTCTCTTCTCTTTCGCTCACTTTCTCTCTCAAATTTTCTCTCCTTACCCCCTTGATGACTTGTGCGAAAATGAGAGAGATGGGAGCTTATTTATAGATGATTTAGGTGGTGGCGGAAGCCAATGCATGTGGAGCGCTCTCTCCTCCTTAGTCGCTATTAGAGCATGTATAAACACATGGAGAGAAATCGAGCTAACACCTTGATTCCACTAAGTTTTCTTGATTTCTTTAATCCACCCACTAAACTCCACTAACCACCTTGAATTATTTAATTCTTCCACTAACTCCCATTAGATTAAATTAATCCTCCACCTTGAATAAATTAATCCTCCATTAGTGGGCTCCTTCCCACCTTGAAGTCGCATCCGCGTACGTCCTTGGTCATTCAGCGTTCGGCCGGTACGTTCTGACGCGCACGAACGTCCGGTACGGTACATGGTACATGGTACATGGTACCATTGACCATCTCTTGATTCGTCCAGAATTCCTCGGACATTACTTTTGTAATTCTTCTACTCTCCTCCCTTGCTTCCATTTGTGTCTCTTGCGCGTCCTTGGACCAGGGGTTTTTATTTTAAATTTCACCCCTTGGTGAGGGTCATTACAACATCCCTCCTGCTTACAAGCCTCCACTACCATTCCCAGGGCGTTCCAAGGCACAGAAGCTTAAGGAACTAAGGGAAATCATTGAGAAAAAAGAAATGTTGGATTTGCAACAAGTGGAAGAGAAAATTTTGAAGGAAGAGGTTGTGATTGAGAAACAAGAAGAAGTGATGGCCATACAAGAGATTATCATTGCTTACCAAGAAGAAGAGAGAGGATCTCCCTTGGAACAGTATGATCCATATCCTCTCTATAAGGATTTTTTGCTTGATTTATCAAAGAAGAAGGCTCAAGCTCAAGATGAGAAGGATCTTGAAGACCTTGGAGGAGTAATCATCCCAATTAAGCTTAAGGATCCAGGTCCATTCTATCTGCCTTGCACACTTAGCTATCTTCACTACAACCAGTGCTTATGTGACTTGGGAGCATCTATCAGTGTGATGCCCTATTCTATAGCACAAAAGCTTGGGCACATTGACTTCAAGTCCACCAACCTTCATATATGCCTAGCTGATGTTTCAAACAGAGATGTGGTTGGCAAGTTGGAGAATATTCCAGTCAAGATAGGAAGAGCAAGGGTTCATACAGATTTTGTGGTATTGGAGATGGACAAGGAACCTGAAGATCCTATCATCCTTGGGAGGCCATTCTTAGCCACAGTTGGAGCTGTTATTGATGTTAAGGAAGGTCATGTGACCTTGACCATTTCTGAGGGTATAGCTATGAAGTTTAACATCTATAACCCAACCAACCTTCCTACCATTGATGATCAACCTTTTACTATCAAGGACAAAGGTGGTCATGAAGGTTTAAGTGAAGAGGCAACTCCAAAGGACAATCTCTCTCTTCAAGAAGATTCTATGGAAAAGCTTAAGAGGTCAGTTCAAGAGTTGACTGGTATGGTTAGAGATCTCCAAGTCAAGCTAAACAAGAGGTCTTTAAGGAAAGCAAGACCAAGGCTCAAAATCAAGAAGAAATATGGTTTGTGTGTTAAGGGTGAGGTGATCAAGGATCAGACTCACAATGATCAAGAAGTACCAGGGAGGATTTCATCACCTCCTTGGTATCTAAACAAAGCCTAAGAAGGCAACCAAAGTCAAGCTTAGTGACTCTAAACAAGCTCACTAGGGAGGAAGTCCCTAAGGTATCCTTTGTAAATATGCTTTATTTTCTTAGTAGTTTTGATGTGTTTTCTTTTATGTTTGTGTTGGACAAGCCTTTCAATTAAAGTGTAGATGGGTATGGAGAGATTTGGACTTAGGGAAGGAGATTCGCAAGCCCACTCGACCAGCCCACGAGAGGTACTCGACCGAGTTGGCAAAGAAGTAAGGCCCACTCGATTCTCATTTCTCTAGAATGATCGAGTGGAGGGAAGAAAAAGAAGAAAATTTTTGAAATTTCAAACTTTTGTCAAGGAGCTCGACCACGTGCTGGTCGAGTGTGGGGTCGAATGGCAGCAAAAAGCAGGTCAAAGATTTCCATTTCAAATTTGAATGGTATGGACGCTCCACCCTTGTCTCCTTGTCCCCTTAGCTTCTTTAAATAGAGCCTCACACGATCATATATCTCTCACACTCTCTCATTTGCTCAAAACAACTAAAATCAAGTTTTAAAATCTCTCTCAAAGTTCATCATTTGCTCAAGCTTAGCTCTTTTAAGTTTTTGGGTCACTAACCTATTAACCTTAAGCTTTGAGTCTATTCCCTTCAGTTCTATTCGAAAATGTCTTCAAGGATTACTAGGAAGTCTCAACAAGCGGCTGCAAGCTCCATGGAACGTTGTGATGATCGCCTACAGTCAAGAAGAGAAGCTGGAAGAACCACTCGACGCCCCACTCGAGCATGCACTCGACGGAGTGGTGGTCCGAGTGGTCGATCGAGTCAGATGCCGTGTTCAAGAACTCAGTTAGTTGAGGAAGATCCTGAGAGAACCGAAAGTGAAGAAGAAAGGGAGCCAACTCTTAGTGAGTTCATGAGGAGAAACAAGGCCAAGGGGAAGAGGCCAGCAGTTGAGATTGAACAAGAGGAGATTGAAAGTGAAAGTGAGGAAGAAAGTGAAGAAGAAGAGTTAGAGGATGATGGAGAGGCAGAATCTTGTGGATTGACAAAGAGGCAACTTTATGAAGCCTTCTTGAGAATGGAGTTCCTGGGAACTAGGTATCCACACAAGGAAACCATGGAGAAGCTAGCCATTGATGAAGATGTGGAGTATCTTTTTGAGAAAAGCAACCTAACCAAGTTCATGGGGCTTTGCATGGAGGGGTATAAAGAAGAAAGTTGTGAGTTTGTAGCCACAGTCAAGCTGCACACATGTGCAAGGAAGGATGATGAGTTTGGAGCTGGTCATATTGCTTTAACAATCAAGGGGAAGAACTATGAGCTTTCATTGAAGAAGATAGCAAATTTGTTTGGTTTTGAAGTTGGTAGTAATAGGAGCTTGATGATACCAAGAGAGGAGCTCTATGCCATTTGGGAAACCATTGGAGACAACATCACCTATTCATCCTCTGAAACTGACTTTCTTCGTGGTGTGGTGAATGAATGATGTATGGAATGATGATGTATGGAATGAATAGAAGTCAGGGTGTTTCAATTCCCCTTATGCAGTTGCAGTATAAGAGGTGTCAATCCTATCTGAGTGACTGTGAACAATTAAGATGTGCATATGAGTCTAAGTCAAGCCAATTGTAAAGATTGTTTGTCACTAACAATCCTAAAATGAGATATGAAATGCAGAAAGTGAAAACAACTAAAACAAGATACTAAATGCAAACAGAACAGACAAATTAAAGCTATAATGAATCTAGAACAGAGATAGACACTATGCTAATGAACTAATGCAAGACAAGTAATGAACAGAAAACTAAATGAATGCAATGGAAATGAAACAGGAATGAAACAAGACAATCACAAATCAAAAACACAAGTTCTGGGGATGAACTCGAGCAGCACTCGATCGAGTGTAGGTCGAGTACGTGGTCGAGCTAGCCTAAACGTGAAAACAGAGCAACACAAGAAAAACAGAGCAATGCAAAAACTAATCAAACAACAAGCAAGCAATGATATTTGGACTAAGATATTAATAAACAAAGAAGGTCTTGAGGAGGGATTCATGGGCTGAGCTAATCATTGTGGTTATCTAACTTGGTCAACAAATCTCAAGCAAACTTTGAGCTGATCTCTAGACATACTATTATAAGACATGTTTAATCCACTCTCATGGCAAGAAACAATCAAACCTATGCATTTCTAGACTTGTTCTCACAAAGAAAAGAATCTACACAAGCAGGCATTAAGCAATACATCTCAAACTAAACAAGACTTCTAATCTCTTAGCAAGCCTAATGGTAAGCTCTAGATCTAGCCTTATCTATGCTCCTTAGACATTGGTGTGATGCTAAGATGCTTGAAATCAAACCCTACCTTCTCAGATATAGGATCAGCATTAAGATCATCTAGCCTAGAATAGATCTACAACAATCAAGCTTGACCAAATCAAACAAACCACAAGATCAACCCAGCCTAACCCATCATCAAGGTCCTAAACAAACTACTCACAAGAACACATGGTGAAATATGTCTAAAACCCAGAAAATATTGAAACTTGCATCATTAGAAAGATGAAACAGAGATCTACAATATTGATGAAGGAATAAAACTCGAAATCTTAATACTTTGAAAGTTATGAAACAAACAAAATATAAGAATCTAGTCTTTCTCTCTTAAACAAGTACAAAATCTAAAATAAAAGAAAGTGCAAAAGGAATAAAATCTAAAAAAGATAAAAACTAGGTTTTAGACTCTCTAAAAAGCTAGACTCTTTGGTGGCTGCAGGTACAAGGGCCTTATATAGGAGGTGAGGTGGAAGCCCTAAAAATACAAAAAGTCAAAGCAGTCAACGGCTCGGTCAACTCGACCAGTGCTCGGTCGAGTGGCTGGTCGAGCTGGCTGGTCGAGCTGGCTTCTCTCATGCATTCTCCACTCGGTTGAGTCCTTCTCAGCACACGGTCGAGTGGTGCGGTCGAGTTGGACTCCGGACCTTGATTCTACAGCCTTAACTCTCTTGTTTTCTCCTCAGGATTGCTTCACTTCTCCTCAGCATTGCTTCCATGCTCCTTAAGCTCCAAAATCACCTGTTTATGCATGAAAAGATGCAAATGCAATGCAACTATACTCTAATGCATGATTAGTCCTAAAGCTACACAATAATGGCCTAAATGGATAGCAAAAGATGCAAAAGTTGTGAATAAACTAAGGGAAAACAAGGTAAAATATATGACATCAACACCCCCAAACTTAGTCTTTGCTTGCCGTCAAGCAAATAATCAAGACAAAAGAAGGTAGGTCAGGTTTGAAAGTGGTATCTCAGCTCTTAAAGCTTGCAAATAGACTATCTAGAATCAATGTCCAAGTTACTAGTACTATGATGCAAGTTGAATGAGCTATACTTAAAGACTTTAGACAAGCATATCACAACCTTTACTGATTTGAGCCTTAGATGTCCACATGCATTCAAATCAACCATTCCCTTTAACATTCATTAATCAAGAACATGAATCAATTATGTGCAATGCTTAAACTCATTTGGCTTGGCAGTAAAAGGTTTAGAGACAATGATGGTCTCTCTTTAGAGTAGGGTTTATCAATATCAAGGTTCTCTCATAAAAAATGGATTGAGCTTTAGAAGAATGCTAAAGGTAAGAACACTTAGACACATACAAGAACAAAACCTTGTCTACCCAAAGGCACCCAAAGTGTTTATCCTATCAATCTAAACCCAATTGATCCTAGTGCTACCCTTTAACTTCTTCTCTTCTTTTTCACCCTTTTCTCTTTTGGTTTTAAAGTCTTAGGAGGGGTTTCTTATTTGATCTTTCTAGTGGAATGGAGGATTCTTACTTATTTGCTATGGTTCTCTTTTCTTCTTATTCTTAAGACATATAAGCATTTTGCTAGACTTCTCTTTTCTTTCTTTCTTTTCTTTAACTAGAACCATCTTTAAACAACCTTATTCTTCCCATTCTTTCACTAGACTTTAAATTTACTTAAACACATTCCCCTCCTAAAGACTCTAACCTTTTCTCTCTCTTTTTCCTCTTTTCTTTTCATGACAGCCAAGTCCCAAACCCAACAAGTGAACCACCTAGTCCTAACACTTTCTACAAAGCTCAATCCCAAAAATAGGCCTCACACACACAAGAATAAACATGGCTTGAAAGAAGGTTTGGTTAGGGGTAGGGGAACTGATTCTTAATAAGGAAATCAGCTACTTGGATCAACAAGAGTGGTAAAAAGGAAGAAGATGATCCAAAAATGTATATGGTATCCATGAGTTTAAAGCAATGCACACACTGATAATTGAAAGTCAATATTAGGTTCTTATAAATAGGAAATGGTTTCAAATCTCAACATGCTTCAATTTAGACCAAATGCAATGTAGGAATTCAAGGCTTGGTTCAATCTTATTCTTCTAACCACTCAACTAGCATCAAAGTACTATTAACTTGGGCATTGATCCTAGTCTAGTGAATAAACAAGCTAACAAGGGAATACTCATCATAGATCCCTAATGCAAATACTATACAATCCTACATGAAACATGCTAAACAGGATCCTAATGTGCAGTGCAAACTACATGAAGACTCTTTTTTTATAAAGATTTTTGCAAAAAATTTCAAATTTTCAGAGTTTTTCTATGCCTTAGATGCTATGCAAGTATTAACATGATGATGCTAAAAATTTGAAATAAGAATCACAAAACACAATGTCAAATGCTATCTCAAACCCTCCCCCAAACTTAAATCACACAGTCCCTGTATGAAAGAAATTTGAGTGAGGATTCAAGATGAAAAACAAAAAACAAAACACAATGTCAAATGCAATGATATCTACAAGTGAAGGTGATAGTGGTACCTTAGGGAATGTGGAAGTAGTTGTCCACATCCATCTGCATGCTGTCATAGGAGTAGTTGGGGTCTTGCTGGTGACTTGGAGGTGGAGATTGGGGCATCTCGACGATGGGAATCGACCGGGACTCGGTCGAGTACGTGCTCGAGTGGGGGGGTCGAGCTGGACCACGAGTGTCAAAATTCTGACCTTGCTGCTGGTAGAACTGCTGGTAGAGTGCTAGATCCATGAAGTACTGGGTGGGATGGGAGGGTAACCTGGATATCCTGGATAAGCAGCTGGAGGTGGGAAGCCATAGGGTGATCTGGGCTGGAACTCGGCCGAGTGCATTGGAGGTGCTCGGTCGAGTGGGTGCTCGAGTGACCCGGTCGAGTACCTTGAAAATGGTTGTTCTCGGGTACTTGAGCTCCTCTTCGCCTGATTTGGCTCATACATTGAAGCCCTAACTGGTTTCACAGGGTTCGCAACTCTAGAAAGTGCTCTAGTTGAGCTACTCCTCCTCAAAGAGCTTGATGGTGTAGGTGAAGAATTCCCACTCTTCAACTCAGCAATCTCCTTCTTTAAGCCCTTGATAGACTTAGCCATATTGGTCACCTTCTTCTTCAGCTTGTCAAACCTCTTCCCATGCCATTTGTTCCATTTTTGCAAAAGGGTTAGTCTCTTGGTAGCCTCCCTCACTCCTCTACTATCTCTTGGGTTGAGCTCATAATCCTCAAAGTAAAATTGCTCCTCCCCATCAGCCATTTGCACATCTCCAGCTTCATCAACTCTAGGTTGAACTATCCCATCAAACAAATGCTCCTCAGCTGGCCAAAAGTCAATGTGGGATCCTTCTTGAATGGTGGTGAGCTCTTGGTTAGGCAAAATCAGTTGCTTTTTCCCAAGTGTTGGAAGTTCAAAGTTGAAAATGTGATTCCCTTGATGCATCTCCTTGGCTAGGATGAGAGTAGAGGTGAGGTAGCTAGAGTCAATCCATCTTGGTGAAACCCTTTCTCCTCTAAGTGGAACCTTAGCAGCTTGTAGGATTGGAGTAATGATGTCTCCAATGGTTAGTGCTCCTCTTGATCCTTTGTTCTCCAACTTGCCTACCCAACTTCTCAAGTAAATCATGTGATCAATGAGCACCATTGCTAGGTCAGTCTCCACAGTGTTCCCAAGAATGATGGTACCATTTCTTGCTTGGAAAATGATTCCATTGATAGCCAAATCAATCATCTTTAGCTCCCCCTCATTAATGTTCCCAGTTTCCTTCCTAGCAAAGAAGGTGTTGGCAAGAGCTTTGTGGAAGTACCTTAGGACTGGGCTCCTTATCCTTGAGCTCTTGGAGTTGGAGGATGAGTAGTATTTGTTATCCCCAATGGTTTCCCACACAGCATAGAGCTCTTCTCTTGGAATCATTAAACTCCTATTGCTCCCAACCTCAAAACCAAACACATTGGCTATCTTCTTCATTGAAAGTTCATACCTTTTCCTTTTGATTGTGAAAGCAATGTGACCATCTCCAAACTCAGTATCCTTCCTTGCATATGTATGCAGCTTGACTGTGGCTAGAAACTCACAACTCTCTTCTTTGTAGCCCTCCATGCAAAGCCCCATAAACTTGGTTAGGTTGCTCTTCTCAAAGAGATACTCTACATCTTCACCAATGGCTAGCTTCTCCATGGTTTCCTTGTGTGGATATCTAGTCCCTAAGAACTCCATTCTCATGAAAGCATCATAGAGTTGTCTCTTTGACAACCCACAAGACTCAGCTTCTCCATCATCCTCTATCTCTTCCTTTTCACTTTCTTCCTCACTCTCATTCTCACTCTCCTCTTGTTCAACCTCAACTGCTGGCCTCTTCCCTTTGGCCTTGTTTCTCCTCATGAAATCACTAAGAGTTGGCTCCCTTTCTTCTTCACTTTCAGTCCTCTCAGGATCTTCCTCAACTGACTCTCTCCTTGGACACGACATCTGAATCGACCGGGTGCTCGAACGGCCACTCGGTCGAGTGCATGATCGAGTGGGGCGTCGAGTGGCCCTTCCAACTTCTCCTCTTGATTCAAGGCTAGCATCATGACGTTCCATGGAGGTTGCAGCGGTTTGTTGAGACTTCCTAGTGATTCTTGAAGACATTTTTTCAAAAAGAACTGAAGGGAATAGACTCAAAGCTCAAAGTTAATAGGTTAGTGACCCAAAAACTTGAAAGAACTAAGCTTGAGAAAAAGATAAACTATGAGAGAGACTTTAAACCTTTAATTCAATTGTTTTGAGCAAATGAGAGAATGTGAGAGGTATAATCTCGTGCAAGGTCTATATAAAGAAGCTAAGGGGACAAGGAGACAAGGGTAAAGCGTCCATACCATTCAAATTTGAAATGGGAATCTTTGACCTGCTTTTTGCTGCCACTCGACCCCACACTCGACTGTACATGGTCGAGCACCTTGACCAAATTTTGAAATTTCAAAATTTTTCTTCTTGTTCTTCCCTCCACTCGATCGTTCTAGCGATTTGAAGATCAAATGGGCCTCAATTCCTTCCTAGCTCGGTCGAGTACCTCTCGTGGGCAGGTCGAGTGGGCTTGCGAGTCTCCTTCTCCAAGTCTAAATCTCTCCTTACCCAACTACATTTTCACCTAAAGGCCTGTCCAACACAAATATAAAAGAAAACACATCAAAACTACAAGGAAAATAAACCATATTTACAAAGGATACCTTAGGGACTTCCTCCCTAGTGAGCTTGTTTAAAGTCACTAAGCTTGACTTTGGTTGCCTTCTTAAGCCTTGTTTAGATACCAAGGAGGTGATGAAATCCTCCCTGGAACCTCTTGATCACTGTGAAGTTGATCCTTGATCACCTCACCCTTAACACACAAACCATGTTTCTTCTTGATTTTGAGCCTTGGTCTTGCTTTCTTTAAGGACCTCTTGTTCAGCTTAACTTGGAGATCCTCAACCATACTAGTCAACTCTTGAACTGACCTCCTAAGCTTTTCCACAGAATCATCTTGAAAGGAGAGTTTAGCCTTTGGAGTTGCTTCACCACTTGAACCTTCTTGACCTCCTTTGTCCTTGATAGTAAAAGGTTGATCATCAATGGTAGGAAGGTTGGTTGGGTTATAGATGTTAAACTTCACGGCTATATCTTCAGCATTGTTTAAGGTCACAAGACCCTCTTTGACATCAATAACTGCTCCAACAGTGGCTAGGAATGGCCTTCCAAGAATGATTGGATCTTCAGGTTCCTTGTCCATCTCCAACACCACAAAATCAGTGTGAACCCTTGCCTTCCCTATCTTGATTGGGACATTCTCCAACCTTCCAACTATCTTCTTGTTTGACCCATCAGCTAGACATATATGAAGGTTGGTGGATTTGAAATCAGTTCTCCCAAGCTTTTGTGCTATGGAGTATGGCATCACACTTGTTGAAGCTCCCAAATCACAAAGGCATTGGTTGTAGTGAAGATAGCTAAGTGTGCAAGGCAGATAGAATGGACCTGGATCCTTAAGCTTGATTGGAATGATAACTCCTCCAAGGTCCTCAAGATCCTTCTCATCTTGAGCTTCAGCCTTCTTCTTTGACAAATCAAGCAAAAAATCTTTGTAGAGAGGATATGGATCATATTGTTCCAAGGCAGGTCCTCTCTCTTCTTCTTGGTAAGCAATGGTGATCTCTTGTATGGCCAACACTTCCTCAACCACAGCTTCTTCAATCACAACCACTTCCTTCAAAACCTTCTCTTCCTCTTGTTGCTTAGCCATCATCTCCTTTCTCTCAATGATTTCCCTAAGCTCCTTAATCTTTTGTGCTTTGAAACGTCCTCGGAATGGAAGAGGTGGCTTGTAAGCAGGAGGAATGTACTTAGCAGGCTTGACAGCTTCTGAGTCTGCAACTCGATCGACCACTCGAGCATGCACTCGGTCGAGTGGCTGTTCGAGTACTTGGTCGAGTGCAATAACGGACTCCAGTTGCTTTGCACAAACGTCACTTGGGGCTTCAGTAACTAATGAATTCCCCCAAACTTGGACTTCACTGTCCTCAGTGACTTCCTCATCAGATTTTGAACAGCTTTTCCAGGGAGTTGGTTGGGTTTAGGAGCTGAAGTAGAGGCAATGTTGCTCTCCATATACTTCATTCTGGAATTGAGACCTTCAAACTTCATGTTCAGATCATTGTACTGTGATGTGAGCCTTTGATTCAACTCAGCAAACTGTTTGGCTTCCTCAATCTTGCCTTGTGTTTGCCCAATCAACAGTTGTTGCATCATTGCTCTTAAGTCTTGTTCCTAGCTTTGGTTAGTCTGGAACCCTGGTGGGGGACACAATTG
This sequence comes from Camelina sativa, assembly GCF_030686135.1. NCBI lineage: Eukaryota > Viridiplantae > Streptophyta > Magnoliopsida > Brassicales > Brassicaceae > Camelina > Camelina sativa. The sequence goes on along the minus strand of NC_141882.1, from coordinate 19,632,924 downwards.
GGACTGGAACACTTGATGTTGTTGCTTGGGGATGTAGTTTTGTTGTTGTTGATGTTGTTGAGGTGGATAGACTTGGTCTTGAGGGTTGGCCACATTGGTGCTCCTATAAGAGAGATTGTTGTTTTTTAAACCTCCTTGGTTGTAGCCTTTGAATCCTCCCTGGTTTTGCATGTAGCACAACTCAGCAAATTCAGGCTCCCCCTCTTGAACTGGAGCTTCTTCTTCACCAATAAAGTGAGTAGACTTGGACTGGCTGAGGAGTATCTTGTCAAGTTTCTCATTGACCATCTTCAAATCCTTCTTATACTTGTCCTCTTGATCAGTTGAGGAGCCCCTTATGGTCCTATCATAATCCTCATTATAATTGCCATCAGATTGAGCAAGGTTCTCAACTAATTCCCATCCTTCTTCCACATTCTTGTTGAGGAAGTTGCCATTAGAGGCTGTATCAAGAAGCATTCTTATCTTGGGGAGCACTCCTCTATACAAGGTGCTTAGAAGTGACTCATTGCTGAAGCCATGGTGAGGACACTGAGTCTGGAATCCTTTAAACCTCTCCCAAGCTTCACAAAAACTCTCATTATTCCTTTGAGCAAACCCAGAAATTTCATTCCTCAACCTAGCAGTCCTTGCATTGGAGAAAAACTTGGCCAGAAAAGCTTTCTTGCATGCATCCCATGTGGTGATAGCTCCAGTAGGAAGAGTCTTCTCCCAAAGGTGAGCTTTGTCTCCAAGAGAAAATGGGAAGAGCCTTAATTTGAATCCATCTTCACTCACTCCATTGATCTTAGTGAGTCCACATATTCTGTCAAACTCATCAAGGTGATCTAGTGGATCCTCCATTGGCAACCCATGAAACTTGTTGGCTTGTATCATTGAGATCAATCCACTCTTGATCTCAAAGTTATTGTTTGCTACTGAAGGTGGCACAATTCCAGCCCTTTGGTTGTGGGTATTGGGTGCATCTCCTGCACCAATGTGCCTTGGTCTCTGCTCATGGATAGCTTGTTGCTCCATGATGTCTTGACCTTGTTGTTGTTGAACCACTCTTCCTTGCTTATGTCTCAAACCCTTGTTGTTGTCAATAGGCTGTTGAAGACTGTCTTTGCCTTTTGACCTTGTGTGCACCAATGTGCCTTGTCGTTGTAGTATAGTGGTAAGTATTCCCGCCTGTCACGCGGGTGACCCGGGTTCGATCCCCGGCAACGGCGCCAAATTGAAACTGACTTTCTTTGTGGTGTGGTGAATGAATGATGTATGGAATGATGATGTATGGAATGAATAGAAGTCAGGGTATTTCAATTCCCCTTATGCAGTTGCAGTATAAGAGGTGTCAATCCTATCTGAGTGATTGTGAATAATTAAGATGTGCATATGAGTCTAAGTCAAGCCAATTGTAAAGATTGTTTGTCACTAACAATCCTAAAATGAGATATGAAATGCAGAAAGTGAAAACAACTAAAACAAGAAACTAAATGCAAGCAAAACAGACAAATTAAAGCTATAATGAAACTAGAACAGAGATAGACACTATGCTAATGAACTAATGCAAGACAAGTAATGAACAGAAAACTAAATGAATGCAATGGAAATGAAACAGGAATGAAACAAGACAATCACAAATCAAAAACACAAGTTCTGGGGATGAACTCGAGCAGCACTCGACCGAGTGTAGGTCGAGTACGTGGTCGAGCTAGCCTAAACGTGAAAACAGAGCAACACAAGAAAAACAGAGCAATGCAAAAACTACTCAAACAACAAGCAAGCAATGATATTTGGACTAAGCTATTAATAAACAAAGAAGGCCTTGAGGAGGGATTCATGGGCTGAGCTAATCATTGTGGTTATCTTACTTGGTCAACAAATCTCAAGCAAACTTTGAGCTGATCTCTAGACATACTATTCTAAGACATGTTTAATCCACTCTCATGGCAAGAAACAATCAAACCTATGTATTTCTAGACTTGTTCTCACAAAGAAAAGAATCTACACAAGCAGTCATTAAGCAATACATCTCAAACCAAACAAGACTTCTAATCTCTTAGCAAGTCTAATGGTAAGCTCTAGATCTAGCCTTATCTATGCTCCTTAGACATTGGTGTGATGCTAAGATGCTTGAAATCAAACCCTACCTTCTCAGATATAGGATCATCATTAAGATCATCTAGCCTAGAAGAGATCTACAACAATCAAGCTTGACCAAATCAAGCAAACCACAAGATCAACCCAGCCTAACCCATCCTCAAGGTCCTAAACAAACTACTCCCAAGAACACATGGTGAAATATGTCAAAAACCCAGAAAATATTGAAACTTGCATCATTAGAAAGATGAAACAGAGATCTACAATATTGATGAAGGAATAAAACTCGAAAGTTTAATACTTTGAATGTTATGAAACAAACAAAATATAAGAATCTAGTCTTTCTCTCTTAAACAAGTACAAAATCTAAAATAAAAGAAAGTGCAAAAGGAATAAAATCTAAAAAAGGTAAAAACTAGGTTTTAGACTCTCTAAAAAGCTAGACTCTTTGGTGGCTGCAGGTACAAGGGCCTTATATAGGAGGTGAGGTGGAAGCCCTAAAAATACAAAAAGTCAAAGCAGTCAACGGCTCAGTCAACTCGACCAGTGCTCGGTCGAGTGGCTGGTCGAGCTGGCTTCTCTCGTGCATTCTCCACTCGGTCGAGTCCTTCTCAGCACACGGTCGAGTGGTGGTCGAGTGGTGCGGTCGAGTTGGACTCTGGACCTTGATTCTACAGCCTTAACTCTCTTGTTTTCTCCTCATGATTACTTCACTTCTCCTCAGCATTGCTTCCATGCTCCTTAAGCTCCAAAATCACCTGTTTATGCATGAAAAGATGCAAATGCAATGCAACTATACTCTAATGCATGATTAGTCCTAAAGCTACACAATAATGGCCTAAATGGATAGCAAAAGATGCAAAAGTTGTGAATAAACTAAGGGAAAACAAGGTAAAATATATGAACATCATCCTCCAAGACCAAGAGTTCAAAGATAAGAAGCCCAGTCCTAAGGTACTTCCACAAGGCCTTAGCAAATACATTCTTTGCTAGGAAGGAGACTGGAAATCTCAATGAGGGTGAGCTCAAGATAATTGACATGGCTCTCAATGGAATCATCCTTGAGGCAAGAAATGGAACCATCATTCTTGGGACCACTGTGGAGACTGACCTTGCAATGGTGCTCATTGACCACATGATATATTTGAGAAGTTGGGTAGGCAAGCTACAAAACAAAGGGTCAAGAGGAGCCTTGGCCATTGGAGGCATCATCACTCCAATACTACAAGCTGCCAAGGTCCCACTTAGAGGAGAGAAGGTTTTGCCAAGATGGATTGACTCAAGCTACCTCACCTCTACTCTCATATTGGCCAAGGAAATGCATCAAGGAAATCACATTTTCAACTTTGAGCTTCCAACAGTTGAGAAAAAACAGTTGATCTTACCTAACCAAGAGCTCACCACCATTCAAGAAGGAGCAAACATTGACTTTTGGCCAGCTGATGAGTTCTTGTTTGATGGGATAGTTCAACCTAGAGTTGATGAAGCTGGAGATGTACAAATGGCTGATGGGGAGGAGCAATTTTACTTTGAAGATTATGAGCCCAACCCAAGGGATAGTAGAGGAGTGAGAGAGACTAGCAAGAGGTTGACTCTCCTACAAAAGTGTAGCAAGTGGCATGGGAAGAGGTTTGATAAGCTTAAGAAGAAGGTGACCAATATGGCTAAGTCCATCAAGGGCCTAAAAAAGGAGATTGATGAGCTGAAGAGTGCAAACTCATCTCCAAGCCATTCAAGCCCTTTGAGGAGGAGTAGCTCAACTAGAGCACTCTCACGAGTTGCAAACCCTGTGGAACCAGCTAGAGCTTCAATGTACGAGCCAAACCAGAGGAAGAGGAGTTCAAGTAGCCGAGAACAATAATTTTCGAGGCACTCGACCGGGTCACTCGAGCACCCACTCGACCGAGCACCCCAGATGCACTCGGCCGAGTTCCAGCCCAGATCACCTTATGGCTTCCCACCTCCAGCTGCTTATCCAGGATATCCAGGTTATCCTCCCATCCCACCCCAGTACTTCATGGATCCAGCACTCTACCAGCAGTTCTACCAGCAGCAAGGTTAGAATTTTGACACTCGCAGTCCAGCTCGACCCTCCCACTCGAGCACGTACTCGACCGAATCCCGGTCGATTCCCATCGTCGAGCTGCCCCAATCTCCACCTCCGAGTCATCAACAAGACCCCAACTACACTTTTGACAGCATGCAAGAGGATGTGGACAGATTCTTCTCCAATCCTTGAGGTACCACTAAAACCTTCCCTTGTAAATACCATTGCATTTGATATTGTGTTTTGTTTTTGATTTTGAATCCTCTTACAAATTTCTTTCACATAGAGGACTGTGTGATTTAAGTTTGGTGGAGGGTTTGAGATAGCATTTGATATTGTGTTTTGTGTTCTTATTTCAAATTTTTAGCATCATCATGTTAGTATTTGCATAGCATCTAAGGCATAGAAAAACCCTAAAAATTTGAAAATTTTTGCAAAAATCTTTATAAAAAAAGAGTGTTCATGTAGTTTGCATTGCATATTAGGATCTTGTTTAGCATGTTTCATGTAGGATTGTATACTATTTGCATTAGGGATCTATGATGAGCTTTGCCTTGTTAGATTGCTTGATTCACTAGACTAGGATCAATGCCCAAGTTAATAGTACTTTGATGCTAGTTGAGTGGTTAGAAGCATAAGATTGAACCAAGCCTTGAATTACTGCATTGCATTTGGTCTAAATTGAAGTATGTTGTGATTTGACACCATTTGCTACTTATAAGAACTTAATATTGACTGTTAAATATCAATGTGTGCATTGCTTTAAAATCATGGATACCATATCCATATTTGGATCATCTTTCTCCTTTTTACCACTCTTGTTGATCCAAGTAGCTGATTGAATCATTAAAATCAGTTTCCAATACCCTTAACCAACCCTTCTTTCAAGCCATGTTTATTCTTGAGTGTGTGAGGCCTTTTTGAGATTGAGCTTGGTAGAAAGTGTTAGGTTTGAACTGACAAGAATAATGCCTTGTGTAGTTCTAGTTTGCATTTTCCAAACTAGATAGGACTAGGTGATTTCATTGTTGGGTTTGGGATTTGGTTGTTTGAAAAAGAAAGAAAAGAAAAGAGGAAAAGAGAAAGCAAAGGTTAGAGTCTTTAGCAGGGGAATGTTTTTAAGTAAAATCAAAGTCTAGTGAAAGAATGGGAAGTATGATATTGTTTAAAGATGGTTTCAGTCAAAGAAAATAAAGAAAGAAAAAGAAGAATATAGCAAAATGCTTTTATGTCTTAAGAATAAGAAGAAAAGAAAATCATAGCAAATAAGTAAGAATCTCCCATTCCACTAGAAAGATCAAATAAGAAACCTCTCCTAAGACTTTAAAATCAAAAGAGAAAAGGGTGAAAGAGAAGAGAAAAAGTTAAAGGGTAGCACTAGGATCAATTGGGTTTAGATTGATAGGATAAACATTTTGGGTGCCTTTGGGTAGACAAGGTTTTGTTCTTGTATGTGTCTAAGTGTGCTTACCTTTAGCATTCTTCTAAAGCTCAATCCATTTTTATGAGAGAACCTTGGTATTGATAAGCCCCACTCTAAGGAGAGACCATCATTGTCTCTAAACCTTTTACTACCAAGCCAAATGAGTTTAAGCATTGCATAGAATTGATTCATGTTCTTGATTAATGAATGTTAAAGGAAATGGTTGATTTGAATGCATGTGGACATCTAAGGCTCAAATCAGTAAAAGTTGTGATATGCTTGTCTAAAATCTTTAAGTACAGTTCATTCAACTTGCATCATAGTACTAGTAACTTGGACATTGATTCTAGATGGTCTATTTGCAAGCTTTAGGAGCTGAGATCCCACTTTCAACCCTCACCTACCTACTTATGTCTTGATTATTTGCTTGAGGGCAAGCAAAGACTAAGTTTAAGGGTGTTGATGTTCATATATTTTACCCTGTTTTCCCTTAATATATTCACATCTTTTGCATCTTTTGCTATCCATTTTGACCATTATTGCATAGCTTTAGGACTGTTCTTGCATTAGAGTTTAGTTGCATTGCATTTGCATCTTTTCTTGCATAAACAAGTGATTTTGGAGATTAAGGAGCATGGAAGCAATGCTGAGGAGAAGTGAAGCAATCATGAGGAGAAAACAAAGGAGCTAAGGCTGAAAAACCAAGGTCCGGAGTCCAACTCGACTGCCCACTCGACCAGGCACTCGACCGTGTGCTGAGAGGGACTCGATCGAGTGGGAGGAGCACAAGAGGAGCCAACTCAACCGGTCACTCGACCGAGCACCAGGTCGAGTTGGTCGAGCCGCCTGGCTATTTTGTCTTTTAGCGTTTTTAGGGCTTCCACTACTTTTTCTATATAAGGGCTTGTATCTGCAGCCACCAAAAGAGTCTAGCTTTTTAGAGAGTCAAAAACCTAGTCTTTACCTTTTTGGGATTATTCCTTTTGCACTTTTATTTTTTTAGATCTTGTACTTCTTTTAAAGGAGAAAAAGACTAAATTCTTCAATATTGTTGGTTTCATAACTTTCTTAATATTGAGAATTTGAGTTTAATTCTTTCTTCAATATTGTAGATCTTTGCTTTATCTATCTAATCATAAAAGTTTCATCATTTTCTGGGTTTATGATTTTGATGTTCATCATGTATGCTTGTGAGTAGTTGCTTAGGATCTTGAGGATGGGTCAGGCTGGGTTGTGTTTGAGGTTTGTCTGATTTGGTCAAGCTTGATTGTTGTAGATCTCATCTAGGCTAGATGTTCTTAATGCTGATCCTATATCTGAGAGGGTAGGATCTGATTTCAAGCCTCTTAGCATCACACCAATGTCTAAGGAGCATAGATAAGGCTAGATCTAGAGACTATCATTAGGTTTGCTAAGAGATTAGAAGTCTTGTTTGATTTTTGACATATTGCTTAATGCCTGCTTGTGTAGATTCTTTACTTTGTGAGAACAAGTCTAGAGATGCATGAGTTTGATTGTTTCTTGCCATGAGAGTGGATTAAACATGTCTAAGAAATATATGTCTAGAGATTAGCTCAAGTTGTTTGAAATTTGTTGACCAAGTTAGATGACCTCAATCATAGTCCAGCCCATGAATCCCTCCTCAAGACCTTTCTTGTTTATTGATTTCTTAGCTTAAATCCTGTTGTTTGATCGTTGTTTGATTCGTTTTGGTATTGCTCTGTTTTTCTTGTGTTGCTCTGTTTTGCGTATTTGTCCAGCTCGACCCTGCACTTGATCTACACTCGATCGAGTGCTTGCTCGAGTTCCAACCCAGAACTTGTGTTTATGATTTATGTTTGTCCTGTTTCTTTCTAGTTGCATTTCTGTTGCATTCATTTAGTATCATGTTCATTACTTACCTTGCATTAGTTCAATACTTGCATTTCCATAGTTTCTATTTCTGTTTATCATAATCATTCTGTTCCATTTGCATTTAGCTCCTAGTTCTTGTAGTTTTACTTTCTGCACTTTCCATTTCATCATAGGATTATTAGTGACAAACAACCTTTACATTTGGCTCGCCTTAGACTCATATGCACATCTTGATTGTTCACAAACACTCAGATTGGATTGACACCTCTTATACTACAACTGCATAAGGGGAATTGAAACACCCTGCCATCCATTCATTCATAAGTCATCATTCCATACATCATTCAACCACCATACAAAAATATGTTTTTCAATTTGGCGCCGTTGCCCATTTGAGTTTGTTTTGTGACATTTAGGATCATTATTAGTCTAAGATTAAGTTCGTTTATACACTTGTGAAGTTACTGAACTTGAATCTTCCTTTGCTTGGCTGTCTTGAGTTTCAGGTACCCACTCGACCACCCACTCGACCGAGTACTGATCGAGCACTTGATCGAGTCAGAAGCCAGATCCAAATAGCCATCACTTCCCAGTCGACTCGACCACACCCACACGAGCCTGCGCTCGACCGTGTACCTGTTCGAGTCTGTACTCGAGTTTGTTGATGCACACAAGGTCAAAAGGCAAAGACAGTCGTCAAAGGCCTATTGACAACATCCACAGGCTGCAAAAGGGTTTGAGACATAAGCAAAGAAGAGTAGTTCAAGAACAAGAAGAACAAGTAGTCATGGAGCAGCAAGATAACCATGATCATAGACCTAGACAGTTCTTAGCTTTCAAAAGGGTTTGAAACTTTTAAAAGTTCTTAGCTTTCAAAATTTATATTTCGAAACCTTTTAAAGTTTAAAATATTATAAATATTTATGTAAAACATAAATTATCTTATTTATCTACGTTTGTGCTTTTTATTTCTTATGAGCTGTAAAACATATTTTTGTGTATGATTTTATAGATAAGTTGATATTTTTTCATTAATTTTTTATTTTTTATCTTATTTTTAATTTTTATGAGAAAAGAAATGATTTTGTTCTTGGAGTTTGATGGATTAACAAGTTGTGTGATAGTAAAAAAAAAGGTTTTTTAGTGGAAGAAAGTGAAGAAGTTGGCGAGGATGAAAAAGAAAAAGAGTATAGCGAAGAACCATACGGTAAAAGTAGTGATGACGATTACCACAAAATTTGACAATAGAAATGACAAGAAATAATATGAAGAATAAAAAAAAATTGAATAAAAAACACGAAAACTGAAACATGTTCTTTTTGTTATTGTGTGATGATTGATGATGGAGATGGATGCAAGGTGTTTCAATTACCCTTATGTAGTTGTAGCATAAAGGATGTCAAACCAAAATGAGTGTGATGCAATCAATCAGGATGTGAATACTTATCTATGTCAAGCCAAATATAAAGGATGTTTGTCACTAACAACCTAATGATGATTATGAGATGTAGAATATAAAAACTACTAAGATAAGCTGATGCAAGACAGGAAATGAAATAGGTGATGCACAACAAAAACAAGAACTCTGAATGAGCTCGAGCATGCACTCGATCAATGCACAATCGAGTGGATGGTCGAGTTGGTAAATGGATGTAAGAAATAGAGCAAATATTGAAACAGAGCAACAGTAAACAAACTACAATACTTGAACTAGGAAATCAATAAACAAAGGAAGGTCCTGAGGATGGATTCATGGGCTGGGCTTAAACTATGGTTATCTAGATTGACCAATAAACCTCAATCAATGAGCTAATCTCTAGACAATGATCTTCCAAGGCAAGTTAATCCATTCTCATGGCAATAACAATCAAGCTCAGATACTTCTTAGACCCAGCTCTAACTGGCTATTACATATAAAAGCAGGCATTAAAACCCAGATCATTATTGTCAAAAATCAAACAAAGCACCTAATCTCTTAACATGCTCAATGATAATCTCTAGCCTTAGCCTTATCCAACAACTTAAACATTGGTATGATGTTAAGAAGCCTGAGATCTATCCTCACCCTCTCAGTATAAGGATGGCATAGAGCTTATCTAAGCCAGAAGAGATATGCAACAAACAAGCTTGATCAACCTAAACAACCATAGCCTTTACCTATCCTTATGTGATCATGGATGGAGCTAAGGAGGATAACCTTGTAGCTGAGCTTGACCTGAGGAATCTGTGGCTGAGCTTGAACCTGAGGAGCTTGTAGCTGAGGAACCATTGCTTGTACCTAAAGGACCAATGACTAGAGCAAAAGCTAAGCAGCTAAGTAATGCACTAAATATGATTATTCAAGAGCTTATGGCCAAAGAGAGCATGGGAAATTCTATTGGGGATGATACCTATCAAGTCCAGCCCACTTTGAGCCTAATTCAAGTCCAAAAAAGCCCAAAATAATCCCTTTATTTTGTGGTCCAAGAGGAGTGACGAAAATAAGTTCCAGAGTCACTTTGGAGGAAGGGATACATGCAAAAGAATTGGGTCTTCATTCAACCATCTATCTTAAATATTATTTTTAGTTTCAAGACTAGTTAATACTTGGCTTTGTTACCAAGTTTTCTTTCCTATCTAAACTCATGTAAGATCAATGAAATAATCATCCAACTTTTTATCATAACCTTTTCTTTTTGAGAGTGATTATCTTCTGTTCTTTTTGAACAAAACCGATTGCTTGGTGTGATTCCAACAATCAAAACCTACTACTTGGTGTGATTCCAATAGTCAAAACCCTGATCTCCTTGGTGTGAGGCTGAGAGATCCGATCTTTTTGGTGCGAGGCTGAAAGATCAAACCGGTATATCAAGAGTCTTTCCGCAACTCTTGTGCGACCATTCATTCCACCATCCTTATTATTAAGGCTTCATTGTCTCTTTATTAAGGTGTCTCTATCAACCAACTCAAAGGTGCCGAATCCTTGGGAGGATCATATCAAGTGGTATCAGAGCACACCCTTGAGTTTTGGTATTCTATCATTTTATCATTTTCTAACCTTTCATCTTCTTTCTATCAATTTTCATATTTTCATCTTCTTTCTATCTTTCATCTTCTTTCTTTTCATCTTTATTTATTTAAATTTGTTTTCAGTCAAAAAAAAAAAATAAATAAATAAAGGATTTCATTCTATTAAAAAAAAGGGGGGTTCTGTTCTATTCTATTTAAAAAAAAAAACAGTTCTGTCTTTAAAAAAAAAAAAAATCGTTTTCTTCTATTAAAAAAAAATAAAAAGAAATTCTACTTTGATCAATTTGTTCTATTTTATCTTCTGGTATCTCATTGAGTTTGATTCTGTTTCGATTGTTTTGGAAAACACATTGAGTTTGATTGGTTTTTGTTCTATTAGAACCTTTGAGAGTCACTGCAACATACTTTGAGAGTTGAGAGTAAAACACTTGTGAGTAAAAAACTTGTCAGTGAAACACTTGAGAGTAAACACTTGTGAGGATTTTGTTTTCGTGAGTTTGTTCATCTTGCAGGTTTCTTTAACTATGGCTGATGGAGAAAATAACAACCAAGAAGTAGAACAACCCAGGAGACTTCAAAATATCCAGATGGAAGCATTGTTGGGAGAAATGCGGAGGATGATGAGGGTTGAGATGAATGTCGTCTATGAAAGATTGGACGAAGTTCAAGCAGAAGCGCAATAAAGGCAACCACAAAACTTGCCTAATCAACAAAGAAGAGTAGGAGAGGAGTTAAGAATGCCGAGAGATGTAGCAGCAGAAGATTACTACAGTCGTAGTGGAAACTCATCTTAAGGAAGCCAAAGGAGACATAGACGTGTGCGAGAAGGCAGGCAAAGAAACAATGACGACATTGGAGGAATGAAGTTTAAAATTCCACCATTCATTGGGAAGAACAGTCCAGATGTCTACTTGGAGTGGGAGAAGAAGGTAGAACAAGTTTTCAATTTTCAGTACTATTCTGAGATCAATAAGGTGCGAATGGCGTCTGTTGAGTTTAGTGAGTATGCGCTTAGCTGGTGGGATCAGTTGGTGACTTCACAAAGACGTAATGGCGAATATCCGATTGAAACTTGGGATGTGATGAAGGCTATAATGAGGAGAAGGTTCGTGCCCGTCCATTACCATCGCGATCTGCATCAAAAGCTAAGGAGACTGACTCAGGGAACTCGAAGTGTGGAGGATTACTATCAAGAGATGGAGATTCTTTTGATAAGAGCTGATGTGGTTGAGGACCGAGAAGCGACAATGGCTAGATTCATGAGTGGGTTGAACCGAGATGTCCAGGATAGGCTTGAGATGGAGCATTATGTGGAGATTGAAGAGATGTTACATAAAGCAATCTTGGTGGAAAAGCAACTCAAGAGAAAAAGTTCTACGCGGATAACTTATGGTGCTGGTTCATCTAACCCAAAAACAAGTTATCAGAAGGAAGAAAAGTCAGTTGCTCTTCCAAAGTCTGAAGCGAAGCCAATTGTTGCCAATCAAGTTATCAAGGACAAAGCTGAGGCTACCAGAACCCGAGCTCGAGATGTGACGTGTTTTAAGTGTCATGGTAGAGGACACTATGCACATGAATGCTCCAACAGAAGAACCATGATTCTCTATGAGAATGGAGAGATCGAATCAGAAAATGAAGAGGTTGTTTCTGATTCATTAGAAGAACTTGAAGAAAATCCAGCAAAAGGCAAGATATTGGTGGCAAGGAGGTCACTTAGTGTCCAAAGTGCAATTGTGGAACATGAGCAAAGGGAGAATCTATTTCATACAAGGTGCCATGTCCGAGATAAGATATGTTGTCTGATAATTGATGGCGGGAGTTGTACGAATGTGGCGAGTGAAACAATGGTGAAGAAGCTTAGGCTAACTACGGAGAAGCACCCAAAGCCATATAAGCTACAATGGCTTAATGATGATGGTGAGATGAAGGTTAGTATCCAAGTAAAGATTCCTATTGTCATTGGGAAGTATGAGGATGAGGTTTTGTGCGATGTCCTACCTATGGAGGCTAGTCATATTCTTCTAGGAAGACCATGGCAATCTGACAGGAGAACAAGCCATGATGGTTTCACCAACCATTATTCTTTTGAGTTCAAAGGCAAGAAGATCATCTTAGTTCCGTTGACACCTCATGAAGTTTATCAAGATCAGTTGATTCTCAAGCAGAGGAAAGAAACAAACACCATGAGCGACCCCACAAACACAATTCACCAAAAAGAGAGCGAGAGTTTGAGAAAAACCAAGTCAAAGGCCTATGAGAGAAAACCCGTGAGGCATTCAAATCTCTTTGTGAGAAAAGGAGAGGTTAAGAGAGCTTTATTTTCAAAACAACCTTTGATTATATTTGTTTACAAAGAAACGCTCATGAGTTTTTCTGACCTTGAACCGGTGTTACCGAGTGAGATAACCTTTCTTTTGCAGGGTTTTGAGGACGTATTTTCGGAGGACAATCCGAAAGGTCTACCACTTATCTGTGGTATTGAAAACCAAATAGACTTTATTCCTGGTGCATCCCTTCCAAACAGACCAGCTTATAGTACTAATCCCGTGGAGACATTGGAGTTGCAAAGACAAGTTAATGAGCTCATGGAGAAAGGACATATTAGAGAGAGCATGAGCCCATGTGAGGTCCCAGTCCTACTTGTGCCCAAAAAGGATGGAAGTTGGCGCATGTGTGTTTATTGTAGAGCTATTAACAACATCACGGTAAAGTATCGTCATCCTATTCCTAGGCTTGATGATATGCTAGACGAACTGCATGGTTCTTGTGTCTTTTCTAAGATAGATCTCAAAAGTGGATATCACCAAATAGGCATGAAAGAGGGTGATGAATGGAAAATTGCTTTCAAAACTAAGCATGGGTTGTAAGAGTGGTTGGTTTTGCCTTTTGGGCTAACAAATGCACCCAGCACTTTTATGAGATTAATGAACCATGTTTTGAGAAAGTTCATTGTAATCTTTGTTGTAGTTTACTTTGAGGATATCTTAGTCTATAGCAAGAATCTGGAAGAACATGTTCAGCATCTAGAAGCGGTTCTTACAACTCTTAGAGAGGAGAAGTTGTTTGCCAATCTTAAGAAATGCACTTTTTGTACGGATAACCTTGTCTTTCTAGGTTTTGTTGTTAGTGCAGATGGCATTAAGGTTGATGAGGAGAAAGTTAAAGCTATAAGAGACTGGCCAAGTCCTAAGACCGTTGGAGAAGTAAGGAGCTTTCATGGACTAGCTGGATTCTATAGGCGCTTTGTGAAGGACTTCAGCACTATAGCTGCACCAATTACAAAAGTCATCAAGAAGGATGTTGGATTCAAATGGGAGAAAGCACAAGAAGAAGCGTTCCAGGCCTTGAAAGAGAAGCGTACAAACGCCCCACTTTTAACTTTGCCTAATTTCCTTAAAACCTTTGAAATTGAGTGCGATGCTTCTGGTGTAGGTATTGGAGCTGTTTTGATGCAAGACAAAAAAACCCATTGCATCAATGAGAAGCTTGGAGGAGCAACGTTGAACTATCCCACATACGACAAAGAGCTATACGCGTTGGTTCGTTCAAACATGGCAACACTACCTATGGCCCAAAGAGTTTGTGATTCACATTGATCATGAGTCCCTCAAACATTTGAAGGGTTAGTAAAATCTCAACAAACGGCATGCCAGGTGGGTGGAGTTCATAGAAACGTTTCCCTATGTCATCAAGTATAAGCAAGGTAAGGAAAATGTTGTTGCTGATGCCTTGTCCCGAAGGTATTCTCTAATCTCTACTCTTGATGTTAAACTGATGGGATTCGAACAAGTTAAAGAGATGTATGAGAAGGATCCTGACTTTACGGATGTGTACAAAGCTTGTGAAAAGTTTGCTGCAGGCAAATACTATAGGCATGATAGGTACCTTTTCTACGACAATCGTTTTTGTGTGCCAAATTGTTCTCTTCGAAAATTGCTTGTTAGGGAAGCGCATGGAGGGGGATTGATGGGTCATTTCGGAATAGCAAAAACGCTTAAGGTGATGCAAGATCATTTTCATTGGCCGAACATGAAGAGAGACGTCGAAAGGATATGTGGAAGGTGTGTCACTTGCAAACAATCTAAGTCAAAGGTACAACCCAACGGTTTGTACACTCCCTTGCCTATTCCTACTCAGCCTTGGCATGATATTTCTATGGATTTTGTGCTTGGTTTTCCTAGAACTAGGACTGGTATAGATTCAGTTTTTGTGGTTATTGATCGATTTTCAAAAATGGCGCATTTCATACCTTGTCACAAAACTGATAATGCTTTGCATGTTGTTGAGTTGTTCTTCAAGGAAATTGTTCATTTGCATGGAGTGCCTAAGTCAATTGTTTCTGATAGTGATACAAATTTTTTGAGTTACTTCTGGAAAACACTTTGGTCTAAACTAGGGACTAAGTTACTATTCTCCACTACTTGTCATCCACAAACTGATGGTCAAACTGAAGTAGTTAATAGAACTTTGTCTACTCTCTTGCGAGCTTTGATAAAAAAAACATTAAAACTTGAGAAGAATGTTTACCACATGTTGAGTTTGCATACAATCAATCAGTTCATTCTTTAACTAAGTTTTCTCCATTCAAATTGTTTATGGCTTTAATCCTTTATCTCCATTGGATCTAACCCCTTTACCTTTGAGTGAAAGAGCTAGCTTGGACGGGAAAAAGAAAGCTGACCTTGTCAAACAGATCCATGAGAAATCTAGAATAAACATTGAGGAGAAGACGAAGCAGTATGACAAACAAGCAAACAAAGGAAGGCGCAAGGTGGTTTTTAAACCTGGAGACCAAGTGTGGGTTCACGTGAGAAAAGAACGGTTTCCAGCTGAAAGGAAGTCAAAACTGATGCCTAGAATCGATGGACCCTTTGAGATCACAAGAATGATTAATGACAATGCTTACCAACTTGATCTTCAAGGTAAGTACAATGTGAGTTCAAGCTTTAACGTTTCTGATTTAGTTCCTTTTGTGGCAGATGATCCAGATTTGAGGTCAAATCCTTTTAAAGAGGAGGGGGATGATGTGATCATGGATGGAGCTAAGGAGGATGAGCTTGTAGCTGACCTTGAACCTGAGGAATCTATGGCTGAACTTGAACCTGAAGAGCTTGTAGCTGAGGAACCATTGCTTGTACCTGAAGGACCAATGATGATAGCAAAAACTAAGCAGCTAAGTAATGCATTAAATGGGCTTATTCAAGAGCTTATGGCCAAAGAGAGCATGGGAAATTCTATTGGGGATGATACCTATCAAGTCCAGCCCACTTTGAGCCTAATTCAAGTACAAGAAAGTCCAAAATAATCCCTTTATTTTGTGGTCCAAGAGGAGTGACGAAAATAAGTTCAAGAGTCACTTTGAAGGGATACATGCACAAGAATTGGGTCTTCATTCAACCATCTATCTTAAATGTTATTTTTAGTTTCAAGACTAGTTAATACTTGGCTTTGTTACCAAGTTTTCTTTCCTATATAAACTCATGTAAGATCAATGAAATAATCATCCAACTTTTTATCAAAACCTTTTCTTTTTGAGAGTGATTCTCTTCTGTTCTTTGTGAACAAAACCGATTGTTTGGTGTGATTCCAACAATCAAAACCGACTACCTGGTGTGATTCCAATAGTCAAAACCCCGATCTCCTTGGTGCGAGACTGAGATATCCGATCTTTTTGGTGCGAGGCTGAAAGATCAAACCGGTATATCAAGAGTCTTTCTGCAACTCTTGTGCGACCATTCATTCCACCATCCTTATTCTTAAGGCTTCATTTTCTCTTGATTAAGGTGTCTCTATAAACCAACTCAAAGGTGCCGAATCCTTGGGAGGATCATATCATATCCTAATCCATCCTCAAGATCCTAAGCCAATTACTCACAATCACAGAACATGATGAACAAAGTGATAAACCCAGAAATCAATGAGACTTGCATTATTAGATAGATGAGTAAGAGATCTACAATATTGAAGAAGGAATCAAACTCAAATACTTAATACTTAGAAAGTTATAGAACCAACAAGTATCAAAGATTTCTTAGTTTTACAAGGTGGCTAGAGAATCTAAGGAAAAGAAAGTGCAAAAGTAAAACAATTTCCAAAAGGGTAAATACTAGGTCTAGAATATTGTACTTTAAAAATCTCTCCTGTTTTGGTGGCTGCAGGGTACAAGGCTTATATAGCAAAAGGAAGGGACGCCCTAAAAATGCTAAAAGACAAAATAGGAGGGCGGCTCTGTCAACTCGACCACATGCTCGGTCGAGTACTGGTCCACTGGCCATCTTCTTCTGCTTCTTCCATCTGGTCGAGTCTTTATCCGCACACGGTCGAGTGTCTGGTCGAGTGGGCGGTCTAGTGGACTTCCGGACCTTGATTCTTTAGCTCTAAATCCCTTGTTTCCTTCACTTGACAGCTTCAATCTTCTTCCGCATTCCTTCCATGCTCCTTAGGATCCAAAATCACCTGTTCATGCAAGAAACTATGAAAATGCAATTCAAACCTACTCTAATGCATAAAAAGTTCTAAAGCTATACATTAATGGACAAATATGATGGAAAAGCATGCAAAAGATGTGAATATGTTAAGCGAAAACAGGGTAAAATATATGAACATCAACACCCCAGAACTTAGTCTTTGCTTGCCCTCAAGCAAATGAAAGACATAAGAAGGTAGGTGAGGTTTGGAAGTGGGATCTCAGCACCTAAAACTTGCTAATAAGCTAGCTAGAATCAATGTCCAAGTTACAAGTACTAGGATTCAAGTTGAATGAGCTGTATTTAAAAATTTTAGACAAACCTTTCACAACCTTAACTGATTCAAACCTTAGACTTCCACATGCATTCAAGTCAACCATTTCCTTTAACATTCATTAAACAAGAATATGAATCAACTCATGCAATGCTTAAACTCATTTGGCTTGGTAATAAGGTTTTAGAGACAAAAATGGTGTCTCTTTTGAGTGGGGCTTATCAAATACAAGGTTTCTCTCACAAAAAGTGGATTGAGCTTTAGAAGAAGGCTAAAGGTAAGATCACTTAGACACATACAAGAACAGAACCTTTTCTACCCAAAGGTACCCAAAGTGTTTGTTCCTATCATTCTAATCCCATAATGTCCTAGTTCTACCCTTTAACTTTATCTCTTCTCTTTTACCCTTTTCTCTTTTACCCTTTTCTCTTTTCTGTTTTTAAAGTCTTAGGAGAGGTTTCTTATTTGAAACATCTAATGTAATGGGTTTTCTTTGTTATTTGCTATGGTTCCTTTTTCTTCTCAATTCTTAAGACATAAAAGCTTTTTGCTAGACTCTTCTTTTCTTTCTTTCTTTTTCTTTGAACAGAACCATCTTTAACAATTTCATACTTCCCATTCTTTCACTAGAGCTTATATTTACTTAAACACATTCCTCTCCTAAAGACTCTACCCTTTACTTTCTCTTTTCCCTCTTTTCTTCTCTGTTTTTAAACACACCAAGTCCCAACCCAGAATTTAAACCTCCTAGTCCTATCTAGTTTGCAAAATGCAAACTAGAACTACACAAGGTTTCATTCTTGTCAGTTCAAACCTAACACTTTCTACCAAGCTCAATCCTAAAATAGGCCTCACACATACAAGATATAACATGGCTTGAAAGAAAGGTTGATTAAGGGTAGGGGAAACTGATTCAATAATGAATTCAGCTACTTGGATCAACAAGAGTGGTAAAAATGGGAAAGATGATCCAAATATGTGTAAAGTATCCATGAGTTTAAAGCAATGCACAAGCTGATATTTAAAAGTCAATATTAGGTTCTTATAAATAGGAAATGGTTTCATATCACAGCATGCTTTAGTTTAGACAGAATGCAATATAGAAATTCTAGACTTGGTTCAATCTTATATTTCTAGCTACTCAACTAGCATCAAAGTACTATTAACTTGGGCATTGATCCTAGTTTAGTGAATTCAAACAAGTTAACAAGGCTAAACTCATCATTGATCCCTAGTGCAGCATGAAACAGTCCTAACAAGATCCTAATATGCAGTGCAAACTACATAAACACTCTGTTTCTTTTTCAAGGATTTTTGTGAAAATTTTTCAAATTTTTTTTGTCTTTTCTATGCCTTAGATGAAATGCAAATACTAACATGATTGTGCTAAATATTTGAAATAAGAAAATAGAAAACAATGTCAAATGCTATCTCAAACCCTCCCCCAAACTTAAATTACACAGTCCCTTGTGTAAGAAACATTTGTATAGGATTCAAGATTGAAAAGAAAACTAAACACGATATTAAATGGTATTTACAATGAAGTGGTGATGTTGGTACCTTATTGGTTGTGGAAGAAAGTGTCTACATCCTCATTCATGCTGTCAAAGGTGTAGCTGGAGCTTGGATTTGGATTTGGAGGTGGATAAGGAGGCAACTCAACTATAGCCATCGACAGGTACTCGGTCGAATGCTTAGTCGAGTGGGGTGGTCGAGTTGGCTTCCTTGGTGCTGGTAGAATTGCTGCAAGAGGTCTGGATCCATGAAGTATTTGGGAGGGATGGGAGGGTAGGCTAGGCCATAGGGATAGCTTGGATAACCTGCTGGAGCTGGGAAGCCATATGGAGGTCTGGGCAAGTACTCGGCCAAGTGCATTGGTGGTACTCAGTCGAGTGTGTGCTCGAGTGAACCGGTGGAGTGCCTCGGAAACTGTCGTTCTGGGCGACTTAAACCTCTCCTCCTCTGAATTGGCTCATTCATTGAAGCTCTAGCTGGCTCCACTTGGTTTTCAGCTCTAGATAGTAGAGACATTTGACATTGTAGAGGCTATGAAGAAACCAACAATTGGAGGACAAGTCTTTTGGGTTGAAGAGTTGGACAACTTATCAGGAGAATTGATGGAAGAGCTAGCAGAACAAGATCACCTTAAAACTGTTCTGACCAAAAGTGGAGAGGAAGGGTTTATCCATGAAGAAACTAAGGCCTATGAAGATATATTGGACTCCTGTGAAGAATCACACCATCCAGAGGTTTTTGAGGGGTTACCAGCATTAAGAGAGGAAGTTTGGGCAGTTCAAACAGCAGATACGGATAGCTCGACCACCCACTCGAGCACACACTCGGCCGAGCGCCAACACTACTCGACCGTGTGCACTGCCGAATCCCCCACAGAAGACTGGTCTGAACTGAATGCACCAAAAGTAGAGCTAAAACCTCTCCCTTCTGGGCTAAGGTACGTCTTTTTAGGTGAGAACTCTACTTATCCTGTGATAGTAAATGCTAACTTGGGTAGGAAAGAGCTTGATTTGCTAGTTGTTGAGCTAAGGAAGTTTAGAAAAGCTATTGGTTATACTTTGGATGACATTAAAGGAATTTCACCTTGTCTCTGCATGCATAGAATCCACCTTGAAAATGAATCCTACTCTAGCATTGAACCTCAAAGAAGGCTTAATCCCAACCTAAAGGAAGTAGTCAAAAAGGAGATTCTAAAATTGCTTGGAGCTGGTGTGATCTATCCTATTTCTGATAGTACTTGGGTCTCACCAGTCCACTGTGTCCCTAAAAAAGGAGGAATCACTGTAGTAAAGAATGATCGTGATGAGTTAATTCCCACTAGAACCATAACAGGACATAGAATGTGCATTGACTATAGGAAGCTTAATTCTGCTACTAGGAAAGATCATTTTCCTCTTCCATTTATTGATCAAAAGTTGGAAAGATTAGCCAATCATACTCATTACTGTTTCTTGGATGGATATTCTGGATTTTTCCAAATTCCTATTCATCCCAATGATCAAGAGAAGACAACATTCACATGTCCATATGGTACCTTTGCATATAGGAGGATGCCATTTGGATTATGTAATGTTCCAGCTACCTTTCAAAGGTGCATGATGTCAATCTTCTCTGATCTTATTGAGGATGTGGTTGAAGTTTTTATGGATGACTTCTCTGTCTATGGAGATTCCTTTTCTTCTTGTCTTACTAATCTATGTAGAGTTTTAAAGAGATGTGAGGAGACAAATCTAGTCTTGAATTGGGAAAAATGTCACTTCATGGTTGAAGAAGGGATAGTTCTTGGTCATAAGATTTCAGAGAAGGGTATTGAGGTTGACAAAGCAAAAATTGAAGTCATGGTTCAACTTCAACCACCAAAAACAGTCAAGGACATAAGAAGCTTTCTTGGTCATGCTGGATTTTATAGAAGGTTCATCAAGGATTTCTCAAAGATAGCTAGGCCATTGACAAGGTTGCTTTTCAAGGAGACTGAGTTCAACTTTGATGAAGATTGCTTGAAGGCTTTCAAGGAGATCAAGGCTGCTTTGATATCAGCCCCAATAGTCCAAGCTCCAAACTGGGATCTTCCATTTGAGATTATGTGTGATGCTTCAGATTTTGCAGTAGGAGCAGTTTTGGGACAGAAGAAAGATAAGAAGCTGCATGTTATTCACTATGCAAGCAGGACCTTGGATGAAACTCAAGGAAGATATTCAACAACAGAGAAAGAGCTTCTAGCAGTGGTCTTTGCCTTTGAAAAATTCAGAAGCTACTTAGTAGGGTCCAAAGTAATTGTGTACACCGATCATGCTGCTTTGAGGCACATCTACTCAAAGAAGGACACAAAACCAAGGTTGTTAAGATGGATTCTGCTTCTCCAAGAGTTTGACATGGAAAAAGTTGATAAAAAAGGGATAGAGAATGGAGTAGCTGATCATTTGTCCAGAATGAGGATAGAGGAGGAGATTCCAATCGATGATTCAATGCCTGAGGAGAAGCTGATGCAGATAGGGACAACTCGGCCTCCAACTCGACCGCCTACTCGAGCACGCACTCGACCGAGTATGTTTGGGCACACGATCGAGCAGGATGAGATGGAGGAGTGGATGGCACTTGAAAGTGAAGATCTACCTTGGTATGCTGACATAGTCAATTACAAGGTGTGTGAAGAAGTCCCAGCAGATATGGACCCTTATAAGAAGAAAAAGCTCCTCAAGGACATCAATGGGTACTATTGGGATGAACCTTACTTATACAAAAAGGGATCAGATGGGTTGTTTAGAAGGTGCATAGCAGAAAACGAAGTTGAAGGAGTGCTAGGGCATTGTCATGGTTCTATTTATGGAGGCCATTTTGCAACTTTCAAGACTGCCCAGAAAGTCTTACAAGCTGGTCTATGGTGGCCTACACTATTCAAAGAAACTCACAAGTTCATCACAAAGTGTGATGCTTGCCACAAGAAGGAATGAAATGCCCCAAAACCCAATTCTGGAAGTTGAGATATTTGATGTGTGGGGAATTGATTTCATGGGACCTTTTAATCCTCCTTCAAATGGGAATGTCTACATATTAGTGGCAGTGGACTATGTCTCCAAGTGGGTAGAGGCTATTGCCAGCCCTACTAATGATCACAAAGTGGTACTTAAACTTTTTAAGACCATAATCTTCCCAAGGTACGGAATTCCAAGAGCTGTGATTAGTGATGGAGGAACACACTTCATCAACAAGATCTTTGAAGGAATGCTAAGGAAGTATGGAGTCAAACACAAGGTGTCTACAGCCTACCACCCCCAAACAAGTGGACAAGTTGAAGTGTCAAACAAACAAATCAAGGCCATTCTATCAAGAATAGTAGGAGCAACAAGAAAGGATTGGTCTAGTAAACTTGATGAAACACTTTGGGCCTATAGAACAGCTTTCAAGACACCTATAGGAAGAACCCCATTCCAACTGGTCTATGGCAAGTCTTGCCATCTCCCAGTTGAAGTTGAGTACAAAGCCCTATGGGCAATCAAACTTTTGAACTTGGATCTAGAGACAGCCCAAGCTAAGAGAAGCCTTGAATTGCATGAGCTTGAGGAAATCAGATTGGAAGCTTATGAAAACTCCAAAATCTACAAGGAAAGAACTAAAGCCTTCCATGATAAGAAGATTCTCATCAAAGACTTACAGGCTGGAGACCAAGCTTTGCTTTACAATTCAAGACTCAAGTTATTCCCTGGGAAGTTGAAAAGTAGATGGGGAGGCCCTTTTAAGATAAAGGAGATCCTACCATATGAGGCTGTCACACTTCTCAACAAGGATGGTAGTGAGTTCACAGTCAATGGTCAGAGAGTTAAGAAGTATTTGGGAGAAAAGGAAACACCTGAGAAGTTCACAATGCTTCTCCAAGATGCTCCACAAACCTAAAAAGGCATCAAAAGTCAAGCTTAGTGACTTTAAACAAGCTCACTAGGGAGGAAGTCCCTAAGGTATCCATGTACATATTGTTTAAGGTTTTTGGTATTTTGATTTTGTTTTGGTATTTTCACGATCAGGGAAGCAAGGGAGACCAGATAGAAGAGGAAAATAAGATCCGTGGTCCAGCTCGACCCCCCCACTCGAGCACGTACTCGACCGAGTCCCGGTCGATTCCCATCGTCGAGCTGCCCAATCTCCCCTTCCAAGTCAACAGCAAGACCCCAACTACTCCTATGACAGCATGCAGATGGATGTGGACAACTACTTCCACAATCCCCAAGGTACCACTATCACCTTCACTTGTAGATATCATTGCATTTCATATTGTGTTTTGTTTTTTGTTTTTAATCTTGAATCCTCAATCAAATTTCTTTCACACAGGGACTGTGTGATTTAAGTTTGGGGGAGGGTTTGAGATAGCATTTGACATTGTGTTTTGATTCTTATTTCAAATTTTTAGCATCATCATGTTAATACTTGCATAGCATATAAGGCATAGAAAAACCTTAAAATTTTGAAATTTTTTACAAAAATCTTTATAAAAAAAAAAGAGTGTTCATGTAGTTTGCACTGCACATTAGGATCTTGTTTAGCATGTTTCATGTAGAATTGTATAGTATTTGCATTAGGGATCTATGATGAGTATTCCCTTGTTAGCTTGTTTATTCACTAGACTAGGATCAATGCCCAACTTAATAGTACTTTGATGCTAGTTGAGTGGTTAGAAGCATAAGATTGAACCAAGCCTTGAATTCCTACATTGCATTTGGTCTAAATTGAAGCATGTTGAGATTTGAAACCATTTCCTATTTATAAGAACCTAATATTGACTTTCAATTATCAATGTGTGCATTGCTTTAAACTCAAGGATACCATATACATATTTGGATCATCTTCTTCCTTTTTACCACTCTTGTTGATCCACGTAGCTGATTTCCTCATTAAGAATCAGTTCTCCTACCCCTAAACCAAACCTTCTTTCAAGCCATGTTTATTCTTGTGTGTGTGAGGCCTTTTTGGGATTGAGCTTGGTAGAAAGTGTTAGGTTTGAACTGACAAGAGTAAAGCCTTGTGTAGTTCTAGTTTGCATTTTTCAAACTAGATAGGACTAGGTGGTTCACTTGTTGGGTTTGGGACTTGGCTGTCATGAAAAGAAAAGAGGAAAAAGAGAAAGAAAAGAGGGTATAGTCTTTAAAAGGAGAATGTGTTTAAGTAAAAGTCTAGTGAAAGAATGGGAAGAATAAGGTTGTTGAGAATGGTTCTAATTAAAGAAAAGAAAAGAAAGAAAAGAGAAGTCTAGCAAAATGCTTATATGTCTTAAGAATAAGAAGAAAAGAGAATCATAGCAAATAAGTAAGAATCCCCCATCCCACTAGAAAGATCAAATAAGAAACATCTCCTAAGACTTGAAAACCAAAAGAGAAAATGGTGAAAAAGAAGAGAAGAAGTTAAAGGGTAGAACTAGGATCATTTGGGTTTAGATTGCTAGGATAAAACACTTTGGGAGCCTTTGGGTAGACAAAGTTTTATTCTTGTACGTGTCTAGGTGTTCTTACCTTTAGCATTCTTCTAAAGCTCAATCCATTTTCATGAGAGAACCTTGGTTTTGATAAGCCCTACTCTAAAAAGAGACCATCATTGTCTCAAAGCCTTTATTTCCAAGCCAAATGAGTTTAAGCATTGCATAGAATTGATTCATGTTCTTGATTAATGAATGTTAAAGGAAATGGTTGATTTGAATGCATGTGGATGTCTAAGGCTCAAATCAGTAAAGGTTGTGATATGCTTGTCTAAAGTCTTTAAGTATAGCTCATTCAACTTGCATCATAGTACTATTAACTTGTACATTGATTCTAGATAGTCTATTTGCAAGTTTTAGGAGCTGAGATCCCACTTTCAAACCTCACCTACCTTCTTTTGTCTTGATTATTTGCTTGAGGGCAAGCAAAGACTAAGTTTGGGGGTGTTGATGTTCATATATTTTACCTTGTTTTCCCTTAGTTTATTCACAACTTTTGCATCTTTTGCTATCCATTTAGGCCATTATTGTGTAGCTTTAGGACTAATCATGCATTAGAGTATAGTTGCATTGCATTTGCATCTTTTCATGCATAAACAGGTGATTTTGGAGCTTAAGGAGCATGGAAGCAATGCTGAGGAGAAGTGAAGCAATCCTGAGGAGAAAACAAGAGAGTTAAGGCTGTAGAATCAAGGTCCGGAGTCCAACTCGACCGCACCACTCGACCACCACTCGACCGTGTGCTGAGAAGGACTCGACCGAGTGGAGAATGCACGAGAGAAGCCAGCTCGACCAGCCACTCGACCGAGCACTGGTCGAGTTGACCGAGCCGTTGACTGCTTTGACTTTTTGCATTTTTAGGGCTTCCACCTCACCTCCTATATAAGGCCCTTGTACCTCCAGCCACCAAAGAGTCCAGCTTTTTAGAGAGTCTAAAACCTAGTTTTTACCTTTTTTAGATATTATTCCTTTTGCACTTTCTTTTATTTTTAGATTTTGCACTTGTTTAAGAAAGAAAGACTAGATTCTTGTATTTTGTTTGTTTCATAACTTTCGAAATATTAAGATTTCGAGTTTTATTTCTTCATAAATATTGTAGATCTCTGTTTCATCTTTCTAATGATGCAAGTTTCAATATTTTCTGGGTTTTTGACATATTTCACCATGTGTTCTTGTGAGTAGTTTGCTTAGGACCTTGAGGATGGGTTAGGCTGGGTTGATCTTGTGGTTTATTTGATTTGGTCAAGCTTGATTGTTGTAGATCTCTTCTAGGCTAGATGATCTTAATGCTGATCCTATATCTGAGAAGGTAGGGTTTGATTTCAAGCATCTTAGCATCACACCAATGTTTAAGGAGCATAGATAAGGCTAGATCTAGAGCTTACCATTAGGCTTGCTAAGAGATTAGAAGTCTTGCTTGGTTTGAGATGTATTGCTTAATGTTTGCTTGTGTAGATTCTTTACTTTGTGAGAACAAGTCTAGAAATACATAGGTTTGATTGTTTCTTGCCATGAGAGTGGATTAAACATGTCTTAGAATAGTATGTCTAGAGATCAGCTCAAAGTTTGCTTGAGATTTATTAACCAAGTTAGATAACCATAATGATTAGCTCAGCCCATGAATCCCTCCTCAAGGCCTTCTTTGTTTATTAATATCTTAGTCTAAATATCATTGCTTGCTTGTTGTTTGATTAGTTTTTGCATTGCTCTGTTTTTCTTGTGTTGCTCTGTTTTCACGTTTAGTCTAGCTCGACCCTGTACTCGACCTACACTCGGTCGAGTGCTGCTCGAGTTCGTCCCTAGAACTTGTGTTTATGATTTGTGATTGTCTTGTTTTATTCCTGTTTCATTTCCATTGCATTCACTTAGTTTTCTGTTCATTACTTGTCTTGCATTAGTTCATTAGCATAGTGTCTATCTCTGTTCTAGTTTCATTATAGCTTTAATTTGTCTGTTATGTTCGCATTTAGTATCTTGTTCTAGTTGTTTTTACTTTCTGCATTTCATATCTCATTTTAGGATTGTTAGTGACAAACAATCTTTACAATTGGCTTGACTTAGACTCATATGCACATCTTAATTGTTCACACTCACTCAGATAGGATTGACACCTCTTATACTGCAACTGCATAAAGGGAATTGAAACACCCTGACTTCTATTCATTCCATACATCATCATTCCATACATCATTCATTCACCACACCACAAAGAAAGTCAGTTTCAAAGACACAGAAGCTGTTAAGCCTGCTAGATACATTCCTCCTGCTTACAAACCACATCTACCATTCCCAGGACGTTTCAAGACACAAAAGCTGAAGGAACTAAGGGAAATTATTGAGAAAAGAGAAATGATGGCTTTGCAACAAGAGGAAGTGATTGAAAAGAAGGAAGTGATGGACATACAACAAGAGGTTGTCATTGAGAAGAAAGAGGAAGAGAGAGGACCTCCCTTGGAAAAATATGCTCAACATCCTGTCCTCAAAGACATGCTTCTTGAATTATCCAAGCAGAAGGCTCAAGATCAAGACATGAAGGATTTGAAAAAGATTGGGAAAGCTATTATCCCAACAAAGCTTGAAGATCCAGGGTCATTTAACATACCTTGTTCCATCAGCTATATGCACTTCAACAAGTGTCTATGTGACTTGGGAGCTTCAGTGAGCTTAATGCCATATTCAGTTGCTGAGAAGTTGGGGTATGAACATTTTAAGCCCTGCAATCTCTATATTGGCCTAGCAGATGGATCAAAGAGGGATGTGATTGGATTAATTGAAAATTTTCCAGTCAAGATAGGGGAGGCTAGGATTCCAACTGATTTTGTGATCATGAACATGGATCAAGAGCCAGAAGATCCTCTCATCTTGGGGAGACCATTCTTAGCCACAGCTGGGGCTGTAATTGATGTTAAGATGGGAACCGTTAAGCTTCACCTTGCTAAACAATTCACTATGAAGTTTGACATCAAGAATTCAACATATCAACCTACTATTGAAGGTCAGCACTTTGTGGTAGAGAGAAAAGCTAGTTCTGAAGTTTTTGAGGATGGAGAGGACCCTAGGATTAAAGGTTCAACCCAAGCCAAGACTGTCCAAGAGCTCAAGGAATCAGTTCAAGTGTTAGCTGGTTTAGTGAAGGAACTTCAAGTTCAGCTCAACAAGAGGTCTTTGAAGAAGGCAAGACCAAGACTCAAGTTTAAGAAGAAACAAAGTTCAAGTGTTAATGAGGTAGTGATCAAGAAACAGCACCAAGGTTATCAAGTAGAACCAGGGGGGATTTCAAGACCTCCTTGGACTCCAAACCAAGCCTGAAAAGGCATCAAAAGTCAAGCTTAGTGACTATAAGAACCTAATATTGACTTTAAATTATCAATGTGTGCATTGTCTTAAACTCATGGATACCATATACATATTTGGATCATCTTCTTCCTTTTTACCACTCTTGTTGATCCAAGTAGCTGATTTCCTCATTAAGAATCAGTACCCCTACCCCTAAACCAAACCTTCTTTCAAGCCATGTTTATTCTTGTGTGTGTGAGGCCTTTTTGGGATTGAGCTTGGTAGAAAGTGTTAGGTTTGAACTGACAAGAGTAAAGCCTTGTGTAGTTCTAGTTTGCATTTTTCAAACTAGATAGGACTAGGTGGTTCACTTGTTGGGTTTGGGACTTGGCTGTCATGAAAAGAAAAGAGGAAAAAGAGAAAGAAAAGAGGGTATAGTCTTTAAAAGGAGAATGTGTTTAAGTAAAAGTCTAGTGAAAGAATGGGAAGAATAAGGTTGTTGAGAATGGTTCTAATTAAAGAAAAGAAAAGAAAGAAAAGAGAAGTCTAGCAAAATGCTTATATGTCTTAAGAATAAGAAGAAAAGAGAATCATAGCAAATAAGTAAGAATCCCCCATCCCACTAGAAAGATCAAATAAGAAACATCTCCTAAGACTTGAAAACCAAAAGAGAAAATGGTGAAAAAGAAGAGAAGAAGTTAAAGGGTAGAACTAGGATCATTTGGGTTTAGATTGCTAGGATAAAACACTTTGGGAGCCTTTGGGTAGACAAAGTTTTATTCTTGTACGTGTCTAGGTGTTCTTACCTTTAGCATTCTTCTAAAGCTCAATCCATTTTCATGAGAGAACCTTGGTTTTGATAAGCCCTACTCTAAAAAGAGACCATCATTGTCTCAAAGCCTTTATTTCCAAGCCAAATGAGTTTAAGCATTGCATAGAATTGATTCATGTTCTTGATTAATGAATGTTAAAGGAAATGGTTGATTTGAATGCATGTGGATGTCTAAGGCTCAAATCAGTAAAGGTTGTGATATGCTTGTCTAAAGTCTTTAAGTATAGCTCATTCAACTTGCATCATAGTACTAGTAACTTGGACATTGATTCTAGATAGTCTATTTGCAAGCTTTGGGAGCTGAGATCCCACTTTCAAACCTCACCTACCTTCTGTTGTCTTGATTATTTTCTTGAGGGCAAGCAAAGACTAAGTTTGGGGGTGTTGATGTTCATATATTTTACCTTGTTTTCTCTTAGTTTATTCACAACTTTTGCATCTTTTGCTATCCATTTAGGCCATTATTGTGTAGCTTTAGGACTAATCATGCATTAGAGTATAGTTGCATTGCATTTGCATCTTTTCATGCATAAACAGGTGATTTTGGAGCTTAAGGAATAAGGAGCATGGAAGCAATGTTGAGGAGAAGTGAAGTAATCCTGAGGAGAAAACAAGAAAGTTAAGGCTGTAGAATCAAGGTTCGGAGTCCAACTCGACCGTGTGCTGAGAAGGACTCGACCGAGTGGAGAATGCACGAGAGAAGCCAGCTCGACCAGCCACTCGACCGAGCACTGGTCGAGTTGACCGAGTCGTTGACTGCTTTGACTTTTTGTATTTTTAGGGCTTCCACCTCACCTCCTATATAAGGCTCTTGTACCTGCAGACACCAAGAGAGTCCAGCTTTTTAGAGAGTCTAAAACCTAGTTTTTACCTTTTTTAGATTTTATTCCTTTTGCACTTTCTTTTATTTTAGATTTTGTACTTGTTTAAGAAAGAAAGACTATATTCTTGTATTTTGTTTGTTTCATAACTTTCAAAATATTAAGATTTCAAGTTTTATTTCTTTATCAATATTGTAGATCTCTGTTTCATCTTTCTAATGATGCAAGTTTCAATATTTTCTGGGTTTTTGACATATTTCACCATGTGTTCTTGTGAGTAGTTTGCTTAGGACCTTGAGCATGGGTTAGGCTGGGTTGATCTTGTGGTTTATTTGATTTGGTCAAGCTTGATTGTTGTAGATCTCTTCTAGGCTAGATGTTCTTAATGCTGATCCTATATCTGAGAAGGTAAGGTTTGATTTCAAGCATCTTAGCATCACACCAATGTCTAAGGAGCATAGATAAGGCTATATCTAGAGCTTACCATTAGGCTTGCTAAGAGATTAGAAGTCTTGTTTGGTTTGAGATGTATTGCTTAATGCCTGCTTGTGTAGATTCTTTACTTTATGAGAACAAGTCTAGAAATGCATAGGTTTGATTGTTTCTTGCCATGAGAGTGGATTAAACATGTCTTAGAATAGTATGTCTAGAGATTAGCTCAAAGTTTGCTTGAGATTTGTTGACCAAGTTAGATAACCACAATGATTAGCTCAGCCCATGAATCCCTCCTCAAGGCCTTCTTTGTTTATTAATATCTTAGTCTAAATATCATTGTTTGCTTGTTGTTTGATTAGTTTTTGCATTGCTCTGTTTTTCTTGTGTTGCTCTGTTTTCACGTTTAGTCTAGCTCGACCCTGTACTCGACCTACACTCGGTCGAGTGCTGCTCGAGTTCATCCCCAGAACTTGTGCTTATGATTTGTGATTGTCTTGTTTCATTCCTGTTTCATTTCCATTGCATTCACTTAGTTTTCTGTTCATTACTTGTCTTGCATTAGTTCATCAGCATAGTGTCTACTTCTGTTCTAGTTTCATTATAGCTTTAATTTGTCTGTTCTGTTTGCATTTAGTATCTTGTTCTAGTTGTTTTTACTTTCTGCATTTTATATCTCATTATAGGATTGTTAGTGACAAACAATCTTTACAATTGGCTTGACTTAGACTCATATGCACATCTTGATTGTTCACAAACACTCAGATTGGATTGACACCTCTTATACTACAATTGCATAAGGGGAATTGAAACACCCTGACTTCTATTCATTCCATACATCATCATTCCATACATCATTCGTTCACCACACCACAAAGAAAGTCAGTTTCATTATTCTTCCCACCTTCCTCTTCAGCTTGTCAAAGTTCTTCCCATGCCACTTGTTCCACTTTTGTAGAAGTGTCAACCTCTTGCTAGTCTCTCTCACTCTTCTATTATTTTTTGGACTTGGCTCATAATCTTCAAAGTAAAATTGCTCTTCTCCATCTACCATCTCAACATCTCTATCTTGATCTTCTCTAATTTGGGCTGTCCCATCAAACAAAAAGTCAGCATCTGGCCAAAAATCAATGTTTAACCCTTTACTTATGGTGGTGAGTGCCTTGTTTGGTAGAACAAGCTGAGTCTTCTCTAATGTTGGATGCTCAAAGTTGAAAAGGTGCTTTCCATAGTGCATCTCCTTGGCTAGAATGAGAGTGGAGGTGAGGTAGCTTGTGTGAACCCATCTTGGTTTGGCTTGCTCTCCCTTGAGTGGCACCTTAGCAGCTAATAACATTGGAGTGATGATGCCTCCAATGGTTAGGACTCCAACTGAGCCTCTTTTGTGCAACTTGCTCACCCAGCTTCTATAGTAGATCATTTGGTCAATAAGGAGCATGGCAAGATCAGTCTCCACACTACTCCCAAGGATGATGGTGCCATTTCATGCTTGGAGGATGATACCATTGAGGGCCACATCAAACATCTTCAGTTCTCCCTCATTCACATTTCCTGTCTCCTTTCTAGCAAAGAAAGTGTTTGCTAGCAATTGTGGAAGTACCTTAGGACTGGGTTCCTTATCTTTGAGCTCTTGGATTTGGAGGATGAGTAGAGGTTGCTATCTCCAATGGTTTCCCAAACAGCAAAGAGTTCTTCTCTTGGTATAAGAAGCGATCAGCAGCTGAGCGCTACTTCCAAGGAGCGATCAGCAGCTTGTTGAGATGACCTTGTAGACCTTGAAGACATTTTGAAAGAAAGAACTGAAAGAGATAGACTCAAAGCTTAAACTTAATAGGTTAGTAACCCAAAAACCAAAAGAACAAAGCTTGAGCAAAGAGATGAACTTGAGCAAAGCTAGATTTTGATTGTTTTAAGATAGATTTGAGAGTGTGAGGAGCCTTGGACCGAGTTTACCTCTATATAAAGAGGCTAAGGGGACAAAGAGACAGGGGTGGAGCGTTTTTGGCATTCAATTTTGAATTAGGAATCTTTGACTCTCTTTTTCTGCAACTCGACCTCACCACTCGACCTAACGTGGTCGAGTAGTTGACTAAAATTTGAATTTTGAACTGCTTTCTCCCTCCACTCGATCGTCCAAGAAAAATTTGAATCGATTGGGCTTGATCTCCTAGTCCACTCGATCGAGTACCTCTCATGGGCTGGTCGAGTGGGCTTGCGAGTCTACTTGCACAAGTCCAATTCTTTCCAAAACCATCTACACCTTCATAAAATAACCTTCCCAACATAAACATAAAAGAAAAGAAATCAAAACTACAAGGAAAATTAAACATATTTACAATGATACATTAGGGACTTCCTCCCTAGTGAGCTTGTTTATAGTCTCTAAGCTTGACTTTGATTGCCCTTTTCATGCTTGGTTTAGAGACCAAGGAGGTAATGAAATCCTCCCCGGTACCTCTTGATCACTGTGGTGTTCTTGCTTGATCACTACCTCCTTAAAACTTGAACCATGTTTCTGAATCTTGAGCCTTGGTCTTGCTTTCTTGAAAGACCTCTTGTTGAGTTGCACTTGGAGATCCTTTACTAGACCAGTTAATTCCTGAACTGAACTCTTGAGCTTCTCAACTGATTCCTCCTGAGAAAAGAGCTTAGCTTTTGAAGTTTCTACTTCACTTGGGATCTCATGATCTCTCTTGTCATTGAGAACAAAAGGCTGATATCAAGAGGGCAAGTTGGTTGGGTTGTTGATGTCAAATTTCATAATCAAACCCTCATCTATGTTCAAGGTTACCAATCCCTCCTTAACATCAATTACAGCTCCAGCAGTAGCTAAGAATAGTCTTCCTAGGATAATAGGGTCTTCCAGCTCCTTATCCATATCTATTATCACAAAATCTGTAGGAATCCTAGCCTTACCCAACTTAACTGGAAAATTTTCCAATTTTCCAACCACATCTCTATTGGATCCATCAGCCAGACTTAAGTACATGTTGCTAGACTTGAGTTCAGTATGCCCAAGCTTATGTGCTATTGAGTAAGGCATCACACTGATAGATGCTCCTAAGTCACACAAACACTTGTTGAAGTGTAGATAGCTAAAGGAGCAAGGCAGATTAAATGGACCAGGATCTCTTCAAGGTCCTTTTCATCTTCCTTTTGAGCTCTCTTCCTTGATATCTCAAGTAGTATGCCTTGGTAGAGAGAATATGGGGTATATTGTTCCAAAGTAGGTCCTCTCTCTTCTTTCTTGAATGCTATAACAACATATTCCTTTAAAGCCATTACTTCTTCTTTCTTCTCAATGC
Organism: Camelina sativa; assembly: GCF_030686135.1. NCBI lineage: Eukaryota > Viridiplantae > Streptophyta > Magnoliopsida > Brassicales > Brassicaceae > Camelina > Camelina sativa. The sequence goes on along the minus strand of NC_141882.1, from coordinate 19,600,126 downwards.
CTTCCTTTTGTAGCATTTGTTGCATCATAGCTCTCAAATCTGGTTCTTGGCCTTGGTTAGTCTGAAACCCTGGAGGGCGACACATTGGGGCCTGAAAACCATTATGTTGCTGCTTAGGGGCATAGTTGTTTTGCTGTTGGGGCTGTTGAGGAGGATATACTTGGTCTTGTGGGTTTGCCACATTGGTACTCCTATAAGAGAGATTGTTGTTCTTGAACTGGTTGTAAGGTTTGTAGCCACCTTGGTTCTGCATATAACACAACTCAGCCAACTCATTCTCCCCAGCTTGAATTGTTGTGTCTTCTTCAGCAAGGAAGTGAATATTCTTCTGTTGACTAAGAAGAATCTTGTCCAGCTTCTCATTGACAACCTTCAAGTGCTTATTATACTTCTCATCTTGATCAGTGGAGACAACCCTTACTGTTCTATCATAGTCCTCATTGTAGTTCCCATCAGATTGTGCTAGGTTCTCCACTAGCTCCCATCCTTCTTCTACATTCTTATTGAGGAAGTTTCTATTGGAAACTGTGTCCAATAGCATCCTTATCTTAGGTAGAACTCCTCTATATAAGGTACTGAGTAGAGATCCATTGCTAAAGCCATGATGTGGGCATTAAGTTTGGAAGCCTTTGAATCCCTCCCATGCCTCACAAAAGCTTTCATTATTCTTCTGTGCAAAACCAGAAATCTCATTCCTCAACCTTGCAGTTCTTGCATTAGAGAAGAACTTGGCTAAGAAGACCTTTTTGCAAGCATCCCAAGTGGTGATAGCTCCTGTTGGCAAGGTCTTCTCCCACAAGTGCGTCTTATCTCCAAGGGAAAAAGGAAACAGTCTTAACTTGAAGCTATCTTCACTTACACCATTGATCATGGTGAGGCTACAGATTCTATCAAACTCATCAAGATGGTCCAAAGGGTCTTCCATAGGAAAACCATGGAACTTATTTGCTTGAATCATAGAGATCAACCCACTTTTGATCTCATAGTTATTATTAGCAACTATTGGAGGTACAATACCAGCTCTTTGGTTGTGTGTGTTTGGTGCATCTCCTACACCAATGTTCCTAGGTCTTAGATCTTGATTGTTTTGTTGCTCCATTAGCAATTGAGTCTCTTGTTCTTGAAGGATTCTTGTTCTCTGCTGTCTTAGGTCTCGTGGTAGTCGATTGATGTGATCAAGGTACCTCTGAAGATTCTGATTTCCCTTAGATCTGGTTTGCATCAACTGACTCGACTAGGTAAGTATAGTGGTAAGTATACAACAAGGAAAGCAACCTAGCTGGTTCTACTACAACAAGGAATAACCAACATAAGGGCAAGGCTATCATGCAAATTACAGAATTTGCTAATGCAATCAATCTACGCAGTGGAAGGGTGTTACCGGAACGACAAGGAGTGCAATCAAACACTGAGGACAGTGAAGAGCATGATGGGGAGGGTTTCTAGCAAGAAGAAACTCAGACTGAAGATGCAATTGAACTCGACCCACCACTCGAGCACTCACCCGATCGAGTGAGTGATCGAGTACCTTCTCAGGAGAAGATGAAGCCAGTTGCTACCAAGGAAAAAGAGGCCAGGTTCATTCCTCCTCCTTACAAGCCTCCACTACCTTTCCCAGGAAGGTTTAAAAAGCAGATGGTTGAAAAGTACAAGGCCTTGTTTGATAAACAAGTTAGAGAGATAAAGCTTAGGATGCCTCTAATAGATGCTTTTGCCATGATCCCTCCTTTTCAGAAATTCTTGAAAGATGCTGTGATGGAGAGAATCAAAGAAGTTCAAGGGATGGTGATTCTTAGTCATGAGTGTAGTGCCATAATCCAAAAGCAAGTGAACCCTTAAAAGTTGAGAGATCCAGGTTCCTTCACTCTACCTTGCTCTATAGGCCATTTGACCTTCAACAGATGCCTTTGTGATTTGGGAGCTTCCGTAAGCCTAATGCCTCTATCAGTTGCTAAGCGCCTAGGGTTTACAAGGCATAAACCATGCAATATATCTCTGATCTTAGCTGATAGATCAGTAAGATTACCACATGGAGTTTTGGAGGACTTACCAGTTAGACATGGAACAGTGGAAGTCCCAACAGACTTTGTAGTTTTGGAAATGGATGAAGACCCAAAGGATCCTTTGATTTTGGGTAGCCACAACAAGAGCAATAATTGATGTGAGAAAAGGGAAGATTGATCTCAACTTAGGAGAGGACCTTAGAATGACATTTGACATTGTAGAAGCCATGAAGAAACCAACAACTGGAGGGAAAGTTTTATGGGTTGAAGAAATGGATAAATTAGCAGGAGAGTTGATGGAAGAGCTAGCAGAACAAGATCACCTTAGAACTGTCTTGACCAAAAATGGAGAAGAGGGGTTCGTCTAAAAAGAAACCAGAGCTTATGAGGAAATACTGGACTCCTGCAGAGAATCTGACAGTCCAAAGGTTTTTAAGGTACTACCAACATTAAGGGAGGAAGTCTGGTCAGTTCAGATAGCAAACACGGAGTGCTCGACCACCCACTCGAGTAAGCACTCGATCGAATATCCGATCGAGTCGGCATGCGGATTAAAAGAATCACTCGCCTCAGTCAGCTCGACCATCCACTCGAACCTGTACTCGACCGAGTGTCAGCTCGTGCCCCCTGCAGAGACGCTTACAAATGACTGGTCTGAACTACAAGCACCAAAGGTAGAGCTTAAACCTCTCCCATCTGGGCTAAGGTACATTTTTCTAGGTAAGAATTCCACTTATCCTGTAATAGTCAATGCTAACTTGAAAGGTGAAGAACTTGATTTGCTAGTTCTTGAGCTAAGGAAATTTAGGAAGGCTATTGGATATTCTTTGGATGATATTAAAGGAATTTCACCTAGTCTATGCATGCATAGAATTCACCTTGAGAATGAGTCTTATTCTAGCATTGAGCCACAAAGAAGGCTTAACCCAAACCTTAAGGAAGTAGTAAAAAATGAGATTCTTAAATTGCTTGGAGCTGGTGTGATCTATCCTATCTTTGATAATACTTGGGTTTCACCAGTGCATTGTGTCCCTAAGAAAGGAGGGATTACTGTGGTAAAAAATGATCATGATGAGTTAATTCCTACTAGAACCATAACATGACATAGAATGTGCATTGACTATAGAAAACTCAATTCAGCTTCTAGAAAATATCATTTTCTCCTTCCATTTATTGATCAAATGTTAGAAAGATTAGCAAATCACAACCATTACTGTTTCTTGGATGGATATACTGGATTTTTCGAAATACCAATCCACCTAATGATCAAGAAAAGACAACTTTCACATGTCCATATGGTACCTTTGCTTATAGAAGAATGCCATTTGGACTACGTAATGCTCCAGCTACCTTTCAAAGGTGCATGATGTCAATTTTCTCTGATCTTATTGAGGATGTGGTTGAAGTTTTTATGGATGATTTCTCTGTCTATGGAGACTCTTTCCCTTCTTGCCTTGCTAACCTAAGCAGGGTCTTAAGGAGATGTGAAGAGACAAATCTGGTTCTTCATTGGGAAAAGTGTCATTTCATGGTTGAAGAAGGGATAGTTATTGGTCACAAGATTTCAGAGAAGGGTATTGAGGTTGATAAAGCAAAGATTGAGATCATGGTTCAGCTTCAACCACCAAAGACAGTCAAGGATATAAGAAGCTTTCTTGGTCATGCTGGGTTCTACAGAAGATTTATCAAGGACTTCTCAAAGATTGCTAGGCCATTGACAAGGTTGCTTTGTAAAGAGACTGAATTCAACTTTGATGAACGCTGCTTGAAGGCTTTCAAGGAGATCAAAGCTGCCTTGATATCAGCTCCAATAGTCCAAGCCCCAAACTGGGACCTACCATTTGAGATAATGTGTGATGCATCTGACTTTGCAGTAGGAGCAGTCCTAGGACAGAAAAAAGACAAGAAACTGCATGTTATTCACTATGCAAGTAGGACCTTGGATGAAACTCAAGGGAGATATTCAACAACAGAGAAGGAGCTTCTTGCAGTGGTATTTTCCTTTGAAAAATTTAGAAGCTACCTAGTGGGTTCAAAGGTTATTGTGTACACGGATCATGCTGCTTTGAAGCACATCTACTCAAAGAAAGACACCAAACCAAGGTTGTTAAGGTGGATCCTACTCCTCCAAGATTTTTACATGGAAATAGTTGATAAGAAGGGTATAGAGAATGGAGTTGCTGATCATCTATCCAGGATGAGGATAGAGGAAGAACTACCAATTGATGACTCAATGCCGGAAGAGAAACTGATGCAACTCGAGGTCACTCGACCCACCACTCGAGTAGACACTCGATCGAGTATGTTTGAACACTCGGTCGAGCAGATCCAAATGGAGGAATGGATGGCACTAGACAATGAAGATTTGCCATGGTATGCTGATATAGTCAACTACAAAGTTTGTGAAGAAATCCCAGCAGACATGGACCCTTACAAGAAGAAGAAACTGCTCAAGGACTTCAATGGTTACTATTGGGATGAACCTTACTTGTACAAAAAGGGAACAGATGGACTGTTTAGGAGGTGCATAGCAGAGAATGAAGTTGAAGGAGTGTTGGGACACTGTCATGGTTCTGCTTATGGAGGCCATTTTGCAACTTTCAAGACTGCCCAGAAAGTCCCACAAGCTGGTTTGTGGTGGCCTACATTAGTCAAGGACACTCACAAGTTCATTACAAAGTGTGATGTCTGCCAAAGAATGGGGAATATAACAAGAAGGAATGAAATGCCCCAAAACCCAATTCTGGAGGTTGAGATATTTGATGTATGGGGAATTGAGTTCATGGGACCTTTTAATCCTCCTTCAAATGGGAATGTCTACATATTAGTAGCAGTGGACTATGTCTCCAAATGGGTAGAAGCTATAGCAAGCCCTACTAATGATCATAAGGTGGTTCTCAAACTCTTCAAAACCATAATCTTCCCAAGATATGGAATTCCAAGAGTTGTGATCAGTGATGGAGGGACACACTTCATCAACAAAATCTTTGAAGGAATGCTTAGGAAATATGGAGTTAAACACAAGGTGTCAACAGCTTATCACCCTCAAACAAGTGGGCAAGTTGAAGTCTCAAACAAGCAAATCAAGGCCATTTTATCAAGAATAGTGGGACCAACAAGAAAAGACTGGTCTAACAAACTTGATGAAACACTTTGGGCTTATAGAACAGCTTTCAAAACACCAAAAGGAAGGACCCCATTCCAACTTGTCTATGGAAAGTCTTGCCATCTTCCAGTTGAGGTTGAGTACAAGGCTTTATGGGCAATCAAACTTTTGAACCTAGATCTAGAGACAGCACAAGCTAAGAGAAGCCTTGATTTGCATGAGCTAGAGGAGATCAGGTTGGAAGCTTATGAGAGCTCCAAAATCTACAAGGAAAGGACAAAAGCTTTCCATGACAAGAAGATTGTCGTTAAATACCTAAAGGCTGGAGACCAAGCTTTTCTTTTCAACTCAAGGCTGAAACTGTTTCCTGTAAAATTGAACAGTAGGTGGGGAGGTCCTTTTGAAATAAAAGAGGTGCTACCATTTGGAGCTGTAACACTTCTCAATAAGGATGGTAGTGAGTTTACAGTTAATGGTCAGAGAATTAAGAAATATTGGGGAGAAAAGGAAAAACATGGGAAATGCACAATGTTTCTCAAGGATGCTCCTACAGCTTGAGAACCTAAAAAAAAAAAGTCAAGCTTAGTGACTTTAAACAAGATCACTAGAAAGGAAATCCCTAAGGTATCTCTGTTTATATAGTTTAAGGCTTTGGGTATTTTTAATCTATTGTTTTGGTGTACTCATAGTTAACAAGGCAAGGGAGTCAGATTAGAAGAGGAAAAGAAGGCTCGCATGCAACCTCGACCACCCCACTCGACTGAGCACTCGATCGAGTACCAGTCGATGGCTATAGTCGAGTTGCCTCCTTCTCCACCTCCAAATCCAAATCCAAGCTCCAGCTACACCTTTGACAGCATGAATGAGGATTTAGACACTTTCTTCCACAACCAATAAGGTACCAACATCACCACTTCATTGTAAATACCATTTAATATCATGTTTAGTTTTCTTTTCAATCTTGAATCCTCATACAAATGTTTCTTACACAAGGGACTGTGTAATTTAAGTTTGGGGGAGGGTTTGAGATAGCATTTGACATTGTTTTGTATTTTCTTATTTCAAATTTTTAGCACAATCATGTTAGTATTGCATTTCATCTAAGGCATAGAAAAGACCAAAAAAATTTGAAATTTTTTCACAAAAATCCTTGAAAAAAAAAACAGAGTGTTCATGTAGTTTGCTGAAACGAGTTCCTTTCTTGTGTGTGTGTGAAATGGAATGTGAATGAATGATGTGATGATGATGATGAACAATGGTGAAAGCAGGGTGTTTCAATTCCCCTTATGCAATTGTAGTATAAGAGGTATCAATCCTAAATGAGTGAATGCAAGCAATCAAGGTGTGCAATACTTGTCTAAGTTAAGCCAATTATAGAGGGTGTTTGTCACTAACAACCTATTGCAGAATGTAAAATGCAGAATGTAAAATGCAGAATGTAAAAGCTGAATGGACAAGATACTAAATGTAATGGAACAGAATGATTATGGCAATAATGAAACTAGAACAGAGATCAAACTATAGTAATGCAGGTAATGAACTAATGCATGGAAAGTAATGAACAGGAAACTTAAATGAATGCAACAGAAATGCAACTAGAATGAAATAAGAAACAAGACAGAACAGACACAAATCATAAACAAGAGTTCTGGGAATGAACTCGAGCAAGCACTCGATCGAGTGTAGATCGAGTGCAGGGTCGAGCTGGACAAAAACGTAAAACAGAGCAATGCATACAAAACAGAGCAAGACAAAAGTAAATCAAACAATGATCAAACAACAAGATTTAGACTAAGAAATCAATAGAAAAGGAAGGTCTTAGGGATGGATTCATGGGCTGAACTTAGATTGTATTTATCTAACTTGATCAACAAACCTCAATCAACATGAGCTAATCTCTAGACATTAATCTCTAAGAACATGTTAATCCACTCTCATGGCAAAAACAATCAAGCTCATATATTTCTAGACTTGTTCTCACAAAGTAAAGAATCTATACCAGCAAGCATTAAGCAATATGTCAAGAATCAAACAAGACTTTTAATCTCTTAGCAAGCCTAATGATAATCTCTAGATCTAGCCTTATCTATGCACCTTAGACATTGGTGTGATGCTAAGAAGCTTGAGATCAAACCCTACCCTCTGAGTTATAGGATCAGCATTAAGAACATCTAGCCTAGAAGAGATCTACAACAATCAAGCTTGACCAAATCAAATAACCACAACATCCATCCAGCCTAAACCATCCCTAAGAGCTAAGGAAACTACTCACAATCACACATGATGAACAGCAAAGTCATAAACCCAGAAAAACACGAAACTTGCATGATTAGAAAGATAAAACAGAGATCTACAATATTGGAGAAGGAATCAAACTCGAATTTTTGATACTTTGAAAGTTATGAAACAAACAAGTATGAAGAATCTTGTGTTTTTCCTTCAAAAGAGGAACAAGATCTAAGAAAATAAAAGTGCAAAAAGCATAAATTCCCAAAAAGGGTAAAATACTAAGTTTGAGAATATCTAAAAAGCTGCCCCCTGGTGGCTGCAGCGTACAAGGTCCTTAAATAGGAAAAAGGAGGGGAAGCCCTAAAAATGCTAAAAGACAAAATAGCCAGGCGGCTCGGCCAACTCGACCCGGTGCTCGGTCGAGTGACCGGTCGAGTTGGGTTTTCTTGTGCTCCTTCCACTCGGTCGAGTCTCTCTCAGCACATGGTCGAGTGTCTGGTCGAGTGGGCAGTCGAATGGGACTCCGGACCTTGGTTCTCCAGCCTTAACTCATTTGCTTTCTCCTCATGATTGCTTCACTTCTCCTCAGCATTGCTTCCATGCTCCTTAAGCTCCAAAATCACATGTTTATGCAAGAAAAGATGCAAATGCAATGCAACTACACTCTAATGCAAGAAAAATCCTAAAACTATGCAATAATGGTCAAAAAGGATAGCAAAGGATGCAAAAGATGTGAATATATTAAGGGAAAACAGGGTAAAATATATGAACATCAACACCCCCAAACTTAGTCTTTGTTTGCCCTCAAGCAAATAAACAAGACATAAGAAGGTAGGTGAGAGTTGAAAGTGGGATCTCAGCTCCTAAAGCTTACAAATAAACCAGCTAGAATCAATGTCTAAGTTACTAGTACTATGATGCAAGTTGAATGAGTTGTACTTCAAGATTTTAGACAAACCTATCACAAGCTTTACTGATTTGAGCCTTAGATGTCCACATGCATTCAAATCAACCATTTCCTTTAACATTAATTTAATCAAGAACATGGATCAATCTTATGCATTGTTTTAAACTCATTTGGCTTGGAAATAAAGGTTTAGAGACAATGATGGTCTCTGTTTAGAGTGGGGCTTATCAATATCAAGGTTCTCTCATAAGAACACTTAGACACATACAAGAACAAAACCTTGTCTACCCAAAAGTAACCCAAGTGTTTGATCCTATCATTCTAAACCTAAATGATCCTAGTTCTACCCTTTATCTTATTCTCTTCTCAAATACCCTTTTCTCTTTTGTTTTCAAGCCTTAGGAGTGGTTTCTTATTTAAATCAACTATTGGAATGAGGCTTTCTTTCTTATTGCTATGGTTCCCTTTTCTTCTTATTTCTTAAGACATAAAAGCATTTTACTATACTCCTCTTTTCTTTCTTTCTTTTCTTTGATTAGAACCATTTTTTCACAAATCTTATACAGTAAAACCTCTATAAATTAATACTCTATAAATTAATAAACACTATAAATTAATAAATTTTGCTAGTCCCAAGTCGGGACAGTGTAAAAAATAATAAAATTCGATAAGATAATAAGATAATAAATTTTTTGAAATCCCTATGTAAAATATGGTCCCAATAATATCATAAATAATAATCATGTAAAATTACATATATATATATATATGCTGATATAGTAAAATATGTTTCTCTTAAACCTCATATCCATAAAACAATTGTTATATTGTATCTTTAAAATATAATGATATAAAATATTCTATAACATTCCATAAAGCACGTCAAATTTTTTTAAGTTTTCAATTTCTAAATATGCATCATTTACATTTGGATAGATTGATAGACTATTAAAATACGATAATTGATATTCTTATTCATAAATTTGAATATTTATGTCATGTATATAAGTAAATTTGTCTACAATATTTGTAATTCATTGTCAAAAATATTTTTTAATTATTTCAAATTCAATTCCAATAACATAAAATTTACAACATCCAAAATTTTAATCTTATTCTGCAAAAATTGTCTCAGTTCATTATTTTAAAAAATTGAGCAATTAAAAATATACCTATAAATTAATAATTATTAATTTACACTATAAAATAATAATTATTAATTTATTGATAAATTAATATCACTATAAATTAATAAAATGTCTTAGTCCTAACATTATTAATTTATAGAGGTTTTACTGTACTTCCCATTCTTTCACTAGAACTTTACTTAAACACATTCCCTCCTAAAGACTTTAACATTTTCTTTCTTTCTTTCTTTTTTTTTTCTTCTTTTCTTTTTCACAACAGTCAAGTCCCAAACCCAACAATTAAACCACCTAGTCCTATCTAGTTTGAAAATTGCAAACTAGAACTACACAAGGCAATATTCTTGTCAGTTCAAACCTAACACTTTCTACCAAGCTCAATCCCAAAATAGGCCTTACACACTCAAGAATAAACATGGCTTGAAAGAAAGGTTGGTTAAGGGTATTGGAAACTGATTTTAATGATTCAATCAGCTACTTGGATCAACAAGAGTGGTAAAAAGGAGAAAGATGATCCAAATATGTATATGGTATCCATGAGTATAAAGCAATGCACAAACTGATAATTACAAGTCAATATTAGGTTCTTATAAATAGGAAATGGCATCAAATCACAACATGCTTCAATTTAGACCAAATGCAATGCAGGAATTCAAGGCTTGGTTCAATCTTATGCTTCTAACTACTCAACTAGCATCAAAGTACTATTAACTTGGGCATTGATCCTAGTTTAGTGAATTAAACAAGCTAACAAGGCAAAACTCATCACAGATCCCTAATGCAAATAATTAACAGTCCTACATGAAACATGCTAAACAAGATGCTATTATGCAATGCAAACTACATGAACACTCTTTTTATAAAGATTTTTGCAAATTTTTCAAATTTGTAGGGTTTTTCTATGTCTTAGATGCTATGCAAATACTAACATAATGATGCTAAAAATTTGAAATAAGAAAACAAAACACAACATCAAATACTATCTCAAACCCTCCCCCAAACTTAAATCACACAGTCCTCTGTGTGAAAGAAATTTGTTAGAGGATTCAAGACTAAAAACAAAACACAACATCAAATGCAATGGTATTTACAAGGAAGGTGATAGTGGTACCTCATGGATTCTGGAAGAAGCTGTCCACATCCTCATTCATGCTTTCATAAGTGTAGTTGAGGTCTGGTTGGTGACTTTTAGGGGGAGATAGAGGCAACTCGACGATGGCAATCGACTGGCACTCGGTCGAGTGCATGGTCGAGTGGGGGGGTCGAGTTGGCTACGGAGTCTCCTTTTCTTCTTTTGTTTTGACTCCCTTGCTTCCCTGATCATGAGAACACCAAAAAAAATATCAAAATACCAAAAACCTAAACAATATGTACAGAGATACCTTAGGGACTTCCTCCCTAGTGAGCTTGTTTAAAGTCACTAAGCTTGACTTTTGATGCCTTTTCAGGCTTGGTTTGGAGTCCAAGGAGGTCTTGAAATCCCCCCTGGTTCTACTTGATAACCTTGGTGCTGTTTCTTGATCACTACCTCCTTAACACTTGAACTTTGTTTCTTTTTAACTTGAGTCTTGGTCTTGCCTTCTTCAAAGACCTCTTGTTGAGCTGAACTTGAAGTTCCTTCACTAAACCAGCTAACACTTGAACTAATTCCTTGAGCTCTTGGACAGTCTTGGCTTGGGTTGAACCTTTAATCCTAGGGTCCTCTCCATCCTCAAAAACTTCAGAACTAGCTTTTCTCTCTACCACAAAGTGCTGACCTTCAATAGTAGGTTGATATGTTGAATTCTTGATGTCAAACTTCATAGTGAATTGTTTAGCAAGGTGAAGCTTAATGGTTCCCATCTTAACATCAATTACAGCCCCAGCTGTGGCTAAGAATGGTCTCCCCAAGATGAGAGGATCTTCTGGCTCTTGATCCATGTTCATGATCACAAAATCAGTTGGAATCCTAGCCTCCCCTATCTTGACTGGAAAATTTTCAATTAATCCAATCACATCCCTCTTTGATCCATCTGCTAGGCCAATATAGAGATTGCAAGGCTTAAAATGTTCATACCCCAACTTCTCAGCAACTGAATATGGCATTAAGCTCACTGAAGCTCCCAAGTCACATAGACACTTGTTGAAGTGCATATAGCTGATGGAACAAGGTATGTTAAATGACCCTGGATCTTCAAGCTTTGTTGGGATAATAGCTTTCCCAATCTTTTTCAAATCCTTCATGTCTTGATCTTGAGCCTTCTGCTTGGATAATTCAAGAAGCATGTCCAAGGGAGGTCCTCTCTCTTCCTCTTTCTTCTCAATGACAACCTCTTGTTGTATGTCCATCACTTCCTTCTTTTCAATCACTTCCTCTTGTTGCAAAGCCATCATTTCTCTTTTCTCAATAATTTCCCTTAGTTCCTTCAGCTTTTGTGCCTTGAAACGTCCGTGGAATGGTAGATGTGGTTTGTAAGCAGGAGGAATGTATCTAGCAGGCTTAACAGCTTCTGTGTCTTTGAAACTGACTTTCTTTGTGGTGTGGTGAATGAATGATGTATGGAATGATGATGTATGGAATGATGATGTATGGAATGAATAGAAGTCAGGGTGTTTCAATTCCCCTTATGCAGTTGCAGTATAAGAGGTGTCAATCCTATCTGAGTGAGTGTGAACAATTAAGATGTGCATATGAGTCTAAGTCAAGCCAATTGTAAAGATTGTTTGTCACTAACAATCCTAAAATGAGATATGAAATGCAGAAAGTAAAAACAACTAGAACAAGATACTAAATGCGAACATAACAGACAAATTAAAGCTATAATGAAACTAGAACAGAGATAGACACTATGCTAATGAACTAATGCAAGACAAGTAATGAACAGAAAACTAAGTGAATGCAATGGAAATGAAACAGGAATGAAACAAGACAATCACAAATCATAAACACAAGTTCTGGGGACGAACTCGAGCAGCACAAGAAAAACAGAGCAATGCAAAAACTAATCAAACAACAAGCAAGCAATGATATTTAGACTAAGATATTAATAAACAAAGAAGGCCTTGAGGAGGGATTCATGGGCTGAGCTAATCATTATGGCTATCTAACTTGGTTAACAAATCTCAAGCAAACTTTGAGCTGATCTCTGGACATACTATTCTAAGACATGTTTAATCCACTCTCATGGCAAGAAACAATAAAACCTATGTATTTCTAGACTTGTTCTCACAAAGTAAAGAATCTACACAAGTAGGCATTAAGCAATACATCTCAAACCAAGCAAGACTTCTAATCTCTTAGCAAGCCTAATGGTAAGCTCTAGATGTAGCCTTATCTATGCTCCTTAAACATTGGTGTGATGCTAAGATGCTTGAAATCAAACCCTACCTTCTCAGATATAGGATCAGCATTATGATCATCTAGCCTAGAAGAGATCTACAACAATCAAGCTTGACCAAATCAAATAAACCACAAGATCAACCCAGCCTAACCCATCCTCAAGGTCCTAAGCAAACTACTCACAAGAACACATGGTGAAATATGTCAAAAACCCAGAAAATATTGAAACTTGCATCATTAGAAAGATGAAACAGAGATCTACAATATTGGTGAAGAAATAAAACTCGAAATCTTAATATTTTGAAAGTTATGAAACAAACAAAATACAAGAATCTAGTCTTTCTTTCTTAAACAAGTACAAAATCTAAAAATAAAAGAAAGTGCAAAAGGAATAATATCTAAAAAAGGTAAAAACTAGGTTTTAGACTCTCTAAAAAGCTGGACTCTTTGGTGGCTGCAGGTACAAGAGCCTTATATAGGAGGTGAGGTGGAAGCCCTAAAAATGCAAAAAGTCAAAGCAGTCAACGGCTCGGTCAACTCGACCAGTGCTCGGTCGAGTGGCTGGTCGAGCTGGCTTCTCTCGTGCATTCTCCACTCGGTCGAGTCCTTCTCAGCACACGGTCGAGTGGTGGTCGAGTGGTGCGGTCGAGTTGGACTCCGGACCTTGATTCTACAGCCTTAACTCTCTTGTTTTCTCCTCAGGATTGCTTCACTTCTCCTCAGCATTGCTTCCATGCTCCTTAAGCTCCAAAATCACCTGTTTATGCATGAAAAGATGCAAATGCAATGCAACTATACTCTATTGCATGATTAGTCCTAAAGCTACACAATAATGGCCTAAATGGATAGCAAAAGATGCAAAAGTTGTGAATAAACTAAGGGAAAACAAGGTAAAATATATGAACATCAACACCCCCAAACTTAGTCTTTGCTTGCCCTCAAGCAAATAATCAAGACAAAAGAAGGTAGGTGAGGTTTGAAAGTGGGATCTCAGCTCCTAAAACTTGCAAATAGACTATCTAGAATCAATGTACAAGTTAATAGTACTATGATGCAAGTTGAATGAGCTATACTTAAAGACTTTAGACAAGCATATCACAACCTTTACTGATTTGAGCCTTAGACATCCACATGCATTCAAATCAACCATTTCCTTTAACATTCATTAATAAAGAACATGAATCAATTCTATGCAATGCTTAAACTCATTTGGCTTGGCAGTAAAAGGTTTAGAGACAATGAAGGTCTCTCTTTAGAGTAGGGCTTATCAATATCAAGGTTCTCTCATAAAAAATGGATTGAGCTTTAGAAGAATGCTAAAGGTAAGAACACTTAGACACATACAAGAACAAAACCTTGTCTACCCAAAGGCACCCAAAGTATTTATCCTATCAATCTAAACCCAATTGATCCTAGTGCTACCCTTTAACTTCTTCTCTTCTTTTTCACCCTTTTCTCTTTTGATTTTAAAGTCTTAGGAGAGGTTTCTTATTTGATCTTTCTAGTGGAATGGGGGATTCTTACTTATTTGCTATGGTTCTCTTTTCTTCTTATTCTTAAGACATATAAGCATTTTGCTAGACTTCTCTTTTCTTTCTTTTCTTTTCTTTAATTAGAACCATTCTCAATAACCTTATTCTTCCCATTCTTTCACTAGACTTTTACTTAAACACATTCTCCTTTTAAAGACTCTACCCTCTTTTCTTTCTCTTTTTTCCTCTTTTCTTTTCATGACAGCCAAGTCCCAAACCCAACAAGTGAACCACCTAGTCCTATCTAGTTTGAAAAATGCAAACTAGAACTACACAAGGCTTTACTCTTGTCAGTTCAAACCTAACACTTTCTACCAAGCTCAATCCCAAAAAGGTCTCACACACACAAGAATAAACATGGCTTGAAAGAAGGTTTGGTTTAGGGGTAGGAGTACTGATTCTTAGTGAGGAAATCAGCTACTTGGATCAACAAGAGTGGTAAAAAGGAAGAAGATGATCCAAATATGTATATGGTATCCATGAGTTTAAAGCAATGCACACATTGATAATTGAAAGTCAATATTAGGTTCTTATAAATAGGAAATGGTTTCAAATCTCAACATGCTTCAATTTAGACCAAATGCAATGTAGGAATTCAAGGCTTGGTTCAATCTTATGCTTCTAACCACTCAACTAGCATCAAAGTACTATTAAGTTGGGCATTGATCCTAGTCTAGTGAATAAACAAGTTAACAAGGGAATACTCATCACAGATCCCTAATGCAAATACTATACAATCCTACATGAAACATGCTAAACAAGATCCTAATGTGCAGTGCAAACTACATGAACACTCTTTTTTTTTTATAAAGATTTTTGTAAAAAATTTCAAATTTTTAGGGTTTTTCTATGCTTTATATGCTATACAAGTATTAACATGATGATGCTAAAAATTTGAAATAAGAATCAAAACACAATGTCAAATGCTATCTCAAACCCACCCCCAAACTTAAATCACACAGTCCCTGTGTGAAAGAAATTTGATTGAGGATTCAAGATTAAAAACAAAAAACAAAACACAATATGAAATGCAATGATATCTACAAGTGAAGGTGATAGTGGTACCTTAGGGATTGTGGAAGTAGTTGTCCACATCCATCTGCATGCTGTCATAGGAGTAGTTGGGGTCTTGCTGTTGACTTGGAAGGGGAGATTGGGGCAGCTCGACGATGGGAATCGACCGGGACTCTGTCGAGTACGTGCTCGAGTGGGGGGGTCGAGCTGGACCACAAATCTTATTTTCCTCTTCTATCTGGTCTCCCTTGCTTCCCTGATCGTGAAAATATCAAAACAAAATCAAAATACCAAAAACCTTAAACAATATGTACATGGATACCTTAGGGACTTTCTCCCTAGTGAGCTTGTTTAAAGTCACTAAGCTTGACTTTTGATGCTTTTTTAGGCTTGTGGAGCATCTTGGAGAAGCATTGTGAACTTCTCAGGTGTTTCCTTTTCTCCCAAATACTTCTTAACTCTCTGACCACTGACTGTGAACTCACTACCATCCTTGTTGAGAAGTGTGACAGCCCCATATGGTAGGATCTCCTTTATCTTAAAACGGCCTCCCCATCTACTTTTCAACTTCCCAGGGAATAACTTGAGTTTTGAATTGTAAAGCAAAGCTTGGTCTCCAGCCTGTAAGTCTTTGATGAGAATCTTCTTATCATGGAAGGCTTTAGTTCTTTCCTTGTAGATTTTGGTGTTTTCATAAGCTTCCAATCTGATTTCCTCAAGCTCATGCAATTCAAGGCTTCTCTTAGCTTGTGCTGTCTCTAGATCCAAGTTCAAAAGTTTGATTGCCCATAGGGCTTTGTACTCAACTTCAACTAGGAGATGGCAAGACTTGCCATAGACCAGTTGGAATGGGGTTCTTCCAATAGGTGTCTTGAAAGCTGTTCTATAGGCCCAAAGTGTTTCATCAAGTTTACTAGACCAATCCTTTCTTGTTGCTCATACTATTCTTGATAGAATGGCCTTGATTTGTTTGTTTGACACTTCAACTTGTCCACTTGTTTGGGGGTGGTAGACTGTAGACACCTTGTGTTTGACTCCATACTTCCTTAGCATTCCTTCAAAGATCTTGTTGATGAAGTGTGTTCCTCCATCACTAATCACAGCTCTTGGAATTCCGTATCTTGGGAAGATTATGGTCTTAAAAAGTTTAAGTACCACTTTGTGATCATTAGTAGGGCTAGCAATAGCCTCTACCCACTTGGAGACATAGTCCACTGCCACTAATATGTAGACATTCCCATTTGAAGGAGGATTAAAAGGTCCCATGAAATCAATTCCTCACACATCAAATATCTCAACTTCCAGAATTGGGTTTTGGGGCATTTCATTCCTTCTTGTGATATTTCCCATTCTTTGGCAAGCATCACACTTTGTGATGAACTTGTGAGTGTCTTTGAATAGTGTAGGCCACCATAGACCAGCTTGTAAGACTTTCTGGGCAGTCTTGAAAGTTGCAAAATGGCCTCCATAAGTAGAACCATGACAATGCCCTAGCACTCCTTCAACTTCATTTTCTGCTATGCACCTTCTAAACAACCCATCTGATCCCTTTTTGTATAAGTAAGGTTCATCCCAATAGTACCCATTGATGTCCTTGAGGAGCTTTTTCTTCTTATAAGGGTCCATATCTGCTGGGACTTCTTCACACACCTTGTAATTGACTATGTCAGCATACCAAGGTAGATCTTCACTTTCAAGTGCCATCAACTCCTCCATCTCATCCTGCTCGATCGTGCGCCCAAACATACTCGATCAAGTGCATGCTCGAGTAGGCGGTCGAGTTGGAGGCCGAGTGGTCCCTATCTGCATCAGCTTCTCCTCAGGCATTGAATCATCGATTGGAATCTCCTCCTCTATCCTCATTCTGGACAAATGATCATCTACTCCATTCTCTATCCCTTTTTTATCAACTTTTTCCATGTCAAACTCTTGGAGAAGCAGAATCCATCTTAACAACCTTGGTTCTGTGTCCTTCTTTGAGTAGATGTGCCTCAAAGCAGCATGATCGGTGTACACAATTACTTTGGACCCTACTAAGTAGCTTCTGAATTTTTCAAAGGCAAAGACCACTGCTAGAAGCTCTTTCTCTGTTGTTGAATATCTTCCTTGAGTTTCATCCAAGGTCCTGCTTGCATAGTGAATAACATGCAGCTTCTTATCCTTCTTCTGTCCCAGAACTGCTCCTACTGCAAAATCTGAAGCATCACACATAATCTCAAATGGAAGATCCCAGTTTGGAGCTTGGACTATTGGGGCTGATATCAAAGCAGCCTTGATCTCCTTGAAAGCCTTCAAGCAATCTTCATCAAAGTTGAACTCAGTCTCCTTGCAAAGCAACCTTGTCAATGGCCTAGCTATCTTTGAGAAATCCTTGATGAACATTCTATAAAATCCAGCATGACCAAGAAAGCTTCTTATGTCCTTAACTGTTTTTGGTGGTTGAAGTTGAACCATGACTTCAATTTTTGCTTTGTCAACCTCAATACCCTTCTCTGAAATCTTATGACCAAGAACTATCCCTTCTTCAACCATGAAGTGACATTTTTCCCAATTTAGGACTAGATTAGTCTCCTCACATCTCTTTAAAACTCTGCATAGATTAGTAAGACAAGAAGAAAAGGAATCTCCAAAAGACAGAGAAGTCATCCATAAAAACTTCAACCACATCCTCAATAAGATCAGAGAAGATTGACATCATGCACCTTTGAAAGGTAGCTGGAGCATTACATAATCCAAATGGCATCCTCCTATATGCAAAGGTACCATATGGACATGTGAATGTTGTCTTCTCTTGATCATTGGGATGAATAGGAATTTGGAAAAATCCAGAATATCCATCCAAGAAACAGTAATGAGTATGATTGGCTAATCTTTCCAACATTTGATCAATAAATGGAAGAGAAAAATGATCTTTCCTAATAGCAGAATTAAGCTTCCTATAGTCAATGCACATTCTATGTCCTGTTATGGTTCTAGTGGAAATTAACTCATCATGATCATTCTTTACTACAGTGATTCCTCCTTTTTTAGGGACACAGTGGACTGGTGAGACCCAAGTACTATCAGAAATAGGATAGATCACACTAGCTCCAAGCAATTTTAGAATCTCCTTTTTGACTACTTCCTTGAGGTTGGGATTAAGCCTTCTTTGAGGTTCAATACTAGAGTAGGATTCATTTTCAAGGTGGATTCTATGCATGCAGAGACTAGGTGAAATTCCTTTAATGTCATCCGAATTACAACCAATAGCTTTTCTAAACTTCCTTAGCTCAACAACTAGCAAATCAAGCTCTTTCTTACTCAAGTTAGCATTTACTATCACAGGATAAGTAGAGTTCTCACCTAAAAAGACTTACCTTAGCCCAGAAGGGAGAGGTTTTAGTTCTACTTTTGGTGCGTTCAGTTCAGACCAGTCGTCTGTGTGGGATTCGGCAGTGCACTCGGTCGAGTAGTGTTGGCGCTCGGCCGAGTGTGTGCTCGAGTGGGTGGTCGAGCTATCCGTATCTGCCGTTTGAACTGCCCAAACTTCCTCTCTTAATGCTGGTAACCCCTCAAAAACCTCTGGATGGTGTGATTCTTCACAGGAGTCCAATATATCTTCATAGACCTTAGTTTCTTCATGGATAAACCCTTCCTCTCCACTTTTGGTCAAAACAGTTCTAAGGTGATCTTGTTCTGCTAGCTTTTCCATCAATTCTCCTGATAAGTTGTCCAACTCTTCAACCCAAAAGACTTGTCCTCCAATTGTTAGTTTCTTCATAGCCTCTACAATGTGAAATGTCATTTTGAAGTCTTCTCCCAAGTTGAGATCAATCTTCCCTTGTCTCACATCAATTATTGCTCCTGCTGTAGCTAGGAAAGGTCTCCCCAAGATCAAAGGATCTTTTGGTTCTTCATCCATTTCCATGACTACAAAGTCTGTTTGGAGTTCCACTGCTCCAACTCTAACTGGTAGATCTTCCAAAACACCATGTGGTAATCTTATTGATCTATCAGATAGGATTAGGGAGATGTTGCATGGCTTATACCTTGTAAACCCTAGGCGCTTAGCAACTGATAGAGGCATTAGGCTTACTGAGGCTCCCAAATCACAAAGGCATCTATTGAAGGTTAAGGGCCCTATAGAGCAAGGTAGAGTAAAGGAACCAGGATCTCTTAGCTTTTGAGGGTTTACTTGCTTTTGGACTATGGCACTACACTCATGGCTGAGAATCACCATCCCTTGAACTTCCTTGATCCTTTCCATCACAGCATCTTTCAAGAATTTTTGGTAAGGAGGAATCATCACAAAGGCATCTATTAGAGGCATCCTAAGCTCAATCTCTCTAACTTGTTTGTTAAACAATGCCTTGTATTTTTCAACCATCTGTTTCTTAAATCTTCCTGGGAAAGGTAGTGGAGGCTTGTAAGGAGGAGGAATGAACCGGACTTCTTTTTCTTTGGAGGTAACTGGATTGATTTTCTCCTGAGAATTAGCTAGATCGGGTACTCGACCACCTACTCGGTCGAGTGAGTGGTCGAGTGGTACGTCGAATTCAATGGTGTGTTCATCCTGAGTTTCTTCTTGTTGGAAACCCTCCCCTTTCTGAATTCCACTGTCCTCAGTGTTGGGATGTGCTCCTAGCCTTGTTGGTAAGACTCTTCCACTGCGAAGATTGATAGCATTGGCAAATTCAGTAGTTTGTACAATGGTTGTGCCCTTGTGATGGTCATTCTTTGAGGCAGAAGCTTGGTGGTTCTCCATAGTCACAATCCTGGATGTCAGTGTGTCAAACTTGGCATGAAGTTCACTGTAAATATCATTATCCTCTTGTGCAGCTCAGCAATCCTGTTTGTTGTCTCAATCTTGCCTTGTGTTTGCCTAATCAACAACTGTTGCATCATTGCTCTTAAGTCTTGTTCCTGGCCTTGGTTAGTCTGAAACCCTGGTGGGGGACACAATTGGGGCTGCAACACTTGGTGTTGTTGCTTGGGGATGTAGTTTTGTTGCTGTTGAGGTTGTTGAGGTGGATAGACTTGGTCTTGAGGGTTGGCCACATTTGTGCTCCTATAAGAGAGATTGTTGTTTTTGAAACCTCCTTGGTTGTAGCCTTTGAATCCTCCCTGGTTTTGCATGTAGCACAACTCAGCAAATTCAGGCTCCCCTTCGTGAACTGGATCTTCTTCTTCACCAATGAAGTGAATGGACTTGGACTGGCTTAGGAGTATCTTGTTAAGTTTCTCATTGACCATCTTCAGATCCTTCTTATACTTGTCCTCTTGATCAGTTGAGGAGCCCCTTATGGTCCTATCATAGTCCTCATTATAATTGCCATCAGATTGAGCAAGATTCTCAACTAATTCCCATCCTTCTTCCACATTCTTGTTGAGGAAGTTGCCATTAGAGGCTGTATCAAGAAGCATTCTTATCTTGGGAAGCACTCCTCTATACAAAGTACTTAGAAGTGACTCATTGCTGAAGCCACGGTGAGGACACTGTGTTTGGAATCCTTTAAATCTCTCCCAAGCTTCACAAAAGCTCTCATTATTCCTTTGAGCAAACCCAGAAATTTCATTCCTCAACCTAGCAGTCCTTGCATTGGAGAAGAACTTGGCCAGAAAAGCTTTCTTGCATGCATCCCATGTGGTGATAGCTCTAGTAGGAAGAGTCTTCTCCCAAAGGTGAGTTTTGTCTCCAAGAGAAAATGGGAAGAGCCTTAATTTGAATTCATCTTCACTCACTCCATTGATCTTTGTGAGTCCACATATTCTGTCAAACTCATCAAGGTGATCTAGTGGATCCTCTATTGGCAACCCATGAAATTTGTTGGCTTGTATCATTGAGATCAATCCACTCTTGATCTCAAAGTTATTGTTTGCTACTGAAGGTGGCACAATTCCAGCCCTTTGGTTGTGGGTAGTGGGTGCATCTCCTGCACCAATGTGCCTTGGTCTTTGCTCATGGATAGCTTGTTGCTCCATGATGTCTTGACCTTGTTGTTGTTGAACTACTCTTCCTTGCTTATGTCTCAAACCCTTTTGTATCCTGTGGATGTTGTCAATAGGCTGTTGAAGACTGTATTTGCCTTTTGACCTTGTGTGCATCAACAAACTCTACTACAGACTCGAACAGGTACACGGTCGAGCGCAGGCTCGAGTGGGTGGTCGAGTCGACTCGGAAGTAATGGCTATTTATATCTGGCTTTTGGCTCGATCAAGTGCTCGATCACAGCTCGGTCAAGTGGTGGTCGAGTAGGTGGTCGAGTGGGTACCTGAAACACAAAACAGCCAAGCAAAGGAAGATTCGAGTTCAGTAACTTCACAAGTGTTTAAACGAACTTAATCTTAAACTAATAATGATCCTAAATGTCACAAAACACACTCAAATGGGCAACGACGCCAAATTGAAACTGACTTTCTTTGTGGTGTGGTGAATGAATGATGTATGGAATGATGATGTATGGAATGAATAGAAGTCAAGGTGTTTCAATTCCCCTTATGCAGTTGCAGTATAAGAGGTGTCAATCCTATCTGAGTGATTGTGAACAATTAAGATGTGCATATGAGTCTAAGTCAAGCCAATTGTAAAGATTGTTTGTCACTAACAATCCTAAAATGAGATATGAAATGCAGAAAGTAAAAACAACTAGAACAAGATACTAAATGCGAACAGAACAGACAAATTAAAGCTATAATGAAACTAGAACAGAGATAGACACTATGCTAATGAACTAATGCAAGACAAGTAATGAATAGAAAACTAAGTGAATGCAATGGAAATGAAACAGGAATGAAACAAGACAATCACAAATCAAAAACACAAGTTCTGGGGATGAACTCGAGCAGCACTCGACCGAGTGTAGGTCGAGTACGTGGTCGAGCTAGACTAAACGTGAAAACAGAGCAACACAAGAAAAACAGAGCAATGCAAAAACTAATCAAACAACAAGCAAGCAATGATATTTAGACTAAGATATGAATAAACAAAGAAGGCCTTGAGGAGGGATTCATGGGCTGAGCTAATCATTATGGTTATCTAACTTGGTCAACAAATCTCAAGCAAACTTTGAGCTGATCTCTAGACATACTATTCTAAGACATGTTTAATCCACTCTCATGGCAAGAAACAATCAAACCTATGTATTTCTAGACTTGTTCTCACAAAGTAAAGAATCTACACAAGCAGGCATTAAGCAATACATCTCAAACCAAACAAGACTTCTAATCTCTTAGCAAGCCTAATGGTAAGCTCTAGATCTAGCCTTATCTATGCTCCTTAAACATTGGTGTGATGCTAAGATGCTTGAAATCAAACCCTACCTTCTCAGATATAGGATCAGCATTAAGATCATCTAGCCTAGAAGAGATCTACAACAATCAAGCTTGACCAAATAAAATAAACCACAAGATCAACCCAGCCTAACCCATCCTCAAGGTCCTAAGCAAACTACTCACAAGAACACATGGTGAAATATGTCAAAAACCTAGAAAATATTGAAACTTGCATCATTAGAAAGATGAAACAGAGATCTACAATATTGATGAAGAAATAAAACTCGAAATCTTAATATTTTGAAAGTTATGAAACAAACAAAATACAAGAATCTAGTCTTTCTTTCTTAAACAAGTACAAAATCTAAAATAAAAGAAAGTGCAAAAGGAATAAAATCTAAAAAGGTAAAAACTAGGTTTTAGACTCTCTAAAAAGCTGGACTCTCTTGGTGGCTGCAGGTACAAGAGCCTTATATAGGAGGTGAGGTGGAAACCCTAAAAATACAAAAAGTCAAAGCAGTCAACGGCTCGGTCAACTCGACCAGTGCTCGGTCGAGTGGCTGGTCGAGCTGGCTTCTCTCGTGCATTCTCCACTCGGTCGAGTCCTTCTCAGCACACGGTCGAGTTGGACTCCGGACCTTGATTCTACAGCCTTAACTTTCTTGTTTTCTCCTCAGGATTGCTTCACTTCTCCTCAGGATTGCTTCACTTCTCCTCAGCATTGCTTCCATGCTCCTTATTCCTTAAGCTCCAAAATCACCTGTTTATGCATGAAAAGATGCAAATGCAATGCAACTATACTCTAATGCATGATTAGTCCTAAAGCTACACAATAATGGCCTAAATGGATAGCAAAAGATGCAAAAGTTGTGAATAAACTAAGGGAAAACAAGGTAAAATATATGAACATCAGTCTTCAACTCGATCGGTCACTCGGTCATGTACTCGATCGTGTGTGTGGTCGAGCACCTGGTCGAGTGGTTTCTCTGCTTTTGTCTACTGAGTAAAACCTTCACTTTGGGCTTCAGTTAGTGATGAATCCTCCCCACCTTGAACCTCACTGTCCTCAGTGACAACTTCTTCATAGAAGTGAATCGCTTTAGCTGTAAACTCCCTTGGGTTTTGAATAGCTGGTCTAGGAAGTTGGTTTGGCGTAGGAGCGGAAGTGGAATCAATGTTGCTCTCCATGTACTTGACCTTAGAGGTCAGACTCTCAAGCTTGTTACTCAGGTCATTAGAATAAGAATTCAATGTTTGGGTCAGCTCAGCAAACTGCCTTGCTTCCTCAATCTGCTTATTGGCTTGCCCAAGCAACATTTGTTGCATCATAGCTCTGAAACCCTGGAGGGTGACACAATTGAGCCTAGAAACCTGGTTGCTGGTGCATGGGTACATAATGGTACATACTGCTTTGAAACATGATTACTAACTCGAACTAACACTCGGTCGAGCACAAGCTCGAGTTGAAGGTCGAGTCGTCTGAGATGAGATGTCTATTTGAATCCGGGTAGGGACTCGAATGGGTACTCGAACAGCAAACGGTCGAGTGGTAGCTCGAGTTGTAGGTCGAGTTGGTACCTAAGACTCAAAACAACCAAGCAGATGAAGAATTCGAATCAGTAGTGATCAAAGGAGCAATAGAATTTAATCTTAGACTTGCATAGATCCTAATTGTCACAAACAAACACTCAAATGGGCAACGACGCCAAATTGAAACGAGTTCCTTTCTTGTGTGTGTGTGAAATGGAATGTGAATGAATGATGTGATGATGATGATGAAAACTGGTGAAAGCAGGGTGTTTCAATTCCCCTTATAAAATTGTAGTATAAGGGGTATCAATCCTAAATGAGTGAATGCAAGAATTCAAGGTGTGCAATACTTGTCTAAGTTAAGCCAATTATAGAGGGTGTTTGTCACTAACAACCTGTTGCAGAATGTAAAATGCAGAATGTAAAAGCTGAATGGACAAGATACTAAATGTAATGGAACATAATGATTATGGCAATAATGAAACTAGAACAGAGATCAAACTATAGTAATGCAGGTAATGAACTAATGCAAGGAAAGTAATGAACAGAAAACTTAAATGAATGCAACAGAAATGCAACTAGAATGAAATAAGAAACAAGACAGGACAAACACAAATCATAAACAAGAGTTCTGGGAATGAACTCGAGCAAGCACTCGATCGAGTGTAGATCGAGTGCAGGGTCGAGCTGGACAAAAACGTAAAACAGAGCAATGCATACAAAAAAGAGCAAGACAAAAGTAAATCAAACAACGATCAAACAACAAGATTTAGACTAAGAAATCAATAAACAAGGAAGGTCTTAGGGATGGATTCATGGGCTGAACTTAGATTGTGGTTATCTAACTTGATCAACAAACCTCAATCAACGTGAGCTAATCTCTAGACATTAATCTCTAAGAACATGTTAATCCACTCTCATGGCAAAAACAATCAAGCTCATATATGTCTAGACTTGTTCTCACAAAGTAAATAATCTATACAAGCAAGCATTAAGCAATATGTCAAGAATCAAACAAGACTTCTAATCTCTTAGCAAGCCTAATGATAATCTCTAGATCTAGCCTTATCTATGCACCTTAGACATTGGTGTGATGCTAAGAAGCTTGAGATCAAAACCTACCCTCTCAGTTATAGGATCAGCATTAAGAACATCTAGCCTAGAAGAGATCTACAACAATCAAGCTTGACCAAATCAAATAACCACAACATCCATCCAGCCTAAACCATCGCTAAGAGCTAAGGAAACTACTTACAATCACACATGATGAACAGCAAAGTCATAAACCCAGAAAAACACGAAACTTGCATGATTAGAAAGATAAAATAGAGATCTACAATATTGGAGAAGGAATCAAACTCGAATTCTTGATACTTTGAAAGTTATGAAACAAACAAGTATGAAGAATCTTGTGTTGTTTCCTTCAAAAGAGGTACAAGATCTAAGAAAATAAAAGTGCAAAAAGCATAAATTCCCAAAAAGGGTAAAATACTAGGTTTGAGAATATCTAAAAAGCTGCCCCCTGGTGGCTGCAGCGTACAAGGTCCTTAAATGGGAAAAAGGAGGGGAAGCCCTAAAAATGCTAAAAGACAAAATAGCCAGGCGGCTCGGCCAACTCGACCCGGTGCTCGGTCGACTGACCGGTCGAGTTGGGTTTTCTTGTGCTCCTTCCACTCGGTCGAGTCTCTCTCAGCACACGGTCGAGTGTCTGGTCGAGTGGGAAGTCGAGTGGGACTCTGGACCTTGGTTCTCCAGCCTTAACTCCTTTGCTTTCTCCTCATGATTGCTTCACTTCTCCTCAGCATTGCTTCCATGCTCCTTAGGCTCCAAAATCACCTGTTTATGCAAGAAAAGATGCAAATGCAATGCAACTACACTCTAATGCAAGAACAATCCTAAAACTATGCAATAATGGTCAAAAAGGATAGCAAAGGATGCAAAAGATGTGAATATATTAAGGGAAAACAGGATAATATATATGAACATCATTTGCATTGCATATTAGGATCTTGTTAGGACTGTTTCATGCTGCACTAGGGATCAATGATAAGGTTAGCCTTGTTAACTTGTTTGAATTCACTAAACTAGGATCAATGCCCAAGTTAATAGTACTTTGATGCTAGTTGAGTAGCTAGAAACATAAGATTGAACCAAGTCTAGAATTCCTATATTGCATTCTGTCAGCTTGTGCATTGCTTTAAACTCATGGATACTTTACACATATTTGGATCATCTTTCCCATTTTTACCACTCTTGTTGATCCAAGTAGCTGAATTCATTATTGAATCAGTTTCCCCTACCCTTAACCAACCTTTCTTTCAAGCCATGTTATATCTTGTATGTGTGAGGCCTATTTTAGGATTGAGCTTGGTAGAAGATGTTAGGTTTGAACTGACAAGAATGAAACCTTGTGTAGTTCTAGTTTGCATTTTTCAAACTAGATAGGACTACGAGGTTTAAATTCTGGGTTGGGACTTGGTGTGTTTAAAAAACAGAGAAGAAAAGAGGGAAAAGAGAAAGTAAAAGGTAGAGTCTTTAGGAGAGGAATGTGTTTAAGTAAATATAAGCTTTAGTGAAAGAATGGGAAGTATGAAATTGTTAAAGATGGTTTTGTTCAAAGAAAAAGAAAGAAAGAAAAGAAGAGTCTAGCAAAAAGCTTTTATGTCTTAAGAATTGAGAAGAAAAAGGAACCATAGCAAATAAGAAAGAAACCCCATTCCACTAGATGATTCAAATAAGAAACCTCTCCTAAGACTTTAAAAACAGAAAAGAGAAAATGGTAAAAGAGAAGAGATGAAGTTAAAGGGTAGAACTAGGACATTATGGGATTAGAATTATAGGAACAAACACTTTGGGTACCTTTGGGTAGACAAGGTTATGTTCTTCTATGTGTCTAAGTGATCTTACCTTTAGCCTTCTTCTAAAGCTCAATCCACTTTTTGTATGAGAAACCTTGTATTTGATAAGCCCCACTCAAAAGAGAGACAATTTTTGTCTCTAAACCCTTATTACCAAGCCAAATGAGTTTAAGCATTGCATGAGTTGATTCATATTCTTGTTTAATGATTGTTAAAGGAAATGGTTGACTTGAATGCATGTGGAAGTCTAAGGTTTGAATAAGTTAAGGTTGTGAAAGGCTTGAACTCGGGTCACCCGCGTGATAGGCGGGAATACTTACCACTATACTACAACAAGGAATGCGAACCACTATACTTACCTAGCTGGACTATGGAAAGCAACCATAGAACTTAATCAGTAGTGATCAAAGTAACAATAGAACTTAATCGTAGACTTGTATGAATCCTAAATGTCACAAACAAACACCCATATGGGCAACAGCGCCAAATTGAAACATGTTATTTTTGTTATTGTGTGATGATTGATGATGGAGATGGATGAAAGGTGTTTCAATTACCCTTATGTAGTTGTAGCATAAAGGATGTCAAACCAAAATGAGTGTGATGCAAGCAATCAGGATGTGAATACTTATCTAAGTCAAGCCAAATATAAAGGATGTTTGTCACTAACAACCTAATGATGATTATGAGATGTAGAATATAAAAGCTACTAAGATAAACTGATGCAAGACAGGAAATGAAATAGGTGATGCAGAACAAAAACAAGAACTCTGAATGAGCTCGAGCGTGCACTCGATCAATGCACAATCGAGTGGATGGTCGAGTTGGTAAACGGATGTAAGAAACAGAGCAAATATTGAAACAGAGCAACAGTAAACAAACTACAATACTTGAACTAGGAAATCAATAAACAAAGGAAGGTCCTGAGGATGGATTCATGGGCTGGGCTTAAACTATGGTTATCTAGATTGACCAACAAACCTCAATCAATGAGCTAATCTCTAGACAATGATCTTCCAAGACAAGTTAATCCATTCTCAAGGCAATAACAATCAAGCTCGGATACTTCTTAGACCCAACTCTCACTGGCTATTACATATAAAAGCAGGCATTAAAACCCAGATAATTATTGTCAAAAATCAAACAAAGCATCTAATCTCTTAGCATGCTCAATGATAATCTCTAGCCTTAGCCTTATCCAGCAACTTAAACATTGGTATGATGTTAAGAAGCCTAAGATCTATCCTCACCCTCTCAGTATAAGGATAGCATAGAGCTTATCTAAGCTAGAAGAGATATGCAACAAACAAGCTTGATTAACAACCTAAACAACCATAGCCTTTACTTATCCTAATCCATCCTTAAGATCCTAAGCCACTACTCACAATCACAGAACATGATGAACAAAGTGATAAACCCAGAAATCAATGAAACTTGCATTATTAGATAGATGAGTAAGAGGTCTACAATATTGAAGAAGGAATCAAATACAAATACTCAATATTTAGAAATTTATAGAACCAACAAGTATCAAAGATTTCTTAGTTTTACAAGGTGGCTAGAGAATCTAAGGAAAAGAAAGTGCAAAAGTAAAACAATTCCCAAAAGGGTAAATACTAGGTCTAGAATATTGTACTCTAAAAATCTCTCCTGTTTTGGTGGCTGCAGGGTACAAGGCTTATATAACAAAAGGAAGGGAAGCCCTAAAAATGCTAAAAGACAAAATAGGAGGGCTGCTCGGTCAACTCGACCACGTGATCGGTCGAGTGCTGGTCGAGTGGCCATCTTCTTCTGCTTCTTCCATCCGGTCGAGTCTTTCTCCGCACACGGTCGAGTGTGTGGTTGAGTGGGCGGTTGAGTGGACTTCCGTATCTTGATTCTTCAGCTCTAAATCCCTTGATTCCTTCATTTGACAGCTTCAATCTTCTTCCCCTCCTTCTAGGATTGGCAAATTCCACTCCTCCGTAATTGGATTAATCAAATGGTTAACCATTAAAATTGGGTGTAACTGCCTTCCTCGACCATTATCTGGTCTCGGTTAAATATCCGGAATCCAAGGATCTCTCCACACCGAGACAGTGCAGCCCAAACCTATCGCCCATCATGAACCATTATCCACCAATCCTTTAGTTGAAAAAATACTCCGCCAAGCAAACGAGGGGGAATAAGGCTTCTTGGCTTGTAAAGGATGTTTATTCCAAAAGTACCTACCCCGCAAGACCCGAGCCATCAGAGACGTCGGGTAGTGAATTAACCGCCTATACTGCTTAGCCAACATTGCATCATTAAACTGTTCCAAAGCACGAAAGCCTAAACCTCCGTCACATTTATCCTTACACAAATTATCCCAAGCGATCCAATGCAAGCCTCATGCCTTATCGTTAGACTTCCACCAAAATTTTGAGATGGCACTCGTTAAGTTAGGCGTTAGCTCCATCGGCAACTTATAACAAGACATAACATGGGTTGGGAGAGCCAACGCTACCGATTTAATCATAACTTCCTTTCCACCTTTCAATAAATACTTTGCAGACCAACCATTCACACGATCATCCAAACGATCACTGACGTATCTAAAAACCTTACTTTTCGAACCCTGGAGATTTTCCGGAATACCCAAATACGAGCCCATACCACCTTCTTTGGAAATACCCATTACGGATTTCAGTTGAGTCCTTATTTCGGGAGAAACTTTTTTGCCAAACATAATGGATGATTTCTCTAGGTTAACCTCCAGCCCCGACGCTTTCCCATAATCTCCAATAATTCCCATTACCGTAGAACATTCAGCAGCCTCTGCCTTACAGAAGAACAAGCTATCATCAGCAAACAACAAATGTGAGATAGTGGGACAATCCCGAGCTAGCTTGATCACACAAAATACTTTAATGAATGTGAAAGAGATGTTCAATAGGATTGCAAGTCTTTGCCAATAGATAGGAGTTGAATTAGAGTGGTGCATTGTGATAAGGTTAGAAAAATATTTGTAAGCTCTTTGATTGATTGTAGTACCATTGAATTACATGTAAGGATTATGGTTTGAATCCTTTGTCTCATGCTCTTAGGTAATGATTCCCATTTTTAAACCTCTCTCTCTTGTTTTCCACTTGGTTTTCGCTAGAGGATTAGCAAAATATAAGTTTGGAGGAGTTCATATCTTGTGTTTTTATGTAATTTTAGAGCTTAATTCTTCATTTTTTTGTGCATATTCATGAGCATTTAGGTTGTTTAGGTTGCATTTTGCATCAAGTTTCTTATCTCATATGTTGGAGTAGAGATGTACAAGGAAAGTGTGGGTTGGAGCCAAATAAGTCAATAATTAGCAATATAATGGAAGACACATTTGGATGCACACAAGATGATTGATGATTCGGAACCAGTCTGCAGTGACTCAAAGATCGAATCATATGAAGACCTTTCCTTGGGATTCAGCTCCAGAATTCTTCATATACGTTACTGGAAATTGAGTAAGCTTTGAAATGGAGGTGATTTCAGGCCAATCAAATGTGCGTGTAAAGAGTAATACCTGTTTGAGTGAAGGTATATACAGCCAGAGTGAGGACAGGAGCTACCAGCGACCGAACCACGGCCGATTGAATCCTCCACGCCATGGACAGGAGCTACCAGAGGCCAAGAGCAACCGCCAAGTGATGGCCAAACCCTGTCCTTGTTTGTTTTGAGTTTGCATTGCTTGAATTTGTTTTGTTTCTTTCTTTGAATCAGTTTGTTAGTTAAGACTGTTACAATAAATCAATTCCTGTTTAAGTTTAGATTAAACAGCTTTGTGCATTCCTAGTGTGTTGATTAATGTAGATTGTAAATTGATAATTTAATTGTAGTAAAAATTCTACATCAGGGACCACAGAAACGAATGAAAGTAAGGGCAAAAAGAACAACAACACTAAACAATTGGAATTTAGGGCAAATTCATCCGAAATCATACCAATCATCGCGGTCGCTGGAGCCAAAGGTGGAGGATTGGCCCGTAGAAGGGTCTGAAAGATGAAATTCATCAGTTTGAGATTGTCATACTTCAGCGGCTTACGGAGTAGTACGACGGTTATTGGAATATAAGCGAAGGTTAAAAGTCGCAGCAGTGGTGATCTGGTATTTGACGAGAAGCGAAAGAAAATGACTTTTGAGAAGAGAATGAACAGTAACTATGAATGAGAGAACATTGGTTCAATGAATCGCCGAAGGGTTGCATTCTCTTTATATATTGTGTTTTTGTTGTGTTTTAGGACTTGTTTTTGCATAGTTTTGTTGCATAATCTTGTCATTCTAGGTTGTTTTAGGAGCATTTGCATCTATTGTGTTACTTCTCAGGTTCTTGGAGTATTCTCATCACATTTGGAGCATTTGGACCTCTTTTGGTGCAAAGAAGCAAAGAGGAGTTAAGTTGGAGAAGTTTCAAGAACAGGATCAACACGCGGCCACCACACGCGTCCAAACCTTGCCCGCGTGAAGCCATCAGCCAGCATAGGCGGCCAAACCTGCTTGATTGAATCCACCTATACGATGAACAGGAGCCACACGCGGCCAGCACACGCGACCAAAGCTCGACCGATTGGCACCATCGGCCACCTCAATCGGCCAAACCCTATCCCTTTGCCCAAATTGTTCTCAATCTTAGATTGGTTTCACAACTGTCTAGTATTCCTTTTTGTTTGAGAGTAAACCACCCAAAAACACATTTGCCAACCACCTTTAAAAAGCTTTGTCCTTAAACCAATCGAGCTTAATTGACTTTCCATTTGCAAGTTCACACCAAACACTTTAATGAATGTCAAAGAGATGTTCAATAGGATTGCAAGTCTTTACCAATAGATAGAAGGTGAACTAGAGTGGTGCATTGTAATAAGCAATAGAAAACTATTTGTAAGCACTTTGATTGAACTTAGCACCAT
Organism: Camelina sativa; assembly: GCF_030686135.1. Taxonomy (NCBI): domain Eukaryota; kingdom Viridiplantae; phylum Streptophyta; class Magnoliopsida; order Brassicales; family Brassicaceae; genus Camelina; species Camelina sativa. The sequence goes on along the minus strand of NC_141882.1, from coordinate 19,568,325 downwards.
TGCATTACAATTAAGGACTGTGGTTTGAATCCTTTGTTGATACTCTTTGGTTCTATATCCCTTTTTTAAACCTCTCTCTCTTACTTTTTGTTTGTTTATTGCTTGAGGACTAGAAAGAGATAAGTTTGGGGAGTTGATATATTGTGTTTTTGTTGAGTTTTAGGACTTGTTTTTGCATAGTTTTGTTGCATAATCTTGTCATTCTAGGTTGTTTTAGGAGCATTTGCATCTAGTGTGTTATCTCTCAGGTTCTTGGAGTATTCTCATCACATTTGGAGCATTTGGACCTGTTTTGGTGCAAAGAAGCAAAGAGGAGTGAAGTTGGAGAAGTTTTAAGAATAGGAGCAACACGTGGCCACCACACGCAGCCAAACCTTGCCCGCGTGAAGCCATCGGCCATCACACGCGGCCAAACCCTGCCCGATTGAATCCACCTAGACGATGAACATGAGCCACACGTGGCCAGCACACGCGACCAAAGCTCGACCGATTGACACCATCGGTCACCTCAATCGGCCAAACCCTGCCCGCTTCACTCGATCAGCGAAAAGTCAGGAGCCATCATCGGCCAAGCCAATCGGCCAAAGCTTGACCGATTGACACCATCGGCCACTCCAATCGGCCAAAGCTTGCGCGGTTGACACCATCGGCCACTCCAATCGGCTAAAGCTTGCCTGATTGCCGCCTGAGTCCACACTTGTTTTAGCCTTAATACGGGTTTGACCTGGTATGTTTTGGGTTGACCTGGGTTCCCTTCTATTTTCCTATAAATACATTAACCCTATTAAGGGGAGACTTATCTTTTGTTAATCTTTTGTTTATCTCTTGTTTAGTAGCTTTTAGGGTTCTTAAGCTTTTCTACTCTTGGTTTGGTGAATGATTAAGTGCTTCTATGTTTTTAATATCAAGTTTTTCCTACTATACTAATCTATAATCTCTTATTATGATTTCACAAAGATCAAACCATTTCTTTTGTGTGATCATGATGATTTCTCTTAGAACTTTGGGCTTGGTAGATTAGGGAGATAGATCATTGATTTTTGATATCTAAGGCTTTATTTATGTAACTCCTTTCTTGTTTAGTGATTATAATGCTAGATAAGCCTTGATCAAGATAATTCTAGATATTAGAACTTCTATACCCAGAAGGTGTTTGATGAAATTCCTGAACCAAACTATTCAAGAGCTTTGAATTCCTAGCCAATGGAAAATGATGATTAGGGTGTTTAGTGATATAAAGACTTGATTTTAATGCATGCTTATCTTGTGATTGCCTTTGGAAATTGTTGATGATTGCTTGATTTGCATATAATCTTTATCATGGTAGTGAATTGATTTACATAAGGGTTCTTAGCCTAAGGAGACGTCTTGATGGTTTGCTTAGATATCTAGGATTTATTAGCTATCTCCCAAGTCACTTACCTTGCCCAAGGTTCACTTGTTGAAACTTGATTTGAAGTTTGTTCTTAGTTGTGTCTTTGTTTGTTTTGAGTTTGTTTTGTTTTCTTTCTTTAATCTATTTGGTTAGTTAAGATTGTTACAATAAAACCAATTCCTGTTTAAGTTTAGATTAATAATCTTTGTGTATTCTTAGTGAGTTGATTAATGCAGATTGTGGATTGATAATTTAATTGAAGTAAAAGTCCTACACCATCTCCGATGCAGTAATTAACTCCACTTACAACTTTAAGTCACTTCATCATTATTTTTTTTACTTTTTTTTTCTCCCTACCCCGACGCTTCAATCACAAGCCCACTCAATTGAGGGCAAAAGGGTCTTTTTTGAACACTATGTGGCAAGCGGGAAAATGAGTTATGTAAAATGGCATAGGCGAGAAAGTTATCTACTGTTCATGGCATAATTAACACATTTCCCTTGTCTCGCTTTAACATGAGGACAATGTCCCGAATAGAGTACGAATCTTTTGGACCAACCAGAGTGTACCAGTAAGGTTGGTCCCCTTCAGCTGGCGTTTCCAAAATTTTTGTCTGCAACTGTGAAGGATAAGGATTACAATTGAGACCTATTAGCATACTTAACTCTCAGAGGCTAAAACAGATTGGGTGGCCTCCAAACACAAACCACATCTCGTGAAGTTTGCGGGTTACGACGGATCTTGAGCAGGATCATGTGTTTGGCGGTCTCATGTTAATGCGGCCTACTATGGGAAGATTTTAGAGGGGGTTATTGGTTCTATGATTTTAATGGATTTGGAAATCCAAACAAAAATCATGTGTTATTCAATCATTGATTTTAAAATACTTATCAAAATTATGTGTTATTGGCTCTTTGATTTACAAAAAATACTTGTTAAAATCCCATGTTATTCATTTAATGATTTGTTTTTGGATTTCAAAATCCACAGTTTGTTTTAAATGGATTTGTATGGATTTGAAAGTGTAAAATAGAACGATTCAAATCCAAGGATAAAACATGTTATTTCAAAATCTATGTGTTTTGATTTTAGAATTTACAATTCCATATGGATTTAGAAATCACCTCTCCAATAACAGCCTCCCAGAATAGAAGAAAGTCCACTATTATATAGACATATACCTTGAGATTTCTATGTTTGAAACTTCGGGGCTGTTATTGGAGAGGTTATTTCTAAAACCATATGGAATTGTAAATTATAAAAATCAAAACACATGGATTTTGAAATAACATGTTTTATCCTTGGATTTGAATCCTTCTATTTTACACTTTCAAGTCCATACAAATCCATTTAAAACATACTGTGGATTTTGAAATCCAAAAACAAATCATTAAATGAATAACATGGGATTTTAACAAGTATTTGTAAATCATAGAACCAATAACACATAATTTTGATAAGTATTTTAAAATCAATGATTGAATAACACATTATTTTTGTTTGGATTTCCAAATCCATTAAAATCATAGAACCACTAACCCCCTCGAACATATTTTTCTATCTTAACCTATGAATGAATGGATGATGACAAACAAACAGACTTAGGTTAAGATGATCAGATGGTATGCACGGTGTTTCAATACCCTTATGTAGTTGTAGCATAAAGGATGTCAATCCATAAAGAGTGTGATATGTAAGCAGTCAAGACATGATCTATGCATTCAAGTTAAGCCAAATATCAAGTTGATTTGTTTCTAACAACCTAATGACAGAAATGTAAATGCAGAAGATTAAAATAACTTAAAGAAGTACTAAGCAGAAATTAAACTAGTAAACAAATGCAATAAACAAGACTAACCATAATTAACTAATAAGCAGGAGTAAACAAGAGCAAACTAGATAAAAGCAGAGCATAAATAAGAAAATAAACTAGAGCTCGAGTAGCACTCGGTCGAGTGCATGGTCGAGTGGGGGGTCGAGTGGATCATAACAGATGAACAAAAGCAATTCCAAACAACTTAAAACATAACAGAATGCAACGAAACAAGACTAGATGCAATAAAAGACAATCAAATAACAAAGTAGGCTTCTAGAGATGGATTCATGGGATGGTATTGAACTGTGGCTACCTAAACTCGTTAACATACCTCAAACAAATAAGAGCTATCCCTAGAAAATGATCCTCTAATACTTGTTAATCCATTTTCATGACAATAACAATCAAGCTTACATACTCCTAGACCTAGTTCTCACTAGCTATTACATATAAAAGCAGGCATTAAAGTTCCAGATCATCATTTGTCAAAAACCATCCTATACAACCAATCTCTTGGGATAGGCACAGTAATCTCTAGCATTAGTTTTATCTAGCAACTTAAACATTAGTATGGTGCTAAGCAACTTAAGATCTGTTCTTACCCTCTCAGATATAAGAACAGCATAAAGCTTACTTAATCTAGAAGAGATACTTAAACAATCAAGCTTAACTAGTCTAAGTAACCACAGCCCTAAACCATCCTAATCCATCTCCAGAACCGTATCTCACTACTCATATGAACAGATCATGATCATAGTAAACATAAACCCAGAAAATGATGAAACAAGCATGATAAGCAAGATGAGATGATGAACAACAACTTAATATAAAGAAGCAAACTCAGATTCTCAACAGCCAGAAAGCTATAAAGATTACAAACTAAGAAAATCATGGAAAAAGCAAGAACAAAAGTAGATAATGATGCAATAAAGTAAATAAATCCCCTCTTTGCGGCCACAGGGTACAAGGAATATATACAGTGAGAGAAGGAAACCCTGATTTGGCTAGCTGACAAAATAGAAAGTCGGCTGCAAGTGCTCGACCATGTGCTCGGTCGAGTGCATGGTCAAGTGGTTGGTCCGTCACATATTGAGCTTCTTGGAAACAGCTTAGAGGACACCTAATCTGGAAGAGATCTATTAAATTAAAGCTTAAACAACCTAAACAAACTAAGTTCTCAACCAACCTAACTCATCCTTAAGAATCTACCTTAGATCTAGTAAATGAGATTAAAGAACACAAACCCAAAAAATGATGAAACAGAAATAATCAGAAAGATAATGATGAAATAAGCAAATTTGTAGAAGAAATCAAATGAAAATACTTAAAGGATCAAAAGCTATGAAAATTACAATTTTTTGTGGCTAGACCTAAAAAACGAGATTGTTCTGTGGCTAGAAGTGAGAAGTCTATTTATAGGAAAGTAGGAAAGCCCTAGTTAGCTAGAAAAAAATATAGAGAGACGTTGGAAAGTGCTCGACCATGTGCTCGGTCGAGTGAATGATCGAGTTGTTTGTCAAGTAGGTTCAGTCGTCGATATGGTATGATATCTGTTCAGTAAAACAGAGATAACTATGCAAATAAATATGCAAGTGCACTGCCAATTCTATCATAATGCATAAACTGAGAATAAAAGACATTAATGTGCTAAAACTTACTCTAAGTAATGCAAAACAGGAGATAAATGCATGCTAAAAGATGGTAAAATATAGAGTTATCACTATGCATCTAAACATACTCCACTCAATAGGATTGCATTCCCAATTTCCCTAACGGCTTCCTTTGCTGCTGTCTCCCATTAAGTTGTCTCTTTGATAATTTCCTCTCTAAGAGCATATGGCAGCAAGAACTTAAGAGGGGGGGGGGGGCTTTCCGGTTAGATATACACTATGTAAGTGCTTCTAATTGAACGTTAAGTGCTGCTCTGAATTTTTCCTCCAATTCCCCTTCCTTGGTTGCAGGAGGTTGTGGTCGATCTGACATTTGGATGTCTACTCGATGGTCTATCTGATCATGATCATCGGGTATGGCTTCAGGTTCATAATCGAGTAATGCGTCAGTCGGAAATTCCCGAGTTGGTGCTCGAATGGCTTCTCGATCAGGGTGATCGTGTGGCTGATCGGGTTGATACTCGGATAAGTAGTGTTGTTGCCCATAGATCCAACTATGATTCATATCCTCCCCTTCTAGATCTTTGTTGCTGATAATTTTCTAATTTACATGTTTTAGACACCCCTTTTGTCCATAATTTGCATTATATATACCCTAACCTTAGCATTTTTAGGTCCTTTAGTGTAGGAACTTGCATTTACGCCATTTAGGGTTCTGCATTGTTGCATTTGTGCATTTTGGATGAAAACAGGTGCTTAAGAGCCTAAAATGGAAAAAAAACAAGGTCAAATTCGAGCATATACCTGAAGGAGCAATTGTGCAAGAAGAACAGTCTGAACCTCAACCCGATCAAAGAGGATCTAAAAGCAGGAAGAACAACCCGAAGACCTTGTTTTTAATTGATATACACTATGTGAGTGCTTCTAATTGAACATTAAGTGCTGCTCTAAATTTTTCCTCCAATTCCCCTTTATCGGTTGCAGGAGGTTGTGGTCGATCTAACATTTGGACGTCTACTCAATGGTCTATCCGATCATGATCATCGGGTATGGCTTCAGGTTCAGAATCGAGTAATCCGTCAGTCGGAAATTTCCGAGTTGGTGCTCGAATGGCTTCTCGATCAGGGTGATCGTGTGGCTGATCGGGTTGATACTCGGATAAGTAGAGTTGTTGCCCATAGATCCAACTATGATTCATATCCTCCCCTTCCAGATCTTTGCTGTTGATAACTTTCTAATTTACATGTTTAAGACACCCCGTTTGTCCATATTTTGCATTATATATACCCTAACCTTAGCATTTTTAGGTCCTTTAGTGTAGGAATTTGCATTTACGCCATTTAGGGTGCTGCATTGTTGCATTTGTGCATTTTAGATGAAAACAGGTGCTTAAGAGCCTAAAATAGAAAAAACAAGGTCAAATTCGAGCATATACCCGAAGGAGCAACTGTGCAAGAAGAACAGTCTGAACCTCAACCCGATCAAAGAGGATCTAAGAGCATGGAGAACAACCCGAAGACCTACCCAAGGAGCTACCCAACTTGAACCTTGTGTGTCGCCTCGAGCAGACCCTCGGGCCGGACTGAGCAGCTAGGTTAAAAGGGTTTCCATATATAAACCCCCCCCTCTTCTTCTTTTCGCCCTAGCAATTGTAAGGGGGGGGGGGCTTTCCGGTTAGATATACACTATGTAAGTGCTTCTAATTAAATGTTAAGTGTTGCTCTGAATTTTTCCTCCAATTTCCCTTCCTCGGTTGCAGGAGGTTGTGGTCGATCTGACATTTGGACGTCTACTCAATGGTCTATCTGATCATGATCATCGGGTATGGCTTCAGGTTCAGAATTGAGTAATGCATCAGTCGGAAATTCCCGAGTTGGTGCTCGAATGGCTTCTCGATCAGGGTGATCGTGTGGCTGATCGGGTTTATACTCGGATAAGTAGTTTTGTTGCCAATAGATCCAACTATTATTCATATCCTCCCCTTCCAGATCTTTGCTGTTGATAACTTTCTAATTTAAATGTTTTAGACACCCCTTTTGTCAATATTTTGCATTATATATACCCTAACCTTAGCATTTTTAGGTCCTTTAGTGTAGGAATTTGCATTTACGCCATTTAGGGTGCTGCATTGTTGCATTTGTGCATTTTGGATGAAAACAGGTGCTTAAGAGCCTAAAATGGAAAAAAAAACAAGGTCAAATTCGAGCATATACCCGAAGGAGCAATTGTGCAAGAAGAACAGTCTGAACCACAACCCGATAAAAGAGGATCTAAGAGCGGGAAGAACAACCCGAAGACCTACCCAAGGAGCTACCCAACTTGAACCTTGTGCGTCGCCTCGAGCAGACCCTCGGGCAGGACTGAGCAGCTAAGTTAAAAGGGTTTCCATATATAAACCCCCCCTCTTCTTCCTTTCGCCTAGCAATTGTAAGGGGAGGGGGGGGGCTTTCCGGTTAGATATACACTATGTAAGTGCTTCTAATTAAATGTTAAGTGTTGCTCTGAATTTTTCCTCCAATTTCCCTTCCTCGGTTGCAGGAGGTTGTGGTCGATCTGACATTTGGACGTCTACTCAATGGTCTATCTGATCATGATCATCGGGTATGGCTTCAGGTTCAGAATTGAGTAATGCGTCAGTCGGAAATTCCCGAGTTGGTGCTCGAATGGCTTCTCGATCAGGGTGATCGTGTGGCTGATCGGGTTGATACTCGGATAAGTAGTGTTGTTGCCCATAGATCCAACTATGATTCATATCCTCCCCTTCTAGATCTTTGTTGCTGATAATTTTCTAATTTACATGTTTTAGACACCCCTTTTGTCCATAATTTGCATTATATATACCCTAACCTTAGCATTTTTAGGTCCTTTAGTGTAGGAATTTGCATTTCCGCCATTTAAGGTGCTGCATTGTTGCATTTGTGCATATTAGATGAAATCAGGTGCTTAATAGCCTAAAATGGAAAAAAACAAGGTCAAATTCGAGCATATACCCGAAGGAGCAATTGTGCAAGAGGAACAGTCTGAACCGCAACCCGATCAAAGAGGATCTAAGAGCAGGAAGAAAAACCTGAACACCTAACCAAGGAGCTACCCAACTTGAACCTTGTGTGTCGCCTCGAGCAGACCCTTGGGCAGGACTGAGCAACTAGGGTAAAAAGGTTTCCATATCCCCCTCTACCTCCTTTCGCCCTAGCAATTGTAAGGGGGGGGGGGACTTTCCGGTTAGATATACACTATGTAAGTGCTTCTAATTGAACGTTAAGTGTTGCTCTGAATTTTTCCTTTAATTCCCCATCCTCGGTTGACGGAGGTTGTGGTCGATCTGACATTTGGACGTCTACTCGATGGTCTATCTGATCATGATCATCGGGTATGGCTTCAGGTTCAGAGTCGAGTAATGCGTTAGTCAGAAATTCCCGAGTTGGTGCTCGAATGGCTTCTCGATCAGGGTGATCGTGTGTCTGATCGGGTTGATACTCGGATAAGTAGTGTTGTTGCCCATAGATCCAACTATGATTCATATCCTCCCCTTCCAGATCTTTGTTGTTGATAACTTTTTAATTTACAAGTTTTAGACACCCCTTTTGTCCATATTTTGCATTATATATACCCTAACCTTAGCATTTTTAGGTCATTTAGTGTAGGAATTTGCATTTACGCCATTTAGGGTGCCGCATTGTTGCATTTGTGCATTTTGGATGAAAACAGGTGCTTAAGAGCCTAAAATGGAAAAAACAAGGTCAAATTCAAGCATATACCCGAAGGAGCAATTGTGCAAGAAGAACAATCTGAACCTCAACCCGATCAAAGAGGATCTAAGAGCAGGAAGAACAATCCGAACACCTACCCAAGGAGCTACCCAACTTGGACCTTGTGCACCGCCTCGAGCAGACCCTTGGGTAGGACTGAGCAGCTAGGTTAAAAGGGTTTCCATATATAAACCCCCCTCTTCTTCCTTTCGCCCTAGCAAATGTAAGGGAGGGGGGCTTTCCGGTTAGATATACACTATGTAAGTGCTTCTAATTGAACGTTAAGTGCTGCTCTGAATTTTTCCTCCAATTCCCCTTCCTCGGTTGCAGGAGGTTGTGGTCGATTTGACATTTGGACGTCGACTCGATGGTCTATCCGATCATGATCATCGGGTATGGCTTCAGGTTCATAATCGAGTAATGCGTCAGTCGGAAATTCCCGAGTTGGTGCTCGAATGGCTTCTCGATCAGGGTGATCGTGTGGCTGATGGGGTTGATACTCGGATAAGTAGTGTTGTTGCCCATAGATCCAACTATGATTCATATCCTCCCCTTCCAGATCTTTGTTGCTGATAATTTTCTAATTTACATGTTTTAGACACCCCTTTTGTCCATATTTTGCATTATATATACCCTAATCTTAGCATTTTTAGGTCCTTTAGTGTAGGAATTTGCATTTACGCCATTTAGGGTGCTGCATTGTTGCATTTGTGCATTTTGGATGAAAACAGGTGCTTAAGAGCCTAAACTAGAAAAAAACAAAGTCAAATCCGAGCATATACCCGAAGGAGCAATTGTGCAAGAAGAACAATCTGAACCTCAACCCGATCAAAGAGGATCTAAGAGCAGGAAGAACAACCTGAAGACCTACCCAAGGAGCTACCCAACTTGAACCTTGTGCACCGCCTCGAGCAAGCCCTCGGGCAGGACTGAGCAGCTAGGTTAAAAGCGTTTCCATATATAAACCCCCCTCTTCTTCCTTTCGCCCTAGCACGCCGCAAACACTCAAACCAGAGAGCGAGTGCTTTTGAGAGAGATCTTGAGCGATTCAAACACTTTTTCCACTTTGTTAGGATTTTTTTTTATTTCTTTTGCATTTCTTTCTAGATTTCGAGTATGTACTCTTGTACTTTTACTCTATTTTCAGTACAATGCAATTTTTGTTTATTTCTGTTTTTATGCTTTCTACTATGAGATCTGAGTAGTGAAATAAAGTTTCTAGGGATGGGATATACAAAGATGTGTTCTTGATCAGTTAGGATGTCTTAGCTTGATTGTTTATTTTATATAAAATTCCTTCTAGAGTTATGTTCTTAATGCTATTTTCAGACCGAGAGGTTGAGACTAAATCTATGTTTGTTTGCCATCCAGAGATGTTGTTGAAATGCTTGAATCAATCAATGCTAGAGATTTACTCACTTAGCCTAAGAGATTAGATGTGTGAGGAGTTTATTGACAATAATGAATCGGTTTGTAATGTCTGTTTGGTCATGTTTCTCCAACGAGAGTTGGGTAGGGGAGTGACTAAGGTTGATTGTTTCTATCACGAGAGTGTTTTAGCGAGATTTAAGAGATTCACTGTCTAGGAAATATTTGCTTGAGGCATGTAGGACATCTCACACTGGTCAGGAACACTTAGGAGTCAATTACCCCATCCTTAGGAGCTTTCGCATCTTGATTGTTTACGTTTTTATTCATAACTCGACCCCTTACCCGAACTGATACTCGATCACCAACTTCGTGTATACCTTCGAGCTGTTCATACTCTTCTTCTTTATCCGATCATCCCACCCGATCTTGTACCCAAATGCTTGCATCGAGTACTTAGGTCATGTGGTTCTTGTTCTTTTATTTACTTTTGCTTATTTTGGGTTGTTAGATAAAACCCGCACTATTGCTTGGCTTGACTTGCATTGTTCAGATCATATCTCATCTGTTAGCAATAAAACCATTTTGATTGATAACCCTTTGCACTACAACTACAAAGAGAATTGATACCCTGGGTGATAATCCTGTTATCAACTGTCCTTAGTAAAGTAGGTAACTACATCATTAACCCATATGGCATGTGCGGTTGCATAGTCCTTTTGGATTCTGAACAGATTTACCTGGTAGTTGGTAAGGCTTCGGAGCTGGTTATGGTACAGTTTGGCCTTCCAGATACCTCAACTTTGTATTCAGAGTGTCATACTTAGCTTTGAGTTTGTTATACCCAGAATCTATCTTGTTGCTCATATCTGCAAACTGTTTGTCGTTGTCCATCGTTTTCGATGCCTGGCCTTGGATGATCTGCTGGATCAAACCTCGTAGGTCAGCCTTATGAGGCGGGTTTGGTGGTCCATGTTGTGGAGGAAAACCGGGTGGTGCCACTTTTTGGTCATAACCACCGGAGTAGTTCTGCTTGGGAGCATAACCTTGATTGTATTATACAAAAAGTTTCTGCGGGGTTTGGTTCCTTTGAACTGTGAATGGGTAGATATGATTTTGAGGATTGGCAACATTTGGGTCGGTTTGTAGTTGTTGTAGCCCTTGTTCTAGCCTCCTTGGTTGTTGATGTAGTGTACATCTTCAAGCTGAATACTCTCCCCATCCTACTGATATTGTTCTTCTTCAGAGACGGAGTTGACGTGTTGCTGCTGGTTTAGAATTAGTTTGTCCAACTTCTCATTGAGGGCTTTCATGTCCCTGTTGTACTTTGCATCGTCGTCACGAGAAGAGCATATGGTGCAATCATAATCTTCATTATAATGCCCATCAAATTGGGCCAAATTCTCCACGAGTGCCCAACCTTCATCAACTTTCTTGTTGAGGAAGTTCCCATTGCTGGTGGTGTCCAACAACATTCGTATCTTAGAGACTATGTCGCGGTAGAGAGTGTTGAGTTGGAAGCATTGCTGAATCCATGATTCGGGCACCGGCCAACATATCCCTTGAAATGTTTCCAAGCTTCACTAAACGTCTAGTTATTGTTCTTTACAAAGCTGAAGATATAATTCTACAGCCTTGCAGTGATGGAGTTGGAGAAGAATTTGATAGTGAGTATGAGATAGTGAGTTATGGAGTTGGGATTATGTTGAGTGAGTATGGGATCAGTTATATGGATATTAAAAACAAAAATGGGTCGGATAGTTTCAGTTAGATGTTATTGAATTATTCATTTGGTTATTGAATTTGTTGGTTTAATGTTTGGTTATTTCGTTTGAATGTAGTTAGTTGGTTAGTAAGTATGAGATCACTAGTTTATTATTATATTACAAAATGGGTCTGATCTTTCATAGACTATGTGAATCTTCTCGTTGTAGAGCTTCAACTCCATCTATGATAAATATCATCAAACCCACGGAAAAAAATACGATAAAAAAATATAATCACACCCTTATTTCTCACTATTTACATTTGGGGCACACAAATAGAATTCGGAATTTAAAGAAATTAGGATTTTGTTTTGTTTTTGAATTAGAAAGTTGTAACTAAACGATGTCGTTTTGACATTTACAAAGACAGTTTAACAATATCATAAGGTCAGTTTTTTTTTTTTTGCGATTTTAACGATATATCTTTTGTCGTCATAAAGGAAATTTGATGTTTTAAAAAAGGTTAAATAAAATATCTTGTTTAAATAAATACTACAATAGTCTAAATTTAAAAATTTGTAATATTAATGATAATTTTGATTTTAAAAACCAAACCTATATTATAAAATAATATAAATATATATGATAAAAATTCTCATATCACACATTAACCTTATGTTATTTATCTCTTGATATATGATATAGCCAACATACCGATCTTTTTTTTGTGTGGAAATTAAGCTGTTTTCAAAGATACGGATCTTTCTTTTGTCCTTTCGTAAAGAGAAATTTAGACATGAAACTTATCCGGACAGAGGTGAAAAGCGTGAACAGACTGGTGTTTGGTTTCCTGAGTTAGTGGCAAATGCGAGCAGTGGTTTCTTTTTGACACGTGGAGCTGTCACAGACCACTACAAACAGATACGCCACTTCAGCTCTATTACTTAGATTTTGCTACCCTTATCTGGAAATAAAAGATGTTTAGGTGCCACATCATTATGCCCAAATATTTGGCGCTCCAAATGAATACACCATAGAAAATAAAGTCGAAAACACGTAAGCCAAAAGAGATCTATCACTTGCCTATGCTTTCTTTACATGTCATATTCACTAGTGTCCACGTTCAGGGAACTCCAGTCCTTTGGATTATCAAATAGTTTGATTATTACATATATACTAGATGGTAATATGTAGTGAAGCGCAAAAAAAATTTGCACAAATGGTAATATTTTTTATTTGATTTATTTTACGTACTTCATAATTTATATATTTAATTTATTTAATTTCAAACTCTTTATTTCAACTATATTCGGTACAATAACTTTAATGACTTACTATTTTTCAATTTAAAATATAATTTTGTAAGTCTATTTTAGTTGGTAAAATAAAAAAATCTATATTTATTCGTTATCTGATTTGTCAATTATAATAATATAGAGTCACACATAAAAAATGAATTACAATGCATGAAAATTATATTAGTGAAAAGTGAAATGAAGTATAACTAATATATCTTTGTCACTAAAACTCATCAAGTTTGGTAAAAAAATCAGAAAATTTGAATATTTATAAGCATCAAATAGTATGACAGGACAATATATTACCTCTCTTACAATACAAAATTAAGTCAATTTTTAATCATTTCATGATATTAAATTATATATATCATATACTCTCAAACTTTAAATTAATTTGTGAATGAACAAAATTTTTTACATATGACAAAATTTCTTTTGTGTTTTAATCAAATTCATAATTTTTATGCTTCCCATTATTATTTAAATCAGTACACAATTAAATAGATAAGGCAATGTTTATTAGACTATTCGATTTAAACTAATTGTAAGATTATTTTTTTTGAAATAAAGGTAAATCAAGTGACGTATTTGTAGGAGGGAACAATTCTATTTAGGATTTTCGCTAATTTAAGCAATTTCGGATTATTTGGGAAATATTTTGTTGTGCTAATTTTCTAAAGTTCTTTTTTAGTTACGAATTTTTATGACTTTAACTTTTTCAAATTGTAAACTCTTTTTAATATTTTCATTCAACTTTAATAAATTGATATTTTAATCAAGAAATGAATAATATGAAATGAAATATATAAGTATTTAACAACATATAAATTTATCTTAGTATTTTCATATTAGTATTCATTAAATATATAGTAAAAATTACAATGGAAAACGTTTTTTATACTTTAAAGAATGAATTTTTGGTATTTTAATGTAAAGATAGAAGTAATACTATTTTTCCTAATTAAATTAGACGTTAGATTTTGTTTTTTTGTGAACCATTAAGCCACAACAAGCCGGCCTATTAGCCAAATCCTTACATCTATAGGGAGCGGGACTCGATTCCTGGTGTGATAGTGTCTTATGCATTAAAGACTTAGCATTGGTCACTACACGAAAGTCACTTCACAGATATTATATTTTATATGATAATTTTGAAACGTTTCCCAAAGTATGTTAGGAAAATAGGTAGACGTTATAGAATTTGAGATATAACAAATTGTTTTAATTTTTTTAGTGAAATTAGAGGCATGAATTATATTTAATATTAACTAATGAGAGTGATTAGCTAAATAGTGTTTTGAGCTCTCTGACGACACCTCATCATAATTTTTAAGAATTTTTCTCTATTAATTTATAGAGAATGACTAAAACTTAAGCGCTTTTCACTAGAATCTATAGTGATAATATAATCTTAGTAAATTAATATTTAATAAACTACTATTTGGATAAATTAATATTTTCGAAAATATTACGAAAATATTTATCACCTCAACGTTAACAATTTATAAAAAGTACTGTAATAGTAATATTTTACTTAATTAAAATATGAAATTATCAATTAATCTTTTTGTACACATTAAATATTAAATTTTCATAATATTAAATATAAGATGTATACACATTTAATTTTGTGTAACATGTGTTTACGATGAAAAGGTAAAGGTTTATATTAATCATGTTTGTTTATATGAGTAAATTTAAAGTAATATTAATCAAACAACAAAAAAACAAAAATAAATTTTTTGAGAATTGTATTTTTCCAATCTTTTTTTTTTAAATATCTCTTCCTCACAACTTTTTAAAATTGCTCTTTAAGTATTGGAGATATATCCAAATACATATCTAAACATACAAAAACTATCTCTATTTGTGTATAAACTTTACAAATATCTTTTACAATTTAAGAACACTTATAAATACACTATAAAATTTTATGAAACCTTGTGATATCTTATAAATGTTTGGGTCTTGATAACATTGTATTTTTTACCCATTTTATATGTGGTCTTATAATGTTTTTGGTATTTGGTATCATTTCAAGGCTAAAAGGAGCATTATCATGTATTTAATCAAGAAGGTTTTACCTCACCAAACAAAAATCAAAGAAGGTTTTTGGAACGTCTCGACCGCTACCTCTTAGTGGGCCTATTGTCCAATCTCAGTCCATGGGCCTACCTTCTTTAATGAACCTGATTACCGTCCCTACAAATTACCACATGATCTTTCCTAGTGTTTTGTCCCCACTCTCACAGTTCCGATAGTCACTTCCCGGAAGGTCACCATCTTGAGACTACTCCAGCTCAAGCACGCTTAACTCTAGATTTCTCTCAGAACCCATGACCGAAAAGATAAGTGCACTTGGTGAGATAGGTGGCCAAATCAATTCTTTTAAACCTCTATGCAAGTCTTTGAAACTGGGGTGTCACAATTCACCCTCACTAATAGATCGCAACGTCCTCGTTGCGCACCAAGACTGTCACCCCCGACGGTGTGAGCCCACACGACTCCACACTCGTCTGGATTCGGCTCAGATATCACTTGTAACCCTCCGACCACCACCTCTTAGTGGACCCCATGTCCAATCCCAGTCCATGGGTCCACGTTCCTTAATGGGTCTCACGTCCTCTCACTAGGCACGTGAGCCTATCTATATCCGACAGTCAGTTTACTACGTTCGGGAGGCTTTAAATACTTGTTATCGTCCCTACAAATCACCACATGATCTGTCCATGTATTTTGTCCTCACTCGGACAGTTCCGACAGTCACTTCCTGTAAGGTCACCCATCATGAGAATACTCCAGCTCAAGCACGCTTAACTCTAGAGTTCTCTCAAGACCTTTGACCGAAAAGATAAGTGCACTTTGGTGACATAGGTGGCTAAGTCAATTATTTTAAACCTCTACGCATGTCTCTCAAACCGGGGTGTCACAGTTTTAAAAAAATTACCTGACCCGTTTATCTATAAACAACCAGAGCATTCCTAACCATTCTAACCAACAACCTAGTATGCTACTAAACGAGGTTCCAACATTAATAAACATAACCAAGACCAACAACACATTAACGAGACCCTAGATCATCCTCCTCCTCATCGTCATGCTTCCACACCACATACCTGCACCCCACAAACAACAATTGAGATGTGTAGGTATTATCACAAATACTTAGTGAGGCACTTCTCCTATCTACTGAGCGATACACGTAAGCAACTGAGAAACCAACGTTTAACAAACTACAAACAAACACAAACAAACCAAGAAACAAGTACCAGCTGCCTGCTGAAGTGGTTGATGTCGACCGACACTGGTCCTTGATGTTGACCAACACTACCCCTCAGTGTCGACCGACACTGCCCCTTAATGTCGATCGACACTCCTCCTTGATGTCAATCGACACTGACTCTGCAGACTCATTCTACTCGAACCCGAAAGTCGAAAAACCGTTTTCCATCTCCTCCTAATCATCTGAAACTCACCCAAAAGCGCTGAAAACTCATGGGAACCACAATCCAACCAAAAGCATACAAGAAAACATCACAAACAGCCATAAATGAAGCAAAACAAAGGATTCTAAGGCTTAGATCAGCCATGATCATGCACTCACCTCTTTTAAAGAAAGTTTCTGACCCAAACTGACAAATCCAACACTTAGAAGGCTTCTCCTTCATTTCTAGCACCAGATCTCCACTCCAGAAGAACATGTCCCACCAAACCAGCTTAGAAAGAGAAAATTATTAGTTCTGCCATACACAGTACCAAAGTTTTTCCCCAATGCCATTTCTGATAAAGTCTTTCCCCACCTGCCACAGCCCAATATCTAAAATACCATTATATCATTCTCTTTTTTAACCCAAAACTAATTAATTGCTTTTGTTTTTCTTTTTACGGGAGTTGAAAGGCAAACTTTTTTCCCAGATCTCAATTTTTTTTTTTTGTTGCAAATCTCAGATCTCTTATTCTAACTTAAGGCTTCTCATCTTCTACCATCTCAGTTGCCATACACAGCGGTTTTGCAATCCTCTGTGCTCATCTTCTTCCATTTCAGTTGCTCTCTACGGTGGTGCTGCTAACCTCCATACTCATCTTCTTCCATCTCAGTCAATTTGTACGGCGGTGCAAACCTCCATAGTGTTCTATAATATTCACCTCGCTTGGTTGGGGATGACAGCTTGCATAGGTGAATAACATATTACATCCACTGCTCGGTCGTAAGATTCTGTATGTGCGTCACCTGCAGAGGTAGACCAAGTTTTAAGTTATTGATGGACAAATGTTGTTAACCATGCCGATATGGTTCACCAAGGAGATCGAAGGACAAAATATGGTTCACTAACTTGTTCGAGCGTATAATCCAGTCCAACGGAGGCACAATAAGATCGGTTTGTGGCAGCAAGCTTACAGGGTGGAAAAATGGTTTCATGTTATTGATGGACAAGTATCGTCAACCAAGCGGATATGGTCCATTAAGAGAACGAATGATATAATTGGGATGGAAAAGTGTTGTCAACCAATTGGATAATGTCTACTAAAAAAAGCGAAGGACATAAATGTGGTGGACAAAAACCTTTTGAGCGTTAAATCTAGTCCACTAAAAGCACAATAAGATCGATACATGCGTCGTCAGACCTGGAGGTGGACAAGTAGAGTCCAACCAAGTGGATCTAGTCCACTTCAGAGGTCGAAGGAAAAATTGGACATGGACTAAACATGAATGTGCGTTGATCTGGTCCACTAGAAGTTCTACAAGTATGTGTTTTGTGCCACAAAATTAACGCTACTCGTCTGATTTTTTTTTTTGCTTAAATCATCTCTTTCTTTAAAAGGGTAGAAACGTCTTTTCATCATATGGCATAAAAAGAGAAAGTGGCATTTCTAAAAAGAAAAACTAAAAGTGGCATTTCTCACAACTTTAGTTTTAAAAGTGGCATTTCTCACTAAATCCGGATAGGGTGTTTTTGTGTTGTGATGCAAAATCCTATGTTTTATTTAACATGTTTTTCTTTGAATGGATCCAACTGTTTTGCTTAAGTATTTTTGTTTAATTTGTAAACATTTTACTTAAGTAATAAAACGAGAGATTTTCATATATATATTTGGACAAGTGGAAATGGTACGGTCTAGTCCGGACCAGCACAACGTCGCCTGCGTTCCAAGGGTTAAAAACCCTAAGGGACGTACGTAGCGGGTAGGCGGCTGCCAGTGGACTGGCTGGGGAGCCTAATTCGTTGGTGGAACCTCGACCAGATCGCGGGCAGTTGTCCTCTCGTAACGTCTTCCGGGCTACTATGCGGTTTGTCCAGCCGGTGGGACGGTTCAGGGGCCTTACAACGGTGGTATCAAAGCGCGTTTAAAATCTCGTGTACACTTGGGCTTTTCAATTGGTTTTACCAAGTAAAAGATTCACACATATCAATTTGAAACCGGTTATTGCTTGTTTAGTTTTAAGAGAGTAGTAGAATAAACTAGCAATTGCCTTGTTTTGGTGCAGAATTCTTCAGGCGGCGTGAATGACAGTAATGGTCCAGGGGGACAAGGTCCAGGGCAGGAGGAGCCGAGTTACCATAATGGTTATTTTTCGACGTAGACGGAAAGTACCCATGCCACCATAGACCCGGATAGTTGGAGTCTTGAGGGGTTGATTGATGGTTATGAGCAGGATGAGAAAGTGAATGATGGTTTGAATGACCAGGCAACTTCAAGTGAGTTAGAAGTACCGAGCCAGATCCAAATTATTATAGATGGACGTGGCCTAACCGTGATAGTTGCGGATACGGTGCCGGAGGAAGAAAGGAAAGGGAATAGGAATCAAGTCCTGGATATGTTATCAAACATTATGGAGGACTCGGATGACAAGGGACATGCCGGAGTCGAGACCAATGTTGGGGTCGAGACCAACGCCAGAGTTGGAACCAATGTGAGTGCGGATGGAGCTGAGGGTGATGGGGACCCTATTTCGAGTTATAGTGACCAGGAGGAGTACTTGAAAGTCATGGAGATCTTGTCTAGTGATGAGGAGGGCATACCAACCATCATAGTTGAAGTTTAAAGAAGACCAATGGAGGAAGCTCAATCTGAGCCAGTGGCGGTACCGGTACCAGTACCAGATCTTGATGAGTCAATGGCTGACCCAATATCAAGGGCAAGCCTAGTTTGTGATGGACCAGACCAGAGTGCTGAAGCACAAGAAATGGAGAACTAAATATATGTAGCAAGGAGAATGGGCCAATAGGATCCGATGCTACTCGAAGTTGAGATAAACAATGATGCCTTGATGAGATGTTTGAGAGTGGTCGAGACAGAGCCAGAGGATGAGCATGAGGGTATGGCCGGCGCAGAACCCGAGAGCTATCCCATACCAATAGCCAAAGTGGATCCAAGCCAAGATCAAGAACAAGAGGATGAGAACGAGAACACGGAGGGTGGTACAAGAGAAGTCGAGGGTGAACCCAAAGAGGATCATGATATAACCACCGGAAGTGAACCTAGAAGGGACCAAGAGATGGTACATGACCCAGAACCAAGAGGTGACCAAGTGGAAGTAGTGGGCCAGGAACTAAAGGACTCCATGATGGATTTGGTTAAGAAGTTAGCCGGGGAAGGCCATCTAAGAAATGACGTTGTCCGATTGGAACACGGACAAGGAAGTGAAAAGCGGTCAAAGTAATTGAACGATATCATAGAACCAACAAGCCGTGAGGAGATGCGACCCTTGAGGGGAATGCCGAGGACTAGAGTTCAGGCCAAGAAGAGAGTGACCAATCCTTCTCGAGTACAATTGAGAAACACGGCCTATTGTGTGGCGTGTGGAGAGAACGAACACCGAGTCCTATATTGTTGGAGGGCAAACCTGTACACTCCAGGTCTGGGAGATCTTGTGGTATGTATGGAGTGTCGTGCATTTGGGCACCAAGGACACAATTGCCCGAACAGATTGAGAGTGATCGGGAGGACACTCGAATTAGTTGAGGCGAGACAAAGGAAATTGGTGATAAAAAAAGGAGAAGAGAGAATTTTCTCGGAGGCAAACTTGAGGGAAGGTCGAAACGATTGATCCAGGAAGGACAATCCGATTGGGAAAGAGAGAATGCTACAGAAAATTTTGGGAAAAGCTAAAATGATTGATCTGGGAGGGACAATAAAGTTGGGAAAATAAGGATGAGGCTAAGTTATGGGCAAGAGACAGAGCCATACCAAGAGAGTGGTGTGAGAATCGAAATGGCGTATTAGTCTGACGAAAGAATCGACTAAGTACGAAAAAGAGGATGCAAAAAAAATTAATAATAATAATGGAGGAGAAGGAGCGCAAGGTAAACGCTTTACCAAGTGGCAAGAACCAAGTAGGGTTCCATTGAACCAACTTGAAAGGGTGAATGGAGAAGTTCACATCAAGTCACGAGTACGACTAAGAAATGCGAATAAATGCTCAAGATGATCAGGGAAGATTAGTGAAGGTTCCGGAGACAAATGGTGAAAGTAAAATGTACCGGACAGGGACGATACAATAACAAAGATCGAGGAGTATGAAGACGGATCTAGGAGGATTGCATACGCTGGTTATGTTGAAAAAACAATAACCTAGAGAAGTATGGATTAAAGAAAATTATGTAAGAATGGAGATGTAGAAGCTTTTGATTGACGCCAGTCGATCGAGTTAATGTTCCAACGGTGATGTCAACGGTGGTCACGGAAACATTCGGAGGAAAACACAGTTGACAATAAGTTATGGACATCACAGAGAGAATGATCGAGACATTAGAATTCGAGGACGAATTCTTTTCAGGGGGGTAAAATGTAGTGATCTGTATCAATGAGTATGGACTGGACAAGGAAACTCGATAGAAGAACTCGGAAAAGGTTCGGAAAGATGGAGAAAGAAAAATCTCGAGGAACGACCGAGTAAACTTGTGGAGCAAGTCACCAAGTCTCGAAATGGCCAAAAGTCGTAGAACCGAAGCGAACCATGGGACATCGAGGGCGTTCGACGTTAGATGATTGGGGATGTTGGTAAAAAGTTTAAAGGAAGGATAAGGAGAAGGTTTAAGTCTCCTTCGTCCAGCATGTGAGATACACGTGCCACATGCAGCCAAGATTAAAAAAAAAAGGCAAAATCCATACGAAAAAGGAGACATTTGTCGCCACACTTTTACAACCTGCCTAGCCCAAGAGTTCGACCAAGGATCTTATAAATAGCCCTCTTTGCTCTCATTTTCGACCAAAAACCTCTCAAAGACACCAAAACTATACAAAATTTCTTAGAGTAAAACCAAGAGATTTTTTAGCAAGAAAGAGGAAGAAGAAAAAGTCTCGCCGGAGGTATAAGCTAAAGAACAAGGGGAAGTACTGTCAGATCGGTGTTGGTGTGGTGAAGATCAATCTGGACAAGTTCTTTCCAAAACCAAGGTGAGTTGTGGTTTGTTGGTTGTGGGAGATGCATGAGCTTTCTAGCTCTTGCATCAGCCCTTGTGTGTTGCATGTTGCATTTTTTTTCCTTGGTGCATGTAGATCTAGTGAGATTACATGAAGACAAGAAGTGTTAACGGGGTTGAATGCATTCTTGGGGGAGAAGTGCATGAAGTCTAAAAGAAAATATTTATAAAAAAAAAAACAGCTGCAAGTGTGAAAGGTCTTGCATGCGTGATTTTGGAGGTTTTGGGATCATTTGATCGGTGAAAATTTTTTTACAAATCAGCTGCAAGAATGAAGGCCTTGCATGTGTGATTTTGGGGGTTTTGGGATCATTTTCATCGGTGGAAAAATTAGTAAGAATTTTTCTTACTTTAAAATTGGATTTGGGGGTCATGCATAAACTTAGTAAGAATTGTTTTCCCTTAGTTTATTCACAAATTTTGCATCTTTTGCTATCCATTTAGGCCATTATTGTGTAGCTTTATGACTAATCATGCATTAGAATATAGTTTCATAGCATTTGCATCTTTTCATGCATAAACAGGTGATTTTGGAGCTTAAGGAGCATGGAAGCAATGCTGAGGAGAAGTAAAACAATCCTGAGGAGAAAACAAGAAAGTTAAGGCTGTAGAATCAAGGTCCGGAGTCCAACTCGACCGCACACTCGACCACCACTCGACCGTGTGCTGAGAAGGACTCGACCGAGCACTGGTCGAGTTGACCGAGCCGTTGACTGCTTTGACTTTTTGTATTTTTAGGGCTTCCACCTCACCTCCTATATTAGGCCCTTGTACCTGCAGCCACCAGAGGAGTCCAGCTTTTTAGAGAGTCTAAAACCTAGTTTTTACCTTTTTTAGATTTTATTCCTTTTGCACTTTCTTTTATTTTAGTTTTTGTACTTGTTTAAGAAAGAAAGACTAGATTCTTGTATTTTGTTTGTTTCATAACTTTCAAAATATTAAGATTTCGAGTTTTATTTCTTCATCAATATTGTAGATCTCTGTTTCATCTTTCTAATGATGCAAGTTTCAATATTTTCTGGGTTTTTGACATATTTCACCATGTGTTCTTGTGAGTAGTTTGCTTAGGACCTTGAGGATGGGTTAGGTTGGGTTGATCTTGTGGTTTATTTGATTTGGTCAAGCTTGATTATTGTAGATCTCTTCTAGGCTAGATGTTCTTAATGTTGATCCTATATCTGGGAAGGTAGGGTTTGATTTCAAGCATCTTAGCATCACACCAATGTCTAAGGAGCATAGATAAGGCTAGATCTAGAGCTTACCATTAGGCTTGCTAAGAGATTAGAAGTCTTGTTTGGTTTGAGATGTATTGCTTAATGCCTTCTTGTGTAGATTCTTTACTTTGTGAGAACAAGTCTAGAAATGCATAGGTTTGATTGTTTCTTGTCATGAGAGTGGATTAAACATGTCTTAGAATAGTATGTCTAGAGATCAGCTCAAAGTTTGCTTGAGATTTGTTGACCAAGTTAGATAACCACAATGATTAGCTCAGCCCATGAATCCCTCCTCAAGGCCTTCTTTGTTTATTAATATCTTAGTCTAAATATCATTGCTTGCTTGTTGTTTGATTAGTTTTTGCATTGCTTTGTTTTTCTTGTGTTGCTCTGTTTTCACGTTTAGTCTAGCTCGACCCTGTACTCGACCTACACTCGGTCGAGTGCTGCTCGAGTTCATCCCCAGAACTTGTGTTTATGATTTGTGATTGTCTTGTTTCATTTCTGTTTCATTTCCATTGCATTCACTTAGTTTTATGTTCATTACTTGTCTTGCATTAGTTCATCAGCATAGTGTCTACTTCTGTTCTAGTTTCATTATAGCTTTAATTTGTCTGTTCTGTTTGCATTTAGTATCTTGTTCTAGTTGTTTTTACTTTCTACATTTCATATCTCATTATAGGATTGTTAGTGACAAACAATCTTTACAATTGGCTTGACTTAGACTCATATGCACATCTTGATTGTTCACAAACACTCAGATTGGATTGACACCTCTTATACTACAATTGCATAAGGGGAATTGAAACACCCTGACTTCTATTCATTCCATACATCATCATTCCATACATCATTCATTCACCACACCACAAAGAAAGTCAGTTTCAATTTGGCGTCGTTGCCCATTTGAGTGTGTTTTGTGACATTTAGGATCATTATTAGTCTAAGATTAAGTTCGTTTAAACACTTGTGAAGTTACTGAACTCGAATCTTCCTTTGCTTGGCTGTTTTGTGTTTCAGGTACCCACTCGACCACCTACTCGACCACCACTCGACCGAGCTGTGATCGAGCACTTGATCGAGCCAGAAGCCGGATCTAAATAGCCATTACTTCCGAGTCGACTCGACCACCCACTCGAGCCTGCGCTCGACCGTGTACCTGTTCGAGTCTGTAGTAGAGTTTGTTGATGCACACAAGGTCAAAAGGCAAAGATAGTCTTCAACAGCCTATTGACAACATCCACAGGCTACAAAAGGGTTTGAGACATAAGCAAGGAAGAGTAGTTCAACAACAACAAGGTCAAGACATCATGCAGCAACCAGCTATCCATGAGCAGAGACCAAGGCACATTGGTGCAGGAGATGCACCCAATACCCACAACCAAAGGGCTGGAATTGTGCCACCTTCAGTAGCAAACAATAACTTTGAGATCAAGAGTGGATTGATCTCAATGATACAAGCCAACAAATTTCATGGGTTGCCAATGGAGGATCCACTAGATCACCTTGATGAGTTTGATAGAATATGTGGACTCACAAAGATCAATGGAGTGAGTGAAGATGGATTCAAATTAAGGCTCTTCCCATTTTCTCTTGGAGACAAAGCTCACCTTTGGGAGAAGACTTTTCCTACTAGAGCTATCACCACATGGGATGCATGCAAGAAAGCTTTTCTGGCCAAGTTCTTCTCCAATGCAAGGACTGCTAGGTTGAGGAATGAAATTTCTGGGTTTGCTCAAAGGAATAATGAGAGCTTTTGTGAAGCTTGGGAGAGGTTTAAAGGATTCCAGACTCAGTGTCCTCACCATGGCTTCAGCAATGAGTCACTTCTAAGCACCTTGTATAGAGGAGTGCTTCCCAAGATAAGAATGCTTCTTGATACAGCCTCTAATGGAAACTTCCTCAACAAGAATGTGGAAGAAGGATGGGAATTAGTTGAGAATCTTGCTCAATCTGATGGCAATTATAATGAGGATTATGATAGGACCATAAGGGGCTCCTCAACTGATCAAGAGGACAAGTATAAGAAGGATTTGAAGATGGTCAATGAGAAACTTGACAAGATACTCCTAAGCCAGTCCAAGTCCATTCACTTCATTGGTGAAGAAGAAGCTCCAGTTCAAGAGGGGGAGCCTGAATTTGCTGAGTTGTGCTACATGCAAAACCAGGGAGGATTCAAAGGCTACAACCAAGGAGGTTTCAAAAATAACAATCTCTCTTATAGGAGCACAAATGTGGCCAACCCTCAAGACCAAGTCTATCCACCTCAACAACCTCAACAGCAACAAAACTACATCCCCAAGCAACAACACCAAGTGTTCCAGCCCCAATTGTGTCCCCCACCAGGGTTTCAGACTAACCAAGGCCAGGAACAAGACTTAAGAGCAATGATGCAACAGTTGTTGATTCGGCAAACACAAGGCAAGATTGAGGAAGCCAAACAGTTTGCTGAATTGAATCAAAGGCTCACATCACAGTACAATGATCTGAACATGAAATTTGAAGGTCTCAACTCCAGAGTGAAGTATATGGAGAGCAACATTGCCTCTACTTCAGCTCCTAAACCCAACCAACTCCCTGGAAAAGCTGTTCAAAATCCAAGGGAGTTCACTGCAAAAGCCATTCATATCTCTGATGAGGAAGTCACTGAGGACAGTGAAGTCCAAGTTTGGGGGAATTCATTAGTTACTGAAGCCCCAAGTGACGTTTGTGCAAAGCAACTGGAGTCCGCTATTGCACTCGACCAAGTACTCGAACAGCCACTCGACCGAGTGCATGCTCGAGTGGTCGATCGAGTTGCAGACTCAGAAGATGTCAAGCCTGCTAAGTACATTCCTCCTGCTTACAAGCCACCTCTTCCATTCCCAGGACGTTTCAAAGCACAAAAGATTAAGGAGCTTAGGGAAATCATTGAGAGAAAGGAGATGATGGCTAAGCAACAAGAAGAAGAGAGAGTTTTAAAGGAAGAAGCTATGGTTGAGGAAGTGTTGGCCATACAAGAGATCACCATTGCTTACCAAGAAGAAGAGAGAGGACCTGCCTTGGAACAGTATGATCCATATCCTCTCTACAAAGATTTTTTGCTTGATTTGTCAAAGAAGAAGGCTGAAGCTCAAGATGAGAAGGATCTTGAGGACCTTGGAGGAGTTATCATTCCAATCAAGCTTAAGGATCCATGTCCATTCTATCTGCCTTGCACACTTAGCTATCTTCACTACAACCAATGCCTTTGTGATTTGGGAGCTTCAACAAGTGTGATGCCATACTCCATAGCACAAAAGCTTGGGAGAACTGATTTCAAATCCACCAACCTTCATATATGTCTAGCTGATGGGTCAAACAAGGAGATAGTTGGAAGGTTGGAGAATGTCCCAGTCAAGATAGGGAAGGCAAGGGTTCACACTGATTTTGTGGTGTTGGAGATGGACAAGGAACCTGAAGATCCAATCATTCTTGGAAGGCCATTCCTAGCCACTGTTGGAGCAGTTATTGATGTCAAAGAGGGTCTTGTGACCTTGAACATTGCTGAGGATATAGCCATGAAGTTTAACATCTATAACCCAACCAACCTTCCTACCATTGATGATCAACCTTTTACTATCAAGGACAAAGGAGGTCAAGAAGGTTTAAGTGCTGAAGCAACTCCAAAGGCTAAGCTCTCCTCTCAAGATGATTCTGTGGAAAAGCTTAAGAAGTCAGTTCAAGAGTTGACTAGTATGGTTGAGGATCTCCAAGTTAAGCTGAACAAGAGGTCCTTAAGGAAAGCAAGACCAAGGCTCAAAATCAAGAAGAAATATGGTTTGTGTGTTAAGGGTGAGGAGAACAAGGATCAACTTCACAGTGATCAAGAGGTTCCAAGGAGGATTTCATCACCTCCTTGGTATCTAAACCAAGTCTAAACAGGACACCAAAGTCAAGCTTAGTGACTTTAAACAAGCTCACTAGGGAGGAAGTCCCTAAGGTATCCTTTGTAAATATGGTTTATTTTCCTTGTAGTTTTGATGTGTTTTCTTTTATGTTTGTGGTTGACAGGCCTTTAGGTGAAAATGTAGTTGGGTAAGGAGAGATTTAGACTTGGAGAAGGAGACTCGCAGGCCCACTCGACCTGCCCACGAGAGATACTCGACCGAGCTAGAAAGGAATTAAGGCACATTTGATCTTCAAATCGCTAGAACGATCAAGTGGAGGGAAGAACAAGAAGAAAAATTTTGAAATTTCAAAATTTGGTCAAGGTGCTCGACCGTGTACAGTCGAGTGTGGGGTCGAGTGGCAGCAAAAAGCAGGTCAAAGATTCCTATTTCAAATTTGAATGGTATGGACGCTCCACCCTTGTCTCTTTGTCCCCTTAGCTTCTTTATATAGACCTTGCACGAGATTATACCTCTCACATTCTCTCATTTGCTCAAAACAATTGAATTCAAGTTTTAAAGTCTCTCTCATAGCTTATCTTTTGCTCAAGCTTAGTTCTTTCAAGTTTTTGGGTCACTAACCTATTAACTTTGAGCTTTGAGTCTATTCCCTTCAGTTCTTTTTGAAAAAAAATGTCTTCAAGGATCACTAGGAAGTCTCAACAAACCGCTGCAAACTCCATGGAACGTCATGATGCTAGCCTTGAATCAAGAGGAGAAGCTGGAAGAGCCACTCGACGCCCCACTCGATCATGCACTCGACCGAGTGGCGGTTCGAGCAGCCGGTCGAGCCAGATGCCGTGTCTAAGGAGAGAGAGAGTTGAGGAAGATCCTGAGAGGACTGAAAGTGAGGAGGAAAGGGAGTCAACTCTCAATGAGTTCATGAGGAGACACAAGGCCAAAGGGAAGAGGCCAGCAGTTGAGGTTGAACAAGAGGAGAGTGAGAATGAGAGTGGGAAGAAAGTGAAAATGAAGAGATAGAGGATGATGGAGAAGTTGAGTCTTGTGGGTTGTCAAAGAGACAACTTTATGATGCTTTCATGAGAATGGAGTTCTTAGGGACTAGATATCCACACAAGGAAACCATGGAGAAGCTAGCCATTGGTGAAGATGTGGAGTATCTCTTTGAGAAGAGCAACCTAACCAAGTTTATGGGGCTTTGCATGGAGGGCTACAAAGAAGAGAGTTGTGACTTTCTAGCTACAGCCAAGCTGCACACATATGCAAGGAAGGATGCTGAGTTTGGAGCTGGTCACATTGCTTTCACAATCAAGGGGAAAAGGTATGAACTTTCAATGAAGAAGATAGCCAATGTGTTTGGCTTTGAGGTTGGGAGCAATAGGAGTTTGATGATTCCAAGAGAAGAACTGTATGCTGTGTGGGAAACCATTGGGGACAACAAATACTACTCATCCTCCAACTCCAAGAGCTCAAGGATAAGGAACCCAGTCCTAAGGTACTTCCACAAAGCTCTTGCCAACACCTTCTTTGCTAGGAAGGAAACTGGGAACATTAATGAGGGGGAGCTAAAGATGATTGATTTGGCTCTCAATGGAATCATCTTTCAAGCAAGAAATGGTACCATCATTCTTGGGAGCACTGTGGAGACTGACCTAGCAATGGTGCTCATTGACCACATGATTTACTTGAGAAGTTGGGTAGGCAAGTTGGAGAACAAAGGATCAAGAGGAGCACTAACCATTGGAGGCATCATTACTCCAATCCTACAAGCTGCTAAGGTTCCACTTAGAGGAGAAAGGGTTTCACCAAGATGGATTGACTCTAGCTACCTCACCTCTACTCTCATCCTAGCCAAGGAGATGCATCAAGGGAATCACATTTTCAACTTTGAACTTCCAACACTTGGGAAAAAGCAACTTATTTTGCCTAACCAAGAGCTCACCACCACTCAAGAAGGAGCCAACATTGACTTTTGGCCAGCTGAGGAGCATTTGTTTGATGAGATAGTTCAACCTAGAGTTGATGAAGCAGGAGATGTGCAAATGGCTGATGGGGAGGAGCAATTTTACTTTGAGGATTATGAGCTCAACCCAAGAGATAGTAGAGGAGTGAGGGAGGCTACCAAGAGATTAACTCTTTTGCAAAAATGGAACCAATGGCATGGGAAGAGGTTTGATAAGCTGAAGAAGAAGGTGACCAACATGGCTAAGTCTATCAAGGGCTTAAAGAAGGAGATTGCTGAGTTGAAGAGTGGGAATTCTTCACCTACACCATCAAGCCCTTTTAGGAGGAGTAGCTCAACTAGAGCACTTTCTAGAGTTGTGAACCCTGTGGAACCAGCTAGGACTTCAATGTATGAGCCAAATCAGAGGAAGAGGAGCTCAAGTACCCGAGAACAACCATTTTCAAGGTACTCGACCGGGTCACTCGAGCACCTACTCGACCGAGCACCTCCAATGCACTCGGCCGAGTTCCAGCCCAGATCACCCTATGGCTTCCCACCTCCAGCTGCTTATCCAGGATATCCAGGTTACCCTCCCATCCCACCCCAGTACTTCATGGATCCAGCACTCTACCAGCAGTTCTACCAGCAGCAATGTCAGAATTTTGACACTCGTGGTCCAGCTCGACCCCCCCCCCCCCCACTCGAGCACGTACTCGACCGAGTCCCGGTCGATTCCCATCGTCGAGCTGCCCCAATCTCCACCTCCAAGTCAACAGCAAGACCCCAACTACTCCTATGACAGCATGCAGATGGATGTGGACAACTACTTCCACAATCCCTAAGGTACCACTATCACCTTCACTTGTAGATATCATTGCATTTGATGTTGTGTTTTGTTTTTTGTTTTTACTCTTGAATCCTCAATCAAATTTCTTTCACACAGGGACTGTGTGATTTAAGTTTGGGGGAGGGTTTGAGATAGCATTTGATGTTGTGTTTTGTTTTCTTATTTCAAATTTTTAGCATCATCATGTTAATACTTGCATAGCATCTAAGGCATAGAAAAACCCTAAAAATTTGAAAAATTTTGAAAAAATCTTTATAAAAAAAAGAGTGTTCATGTAGTTTGCACTGCACATTAGGATCTTGTTTAGCATGTTTCATGTAGGATTGTATAGTATTTGCATTAGGGATCTATGATGAGTATTCCCTTGTTAGCTTGTTTATTCACTAGACTAGGATCAATGCCCAAGTTAATAGTACTTTGATGCTAGTTGAGTGGTTAGAAGCATAAGATTGAACCAAGCCTTGAATTCCTACATTGCATTTGGTCTAAATTGAAGCATGTTGAGATTTGAAACCATTTCCTATTTATAAGAACCTAATATTGACTTTAAATTATCAATGTGTGCATTGCCTTAAACTCATGGATACCATATACATATTTGGATCATCTTCTTCCTTTTTACCACTCTTGTTGATCCAAGTAGCTGATTTCCTCATTAAGAATCAGTACCCCTACCCCTAAACCAAACCTTCTTTCAAGCCATGTTTATTCTTGTGTGTGTGAGGCCTTTTTGGGATTGAGCTTGGTAGAAAGTGTTAGGTTTGAACTGACAAGAGTAAAGCCTTGTGTAGTTCTAGTTTGCATTTTTCAAACTAGATAGGACTAGGTGGTTCACTTGTTGGGTTTGGGACTTGGCTATTATGAAAAGAAAAGAGGAAAAAGAGAAAGAAAAGAGGGTAGAGTCTTTAAGAGGAGAATTTGTTTAAATAAAAGTCTAGTGAAAGGATGGGAAGTAAAAAATGTTGAGAATGGTTCTAATTAAAGAAAAGAAAAGAAAGAAAAGGAAAGTCTAGCAAAATGCTTATATATCTTAAGAATAAGAAGAAAAGAGAATCATAGCAAATAAGTAAGAATCCCCCATCCCACTAGAAAGATCAAATAAGAAACATCTCCTAAGACTTGAAAACCAAAAGAGAAAAGGGTGAAAAAGAAGAGAAGAAGTTAAAGGGTAGAACTAGGATCATTTGGGTTTAGATTGCTAGGATAAAACACTTTGGGAGCCTTTGGGTAGACAAGGTTTTATTCTTGTATGTGTCTAGGTGTTCTTACCTTTAGCATTCTTCTAAAGCTCAATCCATT
Source organism: Camelina sativa (assembly GCF_030686135.1). Taxonomy (NCBI): domain Eukaryota; kingdom Viridiplantae; phylum Streptophyta; class Magnoliopsida; order Brassicales; family Brassicaceae; genus Camelina; species Camelina sativa. Next base: position 19,537,802 of record NC_141882.1, on the reverse strand, counting down.
TTCATGAGAGAACCTTGATTTTGATAAGCCCTACTCTAAAAAGAGACCATCATTGTCTCAAAGACTTTATTTCCAAGCCAAATGAGTTTAAGCATTGCATAGAATTGATTCATGTTCTTGATTAATGAATGTTAAAGGAAATGGTTGATTTGAATGCATGTGGATGTCTAAGGCTCAAATCAGTAAAGGTTGTGATATGCTTGTCTAAAGTCTTTAAGTATAGCTCATTCAACTTGCATCATAGTACTAGTAACTTGGACATTGATTCTAGATAGTCTATTTGCAAGCTTTGGGAGCTGAGATCCCACTTTCAAACCTCACCTACCTTCTTTTGTCTTGATTATTTGCTTGAGGGCAAGCAAAGACTAAGTTTGGGGGTGTTGATGTTCATATATTTTACCTTGTTTTCCCTTAGTTTATTCACAACTTTTGCATCTTTTGCTATCCATTTAGGCCATTATTGTATAGCTTTAGGACTAATCATGCATTAGAGTATAGTTGCATAGCATTTGCATCTTTTCATGCATAAAGAGGTGATTTTGGAGCTTAAGGAGCATGGAAGCAATGCTGAGGAGAAGTAAAGCAATCCTGAGGAGAAACAAGAAAGTTAAGGCTGTAGAATCAAGGTCCAGAGTCCAACTCGACCGCACACTCGACCACCACTCGACCGTGTGCTGAGAAGGACTCGACCGAGTGGAGAATGCACGAGAGAAGCCAGCTCGACCAGCCACTCGACCGAGCACTGGTCGAGTTGACCGAACCGTTGACTGCTTTGACTTTTTGTATTTTTAGGGCTTCCACCTCACCTCCTATATAAGGCCCTTGTACCTGCAGCAACCAGAGGAGTCCAGCTTTTTAGAGAGTCTAAAACCTAGTTTTTACCTTTTTTAGATTTTATTCCTTTTGCACTTTCTTTTATTTTAGATTTTGTACTTGTTTAAGAAAGAAAGACTAGATTCTTGTATTTTGTTTGTTTCATAACTTTCAAAATATTAAGATTTCGAGTTTTATTTCTTCATCAATATTGTAGATCTCTGTTTCATCTTTCTAATGATGCAAGTTTCAATATTTTCTGGTTTTTTGACATATTTCACCATGTGTTCTTGTGAGTAGTTTTCTTAGGACCTTGAGGATGGACTAGGCTGGGTTGATCTTGTGGTTTATTTGATTTGGTCAAGCTTGATTATTGTAGATCACTTCTAGGCTAGATGTTCTTAATGCTGATCCTATATCTGAGAAGGTAGGGTTTGATTTCAAGCATCTTAGCATCACACTAATGTCTAAGGAGCATAGATAAGGCTAGATCTAGAGCTTACCATTAGGCTTGCTAAGAGATTAGAAGTCTTGTTTGGTTTGAGATGTATTGCTTAATGCCTGCTTGTGTAGATTCTTTACTTTGTGAGAACAAGTCTAGAAATGCATAGGTTTGATTGTTTCTTGCCATGAGAGTGGATTAAACATGTCTTAGAATAGTATGTCTAGAGATCAGCTCAAAGTTTGCTTGAGATTTGTTGACCAAGTTAGATAACCACAATGATTAGCTCAGCCCATGAATCCCTCCTCAAGGCCTTCTTTGTTTATTAATATCTTAGTCTAAATATCATTGCTTGCTTGTTGTTTGATTAGTTTTTGCATTGCTCTGTTTTTCTTGTGTTGCTCTGTTTTCACGTTTAGTCTAGCTCGACCCTGTACTCGACCTACACTCGGTCGAGTGCTGCTCGAGTTCATCCCCAGAACTTGTGTTTATGATTTGTGATTGTCTTGTTTCATTCCTGTTTCATTTCCATTGCATTCACTTAGTTTTCTGTTCGTTACTTGTCTTGCATTAGTTCATCAGCATAGTGTCTACTTCTGTTCTAGTTTCATTATAGCTTTAATTTGTCTGTTCTGTTTGCATTTAGTATCTTGTTCTAATTGTTTTTACTTTCTGCATTTCATATCTCATTATAGGATTGTTAGTGACAAACAATCTTTACAATTGGCTTGACTTAGACTCATATGCACATCTTGATTGTTCACAAACACTCAGATTGGATTGACACCTCTTATACTACAATTGCATAAGGGGAATTGAAACACCCTGACTTCTATTCATTCCATACATCATCATTCCATACATCATTCATTCACCACACCACAAAGAAAGTCAGTTTCATGCATGTTGTTAAAATAATTTTGCATGTTAGTTTTGGGAAGGTTAAACTCTCGTAGACTTGATGGGAGATCATTCTACGGTATGGGTTATTTTTGGTGAGACCATGCGAGAATCTCCGGGAGGGAAAAAGTTGTGTGCCCAAAAATTGAGAAATATAATCTCATGGATTTGATGGAAGATCAGTCCATTGGAGAGTTATTTTTTTAAGTCATGCGAGAATCTTCGTGAGGAAAAGAGTCGTCGGTGTCCTTAAAATTAGAAATTTAACCTCATGAATTTGATGGAAAATCAGTCCATTGGAGAGTTATTTTTTTTTTGTAAAGTTATGCGAGAATCTCGAGGACAGAAAAAGTTGCATGCATGTGTAACAATTTGGAGAATTAATTTAAAATATTTGGTGAACATTTAAATGTGGGGGTTTAAATGATGGGATGGGTGCATAATTAGAGTTGCATGCATGAGTAGAAAATCTTAGGATGCTTGATTGTTTTCTTGCTTTATATTTGTGTGTGATGCTCTTGCTTGATTGCTTGATTTCTTGCATGTGATGCTTGTTTATCTTGCTTGATTGTGTGGTTGTGTCCTAGTACTTAATTCTTGTCGTCGTTAGACTTAGATTTAAGTGCTTGTCCTATCTAGTCCGCTAGTTAAATGTCTCGGTTCGTAGCTAGAGGTCAATCTCTATTCCCAACATGTGATGTGGATGTCCAGTGAGCTAATCAAGAGGGATCTCACAGAAGGGACATTTTGGTGTCTAGCTAGCTACTAGACCGAAGTGCTGCATGACGATGCAGCCATGAATGCCCGGTTTTTTACGTTGAGGTAACAGTGCGGAGGATATGGGTGAGTCTGGTTGGTTGCCTTTGTGGTATCAAGGCGGAGTGTGTGTTTGGTACGGGACATAGGATCGAGGGGCCCTAGGAGGTTGTGTGTAGCCTTGGGCTTTTGGTTTTTTTCGTCTTAATCGGATCGGCTTATTTGGTTTGTTGCTTACTTGGGTTTTGAGAAATCTTGCCGAATTGGACCGGAAATTTATTCGGTTCGGTGTATTTGGGACTCGGGTTAATCGGATCGGTTTTCTGAGAATTATTGCATTCCTAATTCAAACCGAATCTTCACTACTTCGGTTATTTTTCACCGAAGGAGCCAAAAAAACTGAGCCTAATAAGTGCAAGTATATATCACATCATTACAGACCCATATGCACCCGTGATTTACAAAAGAATGGACCAAAAGCCCTCAGCCTAATAGTTTGATTAAAATTGAATCAATACCAACTCATTGTTTAGGAGGTAAAAGCTATTGAATCAATACCATATCAAGGTTGCATGGTGCATGCTGCTAATCGACATCAAAAAACCACAAAAGAGAGCAGCTACCACTTTACTATTCCCGAGATATGTTAATGCTGCTATTCCACATCAAAAAGTACAAAAAGAGCAGCTTCCTAATTATATTACTACATGTAAACATTAAAAACATAGAAACACAATAAGTAATCCAAGTTCCAACATTCAATAATCTAACTAGTATTTAGAAGACATAAATTGAAATACATAACTTATACCAAGGCAAACAGGAGTCACTGAGTATCATTTTGTGTATTCCAAGAATCTATACAAGAAAAACAATGGTCATAAATAAATAGAATTGTATATAAACAAGAGTAAAAACAAATTGGTTATACACTTATACTAACCAAAGGGATTCAAAGAATGCAACATCATCCAAAATCTGCATCATGGAAGCAACATCAGCTTCTGCTTTATAAGAACCACCTGTAGAATAGTAAAGAGAAATCAGAAGTAAAAAAACAAATCTAAAATAGATATAAATCAGAAGAAAAGGGTTAAACTGATCACCTCAGCCATTGTTGAGTGTGCATCATTACTTCAACCATATAAGGAGTTAAAGAACTCCTATATGAATCCAATACTCAGCCACTAGTACTAAAACTCATTTACTTTAGTTATCCAAATTGAATATCAACAAAATAAATTAGTTAAGCAATAGTTTTTTATAATTAATAAATAAGAATGTTCAATCTGGAATTTTTGTCTGGATATTCAAACTAAAATGGTTTATTATGGTTTCGGTTTAAATTTGGATTTATTTTTGAGTCAAATCTTTTTAATTCATAATTTCAGTAAAACTTCTATAAATTAATACTAACAACACCATGGTATATTATTAACTAGATAAGGGCCTGCACATCGTGTGGGTATTAAAATCGTTAAAAATAATAAATCCTAAATCCTTAACAATTTTTTAAAAATATAAAAATAAATTTTTAGTTAGAAAAAAAAAATCATATTTGTATTTACCTTCATACACTTATTTATATTTTTATATTTTTAATATATTATAACAATTATTACAATAATGTGTATTTACCTTCATACACTTATTTACATTTTTATATTTGTAATATATTATAACAATTATTACAATAATCTAAAGCTAAATTATATCCCACCAAAACTTTTGCCAAATACTCATCATTAAAAATATTATTATTCTCAAATTTCAAAAACGTTTCACAACGTATTACAAAATAATTTACATGCAAAGAATTTATCAAAGCAACATATAATGTAGTAACCACATACAATTTTACTATATGTTTCACCATTAAATATGTCTTTTAAACAAATTAAACAAATTTTATGTTGCTTGGCATAATTATAGTTCTTATAATTACTAAAATTGTTTTGTGACATCATTTCTTTAACCATGAATTTCTTTTACTCCAACTGGTGAAAATTATCTACTCCATTACAATGATTTTATGACCAACCCAATCAAAGTTGCGAAATCGAAAGAAAGTTAATATAACATAATAAAAATAAAAATTTTAATATTATAAGAGAATTTGTTATAAATACCCTTTTTGAGATACCTTTTTTCAAAAATACCCTTTTTTGAACATTTTCATTTTTACCTTCTTTTACACAATTACAATATCTTAAATTTAATTCTTAGAAATATTTTTTTGGTCTGGGTTCTCAATTTTATATTTAGGGTATAGTTTTTATGAGGTAAAGTTTAGTATTTAGGGTTTAGGGTTTAGAATTTAATCATTTTATATATTGAAAAGGAGTATTTTTGAAAATAGACACCATGAAAGGGTATTTTTGAAAAGTGACATAGAAAAAGGGTATTTATGAAAATCCCTCATATTATAATCATGATGGTATATATAGAGCCTTAGATAATTCAGAAATACAAAATCTATAAACAATCCAAACATGATATATGTCATATCATGTTAAGGATCAATGCTTTTTTACTCCTCAAAAGTATCGCATTGTACCAAAGCTACTTAAAATTATGACCTCTTCTGAAACATATCTTTTTGTGAGTTTGGAATACTTATGAATGTATGAATGATGCAATCAGACAATAGACACAAGCTAAAACCAAATATATATGATCAGGTGGAATGCAAGAGGTTTCAGTTACTCTTATGCGGTTGCAGTATAAGAGATGTCAATCCATAATGAGTATGATGCAAGCAGTCAAGATGTAAACACTTATCTAAGTGAAGCCAAATATGAAAATGTTTTTGGTGTAACAGTTCGATGACAAAAATGTAAATGAAGAATGTAAAACTACTAAAATGACAGTTTAAATGCAAGATAATAACTGAAACTAAGACATGCAATGAAACAAGAATGAAACTAGAAAGATGCAAGACATAAAGCAAGAACTGGGAAACGAAATCGAGCAGGCATTCGATCGTATGCTCGATCGAGTACTGGGTCGAGTGGGAAGCTACAAAGAACATAAACAAAACTTAACAATCAAACAGAGCAGGTTGAAAGTAAATCAAACAGAAAGCGAATAACAGTAATCAAATAGAGAAATCAATAAACACAGAAGGTCCCAGGGATGGATTCATGGGCTGGACTTGAGCTATACTAATCTAAAATGACCAACAAACCTCAATCAACAGTGAGCTATCTCTAGACAATGATCTTCCAATACTTGTTAATCCATTCTCATGACAATAACAATCAAGCTTAGATACTCCTAGATCTAGTTCTCACTAGCTATTCCATAAAAAAGCAGGCATAAAGATACAGATCATCACATGTCAAAAACCTTCCTACATAACCAATCTCTTGGGATAGGAACAGTAATCTCTAGCATTAGTATTATCCAGAAGTTTAAACATTGGTATGATGCTAAGCAACCTAGGATCTGTTCTTACCCTCTCAGTTATAAGAACAGCATAGAGCATGCCTAATCTAGAAGAGATATTTAAACAATCATAACTCTCATCCAGCCTAATCCATCCCTAAGATCCTAACACACTACTCAGATGAACAACACATGATGAACAAAATCATAAACCTAGAAATCAATGAAACTTGCATTATTAGAAAGATAAGATGAAGATCTACAACTTTGTTCAAAGAAATAAACTTAGATTCTCAATACCCAAAAAGTTACAGAAGCAACAAGGTATGAAAATCTTAAGAAAGCTTAAAAGTGTTGATGATGTAAACTTAAAAGCTAAAATCCCAAAAAGGATAAAAACTAGGTTTTCTGATATTTTTCCTCTGTAAAGTGGCTTGTCAGCGGCCATAGAGTAGAAAGGGTATATATAGAAAAGTAGGGAAGCCCTAAAATGGCTACAGGACAAAATAGAGAGGCGGCTCGGTTGACTCGACCATGTGCTCGGTCGAGTGCATGGTCGAGTCAGGTCTTCTTCTACTCCTTTCAGTCGGTCGAGTCCCTCTCAGCACACGGTCGAGTGTCTGGTCGAGTGTGGTGGTCGAGTAAACTTCCGGACCTTGATTCTCTTATGCTCTAGCTCCTTTGTCTGCTTCTCTTGATGGCTTCACTCTCCCTCACACTTATCCATGCTCCATTGGGTCTTAAATCACCTGTTTATGCAAGAAAAAATGCAATGGAATGCAAATCTACTGTAATGCATAAACAGCCCTAAAAATACTCAATGATGACCTAACAAGCTAATAAAACATGCAAAATGTGTAAATAAACTAAGGTAAGACAAGGTAAAATATGTGAACATCAACACCCTCAAACTTAGTCTTTGCTTGCCCTCAAGCAAACAAACAAGTTATGAGTAGGAAAGTGAGGTTTGAAAGTGGGATCTCAGAACCTTAGACATGCTAATAGACTAGCTAGAATCAATGTCCGAGTTACTAGTGAATGAGCTGTACTTTAAGATTTTAGACAAACCTTTCACAACCTTAACTGATTCAAGCTTTGGACTTCTATATGCATTCAAATCAACCATTTCCTTTAACATTCATTAAACAAGAACATGAATCAGATTATGCAGTGCTTAAACTCATTTGGGTTGGTAATAAGGGTTTAGAAACAATAATGGTCTCTGTTTTGAGTGGGGCTTATCAATAACAAGGGTTCTCTTGCAAAAAGTGGATTGAGCTCTAGAAAAAGGCTAAAGGCAAGATCACTTAGACACATACAAGAACAGAACCTTGTCTACCCAAAGGTATCTAAAGTGTTTGTTCCTAATCATTCTAAATCCATGATGTCCTATTTCTACCCTTTAACTTCATCTTTTCTCTTTTTCCCTTTTTCTCTTTGTTTTTCTGTCCTAGGAGGGGTTTCTTACGTGATTTCTCTTAGTGGAATGGGGTTTCTTTCTTATTTGCTAAGATTCTTACTCTTACTTGTTTCCCAAGTCATATAGCTTTTCACTAGACTATTCTTTTCTTTGACCAGAACCTTACTTAGAACTTTTAATGCTCCCATTCTTTCATTTAGAGTTTGAATTTTCTTTAAAACAATTCCCTCCTAAGGACTTTACCCTTTTCTTTCTCTTTTCCCTCTTTTCTTTTCTTTTTGAACTCACCAAGGCCCAAACCCAGAATTTAAACCACCTAGTCCTATCTAGTTTGAAAAATGAAAACTAGAACTACACAAGGTTTTATTCCTGTCAGTTCAACCTAACACTTTCTACCAAGCTCAATCCCAAAATAAGCCTCACACACACAAGATTTAACAAGGCTTGAAAGAAAGGTTGGTTAAGGGTATGGGAAAACTGATTCAATGATGAAATCAGCTACTTGGATCAACAAGAGTGGTGAAAATGGGAAAAGATGATCTAAATATGTATAAAGTATCCATGAGTTTAAAGCAATGCACAAACTGATAATTAAAAGTCAATATTAGGTTCTTATAAATAGGAAATGGTTTCATATCACAACATGCTTTAGTTTAGACAGAATGCAATATAGGAATTCTAGACTTGGTTCAATCTTATGTTTCCAACTACTCAACTATCATCAAAGTACTATTAACTTGGACATTGATCCTAGTTTAGTGAATTCAAGCAAGTTACCAAGGCTAAACTCATCATAGATCCTTAATGCAAATATGAATGAGTCTTATATGAAAAGTTTTCAAATTTTTTGGTTTTTCTATGCCTTAGATGAAATACAAATTCTAATATGATAATGCTAAAAATTTGAACTAAGAAAATAGAAAACAATGAAAAATGTCATCTCAAACCCTCCTCCAAACTTAAATTACACAGTCCCTTGTGTAATAGAAATTTGAAAGAGGATTCAAGACTTAAAATAAAACAAAACAAGAAATGCAATGGTATTTACAATGAGATGGTGATTGTGGTACCTTATGGATTGTTGAAGAAGTTGTCTACAGCATAACTCATGCTGTCATAGGTGTAGTTGGGGTCTTGACTCTGACTTGGAAGTGGAGAAACAGGGTACTCGACTATGGCCATCGGTTGCAACTCGATCGAGTGTAGGGTCGAGCTGGCTGGTCGAGTGGCCTGTTGTAGGTAGAATGGCTGACCTTGGTGCTCATAGTATTGTTGCAGAAGGGTTGGGTCCATTAAGTACTGAGGTGGAAAGGGTGGGTAAGCTGGACCATAGGGATAAGGTGGATAACCTGTTGGAGCTGGGAAGCCATAAGGAGGTATGGGCAGGTGCTCGGTAGAGTACATCAGAGGTGCTTGGTCGAGTGGGTGCTCGAGTGCCTCGGAAACTGAAGTTCTGTGCGGCATGAACCTCTCTCCTTCTGAATTGGCTCATGCAGTGAAGCTTTAGCTGGTATCACCGGGTTTTCAGCTCTGGACAATGTTCTAGTTGAGCTGATCCTCCTCAAAGGTCTTGATGGTGCTGGTGATGAATCTCCACTCTTTAGCTCAGCAATTTCCTTCTTTGAACCCTTTATGGACTTAGCCATCTTACCCATCTTCTTCTTCAATTTATCCACAGTCTTCCCATGCCACTTGTTCCACTTTTGCTTGTCTCTCTAACCCCTCTACTATCTCTTGGTCTTGGTTCATACTCTTCAAAATAAATATGTTCTTTCCCATCGGCCATCTCCATATCTCTAGCTTGATCCTCTCTTACTTGGGTTGTACCATCAAACAAGAATTCAGCAACTGGCCAAAAGTCAATGTTCAGCCCTTCTCTTATGGTGGTGAGTGCTTAATTAGGTAGAACAAGCTGAGTCTTCCCCACTGTTGGATGCTCAAAGTTGAAGAGGTGCTTCCCATGGTGCAACTTCTTTGCTAGAATGAGGGTGGAAGTGAGATATTGGGTGTCTATCCATCTTGGTTTGGCTTTCTCTCCTTGAAGTGGTACATTTGCAGCTACAAGGATTGGAGTGATGATGCCTCCAATGGTTAGAACTCCAGTTGAGTTCCTCTTGTGCAGCTTGCTAACCCAGCTTCTATAATAGATGAATTGGTCAATGAGGACCATAGCCAAATCTGTATCCACACTGCTCCCAAGGATAACAGTCCCATCTCTTGCTTGTGTGATGATTCCTTAGAGTGCTACATCAATCATCTTAAGCTCTCCCTCATTCAAGTTTCCAGTTTCCTTCCTAGCAAAGAATGTATTTGCTAAAGCTTTGTGGAAGTACCTTAGGACTGGACTCCTTATCTTTGAACTCTTGGTCTTAGAAGAAGAATAAAGCTTGTTGTCTCCAATTGTCTCCCAAACAGCAAAAAGTTCTTCCTTGGGTATGACCATGTCCTCTTCACTTCCAACTTCAAACCCATAGAGTGTGGCTAGCTGCTTGAGTGACAGCTCATACTTCTTGCCCTTGATGGTGAAGTCAATGTAACCAGCTCCCATGTCTTGGTCCATGCTTGTGAAGAGATGAAGCTTGGTGGTGGATAGAAATTCACAACTCTCTTCCCTATACCCCTTCAAGCACAAACCCATGAATTTGCTTAGGTTGCATTTCTCAAACAAAAACTCAATATCTTCAGCAATACCCAGCTTCTCCATGGTTTCTTTATGAGGAAATCTTGTTCCTTGGAAGCTCATCTTCATGAAAGCTTCATAGAGTTGGCTTGGAGTTTGGGAACCATATTCTTCTTCCACCTCTTCTTCATCTTCACTTTCATTCTCTTCTTCTTGGTGTTCTTGAGCAGGCCTCTTCCCTTTTGCCTTGTGTCTTCTTATGTGCTCTTCAAGAGTAACCTCCATCTCCTCATCACTCTTTGTCCGCTCTGGATCTTCCTCAACAAGTTGGTTTTTCTTCTTTGAAAAGCCACTCGACCCCTTACTCGAGCTAGCACTCGGTCGTTTGCCCCCTCGAGTACGTGGTCGAGTGCGTTCACCAGTTTCTCTCTGTGTTCCCAAGGATGCATCACGGCGATCCATGAATCGATCAGCAGCCTTCTTTCCTTCAGCTTCACGAATGGCAGCTTGTTGTGATGTCTCTCTAGACCTTGAAGACATTTTGAAAGAGAAATGAAAGAGATAGATTCAAAGCTCAAAGTTAATAGGTTAGTAACCCAAAAGCCGAAAGAACTAAGCTTGAGCAAGAAGATAAAACTTGAGAGAGATTTCTAGCTAGATTTTTAGTGTTTTAAGCCAATGAGAGAGTGTGAATGACTAAAATTGAGTTTGCTCTTTATAAAGAGGCTAAAGAGGACAAGAAGGCAAGAGTGGAGCGTCCATACCATTCAAATTTGAATTGGGAATCTTTGACTCACTTTTGATGTCACTCGACCCCACCACTCTACCCCACGTGGTCGAGTGCTTGACCAAAATTCAAATTTCGAAATTGTTTCTCCATCCACTCGATCGAGCAAAAGAGAAATTGAACCGAGTGGGCCTGGGCCTATAGTCACTCGATCGAGTAACCCTCGTGGGCTGGTCGAGTGGCCCCAAAAGTTCCTTTCTACAAGTTCAATTCTTCCTAAACCCATCTATTCTCTTTAATAAAGGTCTGTCCAACACAAACATAAAAGAAAAATATCAAAACTACAAGGAAAATCAAACTTATGTACAATGATACCTTAGGGATTTCCTCCCTAGTGAGCTTGTTTAAAGTCACTAAGCTTGACTTTTGATGTCTTTTCAGGCTTGGTTTGGAGACCAAGGAGGTGATGAGATTCTCCCTGGTGTATTTTGATCACTGTGAAGCTGATTCTTGATCACTTCACCCTTTAAACTTGAACCTTGTTTCTGCTTAAGCTTGAACCTTGGCCTTGCTTTCTTCAAAGACCTCTTGTTGATCTGAACCCGAAGTTCCTTCACCAAGCTAGTGAACTCTTGAACTGAACCCTTGAGCTTTTCAACTGAATCCTCATCAGAAGAGAACTTAGCCTTTGGAGTTTCCACTTCACTTGAGACCTCATGATCTCTCTTGTCTTTAAGAACAAAAGGTTGGCCTCTAGAAGGCAAGTTGGTTGGGTTGTTGATATCAAATTTCATGATCAGACCCTCAGCTATGTTCAAGGTTATCAATCCTTCCTTAACATCAATTACAGCTCCAACAGTAGCTAGGAATGGTCTTCCTAGGATGATAGGGTCTTCCAACTCCTTATCCATGTCTATAATGAGGAAATCAGTGGGAATTCTGGCTTTTCCTATCTTGATTGGGAAATTCTCCAACTTACCAACCACATCCTTATGTGATCCATCAGCTAGACATAAGTAGAGGTTACTGGACTTGAAGTCACTATGCCCAAGCTTCTGTGCAATGGAGTAGGGCATTACACTGGTAGATGCCCCTAGGTCATACAAGCATTTGTTGACATGCAATTAGCTGAGAGCAAGGCAGATCAAATGGACTTGGGTCTTCAAGTTTGGTTGGAATGATAGCTCCCTCAATTTCCTCAAGATCCTTCTTATCCTGATTCTGAGCCTTCTGCTGAGATATCTCAAGTAGCATGCCTTGGTAGAGAAGATATGGAGCATATTGTTCCAAAGTAGGTCCTATCTCTTCTTCTTTATATTGAATGACAACCTCTTCTTTCAAAGCCATCAATTCCTTCTTTTCAACTATTTCCCTGAGTTCCTTCAGTTTTTGTTCCTTGAAACGCCCTGGGAATGGTAGAGGAGGCTTGTAAGCAGAAGGGATGTAACTAACAGGTTTAACAGCTTCTACGGGATTAGCTCGATCAGTCACTCGATCATGCACTCGATCGTGTGAGTGGTCGAGTACACGGTCGAGTGGTACTCCGTTTTCTGTTTGTTGTGTAAAACCTTCACTCTGAGCTTTGTCTTATGACAAATCCTCCCCAGCTTGAACTTCATTGTCCTCAGTGACAGCTTCCTCATAGAAATGGATTACTTTAGTTGTGAACTCCCTTGGATTTTGAACAGCCTTTCCAGGTAGTTGGTTTGGCTTAGGAGCTGATGTAGAAGCAATGTTACTCTCCATGAACTTGAGTTTAGAATTCAAACTCTCAAACTTAATATTCAGATCATTGTAAGAAGAATCCAGCCTCTGGTTTAACTCAGCCAACTTCTTTGATGTCTCAAGCTGCCCATTTGCTTGTCCAAGTAGCATCTGCTGCATCATAGCTCTTAAATCTACTTCCTGACTCTAGTTAGTCTGAAATCCTGGTGGGGGACACATTGGAGCCTGGAAACTTTGGTTTTGCTGCTTGGGTACATAATTGTTATGTTGCTGGGGTTGTTTGGCTGGATAGACTTGGTCTTGTGGGTTTGCCACATTAGTACTTCTGTACGACAGATTGTTGTTCTTGAACTGGTTGTAAGGCTTGAAACAACCTTAATTATGAACATAACACAACTCAGCCATTTCATTCTCCCCATCTTGAACTGTTGTGTCTTCATCAGCAAGAAAGTGAATGTTTGTCTGTTGACTAAGAAGAATCTTGTCTAACTTGTCATGCACAGTCTTCAAATCTTTCTTGTACTTCTCATCCTGGGCAGGTTCAACAAATCTAACAGTCCCATCATAGTCTTCATTGTAACTCCCATCTGATTGAGCCAAGTTTTCTACCAGTTCCCATCCTTCATCCATATGTTTGTTGAGAAAAATCTCATTTGATGCAGTGTCCAGCAACATTCTGATCTTTCGTAGAACTCCTCTGTACAGTGTGCTAAGTAGGGACTCATTACTAAACTCATGATGAGGACATTGGGTTTGGTAGCCTTTGAATCTTTCCCATGCTTCACAGAAAGTCTCATTATTCTTCTATGCAAAACCAGATATTTCATTCCTCAGTCTAGTAGTCCTTGCATTAGAGAAGAACTTGGCCAGGAAAGCCTTTTTACAGCCATCCCAGGTTGTGATTGCTCCTGTTGGTAAAGTCTTCTCTTACAAGTGAGCTTTGTCTCCAAGTGAAAATGGGAAGAGACTGAGCTTGAAACTGTCTTCACTTACTCCATTAATCTTGGTCAGGCCACAGAGCCTATCAAACTCATCAAGATGGTCTAAGGGATCATCCATAGGCAGACTATGGAACTTGTTTGACTGGATCATAGTAATCAGCCCACTTTTTATCTCAAAATTATTATTTGCTACTGTAGGTGGAACTATTCTTGTCCTTTGTGTGTGGGTGTTTGGAGCATCACCTGCTCCAATCTGTCTTGGTCTCTACATGGGTGGATCCATGAGCAGTTGGTGTTCTTGTTCTTAAAGGATTCTGGTTCTCTGTTGCCTCAAATCTCTTGGTAAACGGTTGATGTGCTCAATGTATCTTTCAAAGTTCTTGTTTCCTTTCGATCTGGTTTACATGTACGGACTCGATCACCTACTCGAACTGACAGACGGTCAAGCACTTGCTCGAGTGAACTTTGGTTGGTGACTCGATCAACCACTCGAACTAACACTTCGTCGAGCACTGGCTCAAGTTGAGGATCGAACTGACTTAAACTAGAAGACTGACTGAATCTGGCTTGGTGACTCGATCGATCACTGGAACGTACAGACGGTCGAGTGCAGGGTCGAGTTGGTACCTGAAACTCAAAAAAACCAAGCAGATGAAGATTCAAATCAGTAATTATCAAGTGTAACAATAGAACTTAATCTTAAACTTGTGTAAATCCTGATTGTCACAAACAACTACTCAAATGGCAACGGCGCCAGATTGAAACATATCTTTTTGTGAGTTTGGAATACTTGTGAATATATGAATGATGCAATCAGACAACAAACACAAGCTAAAACCAAAGATATATGATCAGGTGGAATGCAAGAGGTTTCAATTACTCTTATGCAGTTGCAGTATAAGAGATGTCGATCCATAATGAGTATGATTCAAGCAGTCAAGATGTAAACACTTATCTAAGTTAAGCCAAATATGAAAATGGTTTTGGTGTAATAGTTTGATGACAGAAATGTAAATGCAAAATGTAAAACTACTAAGATGACAGTTTAAATGCAAGATAATAACTGAAACTAAGATATGCAATGAAACAGGAATGAAACTAGAAAAATGCAGGACATAAAGCAAGAACTGGGAAACGGACTCGAGCAGGCACTCGATCGTATGCTCGATCGAGTAATGGGTCAAGTGGGAAGCTACGAAGAATAGAACAAAACTTAACAATCAAACAGAGCAGGTTGAAAGTAAATCAAACAAAAAGCGGATAACAGTAATCAAATAGAGAAATCAATAAACACAGAAGGCCCCAGGGATGGATTCATGGGCTGGACTTGAGCTATACTAATCTAAACTGACCAACAAACCTCAATCAACAGTGAGCTATCTCTAGACAATGATCTTCCAATACTTGTTAATCCATTCTCATGACAATAACAATCAAGCTTAGATACTCCTAGATCTAGTTCTCACTAGCTATTGCATAAAAAAGCAGGCATAAAGATCCAGATCATCACATGTCAAAAACCTTCTTACATAACCAATCTCTTGGGATAGGAACAGTAATCTCTAGCATTAGTATTATCCAGAAGCTTAAACATTGGTATGATGCTAAACAACCTAGGATCTGTTCTTACCCTCTAAGATATAAGAACAACATAGAGCATGCCTAATCTAGAAGAGATATTTAAACAATCAAGCTTGATCAGTCTAAACTACCATAACTCTCATCCAGCCTAATCCATCCCTAAGATCCTAATACACTACTCAGATGAACAACACATGATGAACAAAATCATAAACCTAGAAATCAATGAAACTTGCATTATTAGAAAGATAAGATGAAGATCTACAACTTTGTTCAAAGAATAAACTTAGATTCTCAATACCCAAAAAGTTACAGAAGCAACAAGGTATGAAAATCTCAAGAAAAAGCTTAAAAGTGTTGATGATGAAAACTTAAAAGCTAAAATCCCAATAAAGGTAAAAACTAGGTTTTCTGATATTTTTCCTCTGTAAAGTGGCTTGTCAGCGGCCATAGAGTACAAAGGGCATATATAGAAAAGTAGGGAAGCCCTAAAATGGCTACAAGACAAAATAGAGAAGCTGCTCGGTTGACTCGACCATGTGCTCGGTCGAGTGCATGGTCGAGTCAGGTCTTCTTCTGCTCCTTTCAGTCGGTCGAGTCCCTTTTAGCATACGGTCGAGTGTCTGGTCGAGTGTGGTGGTCGAGTAAACTTCCGGATCTTGATTCTCTTCTGCTCTAACTCCTTTTTCTGCTTCTCTTGATGGCTTCACTCTCCCTCAGCACTTATTCATGCTCCATTGGGTCCTAAATCACATGTTTATGCAAGAAACAATGCAATGCAATGCAAATCTACTCTAATGCATAAACAGCCCTAAAACTACTCAGTGATGACCTAACAAGCTAGTAAAACATGCAAAATGCGTAAATAAACTAAGGTAAGACAAGGTAAAATATGTGAACATCATCTTCTCAAATATTCTCGAATCGTAAGTTCTCAACTTATTTCTACCTCAATCAACAGTTCTCATATATTTTTCTATATAACTGGATTTAAACGGTTTACGAACCAAATTCGATAGAAAACCACATAAATCAGGTTTGAAACCAATTTTAAGACGGTTTAGCGTTCCAACTTCTCAAATCACAAAATAGCTTCTCAATTGTTCTGTCAAGCAGTTCTTAATATAAATAATATGTAAATTTTATGTAGATATAATATTATTTTCTTAATTAGTTGTTCCTATTACTTTTCAAAAATAATAATTCTTTTGACATAACTTATGTTATTTTTTTAGATTTGTTATTCACTATTTCTTGATTAATAATGATATACATGTTTCATGAATTATTATTTTTTTGTTTATAATGTCAAAATCTAATTGAGAAAACACATATAATATAAGGTTAGTGTACAATGTAAATATATTAGTTTTGTTAATTTTTTTTTTTGATTTAGGATTTTGTTTTACAGATATAAAGATGTAATTTTTATGTAAATTCAATGTTATTATCTTAATTAGTTGTTTTGAAAAAAAAAATTTATATGTTATTGTCTTAATATTTTTTTTTGAAAAAAAATTTTTTGAAAAATAATAATTTTTTGACAGATATCAACATCTTATCAGTATAATTAACATGTTTCACGATACTGTTCATGACTAACTTTGAAAAATCAACTTTATATAATAAAATTAATGAAATTATTAAATATATTGATATACTGATTATACCGAAAACTAAAAAGTATATTGATTTATGAAAGTATTAGTTTATTGAGTATTAATTTATAGAGATTATATTGTATTTAAAATCATATAGCAATTTCGACCAAAAAAACAAATCATACCCAAGATATATATATGGTTCCAATTTTGGATTCGAGTATTCTCGGTTAGGAATAGATCGCATCGGTCGGTATCAGATTGGTTAACCCGGATTGAATACCCTTATATATATAATCTCTCGCCTCGGGCTTTCTCTTCTCTACTGGACTGAAACTGAAACACTTTCTCATTCTCTCTCTCTCTCTCTCTTCTGAGCTCGCTCGCTTCCACGGATCGAGAGTTGTGCAAATTCGCATCCTAGGGTTTCTCATTTCTCAAGTTTCATACACATGGCGAGTCTGTGAGCGCAATGGCGGCAAGCTCCGCAGTCTCTCTTCTCGACATCAAACTCGGACGACGATTCGGGGTTGGAACAAGAAGTAATCATGGATTGCGCCTAACGAAGTGGAAAAGGAAACTACTATGGTTCGATGGTGATCAAGCCGGAGCTCCGATTCGAAGATTTAGCTGCGTTGCAGATATGCTCGCACCGATTCGTCGCTCTGGGGGCTGCGAGATGTCTGAGGAACGGCGTTTCGATCAGAAGACGAGTGCCCACGGTGCCGGTATCAAAACTTCTTCATCTGCTGTGCCATTTGCCTCGCCAAAGTAAGTGTAAATGGACTTGATTTTCCCCAATTTAATTTGGTATCCTTGCTTTTGAAGATTCTTGTTTCAATTGAAGAAGGCTTCTGGCTTTGTTTTGTTCAGTATGTTCTTTATTCTTTTCTAGTAAGGCTGGCTTCTTAGGAAGTCTTTGATGTTGTTTATGTGAGTCTTTTTTTTTGTTTTCAAAGTGAAATGACGAGCTCCATAAATTGGTTTGGCTTTGGCAGATCTCGATTTTTGTCAAAGCAAGAAAAGTTCTACCCTCGTTGTACTCCAAGGCTTACTGGCCCTCAGTCCCGTGATACTCCGCCTAAAAGAGGTTAATCTACGTTTTATATGGCTTTATCCGCGTTCCGAGTTATGTTGCTACTTTATATAGATGTCTTACCGTGACGGATACTTCTAACCATGTCATTTTTGATTATTGTAGACACCGGGATTGCTAATGAAAAGGATTGGGGGATCGATTTGTTGAATGAGAATGTCAATGAGTCTGGCACTAATGAAGATGGAAGTAGTTGGTTTAGAGAAAGTGGACAGGACCTGGGAGATAATGGGTACAGATGTAGGTGGACAAGGATGGGTGGTCAATCTCATGATGGCTCTTCTGAGTGGACCGAAACGGTACAAAATCGTTACCCCTAGTGTTAAACTTGACAGACTCCCGTAGCTTTTCTTCTTATTGTGGCCATTGATATTTACCATACCTTACTAGTGCTTGCCTTGTCAGAAAACCGACCGTATGAGTTTAATGAAAAAGAAAGTTTATAGATCTTAAAATACTAGGATTGAATTATTATTGTTCCCTCAGTCTAGTTATCTTGAGGTTATTCTTCGTAACCTCATGGAGTATCAACCCAGGTGGACGTGTTTAATCGGATTTATTGATATCCTTGACAGTGGTGGGAGAAAAGTGACTGGACTGGATACAAAGAATTAGGTATTGTACTCCTATCCTACTCTACTTTAAATTTATTCCGTTATTTTTATTTTTCTGGAAAGATCATACCTGGTTTGATAGGTGGGATGTTTAAATGGTGTTGTTCCCGCATTGAAACTGGTGGAAGTTACCTTTATATTTAGTTTGTTATGCTTCACTTCCTTTCCATTTCCCCTTTTTCACTGGAATTTTGGTACTTCATGATGATTTTTGAGTGTGTCAAGTTCTGTGTTTTCGTTTTTTCATATTCTCACCCCAGTGGAGTGAGCTTTTTGTAGGTGTGGAGAAATCTGGTAAAATTGCTGAGGGGGACTCTTGGTGGGAAACTTGGCAAGAAGTGCTTCATCAAGATGAGTGGAGGTCTATGTTCTAGCATTTCCTTTACCAGTTTTAGCATCTTCACTTTGCTAGATTCTTACAGTCGTCTCATTGTGAAACTGGTTAAATTGCAGTAATCTAGCGAGGATAGAAAGGAGTGCACAAAAGCAAGCAAAATCAGGAACCGAAAATGCTGGTTGGTACGAGAAATGGTAGGTCAATGACAACACAAGTGCTTTTGTTTGAATATTAGGGAACATATGCTGCTAGACTAATAGTATCATTCACTGACAATCAGGTGGGAGAAGTACGATGCTAAAGGATGGACAGAGAAAGGAGCACATAAATATGGTAGACTAAATGAGCAGTCATGGTGGGAAAAGTGGGGAGAACATTATGATGGAAGAGGATCTGTGCTCAAATGGTTTTCACTTCTAACTACTCTGTTTTATTTACAAGTTCTAAACGTTTCGGTCACTGGTTAGTCTATAAGCTCCGAGTGATCCCCAGAAACGGGGATGGGAGTTACTTGAACATTGATCTGTAAGAGATTTGAGATTTTGTTATTGGTGAACCATCCAGGACTGACAAATGGGCTGAGACAGAGTTGGGAACCAAATGGGGTGACAAGTGGGAAGAGAAATTTTTCAGTGGGATAGGTTCACGTCAGGGAGAGACATGGCATGTATCACCTAACAGCGACCGTGAGTTCCTTCTTCTTCTTCTTCCTTGATTTCTCTCATCTCATTTAATACGTTCTGATCCCATGTGACTCGATTATCTTACATGTTTGTAGGTTGGTCAAGAACGTGGGGAGAGGAACACTTTGGAAACGGGTAAGGAATTTTGATTACTGTCTCGGATGTTTGTGCCTTAGTGTATATATTTTACTAAATGAATCCACAACATGATTTCTTTCCCTTTGATGTAAATATTTGTAATATGAAAATGCAACTTTTTCAAATGTAACTGCAAATGCATATATGAGCAGTTGAAACAATGGAGGCCTAATATTATTATGTATGTGATTGCAGAAAGGTTCATAAGTACGGAAAAAGTACAACGGGAGAAAGCTGGGACATAGTGGTGGATGAAGAAACATACTATGAGTAAGAGAGAGAGCTTACATCTAAACATATTATCTAATTTTCTGGTTTATTAATATATCTTTGGATCATGTTTTTGGGGAAGGGCTGAGCCACATTATGGGTGGGCAGATGTCGTAGGTGATTCAACACAGTTGCTCTCGATCCAACCCCGAGAGAGACCTCCAGGTGTCTACCCGAACCTCGAGTTTGGGCCATCTCCGCCTCCTGAGTCCGACCAACCCCCTGATAAACCACTATGACATCGCATCTGTTTGTTTAGCTTATTAGCATAATAGCCTTTTTGTCGTCATTTTTCCATAAATTTAGAATGTTGTGAATTATGAGATGATTCTAATCCATTTTATCCAACGTCCATAACTGAATCTCTCTTCAAGTAGTCCTCTCTCTCACCCTTTAATTTCTATGTATAGAACACATGTCCACATAGGCTGAGTAATTAAAATATCTTGATACATAAGATGATGCACATCAACATGTATCGTATCAAAAATAAGTAAACTCATCTGTTTCTATCATAACAATTAAGCTTTATAATGATTCAGCTTCAGCACCATATTCTAACTGTATTGAGAACAATGAGAAAGATAATATGCATAGTTTTATCACATACAGAGGACAAAACTGGAGGACTTCAACTAAACCACCTCCATAACCAAAAGTATGAATGAGATTCAGAGAAAATTAAACATCATCAGCACCATTCTATAAATTGAAATCAAAGAAGCTGCGGGTACAGACGTTCAGGCCACTTGGGATAAGCACGCTTGTATAAGTTCATGCACACTATGTCATGTTGCTGAACAACTCCATTAAATATGCATTTCATCGCCCCTGCACAGTTCACATATTTTATGTAAAATTATAAAAACAACACTCCGGCTTTTTAATCTCTCCTAATAATAATCCCTTACCATGAGTACCAACTGGCTCCTTCACGCGACCACGACGCCCGCATTTTGACCACACTTCTACAGGCTGACACACAAAAACATTGTTCCATCCGCTTTAGCTTAATGTACGAACTAATACATAAAAAGTTTCAATCAATCAATTCTACTTTTCCCTCTCACCTTGAACCATTTCACATCTTCTGGGTTGTGGAACATATATCTGACTGAAGCTTTCATTTTTGATACTCTCTGAGGATACCTGAACCAAACCATATTTTGAACAGCTTAGAATTACAGCAATTTTTGATATCTCAGTTCCATGTCAGAACATTAGTATCTATGCAAACTAGCATATGTGATTCTACTTGGAAAGAGGAAGGTGATAACTTTACCCAGTTAATATTATCTTCTTTAAAATTATTTTGTTGGGTTCAATGCTTTTCAAGGAACCAAGGGCAGCAACGGCAGGAGCACCTGACCCTTCAGAAATCTTCAGAACTACCAAAGGAAGTGGCGGGAAAGATATTGGGCCGTATATAGAAGCCAACGAGAAACCCCCAGGATGCAGGAATCTCTCCATCTTGTGCTTGTCCGAGCTAAAATTGTCGGTTGAAAATACCGGCCTAGAAATTTCCCCAGACCAATATTATTAAAGATTGCAAGCAAGAAAAGCTACTGCACCAGATAAAGCAGAGAAATAATTTGCTACCTTGCAATAAATTGACGGAATCCGACATGGAACACAAGCTCTTCTTTTGTTTTAAGAGGAGCTTCATAACCATCATACTTCTTTACGCTACAAAGCATAGACATAGGTGATGAGAAGATAGCTGGCACCCAAGATCTCAACAAACAGATATCTAAAGAGTGATTACCTAAAATGCAGAACCGACATCTTGGATTCATGCTGCAAAAGCCCAAATCCTATAATGGGTTTCGTCGTGTTCACAAGCGAGGATAGTTTAGAGGCGGCAACAAGAGGCACTTCTTTAATATGCATCCGTACATATGACCCAGTTGGTACACAATCATCTCTGTCTTCTTCTTCAATCTTCAGGGCTTGCTTGAGCACAAGCTTTTGAGTCCTGGCGACGTTATCAAAAGCAAAAATTCGGGCATAGTCCTGAGGTAAAGACTCCTGCATATGCCAACAAGAAAAAATTAGCAACAAGTTTAATAAAAATAATGAACTTCACATCAAGATCAGTGTTATTACATTT
The DNA here is from genome assembly GCF_030686135.1 of Camelina sativa. NCBI lineage: Eukaryota > Viridiplantae > Streptophyta > Magnoliopsida > Brassicales > Brassicaceae > Camelina > Camelina sativa. Next base: position 19,515,641 of record NC_141882.1, on the reverse strand, counting down.
GGATCCCACGTGGAGGTTCTGAAGGATTTGAGACCCCTGTACTTTGCAAAACGTCTTCTTGCAGGAACATCAATAGGAGTCTCTACTTCATCTGGAAATTCTGACAAATCATAACAGAAATTTTTTATTCAATTTGTGCAATCTCAACGAGCAAAATACAGAAGCGACAAAATCAATAAGCACAAAAGAGATTCAGACACTCTACAAGGACTCATTTGAATATGAACATATATCTAGAACTGATATAGCAAATAACTCCACATAGGAAATAAACACCAACCCTCGTCCTCAGCATGTGCCTCTTTGATTTTCTTGATTTCCTCCTTAATTTGCTCCTCTGTCAAGTCTTCATCGTCCTGTTAATGAGCAGATTGGCTTAAAACTTTACCAAGATACTCAGATGATAATAAAAATACTGTTTCGTTAGTCACAAAAGAGAATTATGTTTACCATCATTTCAGAGTCGTTCTGAGTTGCACTATCAAAATCGCGCACGTTCAGTGATTTTTCATCATCCTCAAAGTCTTGGTCATACCTTCGTTCTTGATTGGAATCCTCTCCTCTATCAAAGACCATACCGTTATCATCGGAATGGCCATCATCAGAATCCTCTTCATCTGTGTCATCCACAATCCAAGCAGCCTGCAAACCAAATCATAACAACCAACATAAGAGGGGTTTAAATTATAACATATCTTTTGGAGAAATTGCACCAGAGGGAAGAATAGTTAAAAAAGGGGTACGAATATCATGTTAAAAAATCATCCAGAAACCTGATATTCTGAAGTCCCTCGCGGCAAATTCCTCTTCTTTAGCTTCCCCTGTTTCTGATTTTTGTCAGCCTCAGCCATTTCTTCCTCTGTTGGCCATGTCTACGCAATGGAAAAATTACACAACAAGTGACTTTCCAGAACAGATAACAAGACAAGCCAGCTGCCCGCTTCTTTAGTAAGAGAACTAATCAGACTTACCTGTTCCCCTGCTAAAGGATCTGGAGTGTTTTCAACTATTAAAGGCTCTTGTTTTATGGGATCAGGAACCAGAGACTTCAATACCTGGTCAAATTAAACACAGGTACAAAAGAATAAACTGAGTTGACAGAGGGAAGGCCGTGAAGATAGCATCATGAAAGCACAATAACATCTTATTTTTCAACTGAGAAAGTAATCGTATCATGATTACAGAAACCATATAAGCTGTTTGTCTATAGCTTTGTTTGAAGGATGTTGTTCTAGCACTAAATTCAAAGTATCTTTTATAATATAATATAGATAGAAGTTTGTCAATATGTCAGAGGAAATATCATATCTACCTCTTCATCATGTGAAGCATCCAACTCCATGGAATTCTGATTCTTCCTTTCATTCAAGGGAATTGGATCCTTCAGCACTTCAATTTTTGAGAATTGAAAATCGCCAACGCCAGAAACATGGACCTAATTTAATATAAATAAATAAAATAATAATAAGGCATCATAGAGAGAGTAGAGTGGCTTGATGAGAACAGAATGGCTGGATTACCAGCTGATTTACAGAAAGTTTGCGAGCACGCAAGTAACCAGAGAAAAGTAGAGTGCACATCCCTGAGCTTTCATCATCCACCACCATCCCAACCTAAATGCACCATTGAAAGTTACAACTTCTGTTCTATGAAACCTTTTTCACATATTCAAAATAGATGTTATGAATATAAGCATAAGGCAAACACCTTCTGAGCCACAACATATGGTCGTTGACTTCGCCAGTGAGGTACAGTAAGCCTTTGTGCCTTGAATAACCACATAAACTGCAAACATTCCCAGAAATATGGATTTTCAAGTAATTAAGGACATTAAAACTATTGAAAATAACTCAGTAAGATAATATAAGAAATCAGTCATTGAAATTTACCTTATGCAACTCATCTCTGGTATCTGCTGGATAAAACTTACAATCCTCAGGAAATTCAGAAGCAATTTGAGAGGCACATATCTTTTTCATCTCATTTTTCTTTTTCAAATCACTGGGTAAATCCTGAAATCATGCAAAACGACCATGAGAAGCTCAACGAAAAGCAAAGTTTGAGAGCTGGTGGCTATGAAAATATAGAGCACGAAGAACATACACGAATCAACACAGTGGTACTTGGTAGACCAATTGATCTAAGCACAGAAAGACACTGACTTCCGAAAGAATCTATGAAGTTAGATTTATTCTCTTCCCATGGAGAGCTTGCAGATGCTACAAAAGCCATCAAATCAGCAACCTATTACCAGTAAAAAAAAAGTCAGTAAGCACCTATGACCAAACTCTGCTCACAGAAAGAACCAACAAATGCAGCAATAATGCACATGCCTTGGCCATTTCCATACATGTCAAAAGATCCCCATAAGGCGCCTTTAACACCTGTGATACATATTCACAGCATTGACCACACAAGGAATTAGTCTTCAGCAGTCAATTCAATACATATAAACCAAACTTAGTACACCACCAACCATCAGAAATGGAATACACATACAGTTGCTCGTAGCTTATACTCAGAAGATGCAACTGTTGAAGAAGCAATTCCAGAACCATCAGAAGCTAGTAACTTTAAAACATCTTCACCAAGTGAATTCAATTCAGCAGAAGCAGAGAGGGGAAACAAGACCTGTCATCATTAGAAAACACAAAACGTAAGGGTTAATTCCAAACAAACACTACGTAAAACCGAGGGCAACAAAAATGTAAAACACTCACGATGACACGAGGAGCACTGTTTAATCCCCCAGATGCTCTCTTCTCCTTCAAAACTGCAGCCCTTTTCTGCTCTCGAAGCATCTTGCCACGCTGAACACGAGCAGCTCTAGCACCTTTAACATAGCTACTATCCGATTTCCCAATCCTGCCACCATCTGATTCCATAAAAACGGATCAATTTTGGGAGAGTTACTCAATCTCTGAAGATTAAAGGAGGCGTAAACGTTAAGGATACCTTTGAGTGAGGTTCTGTGGAGGTTGCGAGAAGATTTAGAGGAGAATCTAGTCTTGTGAGCTTTGTTAACTTGAACTCGAGAGGGTCCCATGGCTTCTTGCTGGATTTGGTGTGACTGTCTGCACAGCGAGAGAGGAGTGCGGCTTTGAGGTTTAAAGTTTAAACCCTAATCTCAATTTTTCAGTTTCTTTTCTTCCTCGGGGTTTCGTGAAGAAGACGAAGGAAATACTGATACGATCGTTGGTTAAAAGAAGATGGGCCTAATGGGCCTGTACATATTTATCACTTCTATTCACATATCTAGCCCATGTAAGAAAGAAGAAAGTAAGGCCGTGTTCTTTTACGAAGTCGTTAAAGGTTGGGGACACCTTATCCCGTTGAAGGTTGTTAAAGGATAGGGACCAGGGTTCGAGAAATATCTGGCGCACTAATAAACTACTGGTGAATTTGGATGAATAGTTTCTGTCAACAGTAAGGGGTTAGGATCGATGCCCTGCACGGCCAGCTTGGGGTCTGTTGGGGCAGCTAACGGGGGCTAATAGGATCCGCAGAACGAGTTGTCACAAATACATTTGTTCTTCATGCGTATGTGAATAAGGACTATTTGTTTTCAAGAGGTAAAGTACCATTTCTAATCACTTGATGAACGTTTTGCCAGCGAGCCATGCTTTGTTCACTCTCTTTACTTTCCTTATAATCTTTAGTTTTGTTCGTAAGAGAGTGAACAGAGCATGAATCGTCTAAATCAACGAAATATATGATCGATCAATCAAAAAGTTTTTTTATGTAGAAACTTCTTTGTCTTCCTTTTTCTTCACTCTAACTCTTCTTCGATTCTCCCTCTATTTCTTTTGATTACGTTAAGCCTCATTCATCACTACACATGCTTTGGGCCTAATTTCAATGGTAAATACAGTTTCTAGGCCATACCAATAAGCAACAAAACTTCTTAGTCAGTCTCGAAGATCGAAATCTGCGTACATGAATTGGGGTTATTGCTTTAATTTTTGGGATGAAATATTGTTTTACTAAATAGATTAAAAAAATTAATAGTTACTTAAAGTCTAATAAGATTTGGTTTTTATTAATAGCATATTTAAAAAGAGTTGGAGATTCAACCGCTCGTTTTGTTACCAACAAGATATGCAATTGAAACAGATAGATGAAACGAATGTGTAGGATATATAGTTAAAAGAGGCGGTTAGAAGTTTAAACGAGGTGGTTGACAACCGCTCAATAATATGTGAGATACAAGGCCCCAAATTATAAAACACACAGTTGGAAATTTTATAACTATTTAATATTTTCTGTTTTCTTTTAAAAAAAATATATTTTCCACTTATAATATTCTCTTAAAGAGTTTTAAAAAAAACTGAATTTTTGTTTATGTTATTTTTCTATAATAATAATTTTATTATTAAACTGCTTGTTACGAATCATAATTATTATTTAACCGCTTGTTTTAACTCAACCACATTTTACTTTCCATCTTTTATAACCATTTTATTTTTAACCACCTTTCAAGGGGCATTTTCAAAAATACCTCATTTTCCACGTTCTTTTTAAAAATACTCCTTCATGTTGACTATTTTTAAAACTACCCATCTTCATATACAAAATGACCAAATTACCCTTTTTTTGAATGACAACAAGAATGTATAGTCACCAAAATCAAAAAACTTTCCCGCCAAAATAAAAAAAAAATCCCCCCAAAAATGAAAAAATTTCCCGCCAAAAATGAAAATTTTCCCGCCAAAATAAAAACAAATTTCTCGCCAAAAATTTTTTTTCCCGCCAAATTTTTGAAATTTATACATTTTAAAAACCTTGTAAACGCTTTTAAAAACTTTGTAAATTCGTTTACAAGGTGTTTAAAAACCTTTTAAAAACCTTATAAAAACCTTGTAAACGTTTTTACAAGGTGTTTAAAAACCTTTTAAAAACCTTGTAAACGTTTTTAAAAACTTTGTAAAAGCGTTTACAAGGTGTTTATAAACTTTTAAAAACCTTGTAAATGCGTTTACAAGGTGTTTAAAAACTTTTAAAAACCTTTTTAAAAACATTTTGAAAACCTTTTAAAAACCTTATAAAAACCATGTAAAAACGTTTAAAAGATGTTTAAAAAACCTTTTAAATACCTTTTAAAACTCTTTTCATCTAAGGGTAAAATGATCATTAAAAATTAAATTAGGGCAAAAATAAAATTGCCAAAAAAGGGGTATTTTTGAAAATGGATATTACAAAAAGAGTATTTTTTAAAAATTATTTTCCTATAATTGTAAAAAATTAACTGCTTCATTTAAACGATGTAACCTATCGAACCCTTTGTCATGTTGATTAACCGTCTTTTGAAACCCATAAAACACTTTATCTAATAGTATTCATGTAATGTTGTAAGCTTAATTTTACAAATCAAATGTTATGGCATCATCGTCGAGAGAATTTATATTGATGCTAGAACATAAAGGGAGACATATGTTGAAGCTACATTTTAGAATCACATAATCAAATTTTTATGTTAGAACCCTAGGATTTCATGTGTTGTGACTTGTGATGTCAACACCGTGGATTCGTATTTGACAACGAAATTGTAAAAACAATGATTTGATATCAAAATCACAAAATTTATGTTTTGGGGCTAACTCGAACATTCAAGAACATCTCTTTGTAAAATAACCTCTTTTAAAAAATTCTCACATACATTAGAATTTTTGTCTTTTACTTCTTTTTTCAAAAACGTCATTTAATTTTTTTACTGTTTTCTACTGTTCACAAAACTTTCCAATCCTCATCAACATTTAATATTTACAACACATGCCATTGAGTCTTTTATTTTTTTTTTTATTTTTTTTTCTTCTTTATTATATGCACCATATAATCTAAATATAAAAATGCTGACTAATTAAAAAAAATTCTAAATTTTTTATAGAAATAAAAAATTTTATGTTTTTTTTCTTTATAATTGGATATGCATTTTGTTTGGTGATTTTATTTGATAATATTAAATATTTTTTACAAATTTTAGATCCGTACACAATATTAAGTGTATTGATGTCTGTGCACACTATTATGTGTACAGATGTTTGTACACATTATTAAGTGTATAGATGAAAATTGTTTAATTCTTAGGGTTTCTAATGTCTGTAGATATGCTTGTACTGCAATGTTTTTATACAAATTACATCTGTAAAGTTAATAATGTGTGCAAACATCTGTACACATAATAATGTGTATAGACATCTGTATACATACTAAGGTATACAAATACAAAAGATTTATATAATATATTTAAAAATTATTAAATAAAGTTCATATCTTATTGTAACGAAAAAAAATGTATTTTTTTGTACCTAAGAATTTTTCTAAAAATAGATTATATTAACAATTATTTGAATAATTATGATTGGAGGGAAAAAAAATTTTAGTTCTTACCCACACACATACCCATTTTTGTCATTTTCTCACCAAACATATGTCCCACCATTTCTCCCTATCTCACAAACTCTCTATTACACAACACCATACTTTTCTAATTTTAGATAGTGAATTAGGGAATCACATGTGTTGTAGCACGGGTTATATTTATTTTTAGTAATTTGTTTTTTTTAATTTTCCTTTTTCTTTCCACAGACATATAATTTTCTTTTTTCTTGGATTATGGACATCTTGGAGGGATAGCTATAACCCCAAATATACAAAAAAAAAACACAAATATACAAATCTATACACTATATAACCCCAAATATACAAATAAACAATATATAAACAAAGAAAATAAGTGAAAATAAAAAACTACATTACAAAAATACAAATTACAAAAAAAGTAACTAACAAAATATATAATCTCGTGCTGTAGCAATAATAATAATAATTTGTGTTTACGAATGTTTAATATCCAAAGTAAACAATAAGAGAAGAACAAATTAAAATAGTAACATTAGACATGACTTATAAACTGATGGAGGTATCATAGTCCTTCATTAACCGCTTCAACATTTATTGTATTTAACCTGTACACCAAAATAGAATAAATATAGAGTTATTAGTATAGATATTATTCAAAAAAAATTATGATTTACCAAATAATTAGGAAATAATTACCGTTCCTTTTCCTAATGGTGATTTTGGAAAACTTCTTTAAAAACAACATTGGTTGTCTTTGTTTGAGGTTTTCTCTCACTATCGTAATTTTTATTTGTTTGACTTTTTACTAAGTAGATAAAGTTGACAAAATAAAAATCTCAGATTTGTTTGAGATTTCACTTTTAAAAGTTTTAAGAGTGAAAATATTAATATTACTTAAATATTTTTTAGACTTAAATATATTATAATATTTAAACTTTCGACGGAGTTCACATATTTATAATAATTTAAACATTCTATAAAAATTTAAAAATTTATAATCTCTTAAACTTTTTTAAAAAATGTAAATATATTATAATATGTTTACTTTTTAAAAGTTTAAATATGCTCAAATATATAACCAAATTAAACTGTTAATTTTGGAGACCTGATAAATCAAGTTTCCTGCTCATTTGTACTCAAAACATATTAGTCATATATTGATAATGATTATGAATCATATTCCAAAATATTTAGTCGATGTGGGATATACAATACACATTTTCTGTAAATTAGTTTACAACTTTACATATATATAATTTCTGCGGTTTTTATTTTTTGCATCTATGCTAATCATAATTAATTACTATAATTTCGTTAAGGAAATATTAAAAAATCTAAACTAAGGGATGATTTGTTTTTATTTAAATGTATTAAGTTGATTTGTTATTTCCGTAAATATCTCACAATATAAAAACAAATCAAATAAGTTTACATATATATACAATTTCGTATTTAATCTATACTATTAAAGCAGAAATACCCACTATACTCAAATTGGACAATCACTTAGTTTTGGTACGTTTTTCATTAAAAATGATTAGAGAATCACTTAATTTAATTAGATTAACATATAGTTTCGAATTGTCTAAAAGACAATGATACCCTCCGCTCAACCACTTATTTACGACCAGGTCGGGACGCGGATCATGTATGACCCGGAAATAGAAGAAAAAAAACTCTCGGATTTGTTTGTACTCCAGGTTTATAATATTCGGATCATGTATGTTATTTGATTCAAGAATAGTTAAGCACACAACCAAACAGAGTTATAATCCCTAGAAATAAGAAAATTGGTATCTGAGTATTTAATGGTTTCAGTAATATTAAATATTAACTACTATCATACTTAATCTCTATAATTATTACGAATAATAATGAGAAATCTTTAATACTTATGGATTGTGACTTTTTTGCTTCCAAAATAATCAATATATTAAATACGAAATTGTATATATATGTAAACTTATTTGATTTGCTTTTATATTGTGAGATATTTACAGAAAAAACAAATAAAGTTAATACAATTAAATAAAACAAATCATCATTTAGTTTAGATTTTTCAATATTTCCTTAACGAAATTATAGTAATTAATTATGAATAGTATAGATGGAAAGAATTAAAAATGCAAAAATTATGTATATGTAAAATTGTAAACTAATTTACAGAAAATGTATACTGTATATCCACATCGACTAAATATTTTGGAATATGGTTCATAATCACTATAAAAATATGACTAATATGTTTTGAGTACAAATGAGCAGGAAGCTTGATTTATCAGGTATCCAAATTTAACAGTTTAATTTGGTTATATATTTGAGAATATTTAAACTTTTAAAAAGTAAACATATTATAATATATTTACGTTTTTAAAAAAAGTTTAAGATATTATATATATATAAGTTTTTATAGAATATTTAAATTATTATAAATATTTGAACTTCGTCTAAAGTTTAAAATATTATAATATATTTAAAGTCTATAATATATTTAATTAATATTAATATTTTTACTCTTAAAAAACCCAATTTTAAAATATAAAAAATGTTTGAGTTAAACCTGTTAAAACATGTTTTTAATCAAACTATAAATTAAATTGTTTTTGTACAATTTTTTTCACTTCGTAATCGTCCCAAAACGCAAATGTGTGTAATTGCGAGATATTTTTAAAGTTGCTTCGTTAATAATCATTTAAAAAGTTGAAATTATCTATATTAAAGCACGAGTACTCATGGACTATTTTTTGGACCATGACTTTGTTTTGGTCTTTAAAATAAAATGTTTAGTAATAAATAATTATTAATACATTAGTATATTATGCCATTAAAATTCTCTAACCATTCAAATTAAATCGGATCTCTTGACATGTCATTTAGTACCTGGTTATTTGATCTGATTTTCTCATCAAACACTATCCGTTGATTCTCAAAATAAAATTATATCTTGGCCACATATTTTTTCATTGGTTTTAATTAAAACCATATATTTTGATTTCCAAATCTTACAAAATGTTTTGATTGCCGAGATTAATTTTAACTGCAAATCTAAAACAATCTTTTGGGATAATCTTACACATAGAATATTTATCTTTTAGTTATAATAAAACAAGAAACAATATATATTTTGCTGAGATTATATATCAAATATTAACTTCTAAATGATAACCTAAATATACCTAAGCTCACTATAAATACAATGGTTTCCTAACCATTGAAATATCTCACACGAAAATTTAACAAGCAACTTCTCATCTTTTGACGACAAACCAAAATAAAGAAAAATTCATCCTCTTACAAAACTACTATTCGATATTGCGCTGTGTCTATCCTCTTACAAAACTACTATCCGATATTGCGAAGTGTCTATTCTCTTACAAAATTACTATCCAATACTGCGGTGTGTCTGTTTTCATGAAAAGCTACATTCTGCAAACTATTTACTCTATTAGGATTTCCAATTTACCGTATAACCCATATACAAATAAATACTATATATACAAATAAAATAAGTCAAAATAAAACAGTACATTACAAAAATACAAATTACAAAAAAGAGTAACTAACAAAATATATAATCTTGTGCTGTAGCATGGGCATCCCCTAGTCTATTGATTATTTTTGAAGCAACAAAGTCACAATTGATAAGTATTAAAGATTTATCATTATTATTAATATTCGTAATAATTATAGGGATTAAGTATGGTAGTAGTTAATATTTGATATTACTAAAGCCATTAAATACTCTGATACCAGTTTCCTTATTTATTGGGATTATACATCTGTTTGGTTGTGTGTTTAACTATTCTTGAATCAAATAATATACAGGGTCCGAAAATTATTAATTTGGAGAACAAACAGATCCGCAAATTTTTTTTCTTCTATTTTCGGGCCAGAGAGGATCCGCATTCCGATCCGGCTAGTTTTAAGTGATCGACCCAAGGGTATAATGGTCATTTAGATAAATCAAAATTATAGGTTAATTTAATTAAATTAAGTGATTCTTTAATCATTTTTAATGAAAAAACTATCAAAACAAAGTCATTGTCTAATTTGAGTTTAGTGAGTACTTCAACTTTAATAGAATAGATGTATTAGTTTTTCAATTAAGTTTCCAAAATGTATTAATTTGCTAACAAACCCTATTTTTAATGATCAATAATGTGTTCAAATGGTATTTTTTGTGAAATGGAGAGTATATATATTTGTATAAAATTTCCAACAATTGACGTGTAATTTTACACAACTATAGGTCCATCACATTAACTTTCAGGAATTTATTATTTCAAGATGAAGAATTGACAAGTACCCTTTTGTATTTATTTTTGTTTATTATATATGTAGTATAAATTAAGAATTTAAGATGCAGCCCTTTTTTCCTATTTAATTATGAAAAATTGGAACCACTTGCTCTTTTTTCCCTATATGTAGTTGTTTAGTTTAGTAGAAAACGAAGGCGTGGCGTTGGAATGATATAGATCAGATGAGTAACCATCATTACTTTGAGTGGGTCGTGAAAAGCTTGATTTATTAATACTGCAGATGTGAATGTGTTATATAATATTATTGCCAAAAAAGTTAACACTTTCTTTTTGAGCACTGGTGTTATTTTGGCACTTGTTAGAATAAGTCCTTCAAAGCCAAAACATTTTTCTTAATTTAAATAGGGGCTCCGTATTTGGAATCAGATTTAATTTTAAGGTTAAAGAAATAAGTATCACTGTATACAGTATACTCTAATGTTCTTTTCTACAAAATATTGTGAATGTGAATTTGTTAACTCTTGATGTAACATTTAATGTGTAATAAAACTGAAAGAAATATGCATGTTCAACTTTCTAGATTGTTAAATCTTGTTTGGGTTCGATAGGCCGCACATATCACAAAATGATGGTTGGTTATCGTTAATCTTGTTTGTTTTCGGCCATCTTTTAGGGAAAAAAACCTATGAATAAAACTATTAATTGTAATGTTTCATATAATGTTATTTTTTGTTTTATATAGTTTGTATGATCTGAGTTTTATTATTTCGTCATTTAGCCTTAGAAATTCAGAATGGTCCTAGCTAGCGGTAGTTATTACATAAATGGAATAATACAGAAAAAATAATCGAAGTTGGTACATACTAGAAGTTTGAACGAAGGTGACGAAGCAAAAAGATTGCAATAAGTGTCGCAACTAGCAAATGACGACCAACTACCATCTTTATTTTTATTGGGCTAGACAATGCAAACTTAAAAGCTGATTTAAGTTAAAAACGAATGCTCACAAATCCAATTTGTAGATTTGATTTCTTTACGCAATAAGTGACTGCATATTTCAATTTTAACAAAAAGAAAAATTGAAAAAATTTAAATCATATTTCAATTTTAATTTTAACTCAATTAACAAGATTACTATAAATCATTAGGTTATAATTTATATACAAATATCATTTGTTTTATTTTGTGTTCAATAGTCTTTTTATATGTTAAAAATGCTTGTTTAACTTGTTTCTTAACTGGCAATGATAAATATCATAGTGTAAATGGAATGAGCTCCGAAGCAAATAGAATTGGCTCCACAGACGGAATTATGTTTGAATTAATGTGTCCGATGTGGACCTCACGTTATATCACACTCTCATCATTACGGGCACTTCCTACCAACCCCTTAAACACACCCTCCTGGCTCAATGTCACCATCATTTATTTATGTTCATTTTTTTTTTTTGGGTAAGTTCATTTTTCAGCAAAATATGACAACCTTCAAAATTTACTACTAAAATCAAATATATTACAAAATATATAATTTTTGTCAAAAAATATTAAACAAAAACCCAAACTTTTGAATTAGAAACTTTCAAAAATAACTGGAGCCACCACCAATATTCTTATTTCAGATTTTGGCAAAGTTAACGGTAAGTTGCACACTTTAATCACCTGTATCATTTCGAACAAAAATGCTCAAAATAAAACTATAATCTAGGTAACAAAAATACAAGACTGTAATCTGATTAGCAACAATATACCAATCTAGTTGGCTCTATTGAGAGGAAAAATATTAACTAAAAAAATATAAAAAATGGCAGAATACAGTACATGTAGTTTATTCTCCTCCATTTTGTATTTGTTTTCATATGTCTATTTTCACTTTTATAAAAACTTTTCATTTTTGTAATTTCGATTACAATTTATTTTTTCTATCTTTTAAAATCCATTTTCCTTATTTTTCTTTGAACTATAATGTTTTTGTAACACCCGTAACCAGTTTATAGATTTTTGGTATGGGTATTTTTGGTATTGTTTTCAAATATAGACACATCACTAAGCTACCCTGGTATTCGGACTTCGTAAACTACAAGGTGTGCTGAGATGTTCCTCACGAACGCCTCGGTGAGCTAAGTGATATGTCACTGGGAGTACCATATGGAACTTGCCAAAAGAAATGCTTAATCTTAAGGAGGTCGTGGAGTTCCCATGCTTGGGCTCTTAAAGCCATACATGTTGGGGAATATTGTACCTCTTCCACCATCTCTCTAGCCAATCCATAACCTGATCTGACCGGATATTTTTCAGACTTTGAATAATGCCATACCATCTGATCTAGCTTAAAGGACTTGCTTATAGTCATACTCCAAACAATATGAATATCCTTCGGATCCATAAATTTTTGAAGAATAAGTAAAAGCCACTTCTTAGTCACCGGTTTAATTAAGTGATTAATCATTAATTTTGGATGCAAAAATCTGCCTCTACCATTAGCGGGTAGAGAATGGTGATTAGGAATCCAAGGATCGCGCCAAACAGAAATACTTCAACTATTTTCCACTAATCACCTTGCACCATTATTAAAAATTTTGTCGCTAGTAAATTGGGATCGCGTCATTCATATATTATTATATGTAAATAGTTGTTTTTAAAAAAGTTATTACAAATTGGGAAATCACCGTTGCTTGGGTGTTTTTCTAATTTATGTAATTAACTAACTAGTAGAAAGGAAAAAAAGTGTAACTAATCTTATCTGTGAAGGTTGCACAAAACTAGCCTCATTAAAAGAGTTGTGGACGCACAAAGTTTACGTGAAGCAATTGTGCGGCAGAGTCAAGTATGTATGTGTTTTCTGGTGGCCATCCCATTTATAGTTCATCTTCTTTTGTTTCTTCTTCTGTTTCATATTTTGTGATATTTCTCATTCAACTGTATTTAGGTACGTCATAACAATGTCCTCAACAAATCAGTGGACGCCCAAGCAACAACCACGCTAGAAAAGATGAGCTAGTGCCACATAACACTTAGGGAGAACAATCCTAATTTAGATATTTTTATTTTAAGATTAGATAAAAAGTATCCCAAGAGACCCGGGGATATATATATTTCATATAGATCATCAGGTGATTTTGGGATAAATTAATTTTTGTTGTTGTACCAAAATTTGTGGATAACAATAATAAAAATTAATTAAAAATAGTGGGTGATTACTGATGTGTATGATAGTGATGATGGAAGGAAGAGATGGAAGGACAAGATGCAAAGAGGTGCACATGACACATATGCACACCCACTCACATTGTTTTTATTTCCCACAATCGTTGGGTTGGTGTTTGAGACGGGTTTCGATTTCCAAAAGTTATATATAATCCAACTCTCTCTACTTTCATACTTAATAATAGTCTAAAATTCAATTTTAAAATTTGTTTCTATATCATCAAACTCACTATATATATAGAGAATAAGAAAAAAAAAACAATGTACGTCTGTCTACTCGTTCCTGTTTTAGAAATCGCTAGGTGCTAGTCGGGCGATTGGGGTGGACCTAGCGCCTAACGAGAAAATCGGAGATTAAACGGGGATTAATCGGGGACTAGTTTTAGGGTTATTTTATTAATTTAATAATAAAATAAAAATATGTAGTTTTAAATATATATAATTCTGTTTATGTTAAAATATAAATATAAAAATAAAATATAAAACTATAGTATTATCTTTAAAAATTACAGTAAACACATAAAACCGTAATTTTAAAAGAAAATTTATGATTTTTATTAAAAGTTTATACGTTAGTTATTGTAAAACATCATAAACTCTTAACTTAAATGTCTAAATAACAAAAAAAAAATTTGATTTATATTTGGCTCTAAAAAAAAATCATTATATACAAAATTAAGCAAAAATAATCATATTATTTATAATCAAATTAGATAGATATAATTTAATAATCGATGCTAAATAGGGATTAGTCACTAATCGAGACGGAGATGGTGGGCCTAGCTATTTTGCAGGGCATAATCGATGCTAGGCGGAGATTTTTAAAAGAGGGCTGGTAGTGATAGGTAGGTCATCTTTGCACACGAAGATGATAAAATGACTAGTCCGCTTTATTTATACAAATTTGTTAAAGATTAATACTAATCTCATACGAAATTCAATTTTTTTTACTTTGTTACCGTGGTTTTGCAAATTGAACTACAAATAACCTTGTCTGGTCAGCGAGGGCATTGTAATGTGCAACGCATGACGTGTTCGATGCTCGAGCAAATAAAACCTTTACTTTGTTTGAAATTCTTGCATGAACAGAAAAAGGAATCCGAATACTAAAAATATATTTTAATATAATGATATGTAAAATGGGTTAATTAATTTTACATTATATATTTATATATGAATTACGAATATGGTATGGTTTTTACATATCTAATAGTCATAAATATATCTCCAGTAATTACATTAAACTATGAGATATCCATAAAATAATAAAAATTATAATATAATAATAAAAATTATCGTTATATTTATTTTAAAAAATTATTTTGATTGAAAAAGTATTATTTATTTTTAATATTGTAATTATATAGTAAATCTACATATATCTTTTTTTTTATCGTCTGGATTTAGTATTTTTTTTTTTTGATGTATATTATCATTTTATATGAGAATTTGTTAGAAATACTTTTTTTGGATCCGAGTTTTCAAAAATACTATTTTTGAGCATTTTTATTTTTACCCTCTTTTACACAATTACAATATGTTAAAATAATTTTTAGAATTTTTTTTATGTTTGGATTCTCTATTTTACATTTAAGATATAATTTTAAGGGGTTAGGGTTTACTAGTTGGAGTTTAAGACTTAGAATTAAGTTATTTTATACATAGAAAAGAGGTATTTTTGAAAATAGATAACATAAAAGGATATTTTTAAAAAGTGATATAGGAAAATGTGTATTTTTGAAAATCCTCTATTTTATATTGTATTTGCATTTTTACTTTGTGAAATATTTAAAGGTATTAACTATTATTTTTAATTGTGAGTAAATAAAATTTATTAATTTACCAACCACATAAATTTAGTTTTACCAACTTGCTAATGTCGAACATTAAAACACATTTTTTTAGACTTAGTTATATATTTTCGTTTTAAAAAATTTAAATCACAACATATGCAGAAAACTATAGATTTATTTATTAGATGTATTATATGATAATTCAAAAGAATTTGTAAATGAATTAAAAGAAAGATGATAGGAGAATCATAATTTAAAATCTTAACAAATTTATTAAAATAAAAATTTGGATACTTAGATATAAAATCTTAAATTTTAAAATTCTGATTGGTTTAAAATTTTTAAAATTAAATAGTAATTTTCTTCTATAATTAATTAGAGAAAGAAAATATTTTATTTTTTGAAATTAATAATCATTTAAAAGGTTTTATTAGTCTAAGATTGAAGTTATATTTTCACCCTTACTTAAAAATTAAACATATTTACCTTAAGACCAATGGTATGACAATGTAATTATTTACCATTTATAATATTAGTTTCATATTTGTAATAATAGGATTATAAATAATATCTTAACAAAAATAGTGAAAATAATGTCTTAGTTAAATATATAATTTTAAATGTTTTTAGATTTACAACCAAAACTAAACATATTTTCAAAACCTAAAAATAAAAAAAGAAAAAAAAATTACTACATTCAATATTCTCATTCAACACCTAAAAATTTTTTTTGTTTCAAAGAAGATAGAAACAAAAATCAGTTTCCGGAGGAACCGCGTAATCCTTTCTCCCAAGTATTACGGAAACGCCCTCTACGACGAAACACGTCAGAGAAAACAAAAAAAAACGAAAGAGAGGGTAAAATAGTAAATTATTAGAACTCTCTCTCACATCCCTAGGACCTGAGATGGCAGAGCTTTGTTGAAGCACACACATAATAATACACACAGACACACTGTGTAATGTGTATATAAATATATATTATAAAACCTCTTTCACACCTTTTGACTCCTCCTCTCTTCCTCTCTTTTGTCTCTCTGTTATTTTCTTCTTCCACGCCCAGTTTCCTTCTGATGAGATTCTTCTAATTGAGATTTTCAGAACCAAAAGGAGATTTACCATATTGCCGACGAAGATTATGAGGATTCTTGTTTTCTCTCTTCTTCTTCTGGAAAGTCCTTTTTTTTTTTTTTTTCTCTATCCATTTGCTTCTCCTCTCTTTTGGCAAATTTGTTTCTGCATTTTTTATTTATTTCAGAGATTTCAATTCGGATTGTAGCATTGATGCACACACTTTTTAGGTTTTTGTATTTTTTTTTTTTTAATTTTTTGGTGAAATCACTCAATCAGTTGATACAACAAATTGTGATTTATCAAGGAAAAAAAGTATTATTCAAATTGTGGAATTCTTTTTGTTGTTGTTAATTCATATTGTGATGATTAACGTATTGATATACAAACTTTTCACCTTTTTGTGTGTTTGAAATTTTTGTAGTTGGATTTTTTTTTTTTTTTTTTGAATTTCTCTGAATTTGATGTTATTGTGGAATTTTTTTTTACCAATGCAGATTCTGTTTGTTGGTTATGGAGTAGAAGCAAAACAATCAGCAGGATATTGTGCTATGTATGACATCTGTGGAGCACGAAGCGACGGGAAAGTACTAAATTGCCCTTTAAACATACCTGCTGTGAAGGTGAGTATGTGTCGTTTGTGTTTTTTTTTTTTTTTTTAAATTTATTGCTCAAGAGATGAAGCCATTTTTGTTGTCGTCGTCTCTCTGGCTACTAATTCCTTCTCTCTCTCTCTCTCTCTCTCTCTCTCTCTCTCTCTCTCTCTCTCTCTCTTCTTCTAGCCTGATGATTTGTTATCTTCCAAGATTCAAAGCTTGTGTCCAACAATCACTGGCAATGTTTGTTGCACAGAGACTCAATTTGATACATTACGTTCACAAGTTCAACAGGTATTATAAATAAATCCAGGCTTTGGATTTTTTTTTTTTTTTTTCATGATTCAAGATTCACTGAAATTTGAAATGTGTGTGTGTGTTTTTTGTCAGGCTATTCCCTTTATTGTAGGTTGTCCAGCATGTTTGAGGAACTTTCTGAATCTTTTCTGTGAACTTACTTGTTCTCCGGATCAGAGTTTGTTTATCAATGTCACTTCTACTACAAAGGTAACAACTTTTTTTTGAATGATGCACCTGTCTGTCTAATTGCTGCTGCAATTTGACCATTGCTGTGTTTTGTTTGGCAGGTCAAGAATAATTCGACTGTAGATGGGATTCAGTACTATATAACTGATGATTTTGGAGCGGGGATGTATGAATCCTGTAAAGATGTGAAATTTGGTAGCTCAAATAGCCGTGCTTTAGACTTTCTCGGAGCCGGTGCAAAGAATTTTAAGGGTAGATATTTTTGTTATATGCCTCAAGGACTAGTTCGATTGAGTTTTTTTTACTTAGCTTAATCTTGGAATAACTGTGATGTCTGTTGTGTCCATCAGAATGGTTTGCATTTATTGGCCAGAAAGCGGGTGTCAATTTGCCAGGCTCACCATATGGGATCGCGTTTTTGCCAGCACCACCTGTATCATCTGGAATGAGGCCTATGAATGTGTCTGCTTATTCATGTGGTGATGATACTCTTGGCTGTTCTTGTGGTGATTGTCCTTCTGCAGCTACTTGCTCCAGTAAAGCGGAACTTCCTACTCAGAAAAAGCATTCTTGTTCAATCAAAATTGGATCACTTGAGGTATATATGGATTCCATATTTTACTAGTGCTTGTGATAATGAATTCTTTGTTTAACATGGTCCTCCTGGTTGGTGGTGAATCATGCAGGCGAAATGTGTTGATTTCATACTAGCCATTTCGTATATTTTATTGGTTTCTCTGTTTCTCGGAGGGGGTTTACTTCACCGAGTAAGGGGTAAGAAGAACACCTCCCCGATGAGACCATTTTCAGAAGCTGGTGGAGAACGAAATGCTAATAATCTGCAAAAACCCGACACTATTCATGCACAGGTATTTTTGTGCTTAGCCTGACCACTACTTCAACTTATGAAGTTTGAGCTGCTGACTAATAATTGGGATGCTCATTGCTTTGTTTTGGTTTCCTCAGATGTTACAAAATACACCACAGAGAAACTGGGCTCAGCTGTCGACAGTGCAAGGACACTTGGCCAATTTTTACAGGTAATTGAAATTCATACACTAGGCTGCCTAGCTTCAAAGTAGGTTTGTTGACATTGTCGGGTTTTCTGTTTCCAGGAAGTATGGGATTTGGGTAGCAAGACACCCAACTCTTGTTTTGTGTTTGTCAATCTCTATAGTTCTTCTACTTTGTGTGGGCTTGATCCGATTCAAAGTGGAGACACGGCCTGATAAGGTAGCTATTTGAATTTTTTTCCCTCTTGCTTATTGTTTTTACAATGCTATGCTATTTGCAACCATATTTGACCTTTCCGGACAATGTTTATATAAATTTTTTTCATACTGTATATTGCAGCTATGGGTAGGACCAGGGAGCAGAGCTGCTGAAGAGAAACAATTCTTTGACACCCATCTTTCTCCTTTCTATAGAATTGAACAGGTTTCCCCATTTCTATCAACTTGTCTCTGTCACTAAAAGTTCTTGTGGCGCTGGGTTGTGCAGCATTTGTTTTTCATATGGGTATCAAACATTCAAACTTCTCTTAATCAGCTTCCTTTTCACATTGTTTTGGAAATTTATGCAGCTAATACTAGCAACAGTTCCAAAATTTCCTCATGAAAAGGCGCCTGAGATTTTGACAGATGACAATATTAAGTTACTTTTTGACATACAAAAGAAGGTATTTGCTTTCTCGTTTTCCATCATTTTAAATCCATCTGATCACCCACATAATGTTTTTCTGCACTGGACATGTAAAAAGTTGTTTAATATGGTAGGTTGATGGACTTCGGGCAAATCACGCAGGTTCTATGGTTTCTCTGACAGATATTTGCATGAAACCCCTTGCAGAGGATTGTGCCACACAGAGTGTTCTGCAGGTTGCACTCCTTTCTTTTTATAGTACTATGAGTTTAGCTTTTCCTCAATAGACCAGTAGTCCCTAACGTATCTGGTGGATTTTTTTGCTTCTGGATGCAGTATTTCAAAATGAAACCAGAAAATTATGAGGACTTTGGAGGCGTCGATCATGTTAAATATTGCTTTGAGGTAACTGGCGAATTGATATACTATTTCATTTTTCTCATTGTAATTTCTCCGTGACTGCACTCCACATTTTTAGCCTATTTTTGTTTCATGTTATTAAGTTTGTGGCAATATTTTTAGATA
The DNA here is from genome assembly GCF_030686135.1 of Camelina sativa. Taxonomy (NCBI): domain Eukaryota; kingdom Viridiplantae; phylum Streptophyta; class Magnoliopsida; order Brassicales; family Brassicaceae; genus Camelina; species Camelina sativa. Next base: position 19,495,706 of record NC_141882.1, on the reverse strand, counting down.
TCTAACCACTTTATAATATGCTCACTACTTTCTTCAGCATTTCACTTCGACAGATTCATGTTTGAGTGCATTTAAGGGTCCCCTTGATCCAACTACTGCACTGGGAGGTTTCGCAGGGAACAGTTTTAGTGAGGTAGTATTCTTCAGTTTGTTAGACTTGCATAGAGCAAGTCCATTCATACGATGAGTATCTAATACCCCTTTAATTGACATGCTTAGGACAGGCTTCTGCTTTTCTTGTGACTTATCCTGTGGACAATGCTGTTAACAATGAAGGCAACAAAACTGAGAAAGCAGTGGCATGGGAGAAAGCCTTTATCCAACTGGCCAAGGTTGGAAATTTCATATTTTTAGTTATTTAATTTCACTAATTTTATGATGTACAAAGCTTCATGCTACCGTTCTTGTTCTTTCTTTTACGTTAGTACTCTTTATATGACAGGATGAATTGTTGCCAATGGCTAAAGCAAAAAATTTAACTCTTTCTTTCTCTTCGGAAAGTTCTATTGAAGAAGAATTGAAAAGAGAAAGCACCGCAGATGTCATAACTATAGCGGTGAGTTTCCTTATTTTGTACCTTCAAGATTCTATGGTCTATGTTATCTTAATATATTTATGCCATCTTTTGCTTCTATTTTTTTGTTTTTTATTTTATTCCTACTCTGTTTGGTTTCTAATGTCTTTCATGTCTTCTATTTCTCCTGTTTCTGTCCTTCAGATAAGTTATCTTGTCATGTTTGCCTATATATCACTCACACTTGGGGATGCACCTCGCTTAAATTCCTTTTACATTACCTCAAAGGTATGATAATGATTAACGGTTAGAATGATCAGAATCATAGTGTTACTCTGAACTTAACGAAGTTTCAAACCTCAAAGGATTTCCTTATACTTTATTCTGAAATGTAACCTTCTTAATTTCAGGTTTTGCTTGGTCTATCTGGTGTGCTTCTTGTCATGCTTTCTGTCCTTGGCTCTGTAGGATTTTTCAGTGCTGTTGGGATGAAATCGACTCTAATCATAATGGAAGTCATACCTTTTCTCGTTTTAGCTGTAAGTCATGTCTGATAAAATTGTTTGCAACTTAAATATGTAACTGATGTTGTTGCAAACGATCTACATCTTGTTCTTATTTTTTCCTTACTTCTACTTGAATTATCTATCGACAGGTCGGTGTTGATAATATGTGCATACTGGTTCATGCTGTCAAGAGACAAGATCAAGAGCTCCCTTTGGAAAGACGAATAAGCAATGCCCTTATGGAAGTTGGACCATCGATTACTCTTGCAAGTTTAGCGGAGATTTTAGCTTTTGCTGTTGGTGCTTTTATTAAAATGCCAGCTGTTCGAGTGTTCTCCATGTTTGCTGGTCAGTAAAACCTTTTCAGTATTTCAGTTTGAATACTTTGATTATCTACCTTCTGGCTTTTTAACTATTCTATATTTCTATGCTTCATGCTTGCAGCATTGGCTGTCCTTTTGGACTTTCTTCTCCAGGTTACTGCTTTTGTTGCTTTGATTGTTTTTGACTTCCAACGGACAGAGAATAGGAGGGTTGATTGCTTCCCATGTATCAAGACATCACAATCATCAGATAGTGGTGACAAAGGTAATCACTTTTGGGTTTTGATATATCACCGAACCTTTTTTTATTGTAGAATTTTGTGAAACTAAAGTTTCATTGGAGTTGCCTGGTATCACTCTCAGGGATTGGTCAGAGAAAAGCTGGCCTTTTGACTCGATATATGAAGGTACTTCATTAATTAACTCATACCACCTAGTACACCATTGGAGATTTGGTTTCTGTTCTACATAATTGAGATTTCCCTTGAAAAGAGAACATTTTACCTTATCCTAGCATGCATTTTATTCTAGGCAATTTTTCAAACTATTTATTTTGAATTTTTTATGCTCCATTCTACACTTCAGGAAATTCATGCACCCATCCTCAGTCATTGGGCAGTCAAAATATTGGTTATTGCCTTCTTCTTTGGCTTAGCAATGGCTGGAATTGTGAGTTGATACATTTTCCGGCCCATAAGAGAAATGTTGTATTGTTCATTTAGCTGTTGAAATAATCATTTTTATTTATCGTGTTCATGGATTATGTAGGCATTGTCCACTCGGATTGAGCCTGGTTTGGAGCAACAAATTGTTCTTCCTCAGGATTCATATCTTCAGGTTTCTATTGAACTTTAATAATGTAAAGTATCAAACCTAGGTTATCTAACAAGTGCCCCTCTTTTCCTTTTAGGGTTACTTCAACAATATATCTACATATCTTCGTATCGGTCCACCTTTATACTTTGTTCTGAAAAATTATAACTACAGGTATCTCACGTTCTGTTTCTCTTAGCTGTAAGCGTTTAGCTAATATAATTTGGTCCATCTTAATCTTATGATTAAAACTCAATTTGCCTCATGTCTCAGCTCAGAATCAAGACAGACAAATCAACTTTGTTCCATTAACAAGTGTGATCCTAACTCTCTTTTGAATGAGGTATATATAGCTTGTACGCCTTTATTTCCGTTTCTCCTCACAATAATCTGGTTAGCTGTCTTTGATATATATCAAGATTTTCTTACTTTGGTAAGCTAACATTCTTAATCTGTTCCACAAGTCAATGTGGAAAAGAATTAATACTTTATATGTCCTCACAAGATTTTAAGACATGGTACTATTAATTTTCACAACTTCTTTAGCTGTTGGCATTGATTGTGTTTCAGTAGTAATCGAATAGGCACATATCTAGCAGAGTATCTATTCTTATTCTCTACGACTGTCTAACATTCATTCTTGTCCATAGATTGCAAGAGCTTCTTTGACTCCAGAACTTAGCTACATAGCTAAGCCAGCTGCTTCATGGCTTGATGACTTTCTTGTGTGGTTATCTCCTGAGGCATTTGGTTGTTGCCGAAAGTTTACAAATGGTACCTTTTGCCCCCCTGATGACCAGGTAGGTATATGTTTTAATTTCACTGCCAAGGTTTTAGAGTCAAGATACTTTAGATGTAGTGGTCCCATATTCTACACACATAGGTGGACTTGAATAAACTGACATGCAGAAGAAAGTAGCTTCAATTATTATAATCATTCTCATTTGTTATAAATGGGACTAATCATTTCATTGTGTTAAAAAGTCACATGGGCATCCCCACTCATAATCTAGCTTTTAATTGGACTTGGTGTAGGGCCTACTATGGGATAGGCTCTTAACACATTCTTACAGATATTGGAAAACTTATTCAAAAGTAGCACATTGTGATTATTCAAAACGTATAAAATATCATACTTATTTATGAGGTCCAAAATATTATGGTAAAACTGTGTCGAGCGATTTATAACTTACTAAAGGCTAATGTTCTCGTACTTTTGTTGCATTTCTAGCCTCCTTGTTGCCCTCCTGATCAAGGCAGCTGTGGCCTAAGTGAAGTATGCAAAGATTGTACCACGGTAATTTATTCAATTAATTCGATTAGTGGGGATGTGTTTGACATCTCTAATGATGACTTGCATAATTTTTTTCTTTTCTGGTTGTCCAGTGCTTCCGTCATGCAGATTTAAGTAGTGACCGCCCATCCACAACCCAATTCAAAGAGAAACTTCCTTGGTTCCTCAGTGCGCTTCCTTCCGCTGATTGTGCTAAAGGTGGTCATGGTGCTTATTCTAGTAGTGTTGATTTGCAAGGTTTCCACACTATCTCCTTTTTCTTTTTTAGTCCACTTAACTGTCATCGATTGTAGCATGGTATTGATTCTCAAATCTGTAATATGTATGTTCTCCTTTCTTACCAGGCTATGAAAATGGTATCATTCAAGCTTCATCGTTCCGCACTTATCATACACCTCTTAACAAGCAGGTACTTTCCCATCTCATAAAATGTAGAGCAACTATTCACGTTTGTTGTTAGTCTCTATTCTTGTGTTAGTTTATACTGAAAGTTAGTTTTCAGGTTGACTATGTTAATTCAATGAGAGCTGCTCAAGAGTTTAGCGCAAAAGTTTCCCGTTCCTTAAAGGTACCATATACTGATCGATGCAAGTCATGATTTCATATTTTGGTATCTACTTGATAAAAAAATGACTAATACTTTTTTCCCCATGGTTTTCCTAATGGAAGCTGATCTAACTTGTCGCAATTTCTTCATCACTATGGTAGTTTCTTTTTATTGAACTTAATGTCTAACTTGTAGTTTATTCTTTTTCAGATGGAGATTTATCCATATTCAGTATTTTATATGTTTTTTGAGCAATATCTTGACATTTGGAAAACTGCATTAATCAACCTCTCCATAGCCATCGGTTAGTAAATCTTATATTCTCAGATCTTAGCTTGAGTTTCTAGTTGGTAGGTCTTGATTCTAACTTTTGACTTTGAGCTGACTTTGAAAGTTTTTTTCTTTTTTTACAGCTGCCGTGTTTGTCGTGTGTTTAATCATCACATGCAGGTATCACTCTAAAGCTCATTCCCACTGGAATATACTCTAAACTTTGTGTAAACATAGTTTTCTTGCTAGATATGGTTTAACCTGATTCTTTTTTCCCTCTGTCTGCTTTCTAACTCAGCTTTTGGAGCTCTGCAATTATTTTGCTGGTGATCGCAATGATCATTATTGATCTCCTGGTACTTTACTCTCTCATTGTTATTAAAAAACCGATCTGTTTCCATACTCTCAGTTTACTAATGTGATACTCGACCAACCCTTGATTTACAACATGCTAGGGAGTTATGGCAGTCTTTCATATCCAGCTAAACGCATTGTCGGTTGTAAATCTAATCATGTCCGTGGGCATAGCGGTAGAGTTTTGTGTACACATAACTCACGCTTTCTCGGTCAGTCCCCCTCTGTCTGTATTAACAGTATTAACAACCAAAATGCTATTTTCATCCTGACGGGAATTTCCAAAATGCTCAGATAAGCTCTGGGGACAGAAACCAACGGATGAAAGAGGCGCTGGGTGGCATGGGAGCTTCAGTTTTCAGGTATTTTGTCTCTCTTCAACTCGATCCATGAACATAGAACATAAAGCAAAGATTCTGTTTCCCTCGGTATAAGCTGATAAACGCTTAGCAAAGCCCATAACTTCCCCACGCGCTTACTTGGGAAGGATCTCACAAACAAGAATTGCTTCCTATTTATTAGAATTGCTTCCTAATACAATCTAATGTCCCTATTTTAACATATGTTCTGTATTTTGAATTATTCTAATATTCGTATCATGTACTGTGGCAGTGGAATTACATTGACTAAGCTAGTTGGGGTGATTGTGCTCGGTTTCTCAAGATCAGAAGTCTTTGTGGTATGTGTTTTTTTTTTTTTTTTTTTTTTTTTAATTCTTTCCTTTCCGTTTCTTATTTGGCTTCTGAATTTGTTTTTGTATCCCCCCCACAGGTCTACTACTTCAAGATGTATCTGGCACTAGTCCTACTTGGTTTCTTGCACGGCCTTGTATTTTTACCAGTAAGTCATATGATCATTCAAACATTCACTCATGTTAGATATTTTTCTTATGTATTATGGACATATTGGTTTGAATGATGAAGGTGTTCTTGAGCATGTTTGGTCCATCACCAAGACACGTACAAGGAGAAAGGCAAGATCATAGGCCTTTGGTTTCATCGCTGCCATAGTTGAATTAAAGTTTTTAGATTTTCTTTTTTTTTTTTTTTAATTTATAGCCATCCATTCGTAGATGATTAAAATTGTTTACCACCCACAGCCACAGGGATAGCTAAGTTCAATGCATAGAAAAAAAAAATCACACCAAATGTTCTTCGTTCGGCTGTTGTTACTGTTTCCATTATTACCCATTAATGATTTATATTTTATAGTGATAGTAAAGTATTATAACATCCCTACACTCATACAGTGAGCCTCTCTATATGAATGAAAACTTTGATTTGATAAAAACAGTCTTGCAAGCTAAACTGTATCATCAAATTTGTAGATAATTTACACATTTTGAAAGATGATACGCACATACTAAATAGTTTGAAACCAAGTCCAAAAGACTCCACCAAAACTTGATCTGGCAACAACTCTAGAGTTGTGTCCGACGTGGCTACAATTTTTTCTAGAGAAGTATCCGACGCGGCTAAAGCATTCGATTTCATTGGTTCATAGCAACGTATCAAAGTGATGACGTGTTCTTTACATAAATTCAAAGAGAGAGAGAGAGAGAGGGGTACAGATCGGCAAGTAAGAATGGCGAAACTGATGCTCTTCACCGCCGTAGTTATCGCGATTTTCTCACACGGAGCCTCCGTCGATGACAAATGCGCTGCTTGTAACGCCGTCGCGGTACGTCGAAACCCCTAGCTTTACTTACTCTCTTCGATTTCGTGTTATACACCGAACGCCGATTTAAAGAGATCTTCGATGGATATGTTGTCTATTCCCTAGTAACCAAACGAGTCATTAGAAATTTGCAATTGGGGGTTTATGTTTTCAAGATCACAAGTCTTTTTGATTCTAGGGAATGAGTTAGGGTATCTTCCTTAATACTAAAAATGGTGATTGGTGTTGTGCAGGAGGAATTAGAGTTACAGCTTTTAAAGGTAAGAAGAACGTCTTTAATATCTATCTCTCATGTTGGTACTTTATAGCATTACCAAAGCTTGCCTTTTCCTGTTTCAATGCTTTTAACCTTTCTCTAAATTAAACAGGAAAAACCACGAAACCATCTTGATATGAGAAACCGACTCAATTCTAAAGGTCAGCGTGAAGGGAAGGTTATTGACTACCGGTACAAACATTGTAGCCTCATTGTGCATTGATTGTGTATTCTTTGTTTTTTATGTGCACATCCTGAAATATCAGTATGGTAAAATAGGACACATGGGACAGGGAGAACATATTTTGCTCATTTTATGTACATTTGCATGATTACTTGATTTGTAACTGTGATATTTATTACAAGTAGAAGTGCGGATTGAAATCTGGATGGGAGTTATAAAATGTGATAACTAGGGTAACGTGTATCTGCTGTTAGGAGCAGTGACGAAAGGCAAACTATCCTAACAGTTGGACACTTTTAAGAGCGGGTGTCTGTAATTGATGTAAAACAACAATTGATACACTATGATTTCTTCAAAAATTGATAAATTGTTCCCGTAATATGTTGTTATTTTTAGTCATGGTGAATGGTCCTGTAACTTTTCTTTCTTTCTTTTTAATCCAAATAGAATAAGCGACCTGAGGGTGGTTGATTTGTTGGACGGGCTTTGTGATAGAATGCAGGACTATACTTTACAAAAGGTAAGCTAAGATCTTGTAGAATTCTTATCACACCCCTGTTCCGGTAGCAACATCTTTGTAATTTTTCAGCTATTATATCTCAGAGATTCTTATTGCCACACTTCTGCAGGTGGAATCAAAGAACAGTCAATGGGTGAAAGTGGGAAATTTTGACAATCTAACAAGTAATGTTTACTTTCCTTTTAAAACTTGCGCTCTGTGACATATTTGATAAAGTAAGCTTAGATGTCTCTCTTTAATAAGTTAAAGGGAAAAAATGCTGTTCTGTAGTGTATCCAGTTGTCTACTAGAACATACTGTCATTTGGATCTGCTGTCCGCTTTATCTGTTTTAATTTCTCATGAGCAACTGTGAGAGAGCTTTCATGATGATGGAAAATTTGGAGTAGTATCATAGCTGTGAAATCCTCATCTCTAGACACTAGTGAAATGTCTATATTTGTCTGTTTTCATATAGATAAGCAGGAAGCTAAAGCCCATGCAAATGACATATCAACTTATTGTGGAAGGTAAGAGAATAAGAACCTCTTCAGATCCGCGATATGGGTCGTCTCAGTATCTTGTTCCATCTTATAATTCATCAAGCTCCTCTAAAATCTATATATGTGATTTCTTATCACAGATTGCTGGAAGAAACTGAAGACGAGGTAAACTTGCGGGTAGCCTTTCTCTTTATTGATGATTAGAGTTTGATCAAATATAGTTGATGTTGGTGAGCGGATTGCAGCTCGGTGAGGTAATAAAGAATGGCTCCCTAAAAGCAGGAGAAGTTAGCAAGGTTCTGTGTCAAACTTTAAGTAACCACTGCAACCAATCAAGGTTAGCACAAATGTTTTTTCTTCCTATATTGTTCTGCCTCGAAACCATGATAAGAAATCTGATATGGTTCTGCGTTTTCGTTTCCGAAAGTAGTGAAACAGACTCTGAGGCTGAGGAGGACGACGATGCAGATGAATTATAGCTGATTCCAGCTAGTGAAAAGCTCACCACTTATTTCCCATCAAGTGAAGGTCTCATTTTGGTAGCATGTTATTGAGACATCTATGTACAACTCATATGTACCTCAAAATACCTTTCCATATCTTATGTTCTGTTGATAATCGGGTCTCCATGTCTTTTGTCGTCCCCATGATTTCCTGTAGTCGAACTCAGCTTAACTTAATATGGAGAGTTTACAATGGTTTATTTTGGAAGCTTAGGTTAACTAACCCATCTAGCAAAACTATACAACGAACTATAACTGTTCGTAAAGTTACAGAATTATATATGTTGTTGACTTGGCTCGTCAGATAAACAGACATTTCTACATAAACCCAAGTGTTCAAATTATACCAATTAAACAAGTGTAAAATACTAATAAGGTTAAAATATTGACAAGTGCTCAATCCTAATTACACTTCAACGTAGCAGCGAGACTTACCAAAACTACGTCGTATTGGTCATTTTTGGGTATTTTATAGCAAAAAATAACCAAAAATAAAGTCTCAAAACACACCCGAAAACAGACTCCAATATTCCATTTTTTGTCAAACGCTCTGTTTCTTACCACAACACACCTAAAAATGACCAAAACAACTTAGTTTTGGCAATTCCCAGTGTCATGTGGATGCCACATATCGTCTGACTCAACATAGTTAAACTCTGATTTAATACTATTCAAAATTAGGTTGAAATTAACAACAATTTATATAGTTTAGGTAGCAAATTTGATTTTTAATATAATTCATGTTGTTATTTACAACATATTGAAGTTCATCTATAAAAAAGCATTTGGTAAATAGTTGGAATTGATTTTGATCATTTTTCTCCTCTAACTATCAAGTATGAACTTAACACATTTAACATATGAGTTTAAATGTTTTTACTAAATTATTATATTTTCTGACTGAGAAAAAAGAATCAAAAGAAACAAGTTGAAAGGTTTCTTTCTTCTTTAATCCAAAAGAAAAAAAAGACAGAAGCAAAGACACACGTGAACGTGAATGTGTCCCTTCCTCACTTCTTTGAAGAATATGAGGTTGGGATTAATCTCAATTCATCAGCGAATCTGATTCCGTCACTTTGTTCTTTCCCCTTTCTTCTCCTTCTTCAATCCTCTTCTCTCTCTCTCTCTCTCCCCCTCAATATCCATATTTGGTTCATTTTTTTCTCATTGCTAGTTGCAGCAGCTTCACAAGGTACAGCTCACTAATTTTAATCATTTGATCAAGACATGTAAATTTTTGCTGCTTTAACTCTTACCATTTCTGGGTTTTTTTTTTTTTTGGGTGTGTTTGGTCCTACTGAATCACGCCAATAATATTTTGCTGCTTTTAGAAAATTTCCAACATATTTTTTATGTTACATGTCTTTGTCAGTAGAGAGAGATGAAGCAACAACAACAACTCTGGGCTTTGTTCTTCTTGTCTTTAGTTTTCGGAAAAGGGTATTCTGGGAAACCAAAAGTTGTGAAAATCGGTTCTATATTCAGTTTCAATTCAGTGATTGGCAAAGTTGCTAAGATTGCGATAGATGAAGCAGTCAAAGATGTGAACTCAAACCCAAACATTCTCACCGGTACAAAGTTTTCAGTTTCGATGCAAAACTCTAATTGCAGCGGTTTTATGGGCATGGTTGAAGGTACACTTTTAGTAATGTTTTTGGATGTTATCAACTTTGAGTTGTTTTTTACTTGAGAGTTTATTTTGTTATTGTTGTAGCGTTGAGGTTTATGGAGAAGGATATAGTTGGGATAATAGGACCACAATGTTCTGTTGTTGCTCATATGATATCTCACATGGCTAATGAACTCCGTGTGCCTCTTCTCTCGTTTGCTGTAACGGATCCCGTAATGTCGCCGCTACAGTTTCCTTATTTCATCAGGACGACTCAGAGCGATCTATACCAGATGGACGCTATTGCTTCCATCGTTGATTACTACGGTTGGAAAGAAGTGATTGCTGTGTTTGTTGATGATGATTTCGGTAGGAACGGTGTGGCTGCGCTTAACGATAAGCTTGCGAGTAGGAGACTTAGAATCACTTACAAGGCTGGTTTGCATCCGGATACGGCTGTGAACAAGAACGAGATCATGAACATGCTTATCAAGATCATGTTGCTTCAGCCGAGGATCATTGTGATTCATGTTTACTCCGAGTTGGGTTTCGCGGTTTTTAAAGAGGCCAAGTATCTTGGAATGATGGGAAATGGTTACGTTTGGATTGCTACGGATTGGCTCTCTACTAATCTTGATTCTTCCTCGCCGCTTCCTTCTGAACGGCTGGAAACTATTCAAGGTGTTCTTGTTATGCGTCCGCACACGCCTGATTCTAGTTTAAAACGTGAGTTTTTCAAGAGGTGGCGTAAGATTTCTGATGCTCCTTTGGCTCTTAACACGTATGCTCTCTATGCTTATGATTCGGTTATGATATTAGCGAGTGCTTTGGATAAGTTCTTCAAAGACGGTGGGAATATATCGTTTTCTAATCACTCAATGCTTAATACCTTGGGAAAAAGTGGAAACCTCAACCTCGAGGCGATGACTGTCTTTGATAGTGGAGAAACACTGCTTAAGGATATTCTCGGAACTCATATTGTTGGTTTAACAGGACAGCTTCAGTTCGCTCCAGACAGGTCCCGGACCCGCCCAGCTTACGATATTATCAATGTGGCGGGAACCGGTGTTCGTCAGATAGGTTACTGGTCGAATCATTCTGGTTTATCAACCGTATCACCAGAGTCACTCTACACAAAGGGTCGACCAAATATGTCTTATGTTACAACAAGTCCGAAACTAAGGAATGTGATATGGCCAGGAGAAACATTTACAAAACCTCGCGGATGGGTGTTCTCTAACAATGGGAAAGAGCTAAAGATCGGAGTGCCTCGTCGCGTCAGTTACAAGGAGTTTGTGTCACAGATTCGTGGAACGGAGAATATGTTCAAAGGGTTCTGCATTGATGTCTTCACAGCTGCTGTGAATCTCTTACCGTATGCAGTCCCTGTCAAGTTTATTCCTTATGGAAACGGGAAGGAGAACCCGAGCTACACGCATATGGTTGAGATGATTACATCTGGTGTGAGTGCCTATTTTATTATACGTTCTTTCTAATGAAAGTTATTTTAAATGTCATGTGTTTCTTTTTTCTTCTTCTTCCCGTTTCTCCTTACTTTTAAAATGGAAATTACTTACAGAATTTTGATGGGGTAGTGGGTGATGTTGCCATTGTAACAAACCGGACAAAGATTGTGGATTTTACACAACCGTATGCAGCATCTGGACTAGTTGTTGTTGCTCCCTTTAAGAAACTGAATTCAGGAGCTTGGGCCTTTCTCCGACCTTTCAATCGGCTTATGTGGGCAGTCACGGGTTGCTGCTTTCTCTTTGTTGGCATTGTTGTTTGGATCTTGGAGCATAGGACTAACGATGAATTCAGAGGCCCGCCGAAGAGACAATGCGTCACAATTCTTTGGTCAGTTTGCTAGGAGTAGCATAGATAGAACAAAGTCCCACTTTTCTTAACTTCATGTTTTCTTCTGCTGATCCATTTATCGTTTGCTTGATATCTGCAGGTTTAGCTTCTCGACCATGTTTTTTGCGCATAGTACGTGGGAAAAATGAAAAGAAAACTTACTGGTCACTAGAGTGATTGCTGTATTTTGACTGACACAAGTCTTTTGCCTTGGTTTTGGCAGGAGAGAACACAATTAGTACACTTGGGCGGTTGGTTCTGATCATATGGCTATTTGTTGTACTAATAATAAACTCGAGCTACACGGCTAGTCTCACATCGATTCTGACAGTTCAGCAGCTCTCCTCACCCATCAAGGGAATTGAAAGCCTTAGAGAAAGGGATGATCCGATCGGGTATCAGGTGGGTTCATTTGCAGAGTATTATTTGCGGAATGAACTCAACATATCAGAGTCACGGCTTCTCGCACTTGGAACACCTGAAGCCTATGCCAAGGCTTTAAAAGATGGACCAAGCAAAGGAGGCGTTGCCGCTATTGTTGATGAACGTCCCTATGTCGAACTCTTCCTCTCCAGCAACTGCGCCTATAGGATCGTTGGTCAGGAGTTCACCAAAAGCGGCTGGGGATTTGTAAGTATAAAATATTCTTACTACTGTATTTGGTTTCTTATATATGCTCATTTCGTAAGTATGAATGGTTTTGCATAGGCATTTCCTAGAGACTCTCCACTCGCAATAGATCTATCAACAGCGATCTTGGAGCTGGCAGAGAACGGAGATTTGCAGAGGATACACGACAAATGGCTAATGAAGAACGCATGCACTCTAGAGAACGCAGAGCTCGAATCAGACAGGCTTCATCTTAAAAGCTTCTGGGGACTGTTTCTCATATGTGGAGTTGCGTGTCTCCTCGCTCTCCTCCTCTACTTTGTTCAGATCATCCGTCAGCTCTATAAAAAGCCAAGCGATGATGCCATTGCGAGAGATCAGCAGCAAAACCATGACTCTTCCTCCATGCGCTCCACTCGTCTACAGAGATTCTTGTCCCTCATGGATGAGAAAGAAGACGTTTCCAAGTCCGGAAACAAGAAGAGAAAGATTGATGGATCAGTGAACGATACTTCAGGGTCGACACGATCACGAGGCTTCGACAGAGAAAGAAGCTTCAATTCGGTAAACCCTTTAGATTGAAAATGTAGTTACAGAGACGTATACAATATTTTTTTACTGATTTATAATTTCAAACTGTAATGATCTTAATCTTAGGCAAAAAGTGTTAACATAAAACACGGACAATATAGAAACACTGCAGCTACATGAAATAAAAATTAAATTTTTCGTGTCATTTATTATAGTGTATAGTACTTTTACACCTCACAAACTCTTAACAACCGCACAGTAGCTTTAGCCTATAGGACTAACGATTCTGAAACGTTGAACGAAACCATACGGGCGGCATTAAATTATCTGGGACCATAAGGTTGGTGTCTCTTTCAGAGTTGAGAGAAGGCCACGACATTCTAAATCCTCATCCAATCCCTTCACCAAATAATAAATTTTTTTCCATTTTGGACAGACCGAAACAATGAAACCTATCAATAACTATAACCACACAAACCCCAATTAAACCCTCATCTTCCTTATCCTTCTCCTGGGGAACAAAAAAATAAAATAGCTTCTTCTTCTTCATGGCAGGAGAATATTCCGGTAGCAGGAGTTCCAACACGCAGCTACTCGCTGAACTCGAAGCCTTAAGTGAAAACCTCTACCAGAAACCTCAGGTTTCAGTCGGTAACCGGAGAACCAACTCTCTCGCTCTACCGCGCAGTTCTGTTCCATCGCTTGTTACCTCTGCCGATGAAGTGACTACAGCACGAATTGAGGATCTGACAGTATCGAAGCGCCGGGCTCGGCGTTTGTCGTTGTCTCCATGGCGGTCGAGACCAAAGCTTGAGGTAGAAGAGGAAGAGAATGTGACTCACAACAACAGAAGTGTCAAGAAACCAGAGGAGTCGTCATCTGGATTTAGTGCCAAGGAAGAGAAGAAAGGGATATGGAATTGGAAGCCGATTCGAGGGCTGGTTCGGATCGGAATGCAAAAACTGAGCTGTTTGTTGTCAGTGGAGGTTGTCGCGGCGCAGAATCTTCCAGCGTCGATGAATGGTCTACGCCTTGGGGTTTGCGTGAGGAAAAAGGAAACAAAAGACAGTGCCGTTCAGACGATGCCGTGTAGGGTTTCTCAGGGTTCTGCGGATTTTGAAGAGACGTTGTTCATCAAGTGCCATGTGTACTACTCGCCAGCGAACGGGAAAGGTGCTCCGGCCAAGTTCGAGGCTCGTCCGTTTTTGATTTATCTCTTCGCCGTGGACGCCAAGGAACTTGAGTTTGGAAGGCACGTTGTGGATTTGAGCGAGTTGATTCAGGAGTCAGTGGAGAAGATGAGTTACGAAGGAGCTAGGGTTAGGCAATGGGATATGAGTTGGGGGCTTTCAGGGAAGGCTAAAGGGGGTGAATTGGTTCTTAAATTAGGGTTTCAGATCATGGAGAAAGACGGCGGAGCTGGGATTTACGGTAAACAAGGTGAATTTGGGATAAAACCGAGTAGTAAAGCTAAGAATTTCTCTGGTTCCTTCGCGCGAAAGCAATCGAAGACATCGTTTAGTGTTCCGAGCCCGAAGATGACAAGCCGGAGCCAGGCCTGGACACCACCGAGTGGCGTGGATCCAGGATCGGATGTTCAAGGAATGGAACATTTGAATCTGGATGAGCCCGAGGAGAAACCCGAGGAGAAACCGGTTCAGAAAACAGAGGAACCAGAACAGAGAGCTGAAGATGAGCAGGAGGAACCTGATTTTGAAGTTGTGGACAAGGGAGTCGAGTTTGATGACGACATAGAAACTGAGAAATCTTATGGAACCATTGGTGAAAGATCCGTTGAGATGAAGGAACAACATGCTAATGTCGATGATCCTCGGCACATAATGAGACTTACCGAGCTTGATTCGATTGCGAAACAGATCAAAGCGCTTGAATCGATGATGAAAGATGAGAGTGATGGCGGAGACGGTGAAACAGAGTCACAAAGGCTAGATGAAGAGGAACAAACGGTGACAAAGGAGTTTCTTCAGTTGCTTGAGGATGAAGAAACCGAGAAGCTCAAATTTTACCAGCACAAAATGGACATCTCCGAACTGCGGTTTGGCGAATCCGTAGACGATGAATCTGAGAATTATCTCTCAGATCTCGGGAAAGGTATTGGTTGTGTTGTTCAAACAAGAGACGGTGGTTACTTAGTTTCTATGAACCCTTTCGACACGGTCGTAATGAAGAAAGACACGCCTAAGCTCGTTATGCAAATCTCGAAACAGATTGTGGTAAGGGCCTGAATTAATAATATTTCCATAACAAAAGATTCCTAGAATCTGAAATCTTTATTACAGGTACTACTAGAAGCCGGATCAGCGACTGGATTCGAACTATTTCATAGAATGGCGGGTTTGGGTGAGGAACTAGAGTCGAAGATATGTTCGCTTATGGCGATAGATGAGCTAATAGGGAAAACAGGGGAGCAAGTTGCTTTCGAAGGAATAGCATCAGCGATTATACAGGGAAGGAACAAAGAGCGAGCGAACACTAGCGCAGCACGGACTGTTGCAGCTGTCAAAACGATGGCTAATGCGATGAGCAGCGGAAGAAGGGAAAGAATAATGACCGGAATCTGGAACGTGGAGGAGAATCAAATGACGTCGGCAGAGGAGGTTTTAGCCGCCTCTTTACAGAAACTAGAGGAAATGGTGATTGAAGGACTAAAGATTCAAGCTGACATGGTGGAGGATGATGCTCCTTTTGAAGTTTCTGCTGCCAAAGGTCAGAAGAATCCACTCGAATCGACCATTCCGCTTGACGAGTGGCAAAAGGAGAAGCGAAAGCAGAAAACGCTAACGGTTTTGGCGACAGTACAGCTCCGCGACCCGACAAGGAGATATGAGGCGGTGGGAGGGACAGTGGTGGTAGCGGTGCAAGCGGAAGAGGATGAAGAGAAAGGGTTAAAGGTAGGAAGTTTGCACATTGGGGGAGTGAAGACAGATGCAACTGAGAAGCGGAGGCTCACGGCGGCGCAGTGGCTTGTGGAACACGGAATGGGGAAGAAAGGGAAGAAGAAGAGTAATGTAAAGAAGAAGGAGAAGGAAGCAGAGGAGGCAATGTTGTGGAGCTTGTCATCTAGAGTTATGGCAGATATGTGGCTCAAATCTATAAGGAACCCTGATGTGAAATTGCATAGCTGATCTTGGAGATATTCATATTATACAATAAGATGCGTTTGTTTATTCTATGTTTTTTATATTATTCAAGAGTTTCAACTTACCGTCCACAAACAATAGTAAATTGTGTTTTACCAAAAAATTTTGATTTCAAAAAGCTATAAAGAGTACAAATGCATAATTGTTCTACCTTACTAAAAACTATTTGTACAAAACTATCAAAATGGACATGGTAAACATGTAGAACATTAAACCATAAGGAACTTATATTATACAAATAATTACATAGCTAAAGCCTATGTTTCCATTAAAAAATGTGTATAGAATATTAAGTAACCAAACTATAGACCGTTAAATTTGGTCAAGTAAGAGGAGATCCATAGGTCCAATTATTTCTCACTTTTCATTCTTTTTCCTCGCCTTCTTATGCCATTGTTCTAATGCTCTTGAAGTTTGTTCATCAAACACTGATCGCTTCATTGTGGATCCCATCTATAAATGAATTATGCATGAAGACAACTATTCTATGGAGAATATAAAATTTGAAAGAAAACAAAGGTAGAATTGTTGCATACTTGAGTGACGAGAGCATAAAGGGGGAATGTGATATAACTGCATAGGAATTGCACTCCCACCCTAAATCCAATACCATTAGTTCAATTTTCACAAACTCAAAAACTTGAAAATAATTGTTGATGAAATATTACACACCCCAGACACACACGAATGGTTATAAGGCCAAAATGGTGATGAAAACATGATCTTAGCCCAAACTCATACTGCAACAAGAATCAAAAACTCATTATTAGAAAACTTTATAGAAATAAATAAATAGAAACATAAAGCAAAACTAGATGAACAGACTCTGAAAAGTTTACCCACATCCAAAAAAAGTACGTAATCTCAAAAGCATTCTGAAAAGTTTCAAAAAAAAAAAAAACCAGTATTCATACTAAAACATCACATATATCAATAACATCAGTCATTTATATTACCTGAAACAGAACGAAGTGGATCATATGAAGGACTAAAGCAGGTTGTCCAAACCAAAAATGTTGGTCGGAGACATTGACAACTGGCATCCCTTGAATAAATGCATGTCTCTCTTGAATCTCCAATGCCATGTACGATATAATGGCTTGAAACTTTGTTCCTATGGCTAGTGTTAACTTCAAACCAACCACAATTAGCTCAAGTATAAAAAATTGTTTGGTCTTCTTATATAGTAGATAAACTAATCACTTACTAGAGGAGGAACCATGGTGATTACGGCAGTAACATACCATCCTGTTAAGTATAAGAAAAAAGCAATTACAGTATTAGCTTCTATATATGTTGGAGGTGAAAGAGAAGATATTACGTATGATAAAGGAAATTAGACTAACCGTGAACACCAAAGAGTAAAAAAAGCATTACAAAGGCCCATAGCTCAGGTCTGTCATTTTGAATGGTAGATTTTAAATTAGAAAAAGTAAGACAAATGATGACCGAAAAGGCGAAATTGTAAAAAAAAAAAGAAAGATACATTATTCCCACAACCACCTTGAAGTCGTCTTCCAACGATCTTTTGATGTACTTTTGAAAATCAAACTTCATACCAGGTGCCAAATGAACCTAAATACAGAGGTTTTTAGAACAGCAACTGAATTGTTATGGAGAAGTAATGTCGTATGTCATATCAATGCACTCTGCACTCACACTTATGAGTCCATGTCGCATTGTCAAGTAATCAGACTTTCTCACAGATCTAAGTATCTGATGGAAGAAGCACATCTGAAAAAATAATAAGTATTAGAATAGAGAGATAATAACCGACTGATCAAGAATAACAACACTTAATTTCAAGAAAATCGTACAACGTAGAAAAAGAATTTATTGCTAGCCCAAGAATTGACATGTTCTCGGACAAATGATGTCTCATGTGTAAGTCTAAATCTTGATGGGTCTGTATAACAAGTCAAAAAACAAGTAAGGATAGTAAAAATTTTCGATTGGCTTTCGTTTTGTGTGGATGGATATATCATCTAAAAAAAAAAGTTTAATCTACCATTCATCATTTCTTGTTCATGAATGATTTCTTGCTCCCATACTTTCCAACCACGAATCTGTGTTTACGAAAAACGAATTATTTCAATTAAAATTAAGGATCATCACGAGAATGACACATGCATTGTTGCAACCTTAGACATATACCTTTGCTCTTCCAAGCATCATGGTTATAGCACTATATATCACATGAAATACGGCCAAGAAGAATATGAATATATGCACTTGATGTAGTGCGTTTAGCGATCTAAGTGCGACATAATCCTGTAACAATAAAAATCAAATTTCTAATAAAAAGTACATATAATTTTATGCTGAAATTGTAATCATTAATATTACTTTCTTGCAATTCACTGGAGGAGCGTCGGCCGAAGAACGACGTTGAATGGAGAGGATACGCATTGCGTGTTCAGTATTCTTGAGCTTTTTATCATTATCATCATCATCACTAGGTCCATCAGACGGACCACAAAACGACATGGCATGGCCGTATCTTGATGGAACACATATGCTCGCAATGTAGTTTTGGCCAAATGTTAGAAGCAGAGATATAAATCCCAAAACCATAAGCTCTACAATACGTGACATAATATTGAGTTAAATAGGAACCAAATCAAATCGATTTTCCTATGATTTCAAAAGTTAAATTTCTAGATGATTACCACTTTTTATCTTTTCAAGAGCTTCAAACAAAGCTTTCTTTTTCTTTTTTACGAAAACCTACAAGCATGGAATTTAGTGTAACCAAAAAAACGCAATAAAGACAAAAAAAAAAAAACATATATATATACATAAAGTTGTGTATGAAATGACCTCGCCCACTTTGTGAATTATGAGTTCCAAAATAATGGAGATCAAGATGATCACACCACAAACTGTAGAAACGGCCCAAGTCGGGGTCTGATCTAGCTGTCTTGGACCTTCGCCTCCTCCACCGCCACCACCTCCAGCCATTTTTTAAAACCGTGATGATTAATCTTATCTTTCTTGTGTGTTAGTATGATTTTATTATCATAAATTCAATATCAATAGAGAAGAGACAATCAGTGCCGGTCTGATAATTACGAGTGCCCTATGCAAAACTAAAAAACATGAGCTTTTATATATTACCAAAAAAATATAACCAATTGTATATAAGACTTTATGTTTAATGTTTTGGAATTTTATTAACTTAACCAAAACCAAAACATTAGATTTGATGAAAGAGTTTATCTTATAGTTTAACAAAGCAATCATTTAACCTCAAAAGGGGGAAAAAAATTAAAATCAAAATCAAAACTAACAATTAACCTCAAAGTCTATGTTTTTTCACTTAATTGAAGCCTACATAGTTGTAAAAACCTTTAGATATATATAAAAGTTTTATAAAAAACTTACAAAAAAATGCCCCTAAATTTTTTGATGTCCTAATCAATTGTTTGAGTTGATTGTCCTATGGGCCCGGTCTGGAGACAATGAAAACGAAGTCAAAGAGATAGAGAGAATGAAAAGGAAGAGGATGATGTTGCCATTGACGTGCATGCGAAAATAGTAGAAAAAGTGTAGACAAATCCGGTGAATTATTTGTTTTATTTAATATATTTTGAGTTTTATGAATTTATTTCGTGCTTTTTGTTTTCTTTCCTATTTTACAGGTTTCCACATTGTTTAAGTGGGAATGTATGTATGGAGAGGAACGAGTGCGGAGGAATATTTAATGGACGAAATTTAGAGAGAAAAACAAGAAATCGACGTTGTTAGCTAACTGAAATAGACATCATTTCAGTTAGCTAAAGAAATAGACAGACATCATTAAACAATTGGACTCGAGACTTATAGTATTTAATAGATTATCATTCTGAGAGTTTGATCGTTTATGTTGTAAATCCACAAATTTTTCGTAATTTTAACATCATTCTCTTTTCATATTTGTCAAACGTATTGTTACGTATTATTATTATTATTATTGTTACTAGGACTTAAAAGGAATATATCTTATATAGAGTATTTTCAGTCCAAAATATCAAAGGAAGAGTTATTTTCGTCCAAATTCAAAGCAGCATATATTTAAGGGTCTGAATAGTAACAACGGTCAAAGCAGAGCGGACGCAGCGGACAAAACAACATCAAAACCGACACAACGACCAAAGCGGATGAAGTGGATCCAAAAAGCGGTTTTATGAGATGAATGGTAAAAGGCGGACAAATTAGACTATGACATGAATGAATATATATTATTTATCTTGATTAATGCTATTTTTTTTTATAGTAAACAAGCTGAACAAATAATAAAAATGTTGAGAGGATTTTTTTGTGTGTATTTTTTCAGTTTGTAGTGAATTTTTGTAGCAAAAGATGAGAGTGGATGATGTAAGTTTAGTTTCTCCCGATTATAAAGACAAAATATGAGAAAAAATTAAATTCAAAAGAATTTTTTTTTGATTGGTTGTCAAAAAACAGACCGCTTTTCTGTGGACTGGACCAGTCCTCTTGTGTGGGGACTGCTTTTCTGTAGCTCAACTAGAGCACTTTCTAGAGTTGCGAACCCTGTGGACCAGCTAGGGCTTCAATGTATGAGCCAAATCAGAGGAAGAGGAGCTCAAGTACCCGAGAACAACCATTTTCAAGGTACTCGACCGGGTCACTCGAGCACCCACTCGACCGAGCACCTCCAATATACTCGGCCGAGTTCCAGCCCAGATCAACCTATGGCTTCCCACCTCCAGCTGCTTATCCAGGTTACCCTCCCATCCCACCCCAGTACTTCATGGATCCAGTACTCTCCCAGCAGTTCTACCAGCAGCAAGGTCAGAATTTTGACACTCGTGGTCCAGCTCGACCCCCCCACTCGAGCACGTACTCGACCGAGTCCCGGTCGATTCCCATCGTCGAGCTACCCCAATCTCCACCTCCAAGTCACCAGCAAGACCCCAACTACTCCTATGACAGCATGCAGATGGATGTGGACAACTACTTCCACAATCCCTAAGGTACCACTATCACCTTCAATTGTAAATATCATAGCATTTGACATTGTGTTTTGTGATTGTTTTTCATCTTGAATCCTCAATCAAATTTCTTTCACACAGGGACTGTGTGATTTAAGTTTGGGGGAGAGTTTGAGATAGCATTTGACATTGTGTTTTGTGATTCTTATTTCAAATTTTTAGCATCATCATGTTAATACTTGCATAGCATCTAAGGCATAGAAAAACCCTATAAATTTGAAATTTTTTGAAAATTCTTTATAAAAAAAAAAAGAGTGTTCATGTAGTTTGCACTGCACATTAGGATCTTGTTTAGCATGTTTCATGTAGGATTGTATAGTATTTGCATTAGGGATCTATGATGAGTATTCCCTTGTTAGCTTGTTTATTCACTAGACTAGGATCAATGCCCAAATTAATAGTACTTTGATGCTAGTTGAGTGGTTAGAAGCATAAGATTGAACCAAGCCTTGAATTCCTACATTGCATTTGGTCTAAATTGAAGCATGTTGAGATTTGAAACCATTTTCTATTTATAAGAACCTAATATTGACTTTCAATTATCAATGTGTGCATTGTTTTAAACTCATAGATACCATATACATATTTGGATCATCTTCTTCCTTTTTACCACTGTTGTTGATCCAAATAGCTGATTTCACTTTTAAATCAGTTTCTCCTACCCTTAACCAACCCTTCTTTCAAGCCATGTTTATTCTTGAGTGTGTGAGGCCTTTTTGGGATTGAGCTTCGTAGAAAGTGTTAGGTTTGAGCTGACAAGAGTAAAGCCTTGTGTAGTTCTAGTTTGCAATTTTCAAACTAGATAGGACTAGGTGGTTTAATTGTTGGGTTAGGGACTTGGTTGTTTTGAAAAAAGAAAAGAAAAGAAAAGAAAAAAAAAAGGAAAGAAAAGGTTAGAGTCTTTAGGAGGGAAATGTGTTTAAGAGAATTTAAGCTCTAGTGAAAGAATGGGAAGTATAAAGATTGTTGAAGATGGTTCTAACTAAAGAAAAGAAAGAAAGAAAAGAAGAGTCTAGCAAAAAGCTTTTATGTCTTAAAGATTAAGAAGAAAAGGGAACCATATCAATTAGAAAGAAGTCCCCATTCCACTAGAAAGATCAAATAAGAAACCTCTCCTAAGACTTTAAAATCAAAAGAGAAAAGGGTGAAAAAGAAGAGAAGAAGTTAAAGGGTAGCACTAGGATCAATTGGGTTTAGATTGATAGGATAAACACTTTGGGTGCCTTTGGGTAGACAAGGTTTTGTTCTTGTATGTGTCTAAGTGTTCTTACCTTTAGTATTCTTCTAAAGCTCAATCCATTTTTTTATGAGAGAACCTTGAAATTGATAAACCCCACTCTAAAGAGAGACCATCATTGTCTCTAAACCTTTTACTGCCAAGCCAAATGAGTTTAAGCATTGCATATAATTGATTCATGTTCTTGATTAATGAATGTTAAAGGGAATGGTTGATTTGAATGCATGTGGACATCTAAGGCTCAAATCAGTAAAGGTTGTGATATGCTTGTCTAAAATCTTGAAGTATAGCTCATTCAACTTGCATCATAGTACTAGTAACTTGGACATTGATTCTAGATAGTCTATTTGCAAGCTTTAGGAGCTGAGATCCCACTTTCAAACCTCACCTACCTTCTTTTGTCTTGATTATTTGCTTGAGGGCAAGCAAAGACTAAGTTTGGGGGTGTTGATGTTCATATATTTTACCTTGTTTTCCCTTAGTTTATTCACAACTTTTGCATCTTTTGCTATCCATTTAGGCCATTATTGTGTAGCTTTAGGACTAATCATGCATTAGAGTATAGTTGCATTGCATTTGCATCTTTCATGCATAAACAGGTGATTTTGGAGCTTAAGGAGCATGAAAGCAATGCTGAGGAGAAGTGAAGCAATCCTGAGGAGAAAACAAGAGTGTTAAGGCTGAAGAATCAAGGTCCGGAGTCCAACTCGACCGCACACTCGACCAGGCACTCGACCGTGTGCTGAGAAGGACTCGACCGAGTGGAGAATGCACGAGAGAAGCCAGCTCGACCAGCCACTCGACTGAGCACTGGTCGAGTTGACCGAGCCGTTGACTGCTTTGACTTTTTGTATTTTTAGGGCTTCCACCTCATCTCCTATATAAGGCCCTTGTACCTGCAGCCACCAAGGAGTCCAGCTTTTTAGAGAGTCTAAAACCTAGTTTTTACCTTTTTTAGATTTTATTCCTTTTGCACTTTCTTTTATTTTAGATTTTGTACTTGTTTAAGAAAGAAAGACTAGATTCTTGTATTTTGTTTGTTTCATAACTTTCAAAATATTAAGATTTCGAGTTTTATTTCTTCATCAACATTGTAGATCTCTGTTTCATCTTTCTAATGATGTAAGTTTCAATATTTTCTGGGTTTTTGACTTATTTCACCATGTGTTCTTGTGAGTAGTTTGTTTAGGACCTTGAGGATGGGTTAGGCTGGGTTGATCTTGTGGTTTATTTGATTTGGTCAAGCTTGATTGTTGTAGATCTCTTCTAGGCTAGATGTTCTTAATGCTGATCCTATATCTGAGAAGGTAGGGTTTGATTTCAAGCATCTTAGCATCACACCAATGTTTAAGGAGCATAGATAAGGCTAGATCTAGAGCTCACCATTAGGCTTGCTAAGAGATTAGAAGTCTTGTTTGGTTTGAGATGTATTGCTTAATGCCTGCTTGTGTAGATTCTTTACTTTGTGAGAACAAGTCTAGAAATGCATAGGTTTGATTGTTTCTTGCTATGAGAGTGGATTAAACATGTCTTAGAATAGTATGTTTAGAGATCAGCTCAAAGTTTGCTTGAGATTTGTTGACCAAGTTAGATAACCACAATGATTAGTTCAGCCCATGAATCCCTCCTCAAGGCCTTCTTTGTTTATTAATATCTTAGTCTAAATATCATTGCTTGCTTGTTATTTGATTAGTTTTTGCATTGCTCTGTTTTTCTTGTGTTGCTCTGTTTTCACGTTTAGGCTAGCTCGACCCTGTACTCGACCTACACTCGGTCGAGTGCTGCTCGAGTTCGTCCCCAGAACTTGTGTTTATGATTTGTGATTGTCTTGTTTCATTCCTGTTTCATTTCCATTGCATTCACTTAGTTTTCTGTTCATTACTTGTCTTGCATTAGTTCATCAGCATAATGTCTATTTCTGTTCTAGTTTCATTATAGCTTTAATTTGTCTGTTCTGTTTCCATTTAGTATCTTGTTCTAGTTGTTTTTACTTTCTGCATTTCATATCTCATTATAGGATTGTTAGTGACAAACAATCTTTACAATTGGCTTGACTTAGACTCATATGCACATCTTGATTGTTCACAAGCACTCAGATTGGATTGACACCTCTTATACTACAATTGCATAAGGGGAATTGAAACACCCTGACATCTATTCATTCCATACATCATCATTCCATACATCATTCACCCAACCACAAAAAGAGTCAGTTTCAAGG
Organism: Camelina sativa; assembly: GCF_030686135.1. Lineage (NCBI taxonomy): Eukaryota > Viridiplantae > Streptophyta > Magnoliopsida > Brassicales > Brassicaceae > Camelina > Camelina sativa. Next base: position 19,471,245 of record NC_141882.1, on the reverse strand, counting down.
CCCTTGTACCTGCAGCCACCAAAGAGCCCAGCTTTTTAGAGAGTCTAAAACCTAGTTTTTACCTTTTTTAGATTTATTCCTTTTGCACTTTCTTTTATTTTTAGATTTTGTACTTGTTTAAGAAAGAAAGACTAGATTCTTGTATTTTGTTGGTTTCATAACTTTCAAGATATTAAGATTTCCAGTTTTATTTCTTCATCAATATTGTAGATCTCTGTTTCATCCTTCTAATGATGCAAGTTTCAATATTTTCTGGGTTTTTGACTTATTTCACCATGTGTTCTTGTGAGTAGTTTGCTTAGGACCTTGAGGATGGGTTAGGCTGGATTGATCTTGTGGTTTATTTGATTTGGTCAAGCTTAATTTTTGTAGATCTCTTCTAGGCTAGATGTTCTTAATGCTGATCCTATATCTGAGAAGGTAGGGTTTGATTTCAAGCATCTTAGCATCACATCAATGTCTAAGTTGTTAGATAAGGCTAATGCTAGAGATTATCATGAAGCATGCTAAGAGATTAGATGTTTAAAGTGATTTTTGACATTGATGATCTGGGTTTTAATGCCTGCTTTGATATGTAATAGCTAGTGAGAACTAGGTCTAAGAAGTATCTTGGCTTGATTGTTATTGTCATGAGAATGGATTAACATGTATTAGAAGATCATTGTCTAGAGATAGCTCATTGTTGATTGAGGTTTGTTGACCAATTTAGATAGCCATAGCTTGAGTCCATCCCATGAATCCATCCTTAGGATTTTGTTTGTTTATTGATTTCCCTGTTTAAGTATTGTTAATTGCTTGTTGTTTGCTCTGTTTTCATTATTTGCTCTGTTTCTGTTCATTCGCTTGTCAACTCGACCCCCCACTCGACCATGCACTCAACCGAGTGCTAGGTCGAGCTCCATTTTACTTTCTTGCTTATGCATTGTTCTGTTCCTGTTTTCTTCTGCTTATTAGTTAATTCTACTTAGTCTTGTTTATTGCACTTGTTATATAGTTTAATTCAGCATCAATATTGTCTTAAGTTGCCTTAGTTCATTGCATTTCATTATTTTCAATAGGTTGTTAGAAAGAAATCAACTTGATATTTGGCTTAACTTGAATGCATTGATCACATCTTGACTGCTTACATATCACACTCTTTATGGATTGACATCCTTTATGCTACAACATCATAAGGGTATTGAAACACCTTGCATTACATTCTGATCATTCATACTTATGTTTGTTTGTTTGATTGCATCATTCATTCATTCATAAGTAGATACTTGAAAAAAGTTCTTGTTTCAATTGGCGCCGTTGCCATTAGGGTGTTTATATGTTCCAGTCGAGATTTCATTGTTTCAAGATTAAGCTATGTTACTTTTGATTCTATTACTCACCTCTCTCTTGTTCTGGTGTTGTGTTTTCATTCTCAGGTACCACTCGACTAGGCACTCGGCCGAGTACCTCCATGCAAACGGTCGAGTGCTTGTTCGAGCACCTGGTCGAGCACTTGTTCAGAGTCTCAAAAAAACAGAAGAAGAGGTGGAAATGGAACTACAACAGGATCAGATTGAACCTCCAAGGAGAAGGAAGATTGGTGATAGTGATGCTCCCACTACTCATAATCAGAGATATGGGATAGTGCCTCCGCCTGTCCACAACACAACCTTCACAATCAAGACTAGTTTGATCTCAATGGTTCAGAGCAACAGATTTTATGGACTGCCTAGTGAAGACCCCCTTGCACATCTTGATGAGTTTGATAGGCTCTGTAGCCTTACCAATATCAATGGAGTTAGTGAGGATGCCTTGAAGCTGAGGTTGTTTTCTTTTTCTCTAGGAGATAAAGCACATCAGTGGGAGAAGACTCTACATTCTGGAAAAATCACCTCTTGGGTTGATTGTAAGAAAGTCTTCCTTGCAAAATACTTCACTAGTTCAAGGACTGCACATTTGAGGAATGCCATTTCAGGATTTCTCCAACAAAATGGTGAATCTTTCAGTGAAGCATGGGAGCGCTTCAAAGGCTACCAGAGACAATGCCCACATCATGGATTCAACAGGGAAGATTTGTTGTGTACTTTGTATAGAGGTGTTCTTCCCAAGATCAGGATGCTCCTAGACACAGCCTCTAATGGAAGCTTCATGAATAAAGATGTAGATGAAGGTTGGGACTTAGTAGAGAACTTTGCTCAGTCCAATGGCAATTACAGTGAGAAATATGATAGAAGCTTAAGAGAAGGTGTTGCTTATGAGGAAGGGCATATAAAGGAACTACAAGCCTTAGATGAGAAGCTTGAGAAGCTAGATAAACTACTTCTAACCCAACAAAAGCAAGTACCTGTTGTTTGTGATGATGAGAAGTTTATGGTTCAAGTCTATCCTCCACAACAACTCCAACAAGCTCCTGCTCTAGATCAAGAGATGAAGAGTATGCTTCAACAACTGCTACAAGGCCAAGCTATTGGAGATATGGAAAAAAGTACTAAGCTCACAGAGATGAAAAACAAGATAGACTCCACCTATGGTGCCCTTAATATCAAGATTGAAGCTTTAACTTGCAGAATCCTTCACCTTGAGAGCAAGAGTGAATCTTCTTCTTCTAGAAAACTCAATGGGACATCAATTGACAATCTAAAGGAGTATGCCACTGCCCAAGCTATCTCTATCAAAGAACTACCTTCAAAGCTCACTGAGGACAGTGACAACCAAGTTGGGGAGAATTTTCTTCAACCAGAGCTGCAGAATGAGAAGAGAACTGAGCTTGAGACACAACTCGACCATACACTCGACCATGCACACGGTCGAGTGTCTGTTCGAGTGGCTGTTCGAGTCATTTCTCAAGAATCTAGCAAGCCGGTTCGGTTCATTCCTCCTCCCTATCAACCACCTTTGCCATTTCCAGGACGGTTTAAAGAGCAAATGCTGAAAAAGTACAAGGCTTCTATTGATCAGCAAGAAGTGATGGTCTTGAGTCATGAACCTTTGTTAGAAGATGCTGAAATGAAGGATAAGCCACAAGTGAAAGAGCTTGAGCAGAAGAAGCCAACTATTGATGGACAGACCTTCAGGATTAAAGAGAAAAGTCATGAAACTAAGTCTGAAATCTTTTAAGGTGTGAATGAGGTAAAAAGAGAAAACTCGACCTACTGTTCGGCCTACCACTCGACCGAGCACATTAAGTCACTCGACCGAGTGGTACCAAGTCACCCAAAATGCCCAGACTTCATCCCCAAGCTTCACCAACAACAAGAGCCAAGAAATCCTTCCTCTGATGGTTTGTCTGAGCTTCAAACTGTCAACATTCTGCATGATTCAGTGATGGAGTTAACAACTAAGGATGAGGAGATAAGGGGTAAAATTAAGAAGCTTCATGGTAGAGTGAGAAGTTCCTCTCCAAAGAAAGCAAGGCAAGGTCTGAGTATTATTAGCAGACACAGTTCTTTTAACATTGACCCAGGAATAAGAGGAGCAATGCAATCTCTAAGAACTGAGGGGACTTCACCACCTCTCTATCACCCTTCCAAAGCATAAGAAGTATGCAAAGTCAAGCTTAGAGACTTTAAACAAGCTCACTTGGGAGGAAGTCCCAAAGGTATCCTTGTACATATTGGTTTAAGTTTCTTGTTATTTTGATCTTGTTTTCTTTAGCATTATGGTTCAGGTACTAGAGAGGGAGCTTAAGCACTTGGTAACACTTTCATAAATGAATCCCACCCTCAGCCCATCCCAAGTAATACTCCAACTCTCTTTGTCTATACAATTGCATTTCTTGTTTTTATGTTGTTTCTTGATTCTTAAATCCTTTTCCAAATTTTTCTTACACAAGGGACTGTGTAATTTAAGTTTGGGGGAGGGTTTGAGATGACATTTGATGTTGTGTTTTGTTTTCTTATTTCAAATTTTTAGCATAATCATGTTAGTACTTGTATTTCATCTATGACATAGAAAAACCTAAAAATTTGAAATTTTTTGCAAAAATCTTTACAAAAAAAAGAGTGTTCATGTAGTTTGCATTGCATATTAGGATCTTGTTAATATGTTTCATGTAGGACTGTTTCATATTTGCATTAGGGATCTATGATGAGTTCAGCCTTTTTAACTTGTTTAAATTAGCTAGACTAGGATCAATGCCCAAGTTAATAGTACTTTGATGCTAGTTGAGTGAGCTAGAAACATAAGATTGAACCAAGCCTTGAATTCCTATATTGCATTTTGGTCTAAATGGAAGCATGTTGTGATTTGATGTCATTTCCTACTTATAAGAACCTAATATTGAGTTGTAATTATCTGGTTGTGCATTGTTTTAAACTCATGGATACCATACACATATTTGGATCATCTTTTTCCTTTTTACCACTCTTGTTGATCCAAATAGCTGATTTCACTTTTAAATCAGTTTCTCCTACCCTTAACCAAACCTTCTTTCAAGCCATGTTTATTCTTGAGTTTGTGAGGCCTTTTTGGAATTAAGCTTGGTAGAAAGTGTTAGGTTTGAACTGACAAGAGTAAAGCCTTGTGTAGTTCTAGTTTGCATTTTTCAAACTAGATAGGACTAGGTGGTTCACTTGTTGGGTTTGGGACTTGGCTGTTATGAAAAGAAAAGAGGAAAAAGAGAAAGAAAAGAGGGTAGAGTCTTTAAGAGGAGAATGTGTTTAAGTAAAAGTCTAGTGAAAGGATGGGAAGTAAAAAATGTTGAGAATGGTTCTAATTAAAGAAAAGAAAAGAAAGAAAAAGAGAAGTCTAGCAAAATGCTTATATGTCTTAAGAATAAGAAGAAAAGAGAACCATAGCAAATAAGTAAGAATCCCCCATCCCACTAGAAAGATCAAATAAGAAAATCTCCTAAGACTTGAAAACCAAAAGAGAAAAGGGTGAAAAAGAAAAGAAGAAGTTAAAGGGTAGAACTAGGATCATTTGGGTTTAGATTGCTAGGATAAAACACTTTGAGAGCCTTTGGGTAGACAAGGTTTTATTCTTGTATGTGTCTAGGTGTTCTTACCTTTAGCATTCTTCTAAAGCTCAATCCATTTTCATGAGAGAACCTTGATATTGATAAGCCCTACTCTAAAAAGAGACCATCATTGTCTCAAAGCCTTTATTTCCAAGCCAAATGAGTTTAAGCATTGCATAGAATTGATTCATGTTCTTGATTAATGAATGTTAAAGGAAATGGTTGATTTGAATGCATGTGGATGTCTAAGGCTCAAATCAATAAAGGTTGTGATATGCTTGTCTAAAGTCTTTAAGTATAGCTCATTCAACTTGCATCATAGTACTAGTAACTTGGACATTGATTCTAGATAGTCTATTTGCAAGCTTTAGGAGCTGAGATCCCACTTTCAAACCTCACCTACCTTCTTTTGTCTTGATTATTTGCTTGAGGGCAAGCAAAGACTAAGTTTGGGGGTGTTGATGTTCATATATTTTATCTTGTTTTCCCTTAGTTTATTCACAACTTTTGCATCTTTTGCTATCCATTTAGACCATTATTGTGTAACTTTAGGACTAATCATGCATTAGAGTATAGTTGCATTGCATTTGCATCTTTCATGCATAAACAGGTGATTTTGGAGCTTAAGGAGCATGGAAGCAATGCTGAGGAGAAGTGAAGCAATCCTGAGGAGAAAACAAGAGAGTTAAGGTTGAAGAATCAAGGTCCAGAGTCCAACTCGACCGCACACTCTACCAGACACTCGACCGTGTGCTGAGAAGGACTCGACCGAGTGGAGAATGCACGAGAGAAGCCAGCTCGACCAGCCACTCGACCGAGCACTGGTCGAGTTGACCGAGCCGTTGACTGCTTTGACTTTTTATATTTTTAGGGCTTCCACCTCATCTCCTATATAAGGCCCTTGTACCTGCAGCCACCAAAGAGCCCAGCTTTTTAGAGAGTCTAAAACCTAGTTTTTACCTTTTTTAGATTTATTCCTTTTGCATTTTCTTTTATTTTTAGATTTTGTACTTGTTTAAGAAAGAAAGACTAGATTCTTGTATTTTGTTGGTTTCATAACTTTCAAGATATTAAGATTTCGAGTTTTATTTCTTCATCAATATTGTAGATCTCTGTTTCATCTTTCTAATGATGCAAGTTTCAATATTTTCTGGGTTTTTGACTTATTTCACCATGTGTTCTTGTGAGTAGTTTGCTTAGGACCTTGAGGATGGGTTAGGCTGGATTGATCTTGTGGTTTATTTGATTTGGTCAAGCTTGATTGTTGTAGATCTCTTCTAGGCTAGATGTTCTTAATGCTGATCTTATATCTGAGAAGGTAGGGTTTGATTTCAAGCATCTTAGCATCACACCAATGTTTAAGGAGCATAGATAAGGCTAGATCTAGAGCTTACCATTAGGCTTGCTAAGAGATTAGAGGTCTTGTTTGGTTTGAGATGTATTGCTTAATGCTTGCTTGTGTAGATTCTTTACTTTGTGAGAACAAGTCTAGAAATGCATAGGTTTGATTGTTTCTTGCCATGAGAGTGGATTAAACATGTCTTAGAATAGTATGTCTAGAGATTAGCTCAAAGTTTGCTTGAGATTTGTTAACCAAGTTAGATAACCACAATGATTAGTTCAGCCCATGAATCCCTCCTCAAGGCCTTCTTTGTTTATTATTATCTTAGTCTAAATATCATTGCTTGCTTGTTGTTTGATTCGTTTTTGTATTGCTCTGTTTTTATTGTGTTGCTCTGTTTTCACGTTTAGTCTAGCTCGACCCTGTACTCGACCTACACTCGGTCGAGTGCTGCTCGAGTTCGTCCCCAGAACTTGTGTTTATGATTTGTGATTGTCCTGTTTAATTCCTGTTTTATTTCTGTTGCATTCATTTAGCTTTCTGTTCATTACTTGTCTTGCATTAGTTCTTCATCAACATAGTTTCTATTTCTGTTCTTGCTATTATAATCATTCTGTTTCATTTGCATTTAGTTCTTAGTTCTTGTAGTTTGCTTTCTGCACCTTGCATTTTCATTATAGGATTGTTAGTGACAAACAACCTTTACATCTGGCTTGACTTAGACTCATATGCACATCTTGATTGTTCACAAACACTCAGATTGGATTGACACCTCTTATACTACAATTGCATAAGGGGAACTGAAACACCCTGACATCCATTCATTCATAAGTCATCATTCCATACATCATTCACCACACCATAAAAATAGTCAGTTTCACAACTATAAAGAGCAAGTTTAATAAGAGATATACATAATACATGAAGACATGAACCTGGGTTTGCCGAGTTTGTGTGACAGGAAACAAAACCATAAAAACGATGAGAAAGGTAGGCAACCATGTAATATCATGCATAAATTTACATGTTCAATAAAACGATTAAAATTCAGAGAGAAACTTATTCAAATATGATAGTAACAAAAATTCTCTTCAATAAAGGATCTCAACTTTAAATAATAAAACTTCCTTCATCATTTCTAAATCATTAGATTATATTATGTATCATTCCCAGAAAAAAAAAATTCAGAATTTAATACTATTCAAACTGCAATTGTATCGCTATGAAAAGAGGCCAAGACCCTAGAACTTCTCCCAAAGTGGGATTGACTGAAACGTAGGGGTTAGTGAAAATTAGTTCATTTAGTAATATAATAGTTTATTTGGTGTTTGGTGTAGATATGAATTGGCGTTGGTGTTTTGAGAAATGAGTTTAAGAAAAAAGCTTTACGATTTTATCACAAAGTGCAGTTTATTATCTTTTCCACCAAACCGATCAGGCAGCACTAATATGTGTCATTGAAAAGCTTTTGTTTCTTAAATTTGTCCTATCAACTTCTTTGAGAATATTTCATAGATTATGAAATTATTCTAATTTTTGTAGAAAAAAATTATGAAATTTGAGGAGTTCCATTGGGATAGAAGTTAATATGATGATGTTGATGATATTAGGTTGATAATGACAAAATTGATGGGTTAGTGATTAATTCATAGACCCATTATAACTAAACTTATTTGATTTAGGAATTCATTTAATCATCAACTTATTTAACCCATCAACTCATTAGAGTTAATATTTTCAACTCATTAGGGTTCATGAGTTGAGTTGAATTGGGTTGACTCATTAATCTTATCCATTTTGACACCCCTAGATAGAACAATTGGCAATTCGTCAATACATAGGGAAAAGGATTTGTAGTATTCATCACATTCGTGACACTCTTATTTTTTCCTCATCAACGCCATGTGCCATATTTAAAAGATGACTAGGGTCGTAAAGAGATTATCACAACAATAGTTTGCTTTATTGTTAGCTTCATCTCTCATGGAATAATTTTTATTATTTGTAATTTATAAAATAAATTGAAATGGTTACCAAAGGGAAGAGAGGCTCTTGTAAAGCAATGTAACCACAAATGCAAAAACGTACACTTTGTCCTGCCGCAACCAAGATTTGCTCCCCGAGTTTGTTAATAATCTTGTCACACCGAGCTTTACAGATATCTTGATTGTTAAACTCGGCCGCTGGCTATTCAATTTCCTTGAAATAAGATTAACATTTCTATCTATAGCAAACCCACTTTTGGGGATCACTTTAATCAAATGGATGAGATTATTTATATTATCTCATCTAACGGTTTAGAACTATTAAAGATCCCAATAGTTGTAAGTTTTTTTTCCAATGATTGGTTTTATTGTTTCATCTAACGGCTTAGATTTGGTAATCATCTCAAAATTTGCAATGTTTTGATCCAATAGTTGTGTTTCTTCGTCGTACTCCTAATTTTCAATGTTTGCAATTGTTAGTTTTTGCACTTTTTTATTTCACACCTCTTTGTTTATATATACAGATTTTTATGAACTTTGAAAAGTGTTTTTGTTTTTTTGAGTATTGCTTCACACCTTCAAGTTTTAAAAACTCTGAGTATTATTTTCTTTCAATTTATTAATCAACATTGTTTCACTCATCTTCATTAAAATTTGGATTGTTTTATTTATTGATTCCTTCAATTAACTTTTGTTTAGTGTCATTTTCCATTTATACCAGCATCAATCATCTCTTTCAAATATTAATCTAGGTAATTGATTGTGATTTCTAATTTTTCATAGATTTATATGTTTATATATTATAGCAAACCCACTTTTAGGAGTTAATTTAAATCTAATGGATGAGATTGTTTTTATTATCTCATCTAACTGTATAGATTTGTTAATGATCTCAAAAGTTGCAATGTATCGATCCAACAATTGTGTTACTTCGTCGTACTCCCACCACCTTTCAATGTTCACACTTGTTTGTTTCGCACATTTTTGTTTCACACCTATTTGTTTTCACACATCTTTATATATATATATATACAGATTTTTATGGACTTTGAAAAGAGTTTTTATTCTTTGAGTATTGTTTAACACCTTCAAATTTAAAAATTCTGATTATTATTTTCTTTTAATTTATTAATCAACATTAATTTACTCATCCTTGTTAAAATTTGGTTTTTTTTATTTATTGATTGATTCATTTAACTTTTGTTTGGTGTCATTTTCCATCAAATACCCACATCGATCGTATCTTCCAAGTATTAATTTAGGTAATTGATTGTGATTTCTAATTTTTCATAGATTTATCTTTTTAGTCAATTTGGTTGGTTGGTTGCAGGCATGCAGCTATGCGCTCTTTCTCCCTGCTTCTATTATTATTATTTTTTGTAAATTTTGATTGAATAATGATTTAAATTTTGTTTGATGTGAATATCTTTCAACATTGATTATCTGAGTATGATTCAGCAAACCTAGATTCATATCTATATATACATTTTTAAAATATATTTTGTGTTCTACCCTTTTAGTTATGGTTATTTATTTTTTTTTATTTATAATTTTAGTCCTTAGTGTGATATTTACATACCTAATAAAGATTATTTCCACAATCATTCAAATATAGCAAACAGAAACTAATAAACTCTAGACAATATAGCCAATGGAAACTAATTAATAAAAAACTGAAATCATATCTACATTTCATATTCTTATTATATATTAACTCGATATAGTATAGAAAATAGAAATTAATTCTATACATATGGGACAACTTAGTGAAATATTCGTTGCCTTAATCATAAATCTTTTGCATTAATTCAAAATTGTCATATATATTTTTAGATTTTTTTCTTGCTCCCCAATATTTTCTGGATCTCATATCACATCTAATTTTACCATCTTCAAAGAACTATATAAATAACGTCTCAATAGCAATACAAAAATGCATCAATTCATACACAACTTAGTATTTCAACTGGCGTAGTAATCTTCCCAGTTGAGACACTTGATTTGGTTTGTTGGCGATAAACAAGTGCACACTTATTTCTTTATTAGTTTATTGGTACAAAATGTTTATGCTTTCTTTATTTCATCTCTAATACCTATTCTTTTCTTATCTTAGATGGTTTAAATCCATTTATTTGAGAAAAAAAATTTGGTTTCATGATAAGTGAACATGCAACTTTTCGGTTAGTAAATAATCTAAATGTTTTGTTTGATTTATTTCATATCTACACTAATTTTTTTTTACTCCATGTAGTTGTATCACAAATACATGTTGAGAAAAAAACCAATTCTGATTTTAGCTTACGGTGAGCTGCTCACCTTTCTAAGTATCCTCTTTATATTTATTATTAAATATATATTATCTTCTTGACTTATCAAGCTTTTCAGTTTTTGGTACACCCTAGGTTTTTGCTTTGATCCATTTGTATATCTTTTCAAACGATTGGGAGTAAATTAAAGGGGCCGATATTGAGGCCACAAAGGAGGAAAATATATAGGAGGAGGAGAGAAGAAAGAGATGAGTTTGGTGGAGTTGTTCATCGTTTTTGTTGAATGATGATTGTTTAATTGATTCCAAAGTGGCTATTAAATGCTCTCTGTACTTTGTAATGATTTAGTAGAGTAATATGTAAGCATGACAATCATGTAATTTATATAATAATTTAGGATTTTTTTTCCTGTAAATAGATTCATATTTTATTATATATGTATAACGGGTTGAATTGAAAAACAGTAATTTAATACTGAAAAAGCTGTAAAAATCTAACCTATAAACTATAAAAAAGAAATTTTGTCCGTGTACAATCAATATTAAAATAATAAATATATCTATTTTTAAGCTAATTTAATTACGAATGTAAAAAACAAATCATCTTGTGTGGTATACGGGTGAAATCATAGAATTAACATTCTTAATATAAATATACAATATTAAACACAAAAAGCATAACAAATAAAATTAAAAAAATTATTATGCGGTGTACCGCGGGTTAAAATCTAGTATCTTTAACATTATTCTCTTATTGTCCCTGAATCGATTTTTATATATATAACAAAAAAATTATCTAAATAATTTGGTTGATTCATTGTAGTCATTATTTCTGACTTTTATACTACACAGTTAAAGAATTACTATAAAGTTTCCACTTGAAATGTGAAATTAACAATTATTGTCATTTTTTTTTGTTCAAACATATGGATTCATTCATTCAAAACAAACCACATACAAGAAGGGGGAACAAAGACCCAAGGTTTAAAAAGTTACAAAGAAGGGCTTTCCCCAAAGCACTAAACATAACGGTAGAAACATAAGACATCAAGTAGTAGTCCATGAGAGTTGTGATACAAACGCCTAAGGGTAGTTTGGAACATGTGAGATCACAGTTACTTGAAAGGACATCTTCGAGGGACTCGACAGATGATACGGTTGTCATGGTCATTAGACTCTTTGACGTGAAGAAGAGATCATATCCAAGGGTCTCTGAGAGAGAGCTTTTGGGTTGAGCACGGTTGATGGTGTTCAGGTTGAGGGTAGTAAAAGGGTTGGTTACGGTTTTTGGAGCAGGTGTGAGACACTTGAAAATTTTGTGGTAACCCCAACTCCATTGGTTTGGGATCATAATGCCACTAGTCTTCAAATGATTAGGCAGAGACTTCAAAAAGTTGATAACTTGCAATTTAAATGGTTCAGAGGGCATATGAGATAAAGAAAAGATCTTGAAGACACATCGGTAATCACAGCTCCATAGAGTCTGGATCATAATGCCGATTTCCTTCAAGATTCTAACTTCAAGGGCAAAGTCCCTAAGTGAATCTAGTAACAGGTTTTCTAAAGAAATATATAGCCAAACTAGCAATATTGGTGACTTACATTCCAAATGCAGTCTTCGAACAAAAGGATTCATAAATCCACACAAAGATTGACTAGGGTGGAAGAGATTTGAGATCCGATCAAACCTGGCTAAATGCAGAGGAAGGATTCGTACAACACCATTTGTTAATGGGCTCATAAACCTTATTGGGCCGAGGGTTGTTGAGCCCATCAAAGAAAACCCTAGTTTCTCATTTGGGGGCAAGGAGTTCGCGCGGCGGCCTAGTTGAGCTGGTGTCGGATTCAGGGACTCTGACATCTCCAGTGAGGGGAAAGATGGCGGTTGAGGGTGCAAAGCGGGGCTTGAAGCATCCGAAGAGGAACCTAGGAGCTTGAGTTCTCCAGTACAGGAAGTCGGAGCCAAGAATAATAGATCGTCGTGTGCCGTCGACGACTCCACCAGGTAATTCGCCTCTGATGGACCAAGGGATTCTGCTCCTGCCATCAACGGTACTTGGTGGTGATAGATCTCTTCTTGGGGAATCGGAATCCTAGATCTGAGGGTTATTGGTTCTTTGGTTAGCTTCACCGGGGCGGAGACGAGTAGCGGATAAGAGCTGCGGAGCTCCGACCCCCAACTGATCTCCCTGGATTTTGGATCGGCTAAAGGTTGCATGCGGTTGGGAAATGGTCGACGGGGACTAAAAAGCAGAAAAAGCTTAAAAACAACTAAGATGAAATAGCTAAAAGAGCGAGAAGAAAGACAAGCAAATTGGATTATGTCCCGACGCCGGTAAAGTTTGCCTTTACCAACGTTGGAGGGAAGCCAAGGGTAAGATTTTTCGATATCTGTGTCCTCAGAGAAAAAGAAAAAGTTTTGTTTACTACAGATTGTTCAATTATTTAAGTTTACACTTTCGTGTACCGCAACGCACGACCGACATTTTAGTGCTTTTAAAAGATAGCTTGTTAATGAAAAAAGAAAAAATTATCCTAGTAGTCTAGTGAGAGCGAGACCCACACCAGATTAGATGACTAATTTGATCATATACCCATGATGGTCATTTCTCCCAATTCTTGATTTATTTTTTTTGGTCATATAATATTTATAATTATCACTGAATGGAAGAAGCTTAGATATCATCGAACGTCCTCCAACTGCTCTCTCTCTCTCTCTCTCTATTACGATCTCTCAGTTCCTTCCTTCCATCCATGGCGTCTCTTTCTACCTCTCTCTCTCTCCCCAATAACGCTCAACAACTCCATCCTTCATCCGGTAAAAAGCTCTTCAATCTCTCCTTGAATCTTTACACTAAAATCTTCGTGCGACTCTTCTCCCTTTGAGCTAGCTCAGATTTGATCCTTATGTTGTTACGATTCTAATTTAGTACGTCAAGAACCCAATTTAATTGTGTATTGGATGATCCAAATTGCTTTATCCCACTGTGATTTTCCATTTTTCCCCAATCACTCAATTGGGTATAGCTTTAAAGTCTCGATTTTGCAATGTTGGGTCCTCTCTTTTGCTTGATTTGATTGTCAAGAATGGGTTGAAATGCATTTCATGATGCAAAATCACAACTTGAATATCTTTGGTTGAGATGAGTGTTAGTTCGTTTCTAAATCCATTTGTGTTGGCATATTTTATAAATCCATTAATACTGCAGAAACAATGGTTTCATTTCTCAGTTCATAATAGTGAAAGTGACCCATTCTTCGCGTTTCTCTCTCGTATCATGTCAAATTGGATGTAGCTTCTCCAGTATGATCTCTCTTTCTCTCGATATTCACTGATCTTTGTTCGTTCTTTCATGTTAGGCTTTTCCCTGAAGCCATGTGTCAGTGTTTCTTTTGGACTGAATCGATCCAACAACCTTCATATTTCTGCTCCTAGAAGCAAAAGGATCGTCACCGTTCAATCAGCATACAGGTAAAAAGAGTTGGTCCTCTTCTTATTTGTTTCATTTTTGGACCTTGGTGAAAGATTGATTACATATCTTATAAAAAAATCCTCCCGGTTATGGTTAGTTAGTTACTGTTTGAGATGTCTACAAGTGTGGTTCTTGTAACCCCTTGATGTTTTCTGAACAAAACAATTTTGAGAGTGTAGGTGGTTTGACTATAAACATTGTACCTCCTGAATATAAATATATCTTTGTTTCCCATTGGCAACTTAATGTTTACACAGACTGTTTGCAAATGTCTAATAACATCAAATCTTGCAGAGATGATGACGGTTCAGGCAGCACAGGCTTATTTGTCGGAGGGTTTATTCTGGGCGGACTCATAGTTGGTGCCCTCGGATGTGTATACGCACCACAGGTAATATTGTGAATCACATGGTTTAGTTATAACCCTCTCTGCCCCCTTCTTGAAAAAGATTTGACACTGTACGAATGATGTTTTTGTGAATTATATCAGATCAGCAAGGCTATAGCTGGAGCAGACCGAAAGGATCTCATGAGGAAATTGCCGAAATTCATATATGACGAGGAAAAAGCTTTGGAGGTAAGTTGTAATAATCACTTTTATTGAGTCATAATATATCTCGTTTTTATGGATGTACTTATGAAGACGATGGTCTGTAATGTTAATGCAGAAAACACGGAAGGTGCTGGCTGAAAAAATTGCTCAGCTCAACTCTGCTATCGACGACGTGTCCTCTCAGCTCAAATCAGAAGATACCCCGAATGGTGCAGCTCTAAGCACCGATGAAGTCGAGGCTACAGCCTGAAATCATCTGTTTTTAGGATTTGAATTGAATCACGGGTGATTGCTTATTATGATCCCAATAATTGTTGGCTATTTCTGTGTAATGTTGTACAACTTTTCATCTATCTTGAAATGACTGCCTTCTTCTCTGTTTGTCTTGAAATCGTGTTGAAGGATGATATATATCACAATTATATGCCAAACCAGACGTTACAAAGATTTTAATCTCCGGATCCTTAAGGAAAGTATACGACATGGAAACAAGAATTAAAAAAAAAAGTGCCTTGAGAAACTTGTGATCAGTGACTCACAGAATCTTATCCCCATTTGTATCTTACCTACATAATAACCACATATTTCTTTGCTTCACTTTGAACCATTGGTTGCTTGCTTTTGATCAAAAACCAATGGATGTGTATGTATGTATATATGCTAACGCTCAAAACTGATCAGTAGTATTCCTAGATTTTTCTTTTTGTTTCACTTGCAGCTATGGCCTCACATGCAGCTCTCGCCGTCTCCAGAATCCCGGTCGCACAGAGGCTGCAGTCTAAGAGTGCCGTGCACTCCTTCCCTGCTCAATGCTCTTCCAAGGTACAAACTCCCTTCTATCTAGCACATACCATCTCTGTGCTGTGTGTGTGTGTGTTACGGTTTGTTTGATCTGCTTCTCTTGTTATTATCTGCACAGAGGCTAGAAGTTGCTGAATTCTCTGGCCTGCGTATGAGCAGTAACGGTGGAGAAGCATCTTTCTTTGATGCCGTAGCTGCACAGATCACAGCCAAGGTGACTGATTGATTGATTGAATCAATAACTGTGTTGTTGTTTATATATGAATGTGCATATGTATGATGTGTTTGTGAAATATTAGGCTGTGACAGCATCCACTCCTGTTAGAGGAGAGACAGTGGCCAAACTGAAGGTTGCGATCAACGGGTTTGGAAGGATTGGTAGGAACTTCCTCAGGTGTTGGCACGGGCGTAAGGACTCTCCTCTCGAGGTTGTTGTCCTTAACGACAGTGGTGGTGTCAAGAATGTAAGTCCAGAGAATTAAAGACATTAATTCTCTATTGTGGAACAACATTTTTGACATTGATGATGAAATTGCAGGCATCCCACTTGCTCAAGTATGACTCCATGCTTGGAACCTTCAAGGCTGAAGTGAAAATTGTGGACAATGAAACTATCAGTGTTGATGGTAAGATCATCAAAGTCGTCTCCAACAGAGACCCTCTGAAGCTTCCATGGGCTGAGCTCGGCATTGACATCGTTATCGAGGTGAAATACTTTTCTATCTAAAGCTGCATTGTTATGATGGCAAATCACGCCTTAGTTAATCGAAAAAGATAAATTGTATATGGTTATGATCATCAGGGAACAGGAGTGTTTGTTGATGGGCCAGGAGCAGGGAAGCACATCCAAGCTGGAGCTTCGAAAGTGATCATCACTGCACCAGCCAAAGGTGCTGATATCCCTACCTACGTTATGGGAGTCAATGAGAAAGACTATGGTCACGACGTTGCTAACATCATTAGGTCCGTTTAAAGTTAAACCTCTCCCATTATAACCAAAATTTAGTTTGAGTATTCATGTTTCATTTTTGGTCTCTCTTGGCAGCAATGCATCTTGCACTACCAACTGTTTGGCACCTTTTGCTAAAGTCTTGGATGAAGAATTTGGTACATTTGCTAATTCCCTTCTTACTACATGTTAAAAATGGTTTCTTCTAGCTCATACATTAACTGAATTACAGGAATCGTCAAGGGGACAATGACAACCACACACTCCTACACCGGAGACCAAGTAATATACTTATACCATCTTTGTCTGTCTATCTAAGTAGAAGAGATTGCTTGTATTCTTAAAATATTCACTACTCGTATTTAGGAGTATTCAATCTAGGTTTCGGTTCAAGGTACCAAATCCAGGGTTTAATTTTGGTTACGGTTTTTTGAATGCATGAAAATGAAATCCATTTAAGCCATATTAGAATGTGTTTTGAGTTGATGGATTCGTTGTATGGGTTCGGTTTATGTAAATTAAATACTCCTACGTACAGCTTGTATATAAGTGTATAACAAATCATTAGAATATGTACTGTGTGATTTGACTCAATACAACCAATAGTAACATATATGTGTTTGAAATGAATTGTGACAGAGGCTTCTAGATGCATCACACAGGGACCTAAGGCGTGCAAGAGCAGCAGCACTGAACATAGTGCCAACCAGCACCGGTGCAGCCAAGGCAGTGTCACTAGTGTTGCCGCAGCTGAAGGGTAAACTCAACGGCATTGCACTCCGTGTGCCAACGCCAAACGTCTCAGTGGTTGACCTTGTTATAAACGTTGAGAAGAAAGGTTTGACGGCAGAGGACGTGAACGAGGCCTTCAGGAAAGCCGCTAATGGACCGATGAAGGGCATTTTAGACGTTTGCGACGCCCCTCTTGTCTCTGTTGACTTCAGGTGCTCTGATGTCTCTACCACCATTGACTCTTCGCTCACAATGGTCATGGGTGATGATATGGTCAAGGTGGTTGCATGGTATGACAATGAGTGGGGTTACAGGTGAGATATATATATATATATATATATATAACACATTACAGTACATGATATGATCAGTTTTATAAATTTTAACCTATATATGAATGAATCTTTACGTTTGGGTTTGCATTATTCGTATTATAGCCAAAGAGTAGTGGATTTGGCTCACCTAGTGGCTAGCAAGTGGCCAGGAGAGAAAGCTGTTGGAACTGGTGACCCTTTGGAGGATTTCTGCCAGACAAACCCGGGCGACGAGGAATGCAAAGTCTTTGAATGAAAAAAAGAAAATGAACTTTTTTTTTCACCAAACAAATACTTTTATCATGAGTTATTTATTCGAAATCATATATAATGCATACCGCTTCCTTTTCGTTTATTGTCGAGTATAAAAATTGTTTCAGTGTTAAGGAAAACTTGGCAATAAATAAAAGTTTCGCATTTAGAAAATGATAAGACAAAGTATATTTTCCCTATCCAAGTAAACTGAGTTAGAAGTTGAAAGAAGGGTTTTTTAAATACGATTTTATGTTTTGTTGTCTTTTTTAATATGTTTGTGCTATGATGTTTTTGTAAGAGACTAGTTAGTTACTCTTGGATTCTCACGTGCATAGGAAAAACTAATCGTTTAGTATTAGGGTTAGCTAACTATGCCTGTTTTCATTACCATCAAGTATTCGTCTCTCTTCAACGCGTTTCTAATCGTTTGTAATGGTGGTACGTATCAAATCTCTCTATCGACATTGACAAGCGATTTCGTTTGGTTGGACGAATTTAAGAACCGCTTAGATGAAAATGTATGTCCCTGTTAACATCTCTCATGATGTGTTTACTGTTACTCTATTCATCTTCAGTTCTGTTTTGTAATCAAATATTTGGCGTGTGTTTCGCAGAGTGAAGGAAAATTCTGCGAAACATTACATGTATAACAGTTGTTGAATGTGACTCTCTCTTGTAGATCATAGAGGAACCGGATGATCGAGAAATTGACTCAGATGGGATATTAGAGCTTGTGAAGGATTTGCTACCTCCTATGCCTGCTACTGAAA
The DNA here is from genome assembly GCF_030686135.1 of Camelina sativa. NCBI lineage: Eukaryota > Viridiplantae > Streptophyta > Magnoliopsida > Brassicales > Brassicaceae > Camelina > Camelina sativa. Next base: position 19,452,869 of record NC_141882.1, on the reverse strand, counting down.
CTTATAAAGATATGGGGAAGAAGAAAGAGAGAACGTTGAACAGTCGTAAACATGCAAATGAAGTTTTTATGCTAATATAGTGAGCGATTCATTTGCTCTAATTTTATTGCGGTTAATTTACGTTTTAAATAATTGGAGCGATGCAATGCGTCGAATTTTGTTGTAATAGGCGGTGCATGATTTTCTTCGTACAGTTGAGCCTGAAGCAATGTGGCTTTGTAACTTATACAACGAAGCGGTGAGCTATATAACTTGTCGGTTAGATCTTTGAGTACATTGTATCATGTTTCAAATCCTATAATTAATTTGTAACTCACAGGGAAGAACTCTAGATTCCTACTTAGCTGAGTATCAGATTCCTACTCACAGGGAAGAACATTGTATCATGTTTCAAATCTCTATCAATGTTACTCAACCTAAAATCTCTATCAATGTTACTCAACCTAATGATATTATTTTCTGGCATTTAGAAGTGATATTACCTTAAGTTTTGACTCTTTTAGATCAAAAGAAAATTTGGGATTTTATAGACAGAAACATTATTAGGTAGATATCATGAGCTAGAATAGAAACCATCCAAACCATAAGACCCACATTGACTGTTGATTTATCCCATATATTAGACAAGATAATTTCCGACAGCGAAAATACAAAAGACAACTAAGACACTCATTCATCTACGACTCAAGTGCGCAAAGAAGCAGTTAAAAAGGCGCTGTCACGCCACAAGGGTTAAGATTTGGACTTTCATCCTAGGCCTTGAACCCTTGCATCTCCGACTCACGCCGGTATTAGATGGGTTGGTACTACTCCCTAGCCCGTTTAGAACCAGCTTTTCTGGTTCTGGCTGGAGGAGGTAACACTTTGTGTGGGACAGATAAGGGAATAGGCGAATGAAGTTTACTCCCAGAAGCCAAAGCAGGGAACCCAACAGCAGGGATTCCAACAAGAGCACAGCAGACTCCTGCCTTGTCATCATGGGAGTATTATTGCCACTACCCTTTTGCAAACAGTACCGAAGAGACTGGTTCTCGGCAACGAAGCACTCAAGCATCCGTCCCAGTCTCAAGCACTCTCTCTCAAGATACTTACTCTTCTTCTCTAAATCTTGCACGTATTCCTTCTTCCTCTCCCTCGACCGGACCGCCGCATCTCTATTTCTTACTCGCCTGAACCACAATCACACATCCCAATTATCAACTCTCAGATTCTTTTCAAGGCATTTATAACACAATCTAAAACCAACCAGAATACACAAACTTGAGATCCATATGACAAACAAGCCAATCATATCACTCATGAATCAACTCTCTTATCTCACACATACAATACAATAACCCAGACTACTTAAAACAAGAATACCAGAAGCAAGAGCCAATGCATATTTTCACAATATAAAAGGCAACCAGAAGTTAAACACATTCATAATCAACTCTTCAATGTCACACACATACGTATCTAAGATTTGTTCTCAAAGCAAAAACACACTTATAGCAATCTAAAGGCAACCAAAATCAATACAAAATACCCAAAAAAAAAAAAAAAACCCTAATTATAGCAATCTAAAGGCAACCAAAATCAATACACAATACCAAAAAAAAACCCTAATTATTAAATTACTGAGTAAATCAGATGTACCTTCTTCTTTTCTTAGCCCCAGCATCATCATCGTCACCTTCATCATCATCCTGAACCTCACTCCCAGAATCATTAGCCTTCTTCTCAACCAACAGATCCGTACTCTCTTTCCCAGAATCATCATCCTGAACCTCACTCCCAGAATCACTAGACTTTTTCTCAACCAACAAATCCGTACTCTCTTTCACGGCGGCGGCTTGTTCGGTCACCAAATCAACGGAACCAGAATCGTTTATCGGATAATCAATGAGTAGATCCGCTATAAACTCCGAAACAGATTCATGATCCAACTCCAAAAGACTCTCCTCCTCCTCTTGATTCTCATCACTCATCAGTTTACTCTCAATCTCTTCGATCCACGAATCCGGTGCAGATCTGAAGAAATCCTCCGCCGGTGGAGAATCTATGACGATTGAAGGATCGAAATCGAAGAAGAGATTATCATCTATGAGTAAATCAAAGCTACCAAATTCCTCCGCCATGATCGACAAAAAAAAAAAAAAAAAAAAAAAAAATTATAGAAAAAAACAAAAAAAAAAAAAGGTGAAAAATTTTAATTATTTAAGATATTGAGAGAAGAGAGATGAATTTATATAAGAAGAAAAAACTGTCAGCAGTCTAAATTTCTTCGTGACCAAGTAAAAAGAGTCAGTAGGACACGTGTTAGTTATGGACGCGTTTTTAGATACTTTTAGCCAATAAGATGATATAGTGCACTGTGTTATAATGTTCCTGTTAGCAGAGAACTATTTTTATTATGTATCGTCACACAACCAATGAGAAGGCTTCATTCTAGCTGGAAGAATTGGATTTTCTGATAAATATTCTTTTGTTTTCTTTACTTTTTTATTTTCGTCTAAATTATTATTTTTTTTTTTATTTATTTATTTATTTTTTTTATTAATAACCCAGTATCCGATCCGAAAAAACTGATCTCCCTGTATTAAAATAAATAATATTTTAGAAATTTATCTTTTTTCATAAAGATTTTTTTGATATTTTTTATTAATTAATGTTATGAAATTGTAGATTTTAAAATTTTGATGAACTAACATTGATTAATAGTTATGAGAAATATATTTTATAAAAAAAATATATTTATAACTAAATATTAATTGTATTTTTAATTTATGTGAAATTCCTAAAACATCATCTATTCTAATATAGATGGAGTAATTCTAATAGAGTAAGGATATAACCAAATTAATTAATTTACTGCAGTTTATATTGTCAAGCTCGTGAGTTCATGTTTGGGTATTACACGATGTTTATATGAGTACGGATTACCCATAAAATTTGAACATGTAATTAAAACTTCCATAACATAACAATATTAACTTTGATATAATCCAATTACTCAAATTATAATTTTAAATCAAAATATATTCATTAATTTTATACTTTTTGATTCAAAGATTAATTATATACTTAAATATCCAAATATCAAAATATCCAAATATTATTTGTTTTACCAAAATTTAGCCTACTTTTTTAAAAAAATTAACCAATTCTTAAATATTTTTTTTTTGATTTTTCATTTTTATCGATTATTTAAGTACCACAACATATAGTACTTGTGCACTTGCATGCATATAAAATTTAAGACTGTCATCTACCTGATTTATTTAGTGAACACTCAGCACACATTAATAAGTATATATATTCAGTATCTCAATTAAATCATATCATTAGAGCATAGTCATTTTTATTTAAGAGAAACAACAAGATAAATGAAAAACAAATTTAGAGATACTGTTTTGCAGCATACAAGATGCAGTAAATTCTTGTAAGCATTGTTCCATTGAAATAAAACAATATACTTTACATTCTTTGTTTTCTTTCTTATTCAATTTCAGATGAGTGTCGATCTTAATTCAATCATGAATGAATGATAGTGTACTCTCTATCTCTCTATCTCACAAGTGAATGAGTGTCCATCTTTTACTTTCCCTCCGGTTTGGACAACCAACCTCGGAGTAATCTTTTAATTTAATGTTTGGATGAAAAAAAAAAAGAATCCCAACATAAATTCACCATGCATGAACATAAAATTACACTATTCTAAGATTTAAACTGAAGGAATCTTCAATCTTCTAGACCCTCAATAATATATCTTCCTTTTTGATATTTTAAAAGAGTATGAGTTGTTATCTTTTCTCATAAACTTAAATTATGTAATGTATATGTAATATTCATGTTCCATGATTAAAATATGGGATGTGTTAAATAAATCAAAAGAGTGGATTTTAATTAATTTCGATTAAGTTAAATCCTGGTTTAGTCAAATTAAACCAAAAACTCTATTTGTTATTAAGTGGATACCTCATTGCTTTTGTTGTCATGGACTGGTGAAGGAAAAAGTAGAGAAGGAGCGCTCATTCACTTGTGAGATAGAGAGTAAACTTGGTTTTGGTGTATAAAGCAAAAGAAAAAGAATCGTTATGGTTTGGGAGAAAATGGTTTCGACGTATCGAATCATTCTCAAAGTTATGTGGAACATGTTCTCTCAGTCGAGAATTGAGACCAGAAGGTGTTGGATGCTAGATTTTGGGTTCGTCTGAGATCTGATTCTTACGAGATTTTGTGAGAAGCTTCATGACGTCTAGACCGTGTTTTTCACTAGAGGTATTGGAAAGTTAATGGAGCGAGACTGACTGTTGCTGGCAAGTGTAGAGCCTCTCTTTTGGGTTATATTTGTTATTCGTGAATCACCTTGTTGAGGTGAGTGTGTGACCATGAGCTTATCTGAGCGATTGAGTTGTATGACTTGTTTTGTGTGATAGTGTGTAGGTATTGTGAATGTGTTATTGGGTGTTATGTTTAATGGCTGGTTTCTTATGTTTTATTTGTGTTTGTACTATTGATTTGCTTGTGTGTGTAGCTCGCTGATGGTAGAGTCGCTTCACTGAGTATTTTTGGTAATAATCATGCATCTCATTATGTTTGTGTTGCAGGTAAAAACAAAATGTGACTGTGAGATCATGACAATGAACAAGAGGATGTTCTAGGGACTTAGTTGTTATGTCTTGGTTTCAGCTAGTTTGCTAAAATTGGAATGTTGGTGTTAGAAGTTAGAACTATTGTGTAAGTTGCTAGCTCTTGGTTTATGATTTTGATTAATTATTGGTTTATTAATATTTTTTTATTGGTTTATTATTTTCGGTATTTTTAGCTGCTTATTTTTGTGATTTGAGTTTTAAATATTTAAATAAATATTATGAGATATTTTTTATTATTTATTATTCATTTATTAGTTTTTGTTATTTATTATTAAAAAATGGTCAGATCGTTTAAGTTTAGTATTAGAGCCCTTATGGTTCTAGGTACGGGTTCATTATCCTTTTGAAACGACCCTACCTATTTGTTTTAATATAATAAATGACTAGTGATCCCATACTCACTAACATCCTAACATCAACCAAATCTAACAGCAAAAATAACCAATAATAAACCATCAATTAACCAACCATAATCCAATAAATAGATAACCAATATCATTCCAACATAAACCATACATCATCCAGCAAGTCATTAAACAATAAAATAGCAACCTAGCAATATTTTAACGACTCATCTCTAGCAACCTAAGACAATATTCAATCGAGCCACTATAAAATCGTCTTCTTCATTGCATAATTTCACGATCACACTTTGCTTTTACCTTCATCACAAACAACAATCAAGACGCATGAATATTATCAAAAATACTTAGTGAGTCAATCCTCCCATCTATTGGACTATACGCACAAACAATTGAAAATTCAATGACCAACACACAACAATCAACACAAACAAACCAGGAAATCAAGTAATAACCGCCTGCTGAGAGGTTGGTGTCAACCGATACACACCTTGTGTCGATCGACAATGACAGAGATGGTGTCGACCGACACACACCTTGTGTTAATCCACGCATGGTCGACATTTTCCAAAAACCCTAATTTGCATCGACCGACACTCCACATGCGTAAATCTCCAACTCCAAACCTCTCTAAATTTGTTAGGTTTCTTGTGCCGTCCTCGCATTTGTGTCGACCAATTCCAACGCAAATCTCCAACTCCAAACCTCTCTAAATTTAATTGTTATTTATTTATTATTATTTCTTTCTTGTTTATTTATTATTTATTATTTATTATTTATTATTTATTATTTATTATTTATTATTTATTATTTATTATTTATTATTTATTATTTATTATTTATTATTTATTATTTATTATTTATTATTTATTATTTATTATTTATTACTTATTATTTATTATTTATTATTTCTTATTTATTATTTCTTATTTATTACAACAGGTATATCGTTTCAGTTTAGATTAAGAAAATTAATTTCTTTGTTTATGTGGTTTAGATTTGGGCTTGTTTGGCCTTTTTGTTTTAAAAGCTTAGTTCTTTGTGATATCTGTTTCTTTAAAGAAATGCAGACGACAAAAAAAGCTATCAAATATTAGAATATTGTATTTGCATTCAACAAAAAAGTAATAACATTAATTAATCATACTTTGAGGTTTTTATTATTTAAAGCAAGATATAACATTTTTGTACATATGGTGGTTTATATAGCTCGGCCAAGTTTTTAAATTCATTATTGTTTTCACGTGTTATTTTAAAATGGAAGATTTTCAAAAATATTTTTTTCTATGTCATTTTTAAAAATATTTTTGAATGGTTTTTATTTTCAAAAAATACCCCTTTTTAATATATAAAATAACTAAATTCTAAATCTTAAATCCCAAATACTAAATCCTACCCCTCAAAAACTATACTCTAAATGTAAAATAAAAAATCCAAACCTAAATTTTTTAATAAATTAATTTAACATATTGTAATTGTATAAAAAAGTGTAATCAATGTTTTCTCTCGGTTTTAGCCTGTTTCGGGACAAAATAGGTAAAAGTGAAATCTAAACACTCCAAATTCAACCCGAACTCTTATAATTAGTCAAATGCATTGGAATGTCACACATTCTAACCCTAGAAACAGTAACAAAGTTGTTTACTGCTTCGAATCAATGTATTCTCTCGGTTTTAGCCGGTTTTCTCGGTTTAAGCTTGTTTTGGGATAAAACGGGTTTAAGTGTTGTCTAAACACTCCAAATTCATCCCGAACTCTGACCATTTGTCAAATGCATTGGATTGTCACATATTCTGACCTTAGAAACAGTAACAAAGCTTTTTACTGCTTCGAATCAATGTTTTCTCGGTTTTAGCCTGTTTCGGGATAAAATGGGTAAAAGTGGTGTCTAAATACTCCAAATTCAACCCGAACTCTTATAATTAGTCAAATGCATTGGATTGTTAGATACATTGACCCTAGAAAGAGTAACATAGCTGTTTATTGCTTCAAATCAATGTTTTCTCTCGTTTTTAAGTGTTGTCTAAACACTCCAAATTCATCCCGAACTCTTACAATTAGTCAAATGCATTGGAATGTCACACATTCTTACCCTAGAAACAGTAACAACGCTGTTTACTGCTTATGATCAATGTTTTCTCGGTTTAAGCCTGTTTTGGGATAAAACGGGTTTAAGTGTTGTCTAAACACTCCAAATTCATCCCAAACTCTTACAATTTTTCAAATACATTGGATTGTCACACATTCTGACCCTAGAAACAGTAACAAACCTGTTTACTGCTTCGAAACAATGTTTTCTCGGTTTTAGCCTGTTTCGGGACAAAATGGGTAAAATTGGTGTCTAAACACTCCAAATTCAACCCGAAATCTTATAATTAGTCAAATGCATTGGATTGTTACATATTTTGACCCTAGAAAGAGTAACATAGCTGTTCAAGGCGTCGAATTAATGTTTTTTCTCGGTTTTAGCCTGTTTGCTCGGTTTAAGCCTGTTTTTAGATAAAACGGGTTTAAGTGTTGTCTAAACACTCCAAGATCATCCCGAACTCTTACAATTAGTCAAATGCATTGTATTGTCATACATTCTGACCCTAGAAACAGTAACAAATCTGTTTACTGCTTCGAAACAATGTTTTCTCGGTTTTAGCCTGTTTCGGGACAAAATGGGTAAAACTGGTGGCTAAACACTCCAAATTCAACCTGAAATCTTATAATTAGTCAAATGCATTGGATTGTTACATATTTCGACCCTAGAAAAAGTAACATAGCTGTTTACTGCTTCAAATCAATGTTTTCTCTCGGTTTTCGCCTGTTTTCTTGGTTTAAGCCTGTTTTTAGATAAAACGGGTTTAAGTGTTGTCTAAACACTCCAAATTCATCCTGAACTCTTACAATTAGCCAAATGCATTGGAATGTCACACATTATAACCCTAGAACAGTAACAAAGCTGTTTAATGCTTCGAATTAATGTTTTCTCGGTTTTAGCCTGTTTCGGGACAAAATGGGTAAAACTGGTGTCTAAACAATCCAAATTCAACCCGAACTCATATAATTAGATAAATGCATTTGATTGTTACACATATTGACCCTAGAAAGAGTAACATAGCTGTTTACTGCTTCGAATCAATGTTTTCTCTCAGTTTTAGCCTGTTTTCATGGTTTAAGCCTGTTTTGGGATAACATTGGTTTAAGTGTTGTCTAAACACTCCAAATTCACCCCGAACTCTTACAATTAGTCAAATGCATTGGAATGCACACATTCTGACCCTAGAAACTGTAACAAAGCTGTTTACTGCTTCAAATCAATGTTTTCTCGGTTTAAGCCTGTTTCGGGACGAAATGGGTAAAAGTGGTGTCTAAACACTCCAAATTCAACCTGAACTCTTATAATTACTCAAATGCATTGGATTGTTACATATTATGACCCTAGAAAGAGTAACATAGCTGTTTATTGCTTCGAATGAATGTTTTCTCTCGGTTTAAGCCTGTTTTCTCGGTTTCAGCCTGTTTTGGGATAAAATGGGTTTACGTATTGTCTAAACACTCCAAATTCATCCCGAATTCTTGAAATTAATCAAATGCATTGGATTGTCACACATTCTGACCCTAGAAACAGTAACAAAGCTGTTTACTGCTTCGAATCAATTTTTTCTCGGTTTTAGCCTGTTTCGGAACAAAATATGTAAAAGTGGTGTCCAAACACTCCAAATTCAACCAGAACTCCTATAATTAGTCAAATGAATTGGATTGTTACATATTTCGACCCTAAAAAGAGTAACATAGCTTTTTACTGCTTCAAATCAATGTTTTCTCTCGGTTTTAGCCTGTTTTCTCGGTTTAAGCATGTTTTGGGATAAAACGGGTTTAAGTGTTGTCTAAACACTCCAAATTCATCCCGAACTCTTACAATTTGTCAAATGCATTGGATTGTCACATATTCTGACCCTAGAAACAGTAACAAACCTGTTTACTGCTTCGAAACAATGTTTTCTCGGTTTAGCCTGTTTCGGGACAAAATGGGTAAAACTGGTGTCTAAACACTCCAAATTCAACCCAAAATATTATAATTAGTCAACTGCATTGGATTGTTACATATTTTGATCCTAGAAAGAGTAACATAGCTTTTTACTGCTTCGAATCAATGTTTTCTCTCGGTTTTCGCTTGTTCTCTTGGTTTAAGCCTGTTTTTAGATAAAACGGGTTTAAGTGTTGTCTAAACACTCCAAATTCACCCCGAACTCTTACATTTAGTCAAATGCATTGGATTGTCACACATTATGACCCTAGAACAGTAACAAAGCTGTTTACTGCTTCGAATCAATGTTTTCTCGGTTTTAGCCTGTTTCGGGACAAAATGGGTAAAACTGGTGTCGACACACTCCAAATTCAACCCGAACTCCTATAATTAGATAAGTACATTGGATTGTTACATATATTGACCCTAGAAAGAGTAACATAGCTATTTACTGCTTGGAATCAATGTTTTCTCTCAGTTTTAGCCTATTTTCTTGGTTTAAGCCTGTTTTGGGGTAAAACGGGTTTAAGTGTTGTCTAAACACTCCAAATTCATCCCGAACTCGTAAAATTAATCAAATGCATTGGATTGTCAGACATTCTGACCCTAGAAACAGTAACAAAGCTATTTAATGCTTCAAATCAATGTTTTCTTGGTTTAAGCATGTTTTGGGATAAAACGGGATTAAGTGTTGTCTAAACACTCCAAATTCATCCCGAACTCATACAATTTGTCAAATGCATTGGATTGTCACACATTCTGACCCTAGAAACAGTAACAAACCTGTTTACTGCATCGAAACAATGTTTTCTCGGTTTTAGCCTGTTTCGGGACAAAATGGGTAAAATTGGTGTCTAAACACTCCAAATTCAACCCGAAACCTTATAATTAGTTAAATGAATTGGATTGTTACATATTTCGACCCTAAAAAGAGTAACATAGCTTTTTACTGCTTCAAATCAATGTTTTCTCTCGGTTTTAGCCTGTTTTCTCGGTTTAAGCCTGTTTCGGGACAAAACGGGTAAAAGTGGTGTCTAAACACTCCAAATTCAACCCGAACTCTTATAATTAGTCAAATACATTGGAATGTCACAAATTCTGAACCTAGAAAAAGTAACAAAGCTGTTTACTGCTTCGAATCAATGTTTTCTCGGTTTAGCCTATTTCGGGACAAAATGGGTAAAACTGGTGTCTACACACTCCAAATTCAACCCGAACTCATATAATTAGATAAATGCATTGGATTGTTACATATATTGACCCTAGAAAGAGTAACATAGCTGTTTACTGCTTCGAATCAATGTTTTCTCTCAGTTTTAGCCTATTTTCTTGGTTTAAGCCTGTTTTGGGGTAAAACGGGTTTAAGTGTTGTCTAAACACTCCAAATTCATCCCGAACTCTTGAAATTAATCAAATGCATTGGATTGTCACACATTCTGACCCTAGAAACAGTAACAAAGCTGTTTACTGCTTCGAATCAATTTTTTCTCAGTTTTAGCCTGTTTCGGAACAAAATATGTAAAAGTGGTGTCCAAACACTCCAAATTCAACCAGAACTCCTATAATTAGTCAAATGAATTGGATTGTTACATATTTCGACCCTAAAAAGAGTAACATAGCTTTTTACTGCTTCAAATCAATGTTTTCTCTCGGTTTTAGCCTGTTTTCTCGGTTTAAGCATGTTTTGGGATAAAACGGGTTTAAGTGTTGTCTAAACACTCCAAATTCATCCCGAACTCTTACAATTTGTCAAATGCATTGGATTGTCACATATTCTGACCCTAGAAACAGTAACAAACTTGTTTACTGCTTCAAAACAATCTTTTCTCGGTTTAGCCTGTTTCGGGACAAAATGGGTAAAACTGGTGTCTAAACACTCCAAATTCAACCCAAAATATTATAATTAGTCAACTGCATTGGATTGTTACATATATTGATCCTAGAAAGAGTAACATAGCTTTTCACTGTTTCGAATCAATGTTTTCTCTCGGTTTTCGCTTGTTTTCTTGGTTTAAGCCTGTTTTTAGATAAAACGGGTTTAAGTGTTGTCTAAACACTCCAAATTCACCCCGAACTCTTACATTTAGTCAAATGCAATGGATTGTCACACATTATGACCCTAGAACAGTAACAAATCTGTTTACTTCTTCGAATCAATGTTTTCTCGGTTTTAGCCTGTTTCGGGACAAAATGGGTAAAACTGGTGTCGAAACACTCCAAATTCAACCCGAACTCCTATAATTAGATAAATACATTGGATTGTTACATATATTGACCCTAGAAAGAGTAACATAGCTACTTACTGCTTGGAATCAATGTTTTCTCTCAGTTTTAGCCTATTTTCTTGGTTTAAGCCTATTTTGGGGTAAAACGGGTTTAAGTGTTGTCTAAACACTCCAAATTCATCCTGAACTCGTAAAATTAATCAAATGCATTGGATTGTCAGACATTCTGACCCTAGAAACAGTAACAAAGCTATTTAATGCTTCAAATCAATGTTTTCTTGGTTTAAGCATGTTTTGGGATAAAACGGGATTAAGTGTTGTCTAAACACTCCAAATTCATCCCGAACTCATACAATTTGTCAAATGCATTGGATTGTCACACATTCTGACCCTAGAAACAGTAACAAACCTGTTTACTGCATCGAAACAATGTTTTCTCGGTTTTAGCCTGTTTCGGGACAAAATGGGTAAAATTGGTGTCTAAACACTCCAAATTCAACCCGAAACCTTATAATTAGTCAAATGAATTGGATTGTTACATATTTCGACCCTGAAAAGAGTAACATAGCTTTTTACTGCTTCAAATCAATGTTTTCTCTCGGTTTTAGCCTGTTTTCTCGGTTTAAGCCTGTTTCGGGACAAAACTGGTAAAAGTGGTGTCTAAACACTCCAAATTCAACCCGAACTCTTATAATTAGTCAAATACATTGGAATGTCACAAATTCTAAACCTAGAAAAAGTAACAAAGCTGTTTACTGCTTCGAATCAATGTTTTCTCGGTTTAGCCTATTTCGGGACAAAATGGGTAAAACTGGTGTCTACACACTCCAAATTCAACCCGAACTCATATAATTAGATAAATGCATTGGATTGTTACATATATTGACCCTAGAAAGAGTAACATAGCTGTTTACTGCTTCGAATCAATGTTTTCTCTCAGTTTTAGCCTATTTTCTTGGTTTAAGCCTGTTTTGGGGTAAAACGGGTTTAAGTGTTGTCTAAACACTCCAAATTCATCCCGAACTCTTACAATTAATCAAATGCATTGGATTGTCAGACATTCTGACCCTAGAAACAGTAACAAAGCTATTTAGTGCTTCAAATCAATGTTTTTTTGGTTTAAGCATGTTTTAGGATAAAACGGGATTAAGTGTTGTCTAAACACTCCAAATTCATCCCGAACTCATATAATTAGATAAATGCATTGGATTGTTATATATCTTGACCCTAGAAAGAGTAACATAGCTGTTTATTGCTTCGAATCAATGTTTTCTCTCAGTTTTAGCCTATTTTCTTGGTTTAAGCTTGTTTTGGGGTAAAACGGGTTTAAGTGTTGTCTAAACACTCCAAATTCATCCCGAACTCGTAAAATTAATCAAATGCATTGGATTGTCAGACATTCTGACCCTAGAAACAGTAACAAAGCTATTTACTGCTTCAAATCAATGTTTTCTCGGTTTTAGCCTGTTTCGGAACAAAATATGTAAAAGTGGTGTCCAAACACTCCAAATTCAACCAGAACTCCTATAATTAGTCAAATGAATTGGATTGTTACATATTTCGACCCTAAAAAGAGTAACATAGCTTTTTACTGCTTCAAATCAATGTTTTCTCTCGGTTTTAGCCTGTTTTCTCGGTTTAAGCATGTTTTGGGATAAAACGGGTTTAAGTGTTGTCTAAACACTCCAAATTCATCCCGAACTCTTACAATTTGTCAAATGCATTGGATTGTCACATATTCTGACCCTAGAAACAGTAACAAACCTGTTTACTGCTTCGAAACAATCTTTTCTCGGTTTAGCCTGTTTCGGGACAAAATGGGTAAAACTGGTGTCTAAACACTCCAAATTCAACCCAAAATATTATAATTAGTCAACTGCATTGGATTGTTACATATATTGATCCTAGAAAGAGTAACATAGCTTTTTACTGCTTCGAATCAATGTTTTCTCTCGGTTTTCGCTTGTTTTCTTGGTTTAAGCCTGTTTTTAGATAAAACGGGTTTAAGTGTTGTCTAAACACTCCAAATTCACCCCGAACTCTTACATTTAGTAAAATGCATTGGATTGTCACACATTATGACCCTAGAACAGTAACAAAGCTGTTTACTGCTTCGAATCAATGTTTTCTCGGTTTTAGCCTGTTTCGGGACAAAATGGGTAAAACTGGTGTCGACACACTCCAAATTCAACCCGAACTCCTATAATTAGATAAATACATTGGATTGTTACATATATTGACCCTAGAAAGAGTAACATAGCTATTTACTGCTTGGAATCAATGTTTTCTCTCAGTTTTAGCCTATTTTCTTGGTTTAAACCTGTTTTGGGGTAAAACGGGTTTAAGTGTTGTCTAAACACTCCAAATTCATCCCGAACTCGTAAAATTAATCAAATGCATTGGATTGTCAGACATTCTGACCCTAGAAACAGTAACAAAGCTATTTAATGCTTCAAATCAATGTTTTCTTGGTTTAAGCATGATTTGGGATAAAACGGGATTAAGTGTTGTCTAAACACTCCAAATTCATCCCGAACTCATACAATTTGTCAAATGCATTGGATTGTCACACATTCTGACCCTAGAAACAGTAACAAACCTGTTTACTGCATCGAAACAATGTTTTCTCGGTTTTAGCCTGTTTCGGGACAAAATGGGTAAAATTGGTGTCTAAACACTCCAAATTCAACCAGAACTCCTATAATTAGTCAAATGAATTAGATTGTTACATATTTCGACCCTAAAAAGAGTAACATAGCTTTTTACTGCTTCAAATCAATGTTTTCTCTCGGTTTTAGCCTGTTTTCTCGGTTTAAGCATGTTTTGGGATAAAACGGGTTTAAGTGTTGTCTAAACACTCCAAATTCATCCCGAACTCTTACAATTTGTCAAATGCATTGGATTTTCACATATTCTGACCCTAGAAACAGTAACAAACCTGTTTACTGCTTCAAAACAATCTTTTCTCGGTTTAGCCTGTTTCGGGACAAAATGGGTAAAATTGGTGTCTAAACACTCCAAATTCAACCCGAAACCTTATAATTAGTCAAATGAATTGGATTGTTACATATTTCGACCCTAAAAAGAGTAACATAGCTTTTTACTGCTTCAAATCAATGTTTTCTCTCGGTTTTAGCCTGTTTTCTCGGTTTAAGCCTGTTTCGGGACAAAACGGGTAAAAGTGGTGTCTAAACACTCCAAATTCAACCCGAACTCTTATAATTAGTCAAATACATTGGAATGTCACAAATTCTGAACCTAGAAAAAGTAACAAAGCTGTTTGCTGCTTCGAATCAATGTTTTCTCGGTTTAGCCTATTTCGGGACAAAATGGGTAAAACTGGTGTCTACACACTCCAAATTCAACCCGAACTCATATAATTAGATAAATGCATTGGATTGTTACATATATTGACCCTAGAAAGAGTAACATAGCTGTTTACTGCTTCGAATCAATGTTTTCTCTCAGTTTTAGCCTATTTTCTTGGTTTAAGCCTGTTTTGGGGTAAAACGGGTTTAAGTGTTGTCTAAACACTCCAAATTCATCCCGAACTCTTGAAATTAATCAAATGCATTGGATTGTCACACATTCTGACCCTAGAAACAGTAACAAAGCTGTTTACTGCTTCGAATCAATTTTTTCTCGGTTTTAGCCTGTTTCGGAACAAAATATGTAAAAGTGGTGTCCAAACACTCCAAATTCAACCAGAACTCCTATAATTAGTCAAATGAATTGGATTGTTACATATTTCGACCCTAAAAAGAGTAACATAGCTTTTTACTGCTTCAAATCAATGTTTTCTCTCGGTTTTAGCCTGTTTTCTCGGTTTAAGCATGTTTTGGGATAAAACGGGTTTAAGTGTTGTCTAAACACTCCAAATTCATCCCGAACTCTTACAATTTGTCAAATGCATTGGATTGTCACATATTCTGACCCTAGAAACAGTAACAAACCTGTTTACTGCTTCGAAACAATCTTTTCTCGGTTTAGCCTGTTTCGGGACAAAATGGGTAAAACTGGTGTCTAAACACTCCAAATTCTACCCAAAATATTATAATTAGTCAACTGCATTGGATTGTTACATATATTGATCCTAGAAAGAGTAACATAGCTTTTTACTGCTTCGAATCAATGTTTTCTCTCGGTTTTCGCTTGTTTTCTTGGTTTAAGCCTGTTTTTAGATAAAACGGGTTTAAGTGTTGTCTAAACACTCCAAATTCACCCCGACCTCTTACATTTAGTCAAATGCATTTGATTGTCACACATTATGACCCTAGAACCGTAACAAATCTGTTTACTGCTTCGAATCAATGTTTTCTCGGTTTTAGTCTGTTTCGGGACAAAATGGGTAAAACTGGTGTCGACACACTCCAAATTCAACCCGAACTCCTATAATTAGATAAATACATTGGATTGTTACATATATTGACCCTAGAAAGAGTAACATAGCTATTTACTGCTTGGAATCAATGTTTTCTCTCAGTTTTAGCCTATTTTCTTGGTTTAAGCCTGTTTTGGGGTAAAACGGGTTTAAGTGTTGTCTAAACACTCCAAATTCATCCCGAACTCGTAAAATTAATCAAATGCATTGGATTGTCAGACATTCTGACCCTAGAAAAAGTAACAAAGCTATTTAATGCTTCAAATCAATGTTTTCTTGGTTTAAGCATGTTTTGGGATAAAACGGGATTATGTGTTGTCTAAACACTCCAAATTCATCCCGAACTCATACAATTTGTCAAATGCATTGGATTGTCACACATTCTGACCCTAGAAACAGTAACAAACTTGTTTACTGCATCGAAACAATGTTTTCTCGGTTTTAGCCTGTTTCGGGACAAAATGGGTAAAATTGGTGTCTAAACACTCCAAATTCAACCCGAAACCTTATAATTAGTCAAATGAATTGGATTGTTACATATTTCGACCCTAAAAAGAGTAACATAGCTTTTTACTGCTTCAAATCAATGTTTTCTCTCGGTTTTAGCCTGTTTTCTCGGTTTAAGCCTGTTTCGGGACAAAACGGGTAAAAGTGGTGTCTAGACACTCCAAATTCAACCCGAACTCTTATAATTAGTCAAATACATTGGAATGTCACAAATTCTGACCCTAGAAACAGTAACAAACCTGTTTACTGCATCGAAACAATGTTTTCTCGGTTTTAGCCTGTTTCGGGACAAAATGGGTAAAATTGGTGTCTAAACACTCCAAATTCAACCCGAAACCTTATAATTAGTCAAATGAATTGGATTGTTACATATTTCGACCCTAAAAAGAGTAACATAGCTTTTTACTGCTTCAAATCAATGTTTTCTCTCGGTTTTAGCCTGTTTTCTCGGTTTAAGCCTGTTTCGGGACAAAACGGGTAAAAGTGGTGTCTAAACACTCCAAATTCAACCCGAACTCTTATAATTAGTCAAATACATTGGAATGTCACAAATTCTGAACCTAGAAAAAGTAACAAAGCTGTTTACTGCTTCGAATCAATGTTTTCTCGGTTTAGCCTATTTCGGGACAAAATGGGTAAAACTGGTGTCTACACACTCCAAATTCAACCCGAACTCATATAATTAGATAAATGCATTGGAATGTTACATATATTGACCCTAGAAAGAGTAACATAGCTGTTTACTGCTTCGAATCAATGTTTTCTCTCAGTTTTAGCCTATTTTCTTGGTTTAAGCCTGTTTTGGGGTAAAACGGGTTTAAGTGTTGTCTAAACACTCCAAATTAATCCCGAACTCTTGAAATTAATCAAATGCATTGGATTGTCACACATTCTGACCCTAGAAACAGTAACAAAGCTGTTTACTGCTTCGAATCAATTTTTTCTCGGTTTTAGCCTGTTTCGGAACAAAATATGTAAAAGTGGTGTCCAAACACTCCAAATTCAACCAGAACTCCTATAATTAGTCAAATGAATTGGATTGTTACATATTTCGACCCTAAAAAGAGTAACATAGCTTTTTACTGCTTCAAATCAATGTTTTCTCTCGGTTTTAGCCTGTTTTCTCGGTTTAAGCATGTTTTGGGATAAAACGGGTTTAAGTGTTGTCTAAACACTCCAAATTCATCCCGAACTCTTACAATTTGTCAAATGCATTGGATTGTCACATATTCTGACCCTAGAAACAGTAAAAAACCTGTTTACTGCTTTGAAACAATCTTTTCTCGGTTTAGCCTGTTTCGGGACAAAATGGGTAAAATTGGTGTCTAAACACTCCAAATTCAACCCGAAACCTTATAATTAGTCAAATGAATTGGATTGTTACATATTTCGACCCTAAAAAGAGTAACGTAGCTTTTTACTGCTTCAAATCAATGTTTTCTCTCGGTTTTAGCCTGTTTTCTCGGTTTAAGCCTGTTTCGGGACAAAACGGGTAAAAGTGGTGTCTAAACACTCCAAATTCAACCCGAACTCTTATAATTAGTCAAATACATTGGAATGTCACAAATTCTGAACCTAGAAAAAGTAACAAAGCTGTTTACTGCTTCGAATCAATGTTTTCTCGGTTTAGCCTATTTCGGGACAAAATGGGTAAAACTGGTGTCTACACACTCCAAATTCAACCCGAACTCATATAATTAGATAAATGCATTGGATTGTTACATATATTGACCCTAGAAAGAGTAACATAGCTGTTTACTGCTTCGAATCAATGTTTTCTCTCAGTTTTAGCCTATTTTCTTGGTTTAAGCCTGTTTTGGGGTAAAACGGGTTTAAGTGTTGTCTAAACACTCCAAATTCATCCCAAACTCTTGAAATTAATCAAATTCATTGGATTGTCACACATTCTGACCCTAGAAACAGTAACAAAGCTGTTTACTGCTTCGAATCAATTTTTTCTCGGTTTTAGCCTGTTTCGGAACAAAATATGTAAAAGTGGTGTCCAAACACTCCAAATTCAACCAGAACTCCTATAATTAGTCAAATGAATTGGATTGTTACATATTTCGACCCTAAAAAGAGTAACATAGCTTTTTACTGCTTCAAATCAATGTTTTCTCTCGGTTTTAGCCTGTTTTCTCGGTTTAAGCATGTTTTGGGATAAAACGGGTTTAAGTGTTGTCTAAACACTCCAAATTCATCCCGAACTCTTACAATTTGTCAAATGCATTGGATTGTCACATATTCTGACACTAGAAACAGTAACAAACCTGTTTACTGCTTCGAAACAATCTTTTCTCGGTTTAGCCTGTTTCGGGACAAAATGGGTAAAACTGGTGTCTAAACACTCCAAATTCAACCCAAAATATTATAATTAGTCAACTGCATTGGATTGTTACATATATTGATCCTAGAAAGAGTAACATAGCTTTTTACTGCTTCGAATCAATGTTTTCTCTCGGTTTTCGCTTGTTTTCTTGGTTTAAGCCTGTTTTTAGATAAAACGGGTTTAAGTGTTGTCTAAACACTCCAAATTCACCCCGAACTCTTACATTTAGTAAAATGCATTGGATTGTCACACATTATGACCCTAGAACAGTAACAAAGCTGTTTACTGCTTCGAATCAATGTTTTCTCGGTTTTAGCCTGTTTCGGGACAAAATGGGTAAAACTGGTGTCGACACACTCCAAATTCAACCCGAACTCCTATAATTAGATAAATACATTGGATTGTTACATATATTGATCCTAGAAAGAGTAACATAGCTATTTACTGCTTGGAATCAATGTTTTCTCTCAGTTTTAGCCTATTTTCTTGGTTTAAGCCTGTTTTGGGGTAAAACGGGTTTAAGTGTTGTCTAAACACTCCAAATTCATCCCGAACTCGTAAAATTAATCAAATGCATTGGATTGTCAGACATTCTGACCCTAGAAACAGTAACAAAGCTATTTACTGCTTCAAATCAATGTTTTCTTGGTTTGAGCATGTTTTGGGATAAAACGGGTTTAAGTGTTGTCTAAACACTCCAAATTCATCCCGAACTCTTACAATTTGTCAAATGCATTGGATTGTCACATATTCTGACCCTAGAAACAGTAACAAACCTGTTTACTGCTTCGAAACAATCTTTTCTCGGTTGAGCCTGTTTCGGGACAAAATGGGTAAAATTGGTGTCTAAACACTCCAAATTCAACCCGAAACCTTATAATTAGTCAAATGAACTGGATTGTTACATATTTCAACCCTAAAAAGAGTAACATAGCTTTTTACTGCTTCAAATCAATGTTTTCTCTCGGTTTTAGCCTGTTTTCTCGGTTTAAGCCTGTTTCGGGACAAAACGGGTAAAAGTGGTGTCTAAACACTCCAAATTCAACCCGAACTCTTATAATTAGTCAAATACATTGGAATGTCACAAATTCTGAACCTAGAAAAAGTAACAAAGCTGTTTACTGCTTCGAATCAATGTTTTCTCGGTTTAGCCTATTTCGGGACAAAATGGGTAAAACTGGTGTCTACACACTCCAAATTCAACCCGAACTCATATAATTAGATAAATGCATTGGATTGTTACATATATTGACCCTAGAAAGAGTAACATAGCTGTTTACTGCTTCGAATCAATGTTTTCTCTCAGTTTTAGCCTATTTTCTTGGTTTAAGCCTGTTTTGGGGTAAAACGGGTTTAAGTGTTGTCTAAACACTCCAAATTCATCCCGAACTCTTGAAATTAATCAAATACAATGGAATGTCACAAATTATGAACCTAGAAAAAGTAACAAAGCTGTTTACTGCTTCGAATCAATGTTTTCTCGGTTTAGCCTATTTCGGGACAAAATGGGTAAAACTGGTGTCTACACACTCCAAATTCAACCCGAACTCATATAATTAGATAAATGCATTGGATTGTTACATATATTGACCCTAGAAAGAGTAACATAGCTGTTTACTGTTTCGAATCAATGTTTTCTCTCAGTTTTAGCCTATTTTCTTGGTTTAAGCCTGTTTTGGGGTAAAACGGGTTTAAGTGTTGTCTAAACACTCCAAATTCATCCCGAACTCTTGAAATTAATCAAATGCATTGGATTGTCACACATTCTGACCCTAGAAACAGTAACAAAGCTGTTTACTGCTTCGAATCAATTTTTTCTCGGTTTTAGCCTGTTTCGGAACAAAATATGTAAAAGTGGTGTCCAAACACTCCAAATTCAACCAGAACTCCTATAATTAGTCAAATGAATTGGATTGTTACATATTTCGACCCTAAAAAGAGTAACATAGCTTTTTACTGCTTCAAATCAATGTTTTCTCTCGGTTTTAGCCTGTTTTCTCGGTTTAAGCATGTTTTGGGATAAAACGGGTTTAAGTGTTGTCTAAACACTCCAAATTCATCCCGAACTCTTACAATTTGTCAAATGCATTGGATTGTCACATATTCTGACCCTAGAAACAGTAACAAACCTGTTTACTGCTTCGAAACAATCTTTTCTCGGTTTAGCCTGTTTCGGGACAAAATGGGTAAAATTGGTGTCTAAACACTCCAAATTCAACCCGAAACCTTATAATTAGTCAAATGAATTGGATTGTTACATATTTCGACCCTAAAAAGAGTAACATAGCTTTTTACTGCTTCAAATCAATGTTTTCTCTCGGTTTTAGCCGTTTTTCTCGGTTTAAGCCTGTTTCGGGACAAAACGGGTAAAAGTGGTGTCTAAACACTCCAAATTCAACCCGAACTCTTATAATTAGTCAAATACATTGGAATGTAACAAATTCTGAACCTAGAAAAAGTAACAAAGCTGTTTACTGCTTCGAATCAATGTTTTCTCGGTTTAGCCTATTTCGGGACAAAATGGGTAAAACTGGTGTCTACACACTCCAAATTCAACCCAAACTCATATAATTAGATAAATGCATTGGATTGTTACATATATTGACCCTAGAAAGAGTAACATAGCTGTTTACTGCTTCGAATCAATGTTTTCTCTCAGTTTAGCCTATTTTCTTGGTTTAAGCCTGTTTTGGGGTAAAACGGGTTTAAGTGTTGTCTAAACACTCCAAATTCATCCCGAACTCTTGAAATTAATCAAATGCATTGGATTGTCACACATTCTGACCCTAGAAACAGTAACAAAGCTGTTTACTGCTTCGAATCAATTTTTTCTCGGTTTTAGCCTGTTTCGGAACAAAATATGTAAAAGTGGTGTCCAAACACTCCAAATTCAACCAGAACTCCGATAATTAGTCAAATGAATTGGATTGTTACATATTTCGACCCTAACAAGAGTAACATAGCTTTTTACTGCTTCAAATCAATGTTTTCTCTCGGTTTTAGCCTGTTTTCTCGGTTTAAGCATGTTTTGGGATAAAACGGGTTTAAGTGTTGTCTAAACACTCCAAATTCATCCCGAACTCTTACAATTTGTCAAATGCATTGGATTGTCACATATTCTGACCCTAGAAACAGTAACAAACCTGTTTACTGCTTCGAAACAATCTTTTCTCGGTTTAGCCTGTTTCGGGACAAAATGGGTAAAACTGGTGTCCAAACACTCCAAATTCAACCCAAAATATTATAATTAGTCAACTGCATTGGATTGTTACATATATTGATCCTAGAAAGAGTAACATAGCTTTTTACTGCTTCGAATCAATGTTTTCTCTCGGTTTTCGCTTGTTTTCTTGGTTTAAGCCTGTTTTTAGATAAAACGGGTTTAAGTGTTGTCTAAACACTCCAAATTCACCCCGAACTCTTACATTTAGTAAAATGCATTGGATTGTCACACATAATGACCCTAGAACAGTAACAAAGCTGTTTACTGCTTCGAATCAATGTTTTCTCGGTTTTAGCCTGTTTCGGGACAAAATGGGAAAACTGGTGTCGACACACTCCAAATTCAACCCGAACTCCTATAATTAGATAAATACATTGGATTGTTACATATATTGACCCTAGAAAGAGTAACATAGCTATTTACTGCTTGGAATCAATGTTTTCTCTCAGTTTTAGCCTATTTTCTTGGTTTAAGCCTGTTTTGGGGTAAAACGGGTTTAAGTGTTGTCTAAACACTCCAAATTCATCCCGAACTCGTAAAATTAATCAAATGCATTGGATTGTCAGACATTCTGACCCTAGAAACAGTAACAAAGCTATTTAATGCTTCAAATCAATGTTTTCTTGGTTTAAGCATGTTTTGGGATAAAACGGGATTAAGTGTTGTCTAAACACTCCAAATTCATCCCGAACTCATACAATTTGTCAAATG
Source organism: Camelina sativa (assembly GCF_030686135.1). Taxonomy (NCBI): domain Eukaryota; kingdom Viridiplantae; phylum Streptophyta; class Magnoliopsida; order Brassicales; family Brassicaceae; genus Camelina; species Camelina sativa. Next base: position 19,430,479 of record NC_141882.1, on the reverse strand, counting down.
CATTGGATTGTCACACATTCTGTCCCTAGAAACAGTAACAAACCTGTTTACTGCATCGAAACAATGTTTTCTCGGTTTTAGCCTGTTTCGGGACAAAATGGGTAAAATTGGTGTCTAAACACTCCAAATTCAACCCGAAACCTTATAATTAGTCAAATGAATTGGATTGTTACATATTTCGACCCTAAAAAGAGTAACATAGCTTTTTACTGCTTCAAATCAATGTTTTCTCTCGGTTTTAGCCTGTTTTCTCGGTTTAAGCCTGTTTCGGGACAAAACGGGTAAAAGTGGTGTCTAAACACTCCAAATTCAAACCGAACTCTTATAATTAGTCAAATACATTGGAATGTCACAAATTCTGAACCTAGAAAAAGTAACAAAGCTGTTTACTGCTTCGAATCAATGTTTTCTCGGTTTAGCCTATTTCGGGACAAAATGGGTAAAACTGGTGTCTACACACTCCAAATTCAACCCGAACTCATATAATTAGATAAATGCATTGGAATGTTACATATATTGACCCTAGAAAGAGTAACATAGCTGTTTACTGCTTCGAATCAATGTTTTCTCTCAGTTTTAGCCTATTTTCTTGGTTTAAGCCTGTTTTGGGGTAAAACGGGTTTAAGTGTTGTCTAAACACTCCAAATTCATCCCGAACTCTTGAAATTAATCAAATGCATTGGATTGTCACACATTCTGACCCTAGAAACAGTAACAAAGCTGTTTACTGCTTCGAATCAATTTTTTCTCGGTTTTAGCCTGTTTCGGAACAAAATATGTAAAAGTGGTGTCCAAACACTCCAAATTCAACCAGAACTCCTATAATTAGTCAAATGAATTGGATTGTTACATATTTCGACCCTAAAAAGAGTAACATAGCTTTTTACTGCTTCAAATCAATGTTTTCTCTCGGTTTTAGCCTGTTTTCTCGGTTTAAGCATGTTTTGGGATAAAACGGGTTTAAGTGTTGTCTAAACACTCCAAATTCATCCCGAACTCTTACAATTTGTCAAATGCATTGGATTGTCACATATTCTGACCCTAGAAACAGTAACAAACCTGTTTACTGCTTCGAAACAATCTTTTCTCGGTTGAGCCTGTTTCGGGACAAAATGGGTAAAATTGGTGTCTAAACACTCCAAATTCAACCCGAAACCTTATAATTAGTCAAATGAATTGGATTGTTACATATTTCGACCCTAAAAAGAGTAACATAACTTTTTACTGCTTCAAATCAATATTTTCTCTCGGTTTTAGCCTGTTTTCTCGGTTTAAGCCTGTTTCGGGACAAAACGAGTAAAAGTGGTGTCTAAACACTCCAAATTCAACCCGAACTCTTATAATTAGTCAAATACATTGGAATGTCACAAAGTCTGAACCTAGAAAAAGTAACAAAGCTGTTTACTGCTTCGAATCAATGTTTTCTCGGTTTAGCCTATTTCGGGACAAAATGGGTAAAACTGGTGTCTACACACTCCAAATTCAACCCGAACTCATATAATTAGATAAATGCATTGGATTGTTACATATATTGACCCTAGAAAGAGTAACATAGCTGTTTACTGCTTCAAATCAATGTTTTCTCTCAGTTTTAGCCTATTTTCTTGGTTTAAGCCTGTTTTGGGGTAAAACGGGTTTAAGTGTTGTCTAAACACTCCAAATTCATCCCGAACTCTTGAAATTAATCAAATACATTGGAATGTCACAAATTCTGAACCTAGAAAAAGTAACAAAGCTGTTTACTGCTTCGAATCAATGTTTTCTCGGTTTAGCCTATTTCGGGACAAAATGGGTAAAACTGGTGTCTACACACTCCAAATTCAACCCGAACTCATATAATTAGATAAATGGATTGGAATGTTACATATATTGACCCTAGAAAGAGTAACATAGCTGTTTACTGCTTCGAATCAATGTTTTCTCTCAGTTTTAGCCTATTTTCTTGGTTTAAGCCTGTTTTGGGGTAAAACGGGTTTAAGTGTTGTCTAAACACTCCAAATTCATCCCGAACTCTTACAATTTGTCAAATGCATTGGATTGTCACATATTCTGACCCTAGAAACAGTAACAAACCTGTTTACTGCTTCGAAACAATCTTTTCTCGGTTGAGCCTGTTTCGGGACAAAATGGGTAAAATTGGTGTCTAAACACTCCAAATTCAACCCGAAACCTTATAATTAGTAAAATGAATTGGATTGTTACATATTTCGACCCTAAAAAGAGTAACATAGCTTTTTACTGCTTCAAATCAATGTTTTCTCTCGGTTTTAGCCTGTTTTCTCGGTTTAAGCCTGTTTCGGGACAAAACGGGTAAAAGTGGTGTCTAAACACTCCAAATTCAACCCGAACTCTTATAATTAGTCAAATACATTGGAATGTCACAAATTCTGAACCTAGAAAAAGTAACAGAGCTGTTTACTGCTTCGAATCAATGTTTTCTCGGTTTAGCCTATTTCGGGACAAAATGGGTAAAACTGGTGTCTACACACTCCAAATTCAACCCGAACTCATATAATTAGATAAATGCATTGGATTGTTACATATATTGACCCTAGAAAGAGTAACATAGCTGTTTACTGCTTCGAATCAATGTTTTCTCTCAGTTTTAGCCTATTTTCTTGGTTTAAGCCTGTTTTGGGGTAAAACGGGTTTAAGTGTTGTCTAAACACTCCAAATTCATCCCGAACTCTTGAAATTAATCAAATACATTGGAATGTCACAAATTCTGAACCTAGAAAAAGTAACAAAGCTGTTTACTGCTTCGAATCAATGTTTTCTCGGTTTAGCCTATTTCGGGACAAAATGGGTAAAACTGGTGTCTACACACTCCAAATTCAACCCGAACTCATATAATTAGATAAATGGATTGGAATGTTACATATATTGACCCTAGAAAGAGTAACATAGCTGTTTACTGCTTCAAATCAATGTTTTCTCTCGGTTTTAGCCTGTTTTCTCGGTTTAAGCATGTTTTGGGATAAAACGGGTTTAAGTGTTGTCTAAACACTCCAAATTCATCCCGAACTCTTACAATTTGTCAAATGCATTGGATTGTCACATATTCTGACCCTAGAAACAGTAACAAACCTGTTTACTGCTTCGAAACAATCTTTTCTCGGTTGAGCCTGTTTCGGGACAAAATGGGTAAAATTGGTGTCTAAACACTCCAAATTCAACCCGAAACCTTATAATTAGTCAAATGAATTGGATTGTTACATATTTCGACCCTAAAAAGAGTAACATAGCTTTTTACTGCTTCAAATCAATATTTTCTCTCGGTTTTAGCCTGTTTTCTCGGTTTAAACCTGTTTCGGGACAAAACGGGTAAAAGTGGTGTCTAAACACTCCAAATTCAACCCGAACTCTTATAATTAGTCAAATACATTGGAATGTCACAAATTCTGAACCTAGAAAAAGTAACAAAGCTGTTTACTGCTTCGAATCAATGTTTTCTCGGTTTAGCCTATTTCGGGACAAAATGGGTAAAACTGGTGTCTACACACTCCAAATTCAACCCGAACTCATATAATTAGATAAATGCATTGGATTGTTACATATATTGACCCTAGAAAGAGTAACATAGCTGTTTACTGCTTCGAATCAATGTTTTCTCTCAGTTTTAGCCTATTTTCTTGGTTTAAGCCTGTTTTGGGGTAAAACGGGTTTAAGTGTTGTCTAAACACTCCAAATTCATCCCGAACTCTTGAAATTAATCAAATACATTGGAATGTCACAAATTCTGAACCTAGAAAAAGTAACAAAGCTGTTTACTGCTTCGAATCAATGTTTTCTCGGTTTAGCCTATTTCGGGACAAAATGGGTAAAACTGGTGTCTACACACTCCAAATTCAACCCGAACTCATATAATTAGATAAATGGATTGGAATGTTACATATATTGACCCTAGAAAGAGTAACATAGCTGTTTACTGCTTCGAATCAATGTTTTCTCTCAGTTTTAGCCTATTTTCTTGGTTTAAGCCTGTTTTGGGGTAAAACGGGTTTAAGTGTTGTCTAAACACTCCAAATTCATCCCGAACTCTTACAATTTGTCAAATGCATTGGATTGTCACATATTCTGACCCTAGAAACAGTAACAAACCTGTTTACTGCTTCGAAACAATCTTTTCTCGGTTGAGCCTGTTTCGGGACAAAATGGGTAAAATTGGTGTCTAAACACTCCAAATTCAACCCGAAACCTTATAATTAGTCAAATGAATTGGATTGTTACATATTTCGACCCTAAAAAGAGTAACATAGCTTTTTACTGCTTCAAATCAATGTTTTCTCTCGGTTTTAGCCTGTTTTCTCGGTTTAAGCCTGTTTCGGGACAAAACGGGTAAAAGTGGTGTCTAAACACTCCAAATTCAACCCGAACTCTTATAATTAGTCAAATACATTGGAATGTCACAAATTCTGAACCTAGAAAAAGTAACAAAGCTGTTTACTGCTTCGAATCAATGTTTTCTCGGTTTAGCCTATTTCGGGACAACATGGGTAAAACTGGTGTCTACACACTCCAAATTCAATCCGAACTCATATAATTAGATAAATGCATTGGATTGTTACATATATTGACCCTAGAAAGAGTAACATAGCTGTTTACTGCTTCGAATCAATGTTTTCTCTCAGTTTTAGCCTATTTTCTTGGTTTAAGCCTGTTTTGGGGTAAAACGGGTTTAAGTGTTGTCTAAACACTCCAAATTCATCCCGAACTCTTGAAATTAATCAAATACATTGGAATGTCACAAATTCTGAACCTAGAAAAAGTAACAAAGCTGTTTACTGCTTCGAATCAATGTTTTCTCGGTTTAGCCTATTTCGGGACAAAATGGGTAAAACTGGTGTCTACACACTCCAAATTCAACCCGAACTCATATAATTAGATAAATGCATTGGAATGTTACATATATTGACCCTAGAAAGAGTAACATAGCTGTTTACTGCTTCGAATCAATGTTTTCTCTCAGTTTTAGCCTATTTTCTTGGTTTAAGCCTGTTTTGGGGTAAAACGGGTTTAAGTGTTGTCTAAACACTCCAAATTCATCCCGAACTCTTGAAATTAATCAAATGCATTGGATTGTCACACATTCTGACCCTAGAAAAAGTAACAAAGCTGTTTACTGCTTCGAATCAATTTTTTCTCGGTTTTAGCCTGTTTCGGAACAAAATATGTAAAAGTGGTGTCCAAACACTCCAAATTCAACCATAACTCCTATAATTAGTCAAATGAATTGGATTGTTACATATTTCGACCCTAAAAAGAGTAACATAGCTTTTTACTGCTTCAAATCAATGTTTTCTCTCGGTTTTAGCCTGTTTTCTCGGTTTAAGCATGTTTTGGGATAAAACGGGTTTAAGTGTTGTCTAAACACTCCAAATTCATCCCGAACTCTTAAAATTTGTCAAATGCATTGGATTGTCACATATTCTGACCCTAGAAACAGTAACAAACCTGTTTACTGCTTCGAAACAATCTTTATTCGGTTTAGCCTGTTTCGGGACAAAATGGGTAAAATTGGTGTCTAAACACTCCAAATTCAACCCGAAACCTTATAATTAGTCAAATGAATTGGATTGTTACATATTTCGACCCTAAAAAGAGTAACATAGCTTTTTACTGCTTCAAATCAATGTTTTCTCTCGGTTTTAGCCTGTTTTCTCGGTTTAAGCCTGTTTCGGGACAAAACGGGTAAAAGTGGTGTCTAAACACTCCAAATTCAACCCGAACTCTTATAATTAGTCAAATACATTGGAATGTCACAAATTCTGAACCTAGAAAAAGTAACAAAGCTGTTTACTGCTTCGAATCAATGTTTTCTCGGTTTAGCCTATTTCGGGACAAAATGGGTAAAACTGGTGTCTACACACTCCAAATTCAACCCGAACTCATATAATTAGATAAATGCATTGGATTGTTACATATATTGACCCTAGAAAGAGTAACATAGCTGTTTACTGCTTCGAATCAATGTTTTCTCTCAGTTTTAGCCTATTTTCTTGGTTTAAGCCTGTTTTGGGGTAAAACGGGTTTAAGTGTTGTCTAAACACTCCAAATTCATCCCGAACTCTTGAAATTAATCAAATGCATTGGATTGTCACACATTCTGACCCTAGAAACAGTAACAAAGCTGTTTACTGCTTCGAATCAATTTTTTCTCGGTTTTAGCCTGTTTCGGAACAAAATATGTAAAAGTGGTGTCCAAACATTCCAAATTCAACCAGAACTCCTATAATTAGTCAAATGAATTGGATTGTTACATATTTCGACCCTAAAAAGAGTAACATAGCTTTTTACTGCTTCAAATCAATGTTTTCTCTCGGTTTTAGCCTGTTTTCTCGGTTTAAGCATGTTTTGGGATAAAACGGGTTTAAGTGTTGTCTAAACACTCCAAATTCATCCCGAACTCTTACAATTTGTCAAATGCATTGGATTGTCACATATTCTGACCCTAGAAACAGTAACAAACCTGTTTACTGCTTCGAAACAATCTTTTCTCGGTTTAGCCTGTTTCGGGACAAAATGGGTAAAACTGGTGTCTAAACACTCCAAATTCAACCCAAAATATTATAATTAGTCAACTGCATTGGATTGTTACATATATTGATCCTAGAAAGAGTAACATAGCTTTTTACTGCTTCGAATCAATGTTTTCTCTCGGTTTTCGCTTGTTTTCTTGGTTTAAGCCTGTTTTTAGATAAAACGGGTTTAAGTGTTGTCTAAACACTCCAAATTCACCCCGAACTCTTACATTTAGTAAAATGCATTGGATTGTCACACATTATGACCCTAGAACAGTAACAAAGCTGTTTACTGCTTCGAATCAATGTTTTCTCGGTTTTAGCCTGTTTCGGGACAAAATGGGTAAAACTGGTGTCGACACACTCCAAATTCAACCCGAACTCCTATAATTAGATAAATACATTGGATTGTTACATATATTGACCCTAGAAAGAGTAACATAGCTATTTACTGCTTGGAATCAATGTTTTCTCTCAGTTTTAGCCTATTTTCTTGGTTTAAGCCTGTTTTGGGGTAAAACGGGTTTAAGTGTTGTCTAAACACTCCAAATTCATCCCGAACTCGTAAAATTAATCAAATGCATTGGATTGTCAGACATTCTGACCCTAGAAACAGTAACAAAGCTATTTACTGCTTCAAATCAATGTTTTCTTGGTTTGAGCATGTTTTGGGATAAAACGGGTTTAAGTGTTGTCTAAACACTCCAAATTCATCCGGAACTCTTTAAATTTGTCAAATGCATTGGATTGTCACACATTCTGACCCTAGAAACAGTAACAAAGTTGTTTACTTCTTCGAAACAATGTTTTATCGGTTTTAGCCTGTTTCGGGACAAAATGGGTAAAATTGGTGTCTAAACACTCCAAATTCAACCCGAAACCTTATAATTAGTCAAATGAATTGGATTGTTACATATTTCGACCCTAAAAAGAGTAACATAGCTTTTTACTGCTTCAAATCAATGTTTTCTCTCGGTTTTAGCCTGTTTTCTCGGTTTAAGCCTGTTTCGGGACAAAACGGGTAAAAGTGGTGTCTAAACACTCCAAATTCAAACCGAACTCTTATAATTAGTCAAATACATTGGAATGTCACAAATTCTGAACCTAGAAAAAGTAACAAAGCTGTTTACTGCTTCGAATCAATGTTTTCTCGGTTTAGCCTATTTCGGGACAAAATGGGTAAAACTGGTGTCTACACACTCCAAATTCAACCCTAACTCATATAATTAGATAAATGCATTGGAATGTTACATATATTGACCCTAGAAAGAGTAACATAGCTGTTTACTGCTTCGAATCAATGTTTTCTCTCAGTTTTAGCCTATTTTCTTGGTTTAAGCCTGTTTTGGGGTAAAACGGGTTTAAGTGTTGTCTAAACACTCCAAATTCATCCCGAACTCTTGAAATTAATCAAATGCATTGGATTGTCACACATTCTGACCCTAGAAACAGTAACAAAGCTGTTTACTGCTTCGAATCAATTTTTTCTCGGTTTTAGCCTGTTTCGGAACAAAATATGTAAAAGTGGTGTCCAAACACTCCAAATTCAACCAGAACTCCTATAATTAGTCAAATGAATTGGATTGTTACATATTTCGACCCTAAAAAGAGTAACATAGCTTTTTACTGCTTCAAATCAATGTTTTCTCTCGGTTTTAGCCTGTTTTCTCGGTTTAAGCATGTTTTGGGATAAAACGGGTTTAAGTGTTGTCTAAACACTCCAAATTCATCCCGAACTCTTACAATTTGTCAAATGCATTGGATTGTCACATATTCTGACCCTAGAAACAGTAACAAACCTGTTTACTGCTTCGAAACAATCTTTTCTCGGTTGAGCCTGTTTCGGGACAAAATGGGTAAAATTGGTGTCTAAACACTCCAAATTCAACCCGAAACCTTATAATTAGTCAAATGAATTGGATTGTTACATATTTCGACCCTAAAAAGAGTAACATAGCTTTTTACTGCTTCAAATCAATATTTTCTCTCGGTTTTAGCCTGTTTTCTCGGTTTAAGCCTGTTTCGGGACAAAACGGGTAAAAGAGGTGTCTAAACACTCCAAATTCAACCCGAACTCTTATAATTAGTCAAATACATTGGAATGTCACAAATTCTGAACCTAGAAAAAGTAACAAAGCTGTTTACTGCTTCGAATCAATGTTTTCTCGGTTTAGCCTATTTCGGGACAAAATGGGTAAAACTGGTGTCTACACACTCCAAATTCAACCCGAACTCATATAATTAGATAAATGCATTGGATTGTTACATATATTGACCCTAGAAAGAGTAACATAGCTGTTTACTGCTTCGAATCAATGTTTTCTCTCAGTTTTAGCCTATTTTCTTGGTTTAAGCCTGTTTTGGGGTAAAACGGGTTTAAGTGTTGTCTAAACACTCCAAATTCATCCCGAACTCTTGAAATTAATCAAATGCATTGGATTGTCACACATTCTGACCCTAGAAACAGTAACAAAGCTGTTTACTGCTTCGAATCAATTTTTTCTCGGTTTTAGCCTGTTTCGGAACAAAATATGTAAAAGTGGTGTCCAAACATTCCAAATTCAACCAGAACTCCTATAATTAGTCAAATGAATTGGATTGTTACATATTTCGACCCTAAAAATAGTAACATAGCTTTTTACTGCTTCAAATCAATGTTTTCTCTCGGTTTTAGCCTGTTTTCTCGGTTTAAGCATGTTTTGGGATAAAACGGGTTTAAGTGTTGTCTAAACACTCCAAATTCATCCCGAACTCTTACAATTTGTCAAATGCATTGGATTGTCACATATTCTGACCCTAGAAACAGTAACAAACCTGTTTACTGCTTCGAAACAATCTTTTCTCGGTTTAGCCTGTTTCGGGACAAAATGGGTAAAACTGGTGTCTAAACACTCCAAATTCAACCCAAAATATTATAATTAGTCAACTGCATTGGATTGTTACATATATTGATCCTAGAAAGAGTAACATAGCTTTTTACTGCTTCGAATCAATGTTTTCTCTCGGTTTTCGCTTGTTTTCTTGGTTTAAGCCTGTTTTTAGATAAAACGGGTTTAAGTGTTGTCTAAACACTCCCAATTCACCCCGAACTCTTACATTTAGTCAAATGCATTGGATTGTCACACATTATGACCCTAGAAACAGTAACAAACCTGTTTACTGCTTCGAAACAATCTTTTCTCGGTTTAGCCTGTTTCGGGACAAAATGGGTAAAACTGGTGTCTAAACACTCCAAATTCAACCCAAAATATTATAATTAGTCAACTGCATTGGATTGTTACATATATTGATCCTACAAAGAGTAACATAGCTTTTTACTGCTTCGAATCAATGTTTTCTCTCGGTTTTCGCTTGTTTTCTTGGTTTAAGCCTGTTTTTAGATAAAATGGGTTTAAGTGTTGTCTAAACACTCCAAATTTACCCCGAACTCTTACATTTAGTCAAATGCATTGGATTGTCACACATTATGACCCTAGAACAGTAACAAATCTGTTTACTGCTTCGAATCAATGTTTTCTCGGTTTTAGCCTGTTTCGGGACAAAATGGGTAAAACTGGTGTCGACACACTCCAAATTCAACCCGAACTCCTATAATTAGATCAATACATTGGATTGTTACATATATTGACCCTAGAAAGAGTAACATAGCTATTTACTGCTTGGAATCAATGTTTTCTCTCAGTTTTAGCCTATTTTCTTGGTTTAAGCCTGTTTTGGGGTAAAACGGGTTTAAGTGTTGTCTAAACACTCCAAATTCATCCTGAACTCGTAAAATTAATCAAATGCATTGGATTGTCAGACATTCTGACCCTAGAAACAGTAACAAAGCTATTTACTGCTTCGAATCAATTTTTTCTCGGTTTAAGCATGTTTTGGGATAAAACGGGATTAAGTGTTGTCTAAACACTCCAAATTCATCCCGAACTCATACAATTTGTCAAATGCATTGGATTGTCACACATTCTGACCCTAGAAACAGTAACAAACCTGTTTACTGCATCGAAACAATGTTTTCTCGGTTTTAGCCTGTTTCGGGACAAAATGGGTAAAATTGGTGTCTAAACACTCCAAATTCAACCCGAAACCTTATAATTAGTCAAATGAATTGGATTGTTACATATTTCGACCCTAAAAAGAGTAACATAGCTTTTTACTGCTTCAAATCAATGTTTTCTCTCGGTTTTAGCCTGTTTTCTCGGTTTAAGCCTGTTTCGGGACAAAACGGGTAAAAGTGGTGTCTAAACACTCCAAATTCAACCCGAACTCTTATAATTAGTCAAATACATTGGAATGCATAAATTCTGAACCTAGAAAAAGTAACGAAGCTGTTTACTGCTTCGAATCAATGTTTTCTCGGTTTAGCATATTTCGGGACAAAATGGGTAAAACTGGTGTCTACACACTCCAAATTCAACCCGAACTCATATAATTAGATAAATGCATTGGATTGTTTTATATATTGACCCTAGAAGAGTAATATAGCTGTTTACTGCTTCGAATCAATGTTTTCTCTCAGTTTTAGCCTATTTTCTTGGTTTAAGCCTGTTTTGGGGTAAAACGGGTTTAAGTGTTGTCTAAACACTCCAAATTCATCCCGAACTCGTAAAATTAATCAAATGCATTGGATTGTCAGACATTCTGACCCTAGAAACAGTAACAAAGCTATTTACTGCTTCAAATCAATGTTTTCTTGGTTTGAGCATGTTTTGGGATAAAACGGGTTTAAGTGTTGTCTAAACACTCCAAATTCATCCGGAACTCTTTAAATTTGTCAAATGCATTGGATTGTCACACATTCTGACCCTAGAAACAGTAACAAAGTTGTTTACTTCTTCGAAACAATGTTTTATCGGTTTTAGCCTGTTTCGGGACAAAATGGGTAAAACTGGTGTCTAAACATTCCAAATTCAACCCGAACTCATATAATTAGATAAATGCATTGGATTGTTACATATATTGACCCTAGAAAGAGTAACATAGCTGTTTACTGCTTCGAATCAATGTTTTCTCTCAGTTTTAGCCTGTTTTCATGGTTTAAGCTTGTTTTGGGATAAAACGGGTTTAAGTGTTGTATAAACACTCCAAATTCATCCGGAACTCTTACAATTTGTCAAATGCATTGGATTGTCACACATTCTGACCCTAGAAACAGTAACAAACCTGTTTACTGCTTCAAAAGAATTTTTTCTCGGTTTTAGCCTGTTTCGGGACAAAATGGGTAAAATTGGTGTCTAAACACTCCAAATTCAGCCCGAAATCTTATAATTAGTCAAATGCATTGGATTGTAACATATTTTGATCCTAGAAAGATTAACATAGCTGTTTACTGCTTCGAATCAATGTTTTCTCTCTGTTTTCGCCTATTTTCTCGGTTTTAAGCCTGTTTTTAGATAAAACGGGTTTAAGTGTTGTCTAAACACTCCAAATTCATCCTGAACTCTTACAATTAGTAAAATGCATTGGATTATCACACATTAGGACCCTAGAACAGTAACAAAGCTTTTTACTGCTTCGAATCAATGTTTTCTCGGTTTTAGCCTGTTTCGGGACAAAATGGGTAAAACTGGTGTCTAAACACTCCAAATTCAACTCGAACTCATATAATTAGATAAATGCATTTGATTGTTACGTATATTGACCCTAGAAAGAGTAACATAGCTGTTTATTGCTTCGAATCAATGTTTTCTCTCAGTTTTAGCCTGTTTTCTTGGTTTAAGCCTGTTTTGGGATAACACGGGTTTAAGTGTTGTCTAAACACTCCAAATTCACCCCAAACTCTTACAATTAATCAAATGCATTGGATTGTCACACATTCTGACCCTAGAATAAGTAACGAAGCTGTTTACTAGTTCGAATCAATGTTTTCTTGGTTTTAGCCTTTTTCGGAACAAAATGGGTTTAAGTGGTGTCCAAACACTCCAAATTCACCCCGAACTCTTACAATTAATCAAGTGCATTGGATTATCACACATTCTGACCCTAGAAACAGTAACGAAGCTGTTTACTGGTTCGAATCAATGTTTTCTTGGTTTTAGCCTGTTACGGAACAAAATGGGTAAAAGTGGTGTCCAAACACTCCAAATTCAACCAGAACTCATATAATTAGTCAAATGCATTGAAATGTCACATATTTTGACCCTAGAAATAGTAACATAGCTTTTTACTGGTTCAAATCAATGTTTTCTCTCGGTTTTAGCCTGTTTCGGGACAAAATGGGTAAAAGTGGTGTCTAAACACTCCAAATTCAACCCGAACTCTTACAATTAGTCAAATGCATTGGAATGTCACACATTCTGAACCTAGAAAAAGTAACAAAGCTGTTTACTGCTTCGAATCAATGTTTTCTCGGTTTAGCCTGTTTCGGGACAAAATGGGTAAAATAGGTGTCTAAACACTCCAAATTCAACCCAAAATTTTATAATTAGTCAAATGCATTGGATTGTTACATATTTTGATCCTAGAAAGAGTATAATAGCTGTTTACTGCTTCGAATCAATGTTTTCTCTCAGTTTAACCTGTTTTCTCGGTTTTAAGCCTGTTTTTAGATAAAAAGGGTTTAAGTGTTGTCTAAACACTCCAAATTCATCCTGAACTCTTACAATTAGTCAAATGCATTAGATGGTCACACATTATGACCCTAGAACAGTAACAAAGCTGTTTACTGCTTCGAATCAATGTTTTCTCGGTTCTAGCCTGTTTCGGGACAAAATGGGTAAAACTGGTGGCTAAACACTCCAAATTCTACCCGAACTCATATAATTAGATAAATGCATTTGATTGTTACATATATTGACCCAAGAAAGAGTAACATAGCTGTTTACTGCTTCGAATCAATGTTTTCTCTCAGTTTTAGCCTGTTTTCTTGGTTTAAGCTTGTTTTGGGTTAACACGGGTTTAAGTGTTGTCTAAACACTGCAAATTCACCCCGAACTCCTAAAATTAGTCAAATGCATTGGAATGTCACAAATTCTGACCCTCAAAACAGTAACAAAGCTGTTTACTGCTTCAAATCAATATTTTCTCGGTTTTAGCCTGTTTCGGGACGAAATGGGTAAAAGTGGTGTCTAAACACTCCAAATTAACCCCGAACTGTTATAATTAGTCAAATGCATTGGATTGTTACATATTTTGACCCTAGGAAGAGTAACATAGCTGTTTATTGCTTCGAATCAATGTTTTCTCTCGGTTTTAGCTTGTTTTCTCGGTTTCAGCCTGTTTTGGGATAAAATGGGTTTACGTGTTGTCTAAACACTCAAAATTTATCCCGAACTCTTAAAATTAATCCAATGCATTGGATTGTCAGACATTCTGACCCTAGAAACAGTAACAAAGCTGTTTACTGCTTCAAATCAATTTTTTCTCGACTTTAGCCTGTTTCGGAACAAAATATGTAAAAGTGGTGTCCAAACACTCCATATTCAACCAGAACTCCTATAATTAGTCAAATGAATTGGATTGTTACATATTTCGACCCTAAAAAGAGTAACATAGCTTTTTACTGCTTCAAATCAATGTTTTCTCTCGGTTTTAGCCTGTTTTCTCGGTTTAAGCATGTTTTGAGATAAAACGGGTTTAAGTGTTGTCTAAACACTCCAAATTCATCCCGAACTCTTACAATTTGTCAAATACATTGGATTGTCACAAATTCTGACCCTAGAAACAGTAACAAACCTGTTTACTGTTTCGAAACAATGTTTTCTCGGTTTTAGCCTGTTTCGGGACAAAATGGGTAAAACTGGTGTCTAAACACCCCAAATTCAACCCGAAATCTTATAATTAGTCAAATGCATTGGATTGTAACATATTTTGACCCTAGAAAGTGTAAGATAGCTGTTTATTTCTTTGAATCAATGTTTTCTCTCGGTTTTAGCCTGTTTTCTTGGTTTCAACCTGTTTTGGGATAAAACGGGTTTAAGTGTTGTCTAAACACTCCAAATTCATCCCGAACTCTGACCATTTGTCAAATGCATTGGATTGTCACATATTCTGACCTTAGATACAGTAACAAAGCTTTTTACTGCTTCGAATCAATGTTTTCTCGGTTTTAGCCTGGTTCGGGACAAAATGGGTAAAAGTGGTGTCTAAACACTCCAAATTCAATCCGAACTCTTATAATTAGTCAAATGCATTGGATTATTACATAAATTGACCCTAGTAAGAGTAACATAGCTGTTTACTGCTTCAAATCAATGTTTTCTCTCGTTTTTAGCCTGTTTTCTCGGTTTAAGCCTCTTTTGGGATAAAATAAGTTTAAGTGATGTCTAAACACTCCAAATTCATCCCGAACTCTTACAATTAGTCAAATGCATTGGAATGTCACATATTCTTACCCTAGAAACAGTAACAACGCTGTTTACTGCTTATGATCAATGTTTTCTCGGTTTAAGCCTGTTTCGGGACGAAATGTGTAAAAGTGGTGTCTAAACACTCCAAATTCAACCCAAACTCTTATAATTAGTCAAATGCATTGGATTGTTACATAGTTTGACCCTAGAAAGAGTAACATAGCTGTGTACTGCTTTGAATCAATGTTTTCTGTCGGTTTAGCCTTTTTTCTTGGTTTAAGCCTGTTTTTAGATAAAATGGGTTCAAGTGTTGTCTAAACACTCCAAATTCATCCCGAACTCTTATAATTAGTCAAATGCACTAAATTGTCACTTATTCTGATCCTAGAAACAGTATCAAAGCTGTTTACTGCTTCAAATCAATGGTTTAACGGTTTTAGGGTGTTTCGGGACAAAATGGGTAAAATTGGTGTCTAAACACTCCAAATTCAACCCGAACTCTTATAATTAGTTAAATGCATTGGATTGTTACATATTTTGAAACTAGAAAGAGTAACGTAGCAGTGTACTGCTTCGAATCAATGTTTTCTCTCGGTTTAGCCTGTTTTCTTGTTTTAAGCCTGTTTTTGGATAAAACGGGTTTACGTGTTGTCTAAACACTCCAAATTCATCTCAAACTCTTACAATTAGTCAAATGCATTGGATTGTCACACATTATGACCCTAGAAGCAGTAACAAAGCTGTTTACTACATCGAATCAATGTTTTCTCGGTTTTAGCCTGTTTCGGGACAAAATGGGTAAAAGTGGTGTCTAAACACTCCAAATTCAACCCGAACTCTTATAATTAGTCAAATACATTGGATTGGTACATATTTTGACCCTAGAAACAGTAACATAGCTGTTTACTCCTTCGAATCAATGTTTTCTCCCGGGTTTAGCCTGTTTTCTCGGTTTAAGCCTGTTTTTAGACAAAACGGGTTTAAGTGTTGTCTAAACACTCCAAATTCATCCAGAACTCTTACAATTAGTCAAATGTATTGGATTGTCACATAATCTGACCATAGAAACTGTAACAAAGCTGTTTACTGCTTCCAATCAATGTTTTCTCGGTTTTAGCCTGTTTCAGGACAAAATGGGTAAAATTGGTGTCCAAACACTCCAAATTCAACCCGAAATCTTATAATTAGTCAAATTGATTGGATTATTACATATTTTGACCCTAGAAAGAGTAACATAGTTGTTTACTGCTTCGAATCAATGTGTTCTCCCGGGTTTAGCCTATTTTCTCGGTTTAAACATGTTTTGGGATAAAACGGGTTTAAGTGTTGTCTAAACACTCCAAATTCATCCCGAACTCTTACAATTAGTCAAATGCATTGGATTGTCACATATTCTGACCCTAGAAACAGTATCAAATCTGTTTACTGCTTCAAATCAATGTTTTCTCGGTTTTAGCCTGTTTTAGAACAAAATGGGTAAAAGTGGTGTCTAAACACTCCAAATTCAACCCGAACTCTTATAATTAGTCAAATGCATTGGATTGTTACATATTTTGACCCTAGCAAGAGTAACATAGCTGTGTACTGCTTCGAATCAATGTTTTCTCTCGGTTTAGCCTGTTTTCTTGGTTTAAGCCTGTTTTTAGATAAAATGGGTTCAAGTGTTGTCTAAACACTCCAAATTCATCTCAAACTATTACAATTAGTCAAATGCATTGGATTGTCACACATTCTGACCCTAAAAACAGTAACAAAGCTGTTTACTGCTTCGAATCAATGTTTTCTCGGTTTTAGGGTGTTTCGGGACAATATGGGTAAAAGTGGTGTCTAAACACTCCAAATTCAACCCAAACTCTTATAATTAGTTAAATGCATTGGATTGTTACATATTTTGAAACTAGAAAGAGTAACGTAGCAGTGTACTGCTTCGAATCAATGTTTTCTCTCGGTTTAGCCTGTTTTCTTGTTTTAAGCCTGTTTTTGGATAAAACGGGTTTACGTGTTGTCTAAACACTCCAAATTCATCTCAAACTCTTACAATTAGTCAAATGCATTGGATTGTCACACATTATGACCCTAGAAGCAGTAACAAAGCTGTTTACTACATCGAATCAATGTTTTCTCGGTTTTAGCCTGTTTCGGGACAAAATGGGTAAAAGTGGTGTCTAAACACTCCAAATTCAACCCGAACTCTTATAATTAGTCAAATACATTGGATTGGTACATATTTTGACCCTAGAAACACTAACATAGCTGTTTACTCCTTCGAATCAATGTTTTCTCCCGGGTTTAGCCTGTTTTCTCGGTTTAAGCCTGTTTTTAGACAAAACGGGTTTAAGTGTTGTCTAAACACTCCAAATTCATCCAGAACTCTTACAATTAGTCAAATGTATTGGATTGTCACATAATCTGACCATAGAAACTGTAACAAAGCTGTTTACTGCTTCCAATCAATGTTTTCTCGGTTTTAGCCTGTTTCAGGACAAAATGGGTAAAATTGGTGTCTAAACACTCCAAATTCAACCCGAAATCTTATAATTAGTCAAATTGATTGGATTATTACATATTTTGACCCTAGAAAGAGTAACATAGTTGTTTACTGCTTCGAATCAATGTGTTCTCCCGGGTTTAGCCTGTTTTCTCGGTTTAAACCTGTTTTGGGATAAAACGGGTTTAAGTGTTGTCTAAACACTCCAAATTCATCCCGAACTCTTACAATTAGTCAAATGCATTGGATTGTCACATATTCTGACCCTAGAAACAGTATCAAATCTGTTTACTGCTTCAAATCAATGTTTTCTCGGTTTTAGCCTGTTTTAAAACAAAATGGGTAAAAGTGGTGTCTAAACACTCCAAATTCAACCCGAACTCTTATAATTAGTCAAATGCATTGGATTGTTACATATTTTGACCCTAGCAAGAGTAACATAGCTGTGTACTGCTTCGAATCAATGTTTTCTCTCGGTTTAGCCTGTTTTCTTGGTTTAAGCCTGTTTTTAGATAAAATGGGTTCAAGTGTTGTCTAAACACTCCAAATTCATCTCAAACTCTTACAATTAGTCAAATGCATTGGATTGTCACACATTCTGACCCTAAAAACAGTAACAAAGCTGTTTACTGCTTCGAATCAATGTTTTCTCGGTTTTAGGGTGTTTCGGGACAATATGGGTAAAAGTGGTGTCTAAACACTCCAAATTCAACCCAAACTCTTATAATTAGTTAAATGCATTGGATTGTTACATATTTTGAAACTAGAAAGAGTAACGTAGCAGTGTACTGCTTCGAATCAATGTTTTCTCTCGGTTTAGCCTGTTTTCTTGTTTTAAGCCTGTTTTTGGATAAAACGGGTTTACGTGTTGTCTAAACACTCCAAATTCATCTCAAACTCTTACAATTAGTCAAATGCATTGGATTGTCACACATTATGACCCTAGAAGCAGTAACAAAGCTGTTTACTACATCGAATCAATGTTTTCTCGGTTTTAGCCTGTTTCGGGACAAAATGGGTAAAAGTGGTGTCTAAACACTCCAAATTCAACCCGAACTCTTATAATTAGTCAAATACATTGGATTGGTACATATTTTGACCCTAGAAACACTAACATAGCTGTTTACTCCTTCGAATCAATGTTTTCTCCCGGGTTTAGCCTGTTTTCTCGGTTTAAGCCTGTTTTTAGACAAAACGGGTTTAAGTGTTGTCTAAACACTCCAAATTCATCCAGAACTCTTACAATTAGTCAAATGTATTGGATTGTCACATAATCTGACCATAGAAACTGTAACAAAGCTGTTTACTGCTTCCAATCAATGTTTTCTCGGTTTTAGCCTGTTTCAGGACAAAATGGGTAAAATTGGTGTCTAAACACTCCAAATTCAACCCGAAATCTTATAATTAGTCAAATTGATTGGATTATTACATATTTTGACCCTAGAAAGAGTAACATAGTTGTTTACTGCTTCGAATCAATGTGTTCTCCCGGGTTTAGCCTGTTTTCTCGGTTTAAACCTGTTTTGGGATAAAACGGGTTTAAGTGTTGTCTAAACACTCCAAATTCATCCCGAACTCTTACAATTAGTCAAATGCATTGGATTGTCACATATTCTGACCCTAGAAACAGTATCAAATCTGTTTACTGCTTCAAATCAATGTTTTCTCGGTTTTAGCCTGTTTTAGAACAAAATGGGTAAAAGTGGTGTCTAAACACTCCAAATTCAACCCGAACTCTTATAATTAGTCAAATGCATTGGATTGTTACATATTTTGACCCTAGCAAGAGTAACATAGCTGTGTACTGCTTCGAATCAATGTTTTCTCTCGGTTTAGCCTGTTTTCTTGGTTTAAGCCTGTTTTTAGATAAAATGGGTTCAAGTGTTGTCTAAACACTCCAAATTCATCTCAAACTCTTACAATTAGTCAAATGCATTGGATTGTCACACATTCTGACCCTAAAAACAGTAACAAAGCTGTTTACTGCTTCGAATCAATGTTTTCTCGGTTTTAGGGTGTTTCGGGACAATATGGGTAAAAGTGGTGTCTAAACACTCCAAATTCAACCCAAACTCTAATAAGTAGTCAAATGCATTGGATTGTTACATATATTGACCCTAGCAAGAGTAACATAGCTGTTTACTGCTTCGAATCAATGTGTTCTCCCGGGTTTAGCCTGTTTTCTCGGTTTAAACCTGTTTTGGGATAAAACGGGTTTAAGTGTTGTCTAAACACTCCAAATTCATCCCGAACTCTTACAATTAGTCAAATGCATTGGATTGTCACATATTCTGACCCTAGAAACAGTATCAAATCTGTTTACTGCTTCAAATCAATGTTTTCTCGGTTTTATCCTGTTTCAGAACAAAATGGGTAAAAGTGGTGTCTAAACACTCCAAATTCAACCCGAACTCTTATAATTAGTCAAAAGCATTGGATTGTTACATATTTTGACCCTAGAAAGAGTAACATAGCTGTGTACTGCTTCGAATCAATGTATTCTCTCGGTTTAGCCTTTTTTCTTGGTTTAAGCCTGTTTTTAGATAAAATGGGTTCAAGTGTTGTCTAAACACTCCAAATTCATCCCGAACTCTTACAATTAGTCAAATTCACTGAATTGTCACTTATTCTGATCCTAGAAACAGTAACAAAGCTGTTTACTGCTTCCAATCAATGGTTTCACGGTTTTAGGGTGTTTCGGGACAAAATGGGTAAAACTGGTGTCTAAACACTCCAAATTCAACCCGAACTCTTATAATTAGTTAAATGCATTGGATTGTTACATATTTTGAAACTAGAAAGAGTAACGTAGCAGTGTACTGCTTCAAATCAATGTTTTCTCTCGGTTTTAGCCTGTTTTCTCGGTTTAAGCCTGTTTTTGGATAAAACGGGTTTAAGTGTTGGCTAAACACTCCAAATCAATCCCGAACTCTTACCATTAGTCAAATGCATTGGATTGCCACACATTCTGACCCTAGAAAGAGTAAAATAGCTGTTTACTGCTTCGAATCAATGTTTTCTCTCGGCTTTCGCTTGTTTTCTCGGTTTAAGCCTGTTTTGGGATAAAACGGGTTTAAGTGTTGTCTAAACACTCCAAATTAATCCCGAACTCTTACCATTAGTCAAATGCATTGGATTGTCACACATTCTGACCCTAAAAACAGTAACAAAGCTGTTTACTGCTTCGAATCAATGATTTCTCGGTTTTAGCCTGTTTTGGGACAATATGGGTAAAAGTGGTGTCTAAACACTCCAAATTCAACCCAAACTCTTATAAGTAGTCATATGCATTGGATTGTTACATATATTGACTCTAGCAAGAGTAACATAGCTGTTTACTGCTTCGAATCAATGTTTTCTCTCCGTTTTAGCATGTTTTCTCGGTTTAAGCCTGTTTTGGGATAAAACGGTTTACGTGTTGTCTAAACACTCCAAATTCATCTCAAACTCTTACAATTAGTCAAATGCATTGGATTGTCACACATTCTGACCCTAAAAACAGTAACAAAGCTGTTTACTGCTTTCAATCAATGTTTTCTCGGTTTTAGCCTGTTTCAGGACAAAATGGGTAAAAGTGGTGTCTAAACACTCCAAATTCAACCCAAACTCTTATAAGTAGTCAAATGCATTGGATTGTTTCATATATTGACCCTAGCAAGAGTAACATAGCTGTTTACTGCTTCGAATCAATGTTTTCTCTCCGTTTTAGCATGTTTTCTTGGTTTAAGCCTGTTTTGGGATAAAACGGGTTTACGTGTTGTCTAAACACTCCAAATTCTTCTCAAACTCTTACAATTAGTCAAATGCATTGGATTGTCACACATTCTGACCCTAGAAACAGTAACATAGCTGTTTACTACTTCGAATCAATGTTTTCTCGGTTTTAGCCTGTTTCGGGACAAAATGGGTAAAAGTGGTGTCTAAACAATCCAAATTCAACCCAAACTCTTATTATTAGTCAAATGCATTGGATGGGTACATATTTTCACCCTAGAAACAGTAACATAGCTGTTTACTCCTTCGAATCAATGTTTTCTCCCGGGTTTAGCCTGTTTTCTCGGTTTAAGCCTGTTTTTAGATAAAACGGGTTTAAGTGTTGTCTAAACACTCTAAATTCATCCAGAACTCTTACAATTAGTCAAATGTATTGGATTGTCACATAATTTGACCATAGAAACTGTAACAAAGCTGTTTACTGCTTCGAATTAATGTTTTCTCTGTTTTAGCCTGTTTCAAGACAAAATGGGTAAAACTGGTGTCTAAACACTCCAAATTCAACCCGAAATCTTATAATTAGTCAAATTCATTGGATTATTACATATTTTGACCCTAGAAAGAGTAACATAGTTGTTTACTGCTTCGAATCAATGTGTTCTCCCGGGTTTAGCCTGTTTTCTCGGTTTAAACCTGTTATGGGATAAAACGGGTTTAAGTGTTGTCTAAACACTCCAAATTCATCCTGAACTCTTACAATTAGTCAAATGCATTGGATTGTCACATATTCTGACCCTAAAAACAGTATCAAATATGTTTACTGCTTCAAATCAATGTTTTCTCGGTTTTATCCTGTTTCAGAACAAAATGTGTAAAAGTGGTGTCTAAACACTCCAAATTCAACCCGAACTCTTATAATTAGTCAAAAGCATTGGATTGTTACATATTTTGACCCTAGAAAGAGTAACATAGCTGTGTACTGCTTCGAATCAATGTATTCTCTCGGTTTAGCATTTTTTCTTGGTTTAAGCCTGTTTTTAGATAAAATGGGTTCAAGTGTTGTCTAAACACTCCAAATTCATCCCGAACTCTTACAATTAGTCAAATGCACTGAATTGTCACTTATTCTGATCCTAGAAACAGTAACAAAGCTGTTTACTGCTTCCAATCAATGGTTTCACGGTTTTAGGGTGTTTCGGGACAAAATGGGTAAAACTGGTGTCTAAACACTCCAAATTCAACCCGAACTCTTATAATTAGTTAAATGCATTGGATTGTTACATATTTTGAAACTAGAAAGAGTAACGTAGCAGTGTACTGCTTCAAATCAATGTTTTCTCTCGGTTTTAGCCTGTTTTCTCGGTTTAAGCCTGTTTTTGGATAAAACGGGTTTAAGTGTTGGCTAAACACTCCAAATCAATCCCGAACTCTTACCATTAGTCAAATGCATTGGATTGCCACACATTCTGACCCTAGAAAGAGTAAAATAGCTGTTTACTGCTTCGAATCAATGTTTTCTCTCGGCTTTCGCTTGTTTTCTCGGTTTAAGCCTGTTTTGGGATAAAACGGGTTTAAGTGTTGTCTAAACACTCCAAATTAATCCCGAACTCTTACCATTAGTCAAATGCATTGGATTGTCACACATTCTGACCCTAAAAACAGTAACAAAGCTGTTTACTGCTTCGAATCAATGATTTCTCGGTTTTAGCCTGTTTCGGGACAATATGGGTAAAAGTGGTGTCTAAACAATCCAAATTCAACCCGAACTCTTATAAGTAGTCATATGCATTGGATTGGTACATATTTTCACCCTAGAAACAGTAACATAGCTGTTTACTCCTTCGAATCAATGTTTTCTCCCGGGTTTAGCCTGTTTTCTCGGTTTAAGCCTGTTTTTAGATAAAACGGGTTTAAGTGTTGTCTAAACACTCTAAATTCATCCAGAACTCTTACAATTAGTCAAATGTATTGGATTGTCACATAATCTGACCCTAAAAACAGTAACAAAGCTGTTTACTGCTTTCAATCAATGTTTTCTCGGTTTTAGCCTGTTTCAGGACAAAATGGGTAAAACTGGTGTCTAAACACTCCAAATTCAACCCGAAATCTTATAATTAGTCAAATTCATTGGATTATTACACATTTTGACCCTAGAAAGAGTAAAATAGCTGTTTACTGCTTCGAATCAATGTTTTTTCTCCGTTTTAGCATGTTTTCTCGGTTTAAGCCTGTTTTGGGATAAAACGGGTTTACGTGTTGTCTAAACACTCCAAATTCTTCTCAAACTCTTACAATTAGTCAAATGCATTAGAAACAGTAACATAGCTGTTTACTACTTCGAATCAATGTTTTCTCGGTTTTAGCCTGTTTCGGGACAAAATGGGTAAAAGTGGTGTCTAAACAATCCAAATTCAACCCGAACTCTTATTATTAGTCAAATGCATTGGATCGGTACATATTTTCACCCTAGAAACAGTAACATAGCTGTTTACTCCTTCGAATCAATGTTTTCTCCCGGGTTTAGCCTTTTTTCTCGGTTTAAGCCTGTTTTTAGATAAAACGGGTTTAAGTGTTGTCTAAACACTCTAAATTCATCCAGAACTCTTACAATTAGTCAAATGTATTGGATTGTCACATAATCTGACCATAGAAACTGTAACAAAGCTGTTTACTGCTTCGAATTAATGTTTTCTCGGTTTTAGCCTGTTTCAAGACAAAATGGGTAAAACTGGTGTCTAAACACTCCAAATTCAACCCGAAATCTTATAATTAGTCAAATTCATTGGATTATTACATATTTTGACCCTAGAAAGAGTAACATAACTGTTTACTGCATCGAATCAATGTTATCTCCCGGGTTTAGCCTGTTTTCTCGGTTTAAGCCTGTTTTGGGATAAAACGAGTTTAAGTGTTGTCTAAACACTCCAAATTCATCCCAAACTCTTACAATTAGTCAAATTTATTGGATTGTCACATATTCTGACTATAAAAAACAGTAACAAAACTGTTTACTGCTTCCAATCAATGTTTTCTCGGTTTTAGCCTGTTTTAGGACAAAATGGGTAAAACTGGTGTCTAAACACTCCAAATTCAACCCGAAATCTTATAATTAGTCCAATTCATTGGATTATTACATATTTTGACCCTAGAAAGAGTAACATAGTTGTTTACTGCTTCGAATCAATGTGTTCTCCCGGGTTTAGCCTGTTTTCTCGGTTTAAACCTGTTTTGGGATAAAACGGGTTTAAGTGTTGTCTAAACACTCCAAATTCATCCTGAACTCTTACAATTAGTCAAATGCATTGGATTGTCACATATTCTGACCCTAAAAACAGTATCAAATATGTTTACTGCTTCAAATCAATGTTTTCTCGGTTTTATCCTGTTTCAGAACAAAATGGGTAAAAGTGGTGTCTAAACACTCCAAATTCAACCCGAACTCTTATAATTAGTCAAAAGCATTGGATTGTTACATATTTTGACCCTAGAAAGAGTAACATAGCTGTGTACTGCTTCGAATCAATGTATTCTCTCGGTTTAGCCTTTTTTCTTGGTTTAAGCCTGTTTTTAGATAAAATGGGTTCAAGTGTTGTCTAAACACTCCAAATTCATCCCGAACTCTTACAATTAGTCAAATGCACTGAATTGTCACTTATTCTGATCCTAGAAACAGTAACAAAGCTGTTTACTGCTTCCAATCAATGGTTTCACGGTTTTAGGGTGTTTCGGGACAAAATGGGTAAAACTGGTGTCTAAACACTCCAAATTCAACCCGAACTCTTATAATTAGTTAAATGCATTGGATTGTTACATATTTTGAAACTAGAAAGAGTAACGTAGCAGTGTACTGCTTCAAATCAATGTTTTCTCTCGGTTTTAGCCTGTTTTCTCGGTTTAAGCCTGTTTTTGGATAAAACGGGTTTAAGTGTTGGCTAAACACTCCAAATCAATCCCGAACTCTTACCATTAGTCAAATGCATTGGATTGCCACACATTCTGACCCTAGAAAGAGTAAAATAGCTGTTTACTGCTTCGAATCAATGTTTTCTCTCGGCTTTCGCTTGTTTTCTCGGTTTAAGCCTGTTTTGGGATAAAACGGGTTTAAGTGTTGTCTAAACACTCCAAATTAATCCCGAACTCTTACCATTAGTCAAATGCATTGGATTGTCACACATTCTGACCCTAAAAACAGTAACAAAGCTGTTTACTGCTTCGAATCAATGATTTCTCGGTTTTAGCCTGTTTCGGGACAATATGGGTAAAAGTGGTGTCTAAACAATCCAAATTCAACCCGAACTCTTATAAGTAGTCATATGCATTGGATTGGTACATATTTTCACCCTAGAAACAGTAACATAGCTGTTTACTCCTTCGAATCAATGTTTTCTCCCGGGTTTAGCCTGTTTTCTCGGTTTAAGCCTGTTTTTAGATAAAACGGGTTTAAGTGTTGTCTAAACACTCTAAATTCATCCAGAACTCTTACAATTAGTCAAATGTATTGGATTGTCACATAATCTGACCCTAAAAACAGTAACAAAGCTGTTTACTGCTTTCAATCAATGTTTTCTCGGTTTTAGCCTGTTTCAGGACAAAATGGGTAAAACTGGTGTCTAAACACTCCAAATTCAACCCGAAATCTTATAATTAGTCAAATTCATTGGATTATTACACATTTTGACCCTAGAAAGAGTAAAATAGCTGTTTACTGCTTCGAATCAATGTTTTTTCTCCGTTTTAGCATGTTTTCTCGGTTTAAGCCTGTTTTGGGATAAAACGGGTTTACGTGTTGTCTAAACACTCCAAATTCTTCTCAAACTCTTACAATTAGTCAAATGCATTAGAAACAGTAACATAGCTGTTTACTACTTCGAATCAATGTTTTCTCGGTTTTAGCCTGTTTCGGGACAAAATGGGTAAAAGTGGTGTCTAAACAATCCAAATTCAACCCGAACTCTTATTATTAGTCAAATGCATTGGATCGGTACATATTTTCACCCTAGAAACAGTAACATAGCTGTTTACTCCTTCGAATCAATGTTTTCTCCCGGGTTTAGCCTTTTTTCTCGGTTTAAGCCTGTTTTTAGATAAAACGGGTTTAAGTGTTGTCTAAACACTCTAAATTCATCCAGAACTCTTACAATTAGTCAAATGTATTGGATTGTCACATAATCTGACCATAGAAACTGTAACAAAGCTGTTTACTGCTTCGAATTAATGTTTTCTCGGTTTTAGCCTGTTTCAAGACAAAATGGGTAAAACTGGTGTCTAAACACTCCAAATTCAACCCGAAATCTTATAATTAGTCAAATTCATTGGATTATTACATATTTTGACCCTAGAAAGAGTAACATAACTGTTTACTGCTTCGAATCAATGTTATCTCCCGGGTTTAGCCTGTTTTCTCGGTTTAAGCCTGTTTTGGGATAAAACGAGTTTAAGTGTTGTCTAAACACTCCAAATTCATCCCAAACTCTTACAATTAGTCAAATTTATTGGATTGTCACATATTCTGACTATAAAAAACAGTAACAAAACTGTTTACTGCTTCCAATCAATGTTTTCTCGGTTTTAGCCTGTTTTAGGACAAAATGGGTAAAACTGGTGTCTAAACACTCCAAATTCAACCCGAAATCTTATAATTAGTCCAATTCATTGGATTATTACATATTTTGACCCTAGAAAGAGTAACATAGTTGTTTACTGCTTCGAATCAATGTGTTCTCCCGGGTTTAGCCTGTTTTCTCGGTTTAAACCTGTTTTGGGATAAAACGGGTTTAAGTGTTGTCTAAACACTCCAAATTCATCCTGAACTCTTACAATTAGTCAAATGCATTGGATTGTCACATATTCTGACCCTAAAAACAGTATCAAATATGTTTACTGCTTCAAATCAATGTTTTCTCGGTTTTATCCTGTTTCAGAACAAAATGGGTAAAAGTGGTGTCTAAACACTCCAAATTCAACCCGAACTCTTATAATTAGTCAAAAGCATTGGATTGTTACATATTTTGACCCTAGAAAGAGTAACATAGCTGTGTACTGCTTCGAATCAATGTATTCTCTCGGTTTAGCCTTTTTTCTTGGTTTAAGCCTGTTTTTAGATAAAATGGGTTCAAGTGTTGTCTAAACACTCCAAATTCATCCCGAACTCTTACAATTAGTCAAATGCACTGAATTGTCACTTATTCTGATCCTAGAAACAGTAACAAAGCTGTTTACTGCTTCCAATCAATGGTTTCACGGTTTTAGGGTGTTTCGGGACAAAATGGGTAAAACTGGTGTCTAAACACTCCAAATTCAACCCGAACTCTTATAATTAGTTAAATGCATTGGATTGTTACATATTTTGAAACTAGAAAGAGTAACGTAGCAGTGTACTGCTTCAAATCAATGTTTTCTCTCGGTTTTAGCCTGTTTTCTCGGTTTAAGCCTGTTTTTGGATAAAACGGGTTTAAGTGTTGGCTAAACACTCCAAATCAATCCCGAACTCTTACCATTAGTCAAATGCATTGGATTGCCACACATTCTGACCCTAGAAAGAGTAAAATAGCTGTTTACTGCTTCGAATCAATGTTTTCTCTCGGCTTTCGCTTGTTTTCTCGGTTTAAGCCTGTTTTGGGATAAAACGGGTTTAAGTGTTGTCTAAACACTCCAAATTAATCCCGAACTCTTACCATTAGTCAAATGCATTGGATTGTCACACATTCTGACCCTAAAAACAGTAACAAAGCTGTTTACTGCTTCGAATCAATGATTTCTCGGTTTTAGCCTGTTTCGGGACAATATGGGTAAAAGTGGTGTCTAAACAATCCAAATTCAACCCGAACTCTTATAAGTAGTCATATGCATTGGATTGGTACATATTTTCACCCTAGAAACAGTAACATAGCTGTTTACTCCTTCGAATCAATGTTTTCTCCCGGGTTTAGCCTGTTTTCTCGGTTTAAGCCTGTTTTTAGATAAAACGGGTTTAAGTGTTGTCTAAACACTCTAAATTCATCCAGAACTCTTACAATTAGTCAAATGTATTGGATTGTCACATAATCTGACCCTAAAAACAGTAACAAAGCTGTTTACTGCTTTCAATCAATGTTTTCTCGGTTTTAGCCTGTTTCAGGACAAAATGGGTAAAACTGGTGTCTAAACACTCCAAATTCAACCCGAAATCTTATAATTAGTCAAATTCATTGGATTATTACACATTTTGAACCTAGAAAGAGTAAAATAGCTGTTTACTGCTTCAAATCAATGTTTTTTCTCCGTTTTAGCATGTTTTCTCGGTTTAAGCCTGTTTTGGGATAAAACGGGTTTACGTGTTGTCTAAACACTCCAAATTCTTCTCAAACTCTTACAATTAGTCAAATGCATTGGATTGTCACACATTCTGACCCTAGAAACAGTAACATAGCTGTTTACTACTTCGAATCAATGTTTTCTCGGTTTTAGCCTGTTTCGGGACAAAATGGGTAAAAGTGGTGTCTAAACAATCCAAATTCAACCCGAACTCTTATTATTAGTCAAATGCATTGGATCGGTACATATTTTCACCCTAGAAACAGTAACATAGCTGTTTACTCCTTCGAATCAATGTTTTCTCCCGGGTTTAGCCTGTTTTCTCGGTTTAAGCCTGTTTTTAGATAAAACGGGTTTAAGTGTTGTCTAAACACTCTAAATTCATCCAGAACTCTTACAATTAGTCAAATGTATTGGATTGTCACATAATCTGACCATAGAAACTGTAACAAAGCTGTTTACTGCTTCGAATTAATGTTTTCTCGGTTTTAGCCTGTTTCAAGACAAAATGGGTAAAACTGGTGTCTAAACACTCCAAATTCAACCCGAAATCTTATAATTAGTCAAATTCATTGGATTATTACATATTTTGACCCTAGAAAGAGTAACATAACTGTTTACTGCTTCGAATCAATGTTATCTCCCGGGTTTAGCCTGTTTTCTCGGTTTAAGCCTGTTTTGGGATAAAACGAGTTTAAGTGTTGTCTAAACACTCCAAATTCATCCCAAACTCTTACAATTAGTCAAATTTATTGGATTGTCACATATTCTGACTATAAAAAACAGTAACAAAACTGTTTACTGCTTCCAATCAATGTTTTCTCGGTTTTAGCCTGTTTTAGGACAAAATGGGTAAAACTGGTGTCTAAACACTCCAAATTCAACCCGAAATCTTATAATTAGTCCAATTCATTGGATTATTACATATTTTGACCCTAGAAAGAGTAACATAGTTGTTTACTGCTTCGAATCAATGTGTTCTCCCGGGTTTAGCCTGTTTTCTCGGTTTAAACCTGTTTTGGGATAAAACGGGTTTAAGTGTTGTCTAAACACTCCAAATTCATCCTGAACTCTTACAATTAGTCAAATGCATTGGATTGTCACATATTCTGACCCTAAAAACAGTATCAAATATGTTTACAGCTTCAAATCAATGTTTTCTCGGTTTTATCCTGTTTCAGAACAAAATGGGTAAAAGTGGTGTCTAAACACTCCAAATTCAACCCGAACTCTTATAATTAGTCAAAAGCATTGGATTGTTACATATTTTGACCCTAGAAAGAGTAACATAGCTGTGTACTGCTTCGAATCAATGTATTCTCTCGGTTTAGCCTTTTTTCTTGGTTTAAGCCTGTTTTTAGATAAAATGGGTTCAAGTGTTGTCTAAACACTCCAAATTCATCCCGAACTCTTACAATTAGTCAAATGCACTGAATTGTCACTTATTCTGATCCTAGAAACAGTAACAAAGATGTTTACTGCTTCCAATCAATGGTTTCACGGTTTTAGGGTGTTTCGGGACAAAATGGGTAAAACTGGTGTCTAAACACTCCAAATTCAACCCGAACTCTTATAATTAGTTAAATGCATTGGATTGTTACATATTTTGAAACTAGAAAGAGTAACGTAGCAGTGTACTGCTTCAAATCAATGTTTTCTCTCGGTTTTAGCCTGTTTTCTCGGTTTAAGCCTGTTTTTGGATAAAACGGGTTTAAGTGTTGGCTAAACACTCCAAATCAATCCCGAACTCTTACCATTAGTCAAATGCATTGGATTGCCACACATTCTGACCCTAGAAAGAGTAAAATAGCTGTTTACTGCTTCGAATCAATGTTTTCTCTCGGCTTTCGCTTGTT
Source organism: Camelina sativa (assembly GCF_030686135.1). Taxonomy (NCBI): domain Eukaryota; kingdom Viridiplantae; phylum Streptophyta; class Magnoliopsida; order Brassicales; family Brassicaceae; genus Camelina; species Camelina sativa. Next base: position 19,400,322 of record NC_141882.1, on the reverse strand, counting down.
TTCTCGGTTTAAGCCTGTTTTGGGATAAAACGGGTTTAAGTGTTGTCTAAACACTCCAAATTAATCCCGAACTCTTACCATTAGTCAAATGCATTGGATTGTCACACATTCTGACCCTAAAAACAGTAACAAAGCTGTTTACTGCTTCGAATCAATGATTTCTCGGTTTTAGCCTGTTTCGGGACAATATGGGTAAAAGTGGTGTCTAAACAATCCAAATTCAACCCGAACTCTTATAAGTAGTCATATGCATTGGATTGGTACATATTTTAACCCTAGAAACAGTAACATAGCTGGTTACTCCTTCGAATCAATGTTTTCTCCCGGGTTTAGCCTGTTTTCTCGGTTTAAGCCTGTTTTTAGATAAAACGGGTTTAAGTGTTGTCTAAACACTCTAAATTCATCCAGAACTCTTACAATTAGTCAAATGTATTGGATTGTCACATAATCTGACCATAGAAACTGTAACAAAGCTGTTTACTGCTTCGAATTAATGTTTTCTCGGTTTTAGCCTGTTTCCAGACAAAATGGGTAAAACTGGTGTCTAAACACTCCAAATTCAACCCGAAATCTTATAATTAGTCAAATTCATTGGATTATTACATATTTTGACCCTAGAAAGAGTAACATAACTGTTTACTGCTTCGAATCAATGTTATCTCCCGGGTTTAGCCTGTTTTCTCGGTTTAAGCCTGTTTTGGGATAAAACGAGTTTAAGTGTTGTCTAAACACTCCAAATTCATCCCAAACTCTTACAATTAGTCAAATTTATTGGATTGTCACATATTCTGACTATAAAAAACAGTAACAAAACTGTTTACTGCTTCCAATCAATGTTTTCTCGGTTTTAGCCTGTTTTAGGATAAAATGGGTAAAACTGGTGTCTAAACACTCCAAATTCAACCCGAAATCTTATAATTAGTCAAATTCATTGGATTATTACATATTTTGACCCTAGAAAGAGTAACATAGTTGTTTACTGCTTCGAATCAATGTGTTCTCCCGGGTTTAGCCTGTTTTCTCGGTTTAAACCTGTTTTGGGATAAAACGGGTTTAAGTGTTGTCTAAACACTCCAAATTCATCCTGAACTATTACAATTAGTCAAATGCATTGGATTGTCACATATTCTGACCCTAAAAACAGTATCAAATATGTTTACTGCTTCAAATCAATGTTTTCTCGGTTTTATCCTGTTTCAGAACAAAATGGGTAAAAGTGGTGTCTAAACACTCCAAATTCAACCCGAACTCTTATAATTAGTCAAAAGCATTGGATTGTTACATATTTTGACCCTAGAAAGAGTAACATAGCTGTGTACTGCTTCGAATCAATGTATTCTCTCGGTTTAGCCTTTTTTCTTGGTTTAAGCCTGTTTTTAGATAAAATGGGTTCAAGTGTTGTCTAAACACTCCAAATTCATCCCGAACTCTTACAATTAGTCAAATGCACTGAATTGTCACTTATTCTGATCCTAGAAACAGTAACAAAGCTGTTTACTGCTTCCAATCAATGGTTTCACGGTTTTAGGGTGTTTCGGGACAAAATGGGTAAAACTGGTGTCTAAACACTCCAAATTCAACCCGAACTCTTATAATTAGTTAAATGCATTGGATTGTTACATATTTTGAAACTAGAAAGAGTAACGTAGCAGTGTACTGCTTCAAATCAATGTTTTCTCTCGGTTTTAGCCTGTTTTCTCGGTTTAAGCCTGTTTTTGGATAAAACGGGTTTAAGTGTTGGCTAAACACTCCAAATCAATCCCGAACTCTTACCATTAGTAAAATGCATTGGATTGTCACACATTCTGACCCTAAAAACAGTAACAAAGCTGTTTACTGCTTCGAATCAATGATTTCTCGGTTTTAGCCTGTTTTGGGACAATATGGGTAAAAGTGGTGTCTAAACACTCCAAATTCAACCCAAACTCTTATAAGTAGTCATATGCATTGGATTGTTACATATATTGACTCTAGCAAGAGTAACATAGCTGTTTACTGCTTCGAATCAATGTTTTCTCTCCGTTTTAGCATGTTTTCTCGGTTTAAGCCTGTTTTGGGATAAAACGGTTTACGTGTTGTCTAAACACTCCAAATTCATCTCAAACTCTTACAATTAGTCAAATGCATTGGATTGTCACACATTCTGACCCTAGAAACAGTAACATAGCTGTTTACTACTTCGAATCAATGTTTTCTCGGTTTTAGCCTGTTTCGGGACAAAATGGGTAAAAGTGGTGTCTAAACAATCCAAATTCAACCCGAACTCTTATTATTAGTCAAATGCATTGGATTGGTACATATTTTCACCCTAGAAACAGTAACATAGCTGTTTACTCCTTCGAATCAATGTTTTCTCCCGGGTTTAGCCTGTTTTCTCGGTTTAAGCCTGTTTTTAGATAAAACGGGTTTAAGTGTTGTCTAAACACTCTAAATTCATCCAGAACTCTTACAATTAGTCAAATGTATTGGATTGTCACATAATCTGACCATAGAAACTGTAACAAAGCTGTTTACTGCTTCGAATCAATGTTTTCTCGGTTTTAGCCTGTTTCGGGACAAAATGGGTAAAAGTGGTGTCTAAACAATCCAAATTCAACCCGAACTCTTATTATTAGTCAAATGCATTGGATTGGTACATATTTTCACCCTAGAAACAGTAACATAGCTGTTTACTCCTTCGAATCAATGTTTTCTCCCGGGTTTAGCCTGTTTTCTCGGTTTAAGCCTGTTTTTAGATAAAACGGGTTTAAGTGTTGTCTAAACACTCTAAATTCATCCAGAACTCTTACAATTAGTCAAATGTATTTGATTGTCACATAATTTGACCATAGAAACTGTAACAAAGCTGTTTACTGCTTCGAATTAATGTTTTCTCGGTTTTAGCCTGTTTCAAGACAAAATGGGTAAAACTGGTGTCTAAACACTCCAAATTCAACCCGAAATCTTATAATTAGTCAAATTCATTGGATTATTACATATTTTGACCCTAGAAAGAGTAACATAGTTGTTTACTGCTTCGAATCAATGTGTTCTCCCGGGTTTAGCCTGTTTTCTCGGTTTAAACCTGTTTTGGGATAAAACGGGTTTAAGTGTTGTCTAAACACTCCAAATTCATCCTGAACTCTTACAATTAGTCAAATGCATTGGATTGTCACATATTCTGACCCTAAAAACAGTATCAAATATGTTTACTGCTTCAAATCAATGTTTTCTCGGTTTTATCCTGTTTCAGAACAAAATGGGTAAAAGTGGTGTCTAAACACTCCAAATTCAACCCGAACTCTTATAATTAGTCAAAAGCATTGGATTGTTACATATTTTGACCCTAGAAAGAGTAACATAGCTTTGTACTGCTTCGAATCAATGTATTCTCTCGGTTTAGCCTTTTTTCTTGGTTTAAGCCTGTTTTTAGATAAAATGGGTTCAAGTGTTGTCTAAACACTCCAAATTCATCCCGAACTCTTACAATTAGTCAAATGCACTGAATTGTCACTTATTCTGATCCTAGAAACAGTAACAAAGCTGTTTACTGCTTCCAATCAATGGTTTCACGGTTTTAGGGTGTTTCGGGACAAAATGGGTAAAACTGGTGTCTAAACACTCCAAATTCAACCCGAACTCTTATAATTAGTTAAATGCATTGGATTGTTACATATTTTGAAACTAGAAAGAGTAACGTAGCAGTGTACTGCTTCAAATCAATGTTTTCTCTCGGTTTTAGCCTGTTTTCTCGGTTTAAGCCTGTTTTTGGATAAAACGGGTTTAAGTGTTGGCTAAACACTCCAAATCAATCCCGAACTCTTACCATTAGTCAAATGCATTGGATTCCCACACATTCTGACCCTAGAAAGAGTAAAATAGCTGTTTACTGCTTCAAATCAATGTTTTCTCTCGGCTTTCGCTTGTTTTCTCGGTTTAAGCCTGTTTTGGGATAAAACGGGTTTAAGTGTTGTCTAAACACTCCAAATTAATCCCGAACTCTTACCATTAGTCAAATGCATTGGATTGTCACACATTCTGACCCTAAAAACAGTAACAAAGCTGTTTACTGCTTCGAATCAATGAGTTCTCGGTTTTAGCCTGTTTTGGGACAATATGGGTAAAAGTGGTGTCTAAACACTCCAAATTCAACCCAAACTCTTATAAGTAGTCATATGCATTGGATTGTTACATATATTGACTCTAGCAAGAGTAACATAGCTGTTTACTGCTTCGAATCAATGTTTTCTCTCCGTTTTAGCATGTTTTCTCGGTTTAAGCCTGTTTTGGGATAAAACGGTTTACGTGTTGTCTAAACACTCCAAATTCATCTCAAACTCTTACAATTAGTCAAATGCATTGGATTGTCACACATTCTGACCCTAAAAACAGTAACAAAGCTGTTTACTGCTTTCAATCAATGTTTTCTCGGTTTTAGCCTGTTTCAGGACAAAATGGGTAAAAGTGGTGTCTAAACACTCCAAATTCAACCCAAACTCTTATAAGTAGTCAAATGCATTGGATTGTTTCATATATTGACCCTAGCAAGAGTAACATAGCTGTTTACTGCTTCGAATCAATGTTTTCTCTCCGTTTTAGCATGTTTTCTCGGTTTAAGCCTGTTTTGGGATAAAACGGGTTTACGTGTTGTCTAAACACTCCAAATTCTTCTCAAACTCTTACAATTAGTCAAATGCATTGGATTGTCACACATTCTGACCCTAGAAACAGTAACATAGCTGTTTACTACTTCGAATCAATGTTTTCTCGGTTTTAGCCTGTTTCGGGACAAAATGGGTAAAAGTGGTGTCTAAACAATCCAAATTCAACCCGAACTCTTATTATTAGTCAAATGCATTGGATTGGTACATATTTTCACCCTAGAAACAGTAACATAGCTGTTTACTCCTTCGAATCAATGTTTTCTCCCGGGTTTAGCCTGTTTTCTCGGTTTAAGCCTGTTTTTAGATAAAACGGGTTTAAGTGTTGTCTAAACACTCTAAATTCATCCAGAACTCTTACAATTAGTCAAATGTATTGGATTGTCACATAATCTGACCATAGAAACTGTAACAAAGCTGTTTACTGCTTCGAATTAATGTTTTCTCGGTTTTAGCCGGTTTCAAGACAAAATGGGTAAAACTGGTGTCTAAACACTCCAAATTCAACCCGAAATCTTATAATTAGTCAAATTCATTGGATTATTACATATTTTGACCCTAGAAAGAGTAACATAACTGTTTACTGCTTCGAATCAATGTTATCTCCCGGGTTTAGCCTGTTTTCTCGGTTTAAGCCTGTTTTGGGATAAAACGAGTTTAAGTGTTGTCTAAACACTCCAAATTCATCCCAAACTCTTACAATTAGTCAAATTTATTGGATTGTCACATATTCTGACTATAAAAAACAGTAACAAAACTGTTTACTGCTTCCAATCAATGTTTTCTCGGTTTTAGCCTGTTTTAGGACAAAATGGGTAAAACTGGTGTCTAAACACTCCAAATTCAACCCGAAATCTTATAATTAGTCAAATTCATTGGATTATTACATATTTTGACCCTAGAAAGAGTAACATAGTTGTTTACTGCTTCGAATCAATGTGTTCTCCCAGGTTTAGCCTGTTTTCTCGGTTTAAACCTGTTTTGGGATAAAACGGGTTTAAGTGTTGTCTAAACACTCCAAATTCATCCTGAACTCTTACAATTAGTCAAATGCATTGGATTGTCACATATTCTGACCCTAAAAACAGTATCAAATATGTTTACTGCTTCAAATCAATGTTTTCTCGGTTTTATCCTGTTTCAGAACAAAATGGGTAAAAGTGGTGTCTAAACACTCCAAATTCATCCCGAACTCTTACAATTAGTCAAATGCACTGAATTGTCACTTATTCTGATCCTAGAAACAGTAACAAAGCTGTTTACTGCTTCCAATCAATGGTTTCACGGTTTTAGGGTGTTTCGGGACAAAATGGGTAAAACTGGTGTCTAAACACTCCAAATTCAACCCGAACTCTTATAATTAGTTAAATGCATTGGATTGTTACATATTTTGAAACTAGAAAGAGTAACGTAGCAGTGTACTGCTTCAAATCAATGTTTTCTCTCGGTTTTAGCCTGTTTTCTCGGTTTAAGCCTGTTTTTGGATAAAACGGGTTTAAGTGTTGGCTAAACACTCCAAATCAATCCCGAACTCTTACCATTAGTCAAATGCATTGGATTGCCACACATTCTGACCCTAGAAAGAGTAAAATAGCTGTTTACTGCTTCGAATCAATGTTTTCTCGGTTTTAGCCTGTTTCAGGACAAAATGGGTAAAACTGGTGTCTAAACACTTCAAATTCAACCCGAAATCTTATAATTAGTCAAATTCATTGGATTATTACATATTTTGACCCTAGAAATAGTAACATAGCTGTTTACCGCTTCGAATCAATGTTATCTCCCGGGTTTAGCCTGTTTTCTCGGTTTAAGCCTGTTTTGGGATAAAACGAGTTTAAGTGTTGTCTAAACACTCCAAATTCATCCCAAACTCTTATAATTAGTCAAATGTATTGGATTGTCACATATTCTGACCATAAAAACAGTAACAAAGCTGTTTACTGCTTCCAATCAATGTTTTCTTGGTTTTAGCCTGTTTTAGGACAAAATGGGTAAAACTGGTGTCTAAACACTCCAAATTCAACCCGAAATGTTATAATTAGTCAAATTCATTTGATTATTACATATTTTGACCCTAGAAAGAGTAACATAGTTGTTTACTGCTTCGAATCAATGTGTTCTCCCGGGTTTAGCCTGTTTTCTCGGTTTAAACCTGTTTTGGGATAAAACGGGTTTAAGTGTTGTCTAAACACTCCAAATTCATCCCGAACTCTTACAATTAGTCAAATGCATTGGATTGTCACATATTCTGACCCTAGAAACAGTATCAAATCTGTTTACTGCTTCAAATCAATGTTTTCTCGGTTTTAGCCTGTTTGAGAACAAAATGGGTAAAAGTGGTGTCCAAACACTCCAAATTCAACCCGAACTCTTATAAGTAGTCAAATGCATTGGATTGTTACATATTTTGACCCTAGAAAGAGTAACATAACTGTTTACTGCTTCAATTCAATGCTTTCTCCCGGGTTTAGCCTGTTTTCTCGGTTTAAGCCTCTCTTGGGATAAAACGGGTTTACATGTTGTCTAAACACTCCAAATTTATCACGAACTCTTACAATTAGCCAAATGCATTGGATTGTCACACATTCTGACCCTAGAAACAGTAAAAAAGCTGTTTACTACTTCGAATCAATGTTTTCTCGGTTTTAGCCTGTTTCGGGACAAAATGAGTAAAAGTGGTGTCTAAACACTCCAAATTCAACCCGATGATGTTCATATATTTTACCTTGTTTTCCCTTAGTTTATTCACACTTTTTGAATCTTTTGCTATCCATTTAGGCCATTATTGTGTAGCTTTAGGACTAATCATGCATTAGAGTATAGTTGCATTGCATTTGCATCTTTTCATGCATAAACAGGTGATTTTGGAGCTTAAGGAGCATGGAAGCAATGCTAAGGAGAAGTGAAGCAATCCTGAGGAGAAAAAAAGAGAGTTAAGGCTGTAGAATCAAGGTCCGGAGTCCAACTCGACCGCACACTCGACCACCACTCGACCGTGTGCTGAGAAGGACTCGACCGAGTGGAGAATGCACGAGAGAAGCCAGCTCGACCAGCCACTCGACCGAGCACTGGTCGAGTTGACCGAGCCGTTGACTGCTTTGACTTTTTGTATTTTTAGGGCTTCCACCTCACCTCCTATATAAGGCCCTTGTACCTGCAGCCACCAAGGAGTCCAGCTTTTAAGAGAGTCTAAAACCTAGTTTTTACCTTTTTTAGATTTTATTCCTTTTGCACTTTCTTTTATTTTAGATTTTGTACTTGTTTAAGAAAGAAAGACTAGATTCTTGTATTTTGTTTGTTTCATAACTTTCAAAATATTAAGATTTCGAGTTTTATTTCTTCATCAATATTGTAGATCTCTGTTTCATCTTTCTAATGATGCAAGTTTCAATATTTTCTGGGTTTTTGACATATTTCACCATGTGTTCTTGTGAGTAGTTTGCTTAGGACCTTGAGGATGGGTTAGGCTGGGTTGATCTTGTAGTTTATTTGATTTGGTCAAGCTTGATTGTTGTAGATCTCTTCTAGGCTAGATGTTCTTAATGCTGATCCTATATCTGAGAAGGTAGGGTTTGATTTCAAGCATCTTAGCATCACACCAATGGCTAAGGAGCATAGATAAGGCTAGATCTAGAGCTTACCATTAGGCTTGCTAAAAGATTAGAAGTCTTGTTTGGTTTGAGATGTATTGCTTAAAGCCTGCTTGTGTAGATTCTTTACTTTGTGAGAACAAGTCTAGAAATGCATAGGTTTGATTGTTTCTTGCCATGAGAGTGGATTAAACATGTCTTAGAATAGTATGTCTAGAGATCATCTCAAAGTTTGGTTGAGATTTGTTGACCAAGTTAGATAACCACAATGATTAGCTCAGCCCATGAATCCCTCCTCAAGGCCTTCTTTGTTTATTAATATCTTAGTCTAAATATCATTGCTTGCTTGTTGTTTGATTAGTTTTTGCATTGCTCTATTTTTCTTGTGTTGCTCTGTTTTCACGTTTAGTCTAGCTTGACCCTGTACTCGACCTACACTCAGTCGAGTGATGCTCGAGTTCATCCCCAGAACTTGTGTTTATGATTTGTGATTGTCTTGTTTCATTCCTGTTTCATTTCCATTGCATTCACTTAGTTTTCTGTTCATTACTTGTCTTGCATTAGTTCATCAGTATAGTGTCTACTTCTGTTCTAGTTTCATTATAGCTTTAATTTGTCTGTTCTGTTTGCATTTAGTATCTTGTTCTAGTTGTTTTTACTTTCTGCATTTCATATCTCATTATAGGATTGTTAGTGACAAACAATCTTTACAATTGGCTTGACTTAGACTCATATGCACATCTTGATTGTTCACAAACACTCAGATTGGATTGACACCTCTTATACTACAATTGCATAAGGGGAATTGAAACACCCTGACTTCTATTCATTCCATACATCATCATTCCATACATCATTCATTCACCACACCACAAAGAAAGTCAGTTTCAATTTGGCGCCATTGCCCATTTGAGTTTGTTTTGTGACATTTAGGATCATTATTAGTCTAAGATTAAGTTCGTTTAAACACTTGTGACGTTATTGAACTCGAATCTTCGTTTGCTTGGCTGTCTTGAGTTTCAGGTACCCACTCGACCACCCACTCGACCAAGCTGTGATCGAGCACTTGATCGAGCAAGAAGCCGGATCCAAATAGCCATTACTTCCCAGTCGACTCGACCAACCACTCGAGCCTGCGCTCGACCGAGTACCTGTTCGAGTCAGTAATGATGTACCACAACAGTATGTTCAATTACATACCCATGCAACATCAACCAGTATACCAGGCTGAATCGTATCCCTCTCCATGGTTCCAGACCTCACAAGCTCAAGAACCTGACTTAAGAGCTATGATGCAACAAATGTTGCTTGGGCAAGCCACTAAGCAGATTGAGGAAGCAAGGCAGTTTGCTGAGCTGCACCAAACGTTGAATTCTTATTCTACTGGACTGAATAACCAGTTGGACAGACTGAGCTCTACAATCACGAACATGGAAAGTTGCATGGCTTCTAATTCCTCTCCTACACCAAACCAACTTCAACACCCAAGGGAATGCACTGCTAAGGCCATTCATCTCAATGAGGCAGTTGTCACTGAGGACAGTGAAGTTAACACTGGGGAGGATTGGTCATTTCTTGAAGCTCAAAGTGAAGATTGTGCAAAACAAGCTGAAGTTGACAAAGAACTCGACCCCCCACTCGAACAAACACACGATCGAGTGACTGATCGAGTTTCCAGTCGAGTTGATGTCCCAGATGCTGTTAAGCCTGCTAAGTACATTCCTCCTGCTTATACACCACCTCTACCATTCCCAGGACGTTTCAAAGCACAAAAGCTGAAAGAATTCAGAGAAATTATTGAGAAAAAGGAAAAGTTGGCTATGCAACAAGAGAAGGAGTTAGCTTTACAACAAGGGGAAGTCATTGAGAAGGAAGAAGTCATGGCTTTGAAGGAAGAGGTTGTGATTGAAAAGAAGGAAGTGAGGGCCATTCAACAGGAGGTTGTCATTGAAGAGAAGGAAGAGGAGAGAGGACCAGCTTTGGAACAATATGCCCCATATCCTCTCTACAAAGACATGTTACTTGACATATCCAAGCAGAAAGCTCAGAATCAAAACAGGAGAGATCAAGATGAGATTGGGACAACTATTGTTCCAACAAAACTTGAAGATCCAGGTCCATTCAATCTACCTTGCTCCATCAGCTACCTTCACTTCAACAAATGCTTGTGTGATCTTGGAGCATCTGTTAGTGTCATGCCCTACTCTATAGCAGAAAAGCTTGGACACACTGAATTCAAGCCAAGCAATCTCTACATAAGTCTAGCTGATGGTTCACACAAAGATGTAGTTGGTAAATTGGAGAGCCTCCTAGTCAAGATAGGCAAGGCAAGAATTCCCACTGATTTCATCATAATAAAGATGGATAAGGAGGTAGAGGATCCAATCTTGCTTGGGAGACCATTCCTTGCCACAACAGGAGCAATCATTTATGTTAAGGAGGGGCTGATAAGGTTGAACATATCTGAAGGTTTGACCATGAACTTTGATATTACAAATCCATCTAACCTACCAACCATTGGAGGTCAACCATTTAAGATTGAAGATAAGGCTGATTTTGGGGTTTTGAGAGAAGAAGAGACTTCAACAGCTAAGGTCACATCTCATGAGGAATCAGTTCATCATCTTAAGGGTTCAGTTCAAGAGCTGACTGATCTGGTGAAGGATCTTCAAGTTCAGCTCAACAAGAGGTCTTTGAAGAAGGCAAGACCAAGACTCAAGTTTAAGAAGAAGCAAAGCTCAAATGTTAAGGAGGTAGTGATCAAGAAACAGCACCAAGGTTATCAAATAGAACCAGGGGGGATTTCATCACCTCCTTGGAATCCAAACCAAGCCTGAACAGGCATCAAAAGTCAAGCTTAGTGACTCTAAACAAGCTCACTAGGGAGGAAGTCCCTAAGGTATCCATGTACATATTGTTTAAGGTTTTTGGTATTTTGATTTTTGTTTCGGTATTTTCACGATCAGGGAAGCAAGGGAGACCAGATAGAAGAGGAAAAGAAGATTCGTGGTCCAGCTCGACCCCCCCACTCGAGCACGTACTCGACCGAGTCTCGGTCGATTCCCATCGTCGAGCTGCCCCAATCTCCACCTCCAAGTCAACTGAAAGACCCCAACTACTCCTATGACAGCATGCAGATGGATGTGGACAACTACTTCCACAATCCCTAAGGTACCACTATCACCTTCACTTGTACATATCATTGCATTTCATATTGTGTTTTGTGATTTGTTTTTACTCTTGAATCCTCAATCAAATTTCTTTCACACAGGGACTGTGTGATTTAAGTTTGGGGGAGGGTTTGAGATAGCATTTGACATTGTGTTTTGTGATTCTGATTTCAAATTTTTAGCATCATCATGTTAATACTTGCATAGCATCTAAGGCATAGAAAAACCCTAAAAATTTGAAAAATTTTACAAAAATCTTTATAAAAAAAAAGAGTGTTCATGTAGTTTGCACTGCACATTAGGATCTTGTTTAGCATGTTTCATGTAGGATTGTATAGTATTTGCATTAGGGATCTATGATGAGTATTCCCTTGTTAGCTTGTTTATTCACTAGACTAGGATCAATGCCCAAGTTAATAGCACTTTGATGCTAGTTGAGTGGTTAGAAGCATAAGATTGAACCAAGCCTTGAATTCTGAAACAAGATTTTAATAGTGTGGTGAATGATGATGTATGCAATGGTGAGATATGAATGGAATGATGGATGAGTGTTTCAATTCCCCTTATGCTATTGCAGTACAAGAGGTATCAATCCTAAATGAGTGTTTGTGAACAATTAAGATATGCATATGAATCTAAGTTAAGACAAATGTAAAGATTGTTTGTCACTAACAATCCTAGGAAGAAAATGTAAAATGCAAAAAATAAACTACAAGAACTAACAACTAGATGCAAATGAAACTGAATGATTGAAACAGTGATAAAGCAAGAACAGAAACAGAGACTACTACTAATGAACTAATGCAAGATAATTAATGAACTGAAAACTAAATGTATGCAACTGGAATGAAACAGGAATGAAACAAGACAAACACAAATCATAGACACAGAGTTCTGGGGATGAACTCGAGCAGCACTCGACCGAGTGTAGGTCGAGTGGGTGGTCGAGCTAGACTAGACGCAGAAACAGAGCAATGCAATAAAAACAGAGTAATGCTAAATCCAATCAAACAACAAGCAAGCAACAGGATTAAGACTAAGATTTCAATAAACAAAGAAGGTCATGAGGATGGATTCATGGGATGGACTAATCATTGTGGTTATCTAACTTGGTCAACAAATCTCAAGCAAACTTTGAGCTAACCTCTAGACATATTAATCTAAGACAAGTTTCTCCCACTCTCATGGTCAAGAAACAATCAAACCTATGCAATTCTAGACTTGTTCTCACACAGTAAAGAATCTACACAGGCAGGCATTAAGCAATACATCTCAAACCAAACAAGACCTCTAATCTCTTAGCAAGCCTAATGGTAAGCTCTAGATCTAGCCTTATCTATGCTTCCTAAACATTGGTGTGATGCTAAGAAGCTTGAAATCAGACTCTACCCTCTCAGATATAGAATCAGCATTAAGATCATCTACCCTAGAAGAGATCTACAACAATCAAGCTTGACCAAGTCACACAAACCACAAGATCAATCCATCCTAACCCATCCTCAAGATCCTAAGGAAACTACTCACAACAATACATGGTGATCAAATCAAAAACCCAGAAAATATTGAAACTTGCATTATTAGAAAGATTAAACAAAGATCTTCAATATTGATGAAAGGATGAAACTCAAATTCTCAATATCTTGAAAGTTATAGAACCAACAAAATATAAGAATCTAGTCTTCTTTCATAAGGAAGTACAAGATCTTAAAAATAAAAATGCAAAAGGAATAAAACTAAAAAAGGTAAAAACTAGGTTTAGGGAATATCTAAAAAGTTGCACCCTTTGGTGGCTGCAGGTACAAGGCCTTATATAGGTGAGGAGGTGGAAGCCCTAAAAATAGAAAAAGTCAAAGTATTCAACGGCTCGGTCAACTCGACCAGTGCTCGGTCGAGTCCATGGTCGAGCTGGCTTCTCTCGTGCACACTCCACTCGGTCGAGTCCATCTACCCACTCGGTCGAGTGCTTGGTCGAGTTGGACTCTGGACCTTGGTTCTTCAGCCTTAACTCTCTTGCTTTCCCTTCAAGATTGCTTCACTTCTCCTCAGGATTGTTTCCATGCTCCTTAAGCTCCAAAATCACCTGTTTATGCATGAAAAGATGCAAATGCAATGCAACTAAACTCTAATGCATGATTAGTCCTAAAGCTACACAATAATGATGAAAATGGCTAGCAAAAGATGCAAAAGATGTGAATAAACTAAGGGAAAACATGGTAAAATATATGAACATCAACACCCCCAAACTTAGTCTTTGCTTGCCCTCAAGCAAATAAACAAGACATAAGAAGGTCGATGAGGTTTGAAAGTGGGATCTCAGCTCCTAAAGCTTGCAAATAGACCATCTAGAATCAATGTCCAAGTTACTAGTACTATGATGCAAGTTGAATGAGCTATACTTAAAGACTTTAGACAAGCATATCACAACCATCACTGATTTGAGCCTTAGACATCCACATGCATTCAAATCAACCATTTCCTTTAACATTCATTAATCAAGAACATGAATCAATTCTATGCAATGCTTAAACTCATTTGGCTTGGCAGTAAAAGGTTTAGAGACAATGATGGTCTCTTTTTAGAGTAGGGCTTATCAATATCAAGGTTCTCTCATAAAAAATGGATTGAGCTTTAGAAGAATGCTAAAGGTAAGAACACTTAGACACATACAAGAACAAAACCTTGTCTACCCAAAGGCTCCCAAAGTGTTTATCCTATCAATCTAAACCCAATTGATCCTAGTGCTACCCTTTAACTTCTTTTCTTCTTTTTCACCCTTTTCTCTTTTGGTTTTAAAGTCTTAGGAGAGGTTTCTTATTTGATCTTTCTAGTGGAATGGGGGATTCTTACTTATTTGCTATGGTTCTCTTTTCTTCTTATTCTTAAGACATATAAGCATTTTGCTAGACTTTTTTTTTCTTTCTTTCTTTTCTTTAACTAGAACCATCTTTAAACAACCTTATTCTTACCATTCTTTCACTAGACTTTAAATTTTCTTAAACACATTCCTCTCCTAAAGACTCTAACCTTTTCTTTCTCTTTTTCCTCTTTTGGTTTTAAAAACAGCCAAGTTCCAAACCCAACAAGTGAACCACCTAGTCCTATCTAGTTTGAAAAATGCAAACTAGAACTACACAAGGCTTTACTCTTGTCAGTTCAAACCTAACACTTTCTACCAAGCTCAATCCCAAAAATAGGCCTCACACACACAAGAATAAACATGGCTTGAAAGAAGGTTTGGTTAGGGGTAGGGAAACTGATTTAAAAGTGAAATCAGCTACTTGGATCAACAAGAGTGGCAAAAGGAGAAAGATGATCCAAATAAGTATATGGTATCCATGAGTTTAAAACAATGCATACATTGATAATTAACAGTCAATATTAGGTTCTTATAGATAGGAAATGGCATCAAATCACAACATGCTTCAATTTAGACCAAATGCAATTCAAGAATTCAAGGCTTGGTTCAATCTTATGCTTCTAACCACTCAACTAGCATCAAAGTACTATTAACTTGGGCATTGATCCTAGTCTAGTGAATTAAGCAAGCTAACAAGGAAAAACTCATCATAGATCCCTAATGCAAACAGTCCTATATGATAAACAAAATACTTAAATATGCAATGCAAACTACATGAACACTCTTTTTTTATAAAGATTTTTGCAAAAAATTTTCAAATTTTTATGGTTTTCCAATGCCTTAGATGATTATGCAAGTGCTAACATGATGATGATAAAAATTTGAAATAAGAAAACAAAACACAACATCAAATGCTATCTCAAACCCTCCCCCAAACTTAAATCACACAGTCCCTTGTGTGAAAGAAATTTGCTTGAGGATTCAAGACTTAAAACAAAACACAACATATGAAATGCTATGGTATATACAATGGTAAGGTGATAATGTTACCTCAAGGATTGGAGAAGAAGCTGTCCACATCCTCCTGCATACTATCAAAGGTGTAGCTGGGGTCCTGCTGGTGACTGGAGGAAGGTGATTGGGGCAGCTCGACAATGCCAAT
The DNA here is from genome assembly GCF_030686135.1 of Camelina sativa. Lineage (NCBI taxonomy): Eukaryota > Viridiplantae > Streptophyta > Magnoliopsida > Brassicales > Brassicaceae > Camelina > Camelina sativa. The sequence goes on along the minus strand of NC_141882.1, from coordinate 19,384,903 downwards.
CGACCGTGACTCGGTCGAGTGCATGTCCGAGTGGGGGGGTCGAGCTGGACCGCGAGTCTCCGTTAGCTGTCCCTTCCTGTTCTATTCAGACTCCCTAGCTTGCCTAACCATGAAAATACGAAAGCAAAAAATCAAAATACTAAAATTCCAAGGCAATATGTACAGAGATACCTTAGGGATTTCCTCCCTAGTGAGCTTGTTTAAAGTCACTAAGCTTGACTTTGATTTCCTTCTTAGACTTGATCTAGATACCAAGGAGGTGATGAAATCCTCCCTGGAACCTCTTGGTCACTGTGAAGTTGATCCTTGATCACCTCACCCTTAGCACACAAACCATATTTCTTCTTGATTTTGAGCCTTGGTCTTGCTTTCCTCAAAGACCTCTTGTTTAGCTTTACTTGAAGATCCTCAACCATACTAGTCAACTCTTGAACTGACCTCTTAAGCTTTTCCACAGAATCCTCTTGAAGTGGGAGCTCAGCTTTTGGAGTTGCCTTATCACTTAACCCTTCTTGACCACCTTTGTCCTTGATAGTAAAAGGCTGGTCATCAATGGTGGGAAGGTTGGTTGGATTGTAGATATTGAACTTCATAACTACATCTTCAGCAATGTTCAAGGTCACAAGACCTTGACATCAATAACTGCTCCAACAGTAGCTAAGAATGGCCTCCCTAGTAAGATTGGATCTTCAGGCTCCTTGTCCATCTCTATCACCACAAAGTCAGTGTGGATCCTTGCTCTTCCTATCTTGATTGGGACATTCTCTAACCTCCCAACTACCTCTCTATTTGTCCCATCAGCCAGGCACACATGGAGTTTAGTAGATTTGAAGTCAGTTCTCCCAAGCTTTTGAGCTATGGAATATGGCATGACACTTGTTGAAGCTCCCAAATCACAAAGGCATTGATTGTAGTGGAGGTAACTGATTGTGCAAGGCAAGTAGAATGGCCCTGGATCCTTAAGCTTTATTGGAATGATCACTCCTCCAAAGTTCTCAATATCCTTCTCATCTTGAGCTTCAGCCTTCTTCTTTGACAAATCAAGCAAAAAGTCTTTGTAGAGAGGATATGGATCATACTGTTCCAAGGCAGGTCCTCTCTCCTCTTCTTGGTAAGCAATGGTGATCTCTTGTATGGCTAACACTTCCTCAACCACAGCTTCTTCAATCACAACCACTTCCTTCAAAGCCTTCTCTTCCTCTTGTTGCTTAGCCATCATCTCCTTTCTCTCAATGATTTCCCTAAGCTCCTTAATCTTTTGTGCTTTGAAACGTCCTGGGAATGGAAGAGGTGGCTTGTAAGCAGGAGGAGTGTACTTAGCAGGCTTGACAGCTTCTGACTGTCCAGCTCGATCGACCACTCGAGCACGCACTCGGTAGAGTGGCTGCTCGAGTCCATGGTCGAGCTCAGGTGCGAGCTCCAATTGCTTGTTACAAACATCACTTGGGGCTTCAGTAACTAATGAATTCCCCCAAACTTGAACTGCACTGTCCTTAGTGGCTTCTTCCTCATGAACTTGAATGGCTTTGGCTGTGAACTCCCTTGGATTTTGGACAGCTTTTCCAGGGAGTTGGTTGGGTTTTGGAGCTGAAGAAGAGGCTATGTTACTCTCCATGTACTTAACTCTGGAATTCAGACCCTCAAACTTCATATTCAGATCATTGTATTGAGATGTGAGCCTTTGGTTTAGCTCAGCAAACTGTTTGGCTTCCTCTATCTTCCCTTGTGTTTGACCAATCAACAGCTGTTGTACCATGGCTCTAAGGTCTTGTTCCTGGCCTTGGTTAGTCTGAAACCTTGGTGGGGGACACAACTGGGGCTAGAACACCTGTTGCTGTTGTTTGGGGACATAGTTTTGGTGCTGTTGAGGCTGTTGAGGAGGGTAGACTTGATCTTGTGGGTTGGCCACATTTGTGCTCCTATAGGACAGATTATTGTTCCTAAACCCTCCTTGGTTATAACCCTTGAAGCCTCCTTGGTTTTGCATATAGCATAACTTAGCAAACTCATTCTCTCCCTCTTGAGCTGGAGGCTCCTCTTCACTAACAAAGTGAATAGACTTTTGCTGACTTAGCAAGATCCTATCAAGCTTTTCATTCACCATTTTCAGATCCTTCTTTTACTTGTCTTCTTGATCAGTTGATGATGACCTTATGGTTCTGTCATAGTCCTCATTGTAGTTCCCATCAGACTGTTCAAGGTTCTCTACTAACTCCCAGCCTTCTTCCACATTCTTATTGAGGAAGTTTCCATTGGAGGCTGTATCAAGAAGCATTCTGAACTTGGGAAGCACTCCTCTATACAATGTGCTCAACAAAGACTCCACACTGAAACCATGATGAGGACATTGAGTTTGGTATCCCTTGAATCTCTCCCAAGCTTCACAAAAGCTTTCATTACTCCTTTGAGCAAATCCAGAGATCTCATTCCTTAGTCTTGCTGTCCTAGCATTGGAGAAAAACTTGGCCAAGAAAGCCTTCTTGCATGCATCCCAAGTAGTGATTGCACCAGTAGGGAGAGTCTTTTCCCATAAATGAGCCTTGTCCCCAAGTGAGAAAGGGAACAACCTCAGCTTGAAACCATCTTCACTTACTCCATTGATCTTGGTAAGACCACAGATTCTGTCAAACTCATCAAGATGATCTAGTGGATCCTCCATAGGCAATCCATGGAATTTATTGGCCTGAATCATTGAGATCAATCCACTCTTGATCTCAAAGTTGTTGTTGGCAACAGTTGGTGGCACAATGCCAGCTCTTTGGTTGTGAGTGTTGGGTGCATCTCCAGCACCAATGTTCCTTGGTCTCTGAACCTGATCCTGTTGATCCATAGCTACTATAACCTCTTGTTGTTGCTGAACAACTCTCCTTTGCTTAGCTCCTAAACTCTTGGTCTTGTTGTTGATGTTGTCAATAGGCCTAAGAAGATTGTCCTTTCCTTTAGACCTTGTGTGCATTAACAGACACAAACGATTTTTGCTAGGCAAGCGACTGAGCACAGGCTCAAGTAGGAGGTCAAGTCGACTGGAAAATGATGGTTATAGAGACCCGGCTTCTGGCTCGAGCAGGTGCTCGATCACGACTCGGTCGAGTGGTGGTCGAGTGACTGGTCGAGTGGTACCTAAAATGGAACTTCAACCCAGAAACAGAAGATTCGAGGACAGCAACCTCACAAGCGTATAAAAGAACTTAATCTTAGACGAATATGGATCCTAAATGTCACAAAAACACACTCAAATGGGCAACGGCGCCAAATTGAAACAAGTTTTATATAGTAGTGTGTGAATGATGATGTATGCAATGGTGAGATATGAATGGAATGATGGATGGGTGTTTCAATTCCCCTTATGCTATTGCAGTACAAGAGGTATCAATCCTAAATGAGTGTTTGTGAACAATTAAGATATGCATATGAATCTAAGTTAAGACAAATGTAAAGATTGTTTGTCACTAACAATCCTAGGAAGAAAATGTAAAATGCAGAAAATAAACTACAAGAACTAACAACTAGATGCAAATGAAACTGAATGATTGAAACAGTGATAAAGCAAGAACAGAAACAGAGACTACTACTAATGAACTAATGCAAGATAATTAATGAACTGAAAACTAAATGTATGCAACTGGAATGAAACAGGAATGAAACAAGACAAACAAAAATCATAGACACAGAGTTCTGGGGATGAACTCGAGCAGCACTCGACCGAGTGTAGGTCGAGTGGGTGGTCGAGCTAGACTAGACGCAGAAACAGAGCAATGCAATAAAAACAGAGTAATGCTAAATCCAATCAAACAACAAGCAAGCAACAAGATTAAGACTAAGATTTCAATAAACAAAGAAGGTCATGAGGATGGATTCATGGGATGGACTAATCATTGTGGTTATCTAACTTGGTCAACAAATCTCAAGCAAACTTTGAGCTAACCTCTAGACATATTAATCTAAGACAAGTTTCTCCCACTCTCATGGTCAAGAAACAATCAAACCTATGCAATTCTAGACTTGTTCTCACACAGTAAAAAATCTACACAGGCAGGCATTAAGCAATACATCTCAAACCAAACAAGACCTCTAATCTCTTAGCAAGCCTAATGGTAAGCTCTAGATCTAGCCTTATCTATGCTTCCTAAACATTGGTGTGATGCTAAGAAGCTTGAAATCAGACTCTACCCTCTCAGATATAGAATCAGCATTAAGATCATCTACCCTAGAAGAGATCTACAACAATCAAGCTTGACCAAGTCACACAAACCACAAGATCAATCCATCCTAACCCATCCTCAAGATCCTAAGGAAACTACTCACAACAATACATGGTGATCAAAGTCAAAAACCCAGAAAATATTGAAACTTGCATTATTAGAAAGATTAAACAAAGATCTTCAATATTGATGAAAGGATGAAACTCAAATTCTCAATATCTTGAAAGTTATAGAACCAACAAAATATAAGAATCTAGTCTTCTTTCATAAGGAAGTACAAGATCTTAAAAATAAAAATGCAAAAGGAATAAAACTAAAAAAGGTAAAAACTAGGTTTAGGGAATATCTAAAAAGTTGCACCCTTTGGTGGCTGCAGGTACAAGGCCTTATATAGGTGAGGAGGTGGAAGCCCTAAAAATAGAAAAAGTCAAAGTATTCAACGGCTCGGTCAACTCGACCAGTGCTCGGTCGAGTCCATGGTCGAGCTGGCTTCTCTCGTGCACACTCCACTCGGTCGAGTCCATCTACCCACTCGGTCGAGTGCTTGGTCGAGTTGGACTCTGGACCTTGGTTCTTCAGCCTTAACTCTCTTGCTTTCCCTTCAAGATTGCTTCACTTCTCCTCAGGATTGTTTCCATGCTCCTTAAGCTCCAAAATCACCTGTTTATGCATGAAAAGATGCAAATGCAATGCAACTAAACTCTAATGCATGATTAGTCCTAAAGCTACACAATAATGATGAAAATGGCTAGCAAAAGATGCAAAAGATGTGAATAAACTAAGGGAAAACATGGTAAAATATATGAACAGTAAACAGCTTTGTTACAGTTTCTATGGTCAGATTATGTGACAATCCAATATATTTGACTAATTATAAGAGTTCGGGTTGAATTTGGAGTGTTTAGACACCACTTTTACTCATTTTGTCCCGAAACAGGCTAAAACCGAGAAAACATTGATTCAAAGTAGTATGAAACTGACTTTCTTTGTGATGTGGTGAATGAATGATGTATGGAATGATGATGTATGGAATGAATAGAAGTCAGGGTGTTTCAATTCCCCTTATGCAATTGTAGTATAAGAGGTGTCAATCCAATCTGAGTGTTTGTGAACAATCAAGATTGGCATATGAGTCTAACTCAAGCCAATTGTAAAGATTGTTTGTCACTAACAATCCTATAATGAGATATGAAATGCAGAAAGTAAAAACTACTAGAACAAGATACTTAATGCAAACAGAACAGACAAATTAAAGCTATAATGAAACTAGAACAGAAGTAGACACTATGCTGATGAACTAATGCAAGACAAGTAATGAACAGAAAACTAAGTGAATGAAATGGAAATGAAACAGGAATGAAACAAGACAATCACAAATCATAAACACAAGTTCTAGGGATGAACTCGAGCAGCACTCGACCGAGTGTAGGTCGAGTACAGGGTCGAGCTAGACTAAACGTGAAAACAGAGCAACACAAGAAAAACAGAGCAATGCAAAAACTAATCGAACAACAAGCAATCAATGATATTTAGACTAAGATATTAATAAACAAAGAAGGCCTTGAGGAGGGATTCATGGGCTGAGCTAATCATTGTGGTTATCTAACTTGGTCAACAAATCTCAAGCAAACTTTGAGCTGATCTCTAGACATACTATTCTAAGACATGTTTAATCCACTCTCATGGCAAGAAACAATCAAACCTATGCATTTCTAGACTTGTTCTCACAAAGTAAAGAATCTACACAAGCAGGCATTAAGCAATACATCTCAAACCAAACAAGACTTCTAATCTCTTAGCAAGCCTAATGGTAAGCTCTAGATCTAGCCTTATCTATGCTCCTTAGACATTGGTGTGATGCTAAGATGCTTGAAATCAAACCCTACCTTCTCAGATATAGGATCAGCATTAAGAACATCTAGCCTAGAAGAGATCTACAACAATCAAGCTTGACCAAATTAAATAAACCACAAGATCAACCCAGCCTAACCCATCCTCAAGGTCCTAAGCAAACTACTCACAAGAACACATGGTGAAATATGTCAAAAACCCAGAAAATATTGAAACTTGCATCATTAGAAAGATGAAACAGAGATCTACAATATTGATGAAGAAATAAAACTCGAAATCTTAATATTTTGAAAGTTATGAAACAAACAAAATACAAGAATCTAGTCTTTCTTTCTTAAACAAGTACAAAATCTAAAATAAAAGAAAGTGCAAAAGGAATAAAATCTAAAAAAGGTAAAAACTAGGTTTTAGACTCTCTAAAAAGCTGGACTCTTTGGTGGCTGCAGGTACAAGGGCCTTATATAGGAGGTGAGGTGGAAGCCCTAAAAATACAAAAAGTCAAAGCAGTCAACGGCTCGGTCAACTCGACCAGTGCTCGGTCAAGTGGCTGGTCGAGCTGGCTTCTCTAGTGCATTCTCCACTCGGTCGATCCTTCTCAGCACACGGTCGAGTGGTGGTCGAGTGTGCGGTTGAGTTGGACTCCGGACCTTGATTCTACAGCCTTAACTCTCTTGTTTTCTTCTCAGGATTGCTTCACTTCTCCTCAGCATTGCTTCCATGCTCCTTAAGCTCCAAAATCACCTGTTTATGCATGAAAAGATGCAACTGCAATGCAACTATATTCTAATGCATGATTAGTCCTAAAGCTACACAATAATGGCCTAAATGGATAGCAAAAGATGCAAAAGTTGTGAATAAACTAAGGGAAAACAAGGTAAAATATATGAACATCAACACCCCCAAACTTAGTCTTTGCTTGCCCTCAAGCAAATAATCAAGACAAAAGAAGGTAGGTGAGGTTTGAAGGTGGGATCTCAGCTCCTAAAGCTTGCAAATAGGCTATCTAGGATCAATGTCCAAGTTACTAGTACTATGATGCAAGTTGAATGAGCTATACTTAAAGACTTTAGACAAGCATATCACAACCTTTATTGATTTGAGCCTTAGACTTCCACATGCATTCAAATCAACCATTTCCTTTAACATTCATTAATCAAGGACATCAATCAATTCTATGCAATGCTTAAACTCATTTGGCTTGGAAATAAAGGCTTTGAGACAATGATGGTCTCTTTTTAGAGTAGGGCTTATCAATACCAAGGTTCTCTCATGAAAATGGATTGAGCTTTATGATGTTCGTATATTTTACCATGTTTTCCCTTAGTTTATTCACATCTTTTGCATCTTTTGCTAGCCATTTTCATCATTATTGTGTAGCTTTAGGACTAATCATGCATTAGAGTTTAGTTGCATTGCATTTGCATCTTTTCATGCATAAACAGGTGATTTTGGAGCTTAAGGAGCATGGAAACAATCCTGAGGAGAAGTGAAGCAATCTTGAAGGGAAAGCAAGAGAGTTAAGTCTGAAGAACCAAGGTCCAGAGTCCAACTCGACCAAGCACTCGACCGAGTGGGTAGATGGACTCGACCGAGTGGAGTGTGCACGAGAGAAGCCAGCTCGACCATGGACTCGACCGAGCACTGGTCGAGTTGACCGAGCCGTTGACTACTTTGACTTTTTTCTATTTTTAGGGCTTCCACCTCCTCACTTATATAAGGCCTTGTACCTGCAGCCACCAAAGTGTGCAACTTTTTAGATATTCCCTAAACCTAGTTTTTACCTTTTTTAGTTTTATTCCTTTTGCATTTTTATTTTTAAGATCTTGTACTTCCTTATGAAAGAAGACTAGATTCTTATATTTTGTTGGTTCTATAACTTTCAAGATATTGAGAATTTGAGTTTCATCCTTTCATCAATATTGAAGATCTTTGTTTAATCTTTCTAATAATGCAAGTTTCAATATTTTCTGGGTTTTTGACTTTGATCATCATGTATTGTTGTGAGTAGTTTCCTTAGGATCTTGAGGATGAGTTATGATGGATTGATCTTGTGGTTTGTGTGACTTGGTCAAGCTTGATTGTTGTAGATCTCTTCTAGGGTAGATGATCTTAATGCTGATTCTATATCTGAGAGGGTAGAGTCTGATTTCAAGCTTCTTAGCATCACACCAGTGTTTAGGAAGCATAGATAAGGCTAGATCTAGAGCTTACCATTAGGCTTGCTAAGAGATTAGAGGTCTTGTTTGGTTTGAGATGTATTGCTTAATGCCTGCCTGTGTAGATTCTTTACTGTGTGAGAACAAGTCTAGAATTGCATAGGTTTGATTGTTTCTTGACCATGAGAGTGGGAGAAACTTGTCTTAGATTAATATGTCTAGAGGTTAGCTTAAAGTTTGCTTGAGATTTGTTGACCAAGTTAGATAACCACAATGATTAGTCCATCCCATGAATTCATCCTCAGGACCTTCTTTGTTTATTGAAATCTTAGTCTTAATCCTGTTGCTTGCTTGTTGTTTGATTGGATTTAGCATTACTCTGTTTTTATTGCATTGCTCTGTTTCTGCGTCTAGTCTAGCTCGACCACCCACTCGACCTACACTCGGTCGAGTGCTGCTCGAGTTCATCCCCAGAACTCTGTGTCTATGATTTGTGCTTGTCTTGTTTCATTCCTGTTTCATTCCAGTTGCATACATTTAGTTTTCAGTTCATTAATTATCTTGCATTAGTTCATTAGTAGTAGTCTCTGTTTCTGTTCTTGCTTTATCACTGTTTCAATCATTCAGTTTCATTTGCATCTAGTTGTTAGTTCTTGTAGTTTATTTTCTGCATTTTACATTTTCTTCCTAGGATTGTTAGTGACAAACAATCTTTACATTTGTCTTAACTTAGATTCATATGCATATCTTAATTGTTCACAAACACTCATTTAGGATTGATACCTCTTGTACTGCAATAGCATAAAGGGAATTGAAACACCCATCCATCATTCCATTCATATCTCACCATTGCATACGTCATCATTCACACCACTATATAAATCATGTTTCACTTTAGAAGAATGCTAAAGGTAAGAACACCTAGACACATACAAGAATAAAACCTTGTCTACCCAAAGGTTCCCAAAGTGTTTTATCCTAGCAAACTAAACCCAAATGATCCTAGTTCTACCCTTTAACTTCTTCTTTTCTTTTTCACCCTTTTCTCTTTTGGTTTTCAAGTCTTAGGAGATGTTTCTTATTTGATCTTTCTAGTGGGATGGGGGATTCTTACTTATTTGCTATGGTTCTCTTTTCTTCTTATTCTTAAGACATATAAGCATTTTGCTAGACTTTCCTTTTCTTTCTTTTCTTTTCTTTAATTAGAACCATTCTCAACATTTTTTACTTCCCATCCTTTCACTAGACTTTTATTTAAACAAATTCTCCTCTTAAAGACTCTACCCTCTTTTCTTTCTTTTTTTCCTCTTTTCTTTTCATAACAGCCAAGTCCCAAACCCAATAAGTGAACCACCTAGTCCTATCTAGTTTGAAAAATGCAAACTAGAACTACACAAGGCTTTACTCTTGTCAGTTCAAACCTAACACTTTCTACCAAGCTCAATCCCAAAAATAGGCCTCACACACACAAGAATAAACATGGCTTGAAAGAAGGTTTGGTTTAGGGGTAGGAGAACTGATTCTTAATGAGGAAATCAGCTACTTGGATCAACAAGAGTGGTAAAAAGGAAGAAGATGATCCAAATATGTATATGGTATCCATGAGTTTAAAGCAATGCACACATTGATAATTGAAAGTCAATATTAGGTTCTTATAAATAGGAAATGGTTTCAAATCTCGACATGCTTCAATTTAGACCAAATGCAATGTAGGAATTCAAGGCTTGGTTCAATCTTATGCTTCTAACCACTCAACTAGCATCAAAGTACTATTAACTTGGGCATTGATCCTAGTCTAGTGAATAAACAAGCTAACAAGGGAATACTCATCATAGATCCCTAATGCAAATACTATACAATCCTACATGAAACATGCTAAACAAGATCCTAATGTGCAGTGCAAACTACATGAACACTCTTTTTTTTAATAAAGATTTTTTCAAAAATTTTCAAATTTTTAGGGTTTTTCTATGCCTTAGATGCTATGCAAGTATTAACATGATGATGCTAAAAATTTGAAATAAGAAACAAAACACAACATCAAATGCTATCTCAAACCCTCCCCCAAACTTAAATCACACAGTCCCTGTGTGATAGAAATTTGATTGAGGATTCAAGATTAAAAACAAAAAAAAAACAAAACACAACATCAAATGCAATGATATTTACAAGTGAAGGTGATAGTGGTACCTTAGGGATTGTGGAAGTAGTTGTCCACATCCATCTGCATGCTGTCATAGGAGTAGTTGGGGTCTTGTTGATGACTTGGAGGTGGAGATTGGGGCAGCTCGACGATGGGAATCGACCGGGACTCGGTCGAGTGCATGTCCGAGTGGGGGGTCGAGCTGGACTGCGAGTCTATTTTTCCAAGTCCAATTCTCTCCAAACCTATCTACACTCTCATTAAACAGCCTGCCCAACACAAACATAAAACAAAAATATCAAAACTACAAGGAAAATAAAGCATATGTACAATGATACCTTAGGGACTTCCTCCCTAGTGAGCTTGTTTAAAGTCACTAAGCTTGACTTTTGATGCCTTTTCAGGCTTGTTTTAAAGACCAAGGAGGTGATGAAATCCCCCCTGGTTCTACTTGGTAACCTTGGTGTTCCTTCTTGATCACTACTTCTTTAGCACTTGAACCATGTTTCTTCTTAAACTTGAGTCTTGGTCTTGCCTTCTTCAAAGACCTCTTGGTGAGCTGAACTTGAAGACCCTTCACTAAACCAGCTAACACTTGAACTGAATCCTTGAGATGTTGAACTAATTCTTCATGAGATGAGACCTTAGCTTTTGAAGTCTCTTCTTCTCTCAAAACCTCAAAATCAGCCTTATCTTCAATCTTAAATGGTTGATCTCCAATGGTTGGTTGGTTAGATGGATCTGTAATATCAAAGTTCATGGTCAAACCTTCAGCTATGTTCAACCTTATCAGCCCCTCCTTAACATAAATGATTGCTCCTGTTGTGGCAAGGAATGGTCTCCCAAGCAAGATTGGATCCTCTACCTCCTTATCCATCTTTATTATGATGAAATCAGTGGGAATTCTTGCCTTGCCTATCTTGACTAGGAGGCTCTCCAATTTACCAACTACATCTTTGTGTGAACCATCAGCTAGACTTATGTAGAGATTGCTTGGCTTGAATTCAGTGTGTCCAAGCTTTTCTGCTATAGAGTAGGGCATGACACTAACAGATGCTCCAAGATCACACAAGCATTTGTTGAAGTGAAGGTAGCTGATGGAGCAAGGTAGATTGAATGGACCTGGATCTTCAAGTTTTGTTGGTACAATAGCTGTCCCAACCTATTCTTGATCTCTCCTGTTTTGATTATGAGCTTTCTGCTTGGATATGTCAAGTGACATGCCTTTGTAGAGAGGATATGGGGCATATTGTTCCAAAGCTGGTCCTCTCTCTGCTTCCTTCTCTTCAATGACAACCTCCTGTTGAATGGCCCTCACTTCCTTCTTTTCAATCACAACCTCTTCCTTCAAAGCCATGACTTCTTCCTTCTCAATGACTTCCCCTTGTTGTAAAGCTAACTCCTTCTCTTGTTGCAAAGCCAACTGTTCCCTTTTCTCAATAATTTCTCTGAGTTCTTTCAGCTTTTGTGCTTTGAAACGTCCTGGGAATGGTAGTGGAGGCTTGTAAGCAGGAGGAATGTACTTAACAGGTTTGACAGCTTCGGAGTCTCCAGCTCGATCGACCACTCGAGCATGCACTCGGTCGAGTGGCTGCTCGAGTTCCTGGTCGAGTGCAATGTCGACCTCCTTTTGCTTTGCACAAATGTCACTTGGGGCTTTAGTAACTGATGAATTCCCCCAAACTTGGACTTCACTGTCCTCAGTGACAACTGCCTCATTGAGATGAATGGCCTTAGCAGTGCATTCCCTTGGGTGTTGAAGTTGGTTTGGTGTAGGAGAGGAAGTAGAAGCCATGTAACTCTCCATGTTCGTGATTGTAGAGCTCAGTCTCTCCAACTGGTTATTCAGTCCAGTAGAATAAGAATTCAACGTTTGGTGCAGCTCAGCAAACTGCCTTGCTTCCTCAATCTGCTTAGTAGCTTGCCCAAGCAACAGTTGTTGCATCATAGCTCTTAAGTCAGGTTCTTGAGCTTGTGAGGTCTGGAACCATGGAGAGGGATACAATTCAGTCTGGTAGACTGGTTGATGTTGCATGGGTATGTAATTGAACATACTGTTGTGGTACATCATTACTGACTCGAACAGGTACGCGGTCGAGTGCAGGCTCGAGTGGGTGGTCGAGTCGACTGGGAAGTAATGGCTATTTGGATCCGGCTTCTGGCTCGATCAAGTGCTCGATCACAGCTCGGACGAGTGGTGGTCGAGTGGGTGGTCGAGTGGGTACCTGAAACTCAAGACAGCCAAGCAAAGGAAGATTCGAGTTCAGTAACGTCACAAGTGTTTAAACGAACTTAATCTTAGACTAATAATGATCCTAAATGTCACAAAACACACTCAAATGGGCAACGACGCCAAATTGAAACTGAATTTCTTTGTGGTGTGGTGAATGAATGATGTATGGAATGATGATGTATGGAATGAATAGAAGTCAGGGTGTTTCAATTCCCCTTATGCAATTGTAGTATAAGAGGTGTCAATCCAATCTGAGTGTTTGTGAACAATCAAGATGTGCATATGATTCTAAGTCAAGCCAATTGTAAAGATTGTTTGTCACTAACAATCCTATAATGAGATATGAAATGCAGAAAGTAAAAACTACTAGAACAAGATACTAAATGCAAACAGAACAGACAAATTAAAGCTATAATGAAACTAGAACAGAAGTAGACACTATGATGATGAACTAATGCAAGACAAGTAATGAACAGAAAACTAAGTGAATGCAATGGAAATGAAACAGGAATGAAACAAGACAATCACAAATCTTAAACACAAGTTCTGGGGATGAACTCGAGCAGCACTCGACCGAGTGTAGGTCGAGTACAGGGTCGAGCTAGACTAAACGTGAAAACAGAGCAACACAAGAAAAACAGAGCAATGCAAAAACTAATCAAACAACAAGCAAGCAATGATATTTAGACTAAGATATTAATAAACAAAGAAGGCCTTGAGGAGGGATTCATGGGCTGAGCTAATCATTGTGGTTATCTAACTTGGTTAACAAATCTCAAGCAAACTTTGAGCTGATCTCTAGACATACTATTCTAAGACATGTTTAATCCACTCTAATGGCAAGAAACAATCAAACCTATGCATTTCTAGACTTGTTCTCACAAAGTAAAGAATCTACACAAGCAGGCATTAAGCAATACATCTCAAACCAAACAAGACTTCTAATCTCTTAGCAAGCCTAATGGTAAGCTCTAGATCTAGCCTTATCTATGCTCCTTAGACATTGGTGTGATGCTAAGATGCTTGAAATCAAACCCTACCTTCTCAGATATAGGATCAGCATTAAGAACATCTAGCCTAGAAGAGATCTACAACAATCAAGCTTGACCAAATCAAATAAACCACAAGATCAACCCAGCCTAACCCATCCTCAAGGTCCTAAGCAAACTACTCACAAGAACACATGGTGAAATATGTCAAAAACCCAGAAAATATTGAAACTTGCATCATTAGAAAGATGAAACAGAGATCTACAATATTGATGAAGAAATAAAACTCGAAATCTTAATATTTTGAAAGTTATGAAACAAACAAAATACAAGAATCTAGTCTCTCTTTCTTAAATAAGTACAAAATCTAAAATAAAAGAAAGTGCAAAAGGAATAAAATCTAAAAAAGGTAAAAACTAGGTTTTAGACTCTCTAAAAAGCTGGACTCTTTGGTGGCTGCAGGTACAAGGGCCTTATATAGGAGGTGAGGTGGAAGCCCTAAAAATACAAAAAGTCAAAGCAGTCAACGGCTCGGTCAACTCGACCAGTGCTCGGTCGAGTGGCTGGTCGAGCTGGCATCTCTCGTGCATTCTCCACTCGGTCGAGTCCTTCTCAGCACACGGTCGAGTGGTGGTCGACTGTGCGGTCGAGTTGGACTCCGGACCTTGATTCTACAGCCTTAACTCTCTTGTTTTCTCCTCAGGATTGCTTCACTTCTTCTCAGCATTGCTTCCATGCTCCTGAAGCTCCAAAATCACCTGTTTATGCATGAAAAGATGCAAATGCAATGCAACTATACTCTAATGCATGATTAGTCCTAAAGCTACACAATAATGGCCTAAATGGATAGCAAAAGATGCAAAAGTTGTGAATAAACTAAGGGAAAACAAGGTAAAATATATGAACATCACCCTAGAAACAGTAACAAATCTGTTTACTGTTTCAAATCAATGTTTTCTCGGTTTTAGCCTGTTTCAGAACAAAATGGGTAAAAGTGGTGTCTAAACACTCCAAATTCAACTCGAACTCTTATAATTAGTCAAATGAATTGGATTGTTACATATTTTGACCCTAGAAAGAGTAACATAGCTGTTTACTGCTTCAATTCAATGCTTTCTCCCGGGTTTAGCCTGTTTTCTCGGTTTAAGCCTCTCTTGGGATAAAACGGGTTTACGTGTTGTCTAAACACTCCAAATTTATCACGAACTCTTACAATTAGCCAAATGCATTGGATTGTCACATATTCTGACCCTAGAAACAGTAAAAAAGCTGTTTACTACTTCGAATCAATGTTTTCTCTGTTTTAGCCTGTTTCGGGACAAAATGAGTAAAAGTGGTGTCTAAGCACTCCAAATTCAACCCGAACTCTTATAATTAGTCAAATGCATTGGATTGTTACATATTTTGACCCTAGAAAGAGTAACATAGCTGTGTACTGCTTCGAATCAATGTTTTCTCTCGGTTTAGCCTGTTTTCTTGGTTTAAGCCTGTTTTAGATAAAATGGGTTCAAGTGTTGTCTAAACACTCCAAATTCATCCCGAACTCTTACAATTAGTCAAATGCACTGAATTGTCACTTATTCTGATCTTAGAAACAGTAACAAAGCTGTTCACTGCTTCAAATCAATGGTTTCACGGTTTTAGGGTGTTTCGGGACAAAATGGGTAAAACTGGTGTCTAAACACTCCAAATTCAACCCGAACTCTTATAATTAGTTAAATGCATTGGATTGTTACATATTTTGACACTAGAAAGAGTAACGTAGCAGTGTACTGCTTCAAATCAATGTTTTCTCTCGGTTTTAGCCTGTTTTCTCGGTTTAAGCTTGTTTTTGGATAAAACGGGTTTAAGTGTTGTCTAAACACTCCAAATTAATCCCGAACTCTTACCATTAGTCAAATGCATTGTATTGTCACACATTCTGACCCTAGAAAGAGTAACATAGCTGTTTACTGCTTCGAATCAATGTTTTCTCTCGGCTTTCGCCTGTTTTCTCGGTTTAAGCCTGTTTTGGGATAAAACGGGTTTAAGTGTTGTCTAAACACTCCAAATTAATCCCGAACTCTTACCATTAGTCAAATGCATTGGATTGTCACACATTCTGACCCTAAAAACAGTAACAAAGCTGTTTACTGCTTCGAATCAATGTTTTCTCGGTTTTAGCCTGTTTCGGGACAATATAGGTAAAAGTGGTGTCTAAACACTCCAAATTCAGCCCAAACTCTTATAAGTAGTCAAATGCATTGGATTGTTACATATATTGACCCTAGCAAGAGTAACATAGCTGTTTACTGCTTTGAATCAATGTTTTCTCTCTGTTTTAGCATGTTTTCTCGGTTTAAGCCTGTTTTGGGATAAAACGGTTTACGTGCTGTCTAAACACTCCAAATTCATCTCAAACTCTTACAATTAGTCAAATGCATTGGATTGTCTCACATTCTGACCCTAAAAACAGTAACAAAGCTGTTTACTGCTTCGAATCAATGTTTTCTCGGTTTTAGCCTGTTTCGGGACAATATGGGTAAAAGTGGTGTCTAAACACTCCAAATTCAACCCAAATTCTTATAAGTAGTCAAATGCATTGGATTGTTACATATATTAACCCTAGCAAGAGTAGCATAGCTGTTTACTGCTTCGAGTCAATGTTTTCTCTCCGTTTTAGCATGTTTTCTCGGTTTAAGCCTGTTTTGGGATAAAACGGGTTTACGTGTTGTCTAAACACCCCAAATTCATCTCAAACTCTTACAATTAGTCAAATGCATTGAATTGTCACACATTCTGACCCTAGAAACAGTAACATAGCTGTTTACTACTTCGAATCAATGTTTTGTTGGTTTTAGCCTGTTTCGGGACAAAATGGGTAAAAGTGGTGTCTAAACACTCCAAATTCAACCCGGACTCTTATTATTAGTCAAATGCATTGGATTGGTACATATTTTCATCCTAGAAACAGTAACATAGCTGTTTACTCCTTCGAATCAATGTTT
The DNA here is from genome assembly GCF_030686135.1 of Camelina sativa. NCBI lineage: Eukaryota > Viridiplantae > Streptophyta > Magnoliopsida > Brassicales > Brassicaceae > Camelina > Camelina sativa. The sequence goes on along the minus strand of NC_141882.1, from coordinate 19,368,342 downwards.
TCTCCCGGGTTTAGCCTGTTTTCTCGGTTTAAGCCTGTTTTTAGATAAAACGGGTTTAAGTGTTGTCTAAACACTCTAAATTCATCCAGAACTCTTACAATTAGTCAAATGTATTGGATTGTCACATAATCTGACCATAGAAACTGTAACAAAGCTGTTTACTGCTTCGAATCAATGTTTTCTCGGTTTTAGCCTGTTTCGGGACAAAATGGGTAAAAGTGGTGTCTAAACAATCCAAATTCAACCCGAACTCTTATTATTAGTCAAATGCATTGGATTGGTACATATTTTCACCCTAGAAACAGTAACATAGCTGTTTACTCCTTCGAATCAATGTTATCTCCCGGGTTTAGCCTGTTTTCTCGGTTTAAGCCTGTTTTGGGATAAAACGAGTTTAAGTGTTGTCTAAACACTCCAAATTCATCCCAAACTCTTACAATTAGTCAAATTTATTGGATTGTCACATATTCTGACTATAAAAAACAGTAACAAAACTGTTTACTGCTTCCAATCAATGTTTTCTCGGTTTTAGCCTGTTTTAGGACAAAATGGGTAAAACTGGTGTCTAAACACTCCAAATTCAACCCGAAATCTTATAATTAGTCAAATTCATTGGATTATTACATATTTTGACCCTAGAAAGAGTAACATAGTTGTTTACTGCTTCGAATCAATGTGTTCTCCCGGGTTTAGCCTGTTTTCTCGGTTTAAACCTGTTTTGGGATAAAACGGGTTTAAGTGTTGTCTAAACACTCCAAATTCATCCTGAACTATTACAATTAGTCAAATGCATTGGATTGTCACATATTCTGACCCTAAAAACAGTATCAAATATGTTTACTGCTTCAAATCAATGTTTTCTCGGTTTTATCCTGTTTCAGAACAAAATGGGTAAAAGTGGTGTCTAAACACTCCAAATTCAACCCGAACTCTTATAATTAGTCAAAAGCATTGGATTGTTACATATTTTGACCCTAGAAAGAGTAACATAGCTGTGTACTGCTTCGAATCAATGTATTCTCTCGGTTTAGCCTTTTTTCTTGGTTTAAGCCTGTTTTTAGATAAAATGGGTTCAAGTGTTGTCTAAACACTCCAAATTCATCCCGAACTCTTACAATTAGTCAAATGCACTGAATTGTCACTTATTCTGATCCTAGAAACAGTAACAAAGCTGTTTACTGCTTCCAATCAATGGTTTCACGGTTTTAGGGTGTTTCGGGACAAAATGGGTAAAACTGGTGTCTAAACACTCCAAATTCAACCCGAACTCTTATAATTAGTTAAATGCATTGGATTGTTACATATTTTGAAACTAGAAAGAGTAACGTAGCAGTGTACTGCTTCAAATCAATGTTTTCTCTCGGTTTTAGCCTGTTTTCTCGGTTTAAGCCTGTTTTTGGATAAAACGGGTTTAAGTGTTGGCTAAACACTCCAAATCAATCCCGAACTCTTACCATTAGTCAAATGCATTGGATTCCCACACATTCTGACCCTAGAAAGAGTAAAATAGCTGTTTACTGCTTCAAATCAATGTTTTCTCTCGGCTTTCGCTTGTTTTCTCGGTTTAAGCCTGTTTTGGGATAAAACGGGTTTAAGTGTTGTCTAAACACTCCAAATTAATCCCGAACTCTTACCATTAGTCAAATGCATTGGATTGTCACACATTCTGACCCTAAAAACAGTAACAAAGCTGTTTACTGCTTCGAATCAATGAGTTCTCGGTTTTAGCCTGTTTTGGGACAATATGGGTAAAAGTGGTGTCTAAACACTCCAAATTCAACCCAAACTCTTATAAGTAGTCATATGCATTGGATTGTTACATATATTGACTCTAGCAAGAGTAACATAGCTGTTTACTGCTTCGAATCAATGTTTTCTCTCCGTTTTAGCATGTTTTCTCGGTTTAAGCCTGTTTTGGGATAAAACGGTTTACGTGTTGTCTAAACACTCCAAATTCATCTCAAACTCTTACAATTAGTCAAATGCATTGGATTGTCACACATTCTGACCCTAAAAACAGTAACAAAGCTGTTTACTGCTTTCAATCAATGTTTTCTCGGTTTTAGCCTGTTTCAGGACAAAATGGGTAAAAGTGGTGTCTAAACACTCCAAATTCAACCCAAACTCTTATAAGTAGTCAAATGCATTGGATTGTTTCATATATTGACCCTAGCAAGAGTAACATAGCTGTTTACTGCTTCGAATCAATGTTTTCTCTCCGTTTTAGCATGTTTTCTCGGTTTAAGCCTGTTTTGGGATAAAACGGGTTTACGTGTTGTCTAAACACTCCAAATTCTTCTCAAACTCTTACAATTAGTCAAATGCATTGGATTGTCACACATTCTGACCCTAGAAACAGTAACATAGCTGTTTACTACTTCGAATCAATGTTTTCTCGGTTTTAGCCTGTTTCGGGACAAAATGGGTAAAAGTGGTGTCTAAACAATCCAAATTCAACCCGAACTCTTATTATTAGTCAAATGCATTGGATTGGTACATATTTTCACCCTAGAAACAGTAACATAGCTGTTTACTCCTTCGAATCAATGTTTTCTCCCGGGTTTAGCCTGTTTTCTCGGTTTAAGCCTGTTTTTAGATAAAACGGGTTTAAGTGTTGTCTAAACACTCTAAATTCATCCAGAACTCTTACAATTAGTCAAATGTATTGGATTGTCACATAATCTGACCATAGAAACTGTAACAAAGCTGTTTACTGCTTCGAATTAATGTTTTCTCGGTTTTAGCCTGCTTCAAGACAAAATGGGTAAAACTGGTGTCTAAACACTCCAAATTCAACCCGAAATCTTATAATTAGTCAAATTCATTGGATTATTACATATTTTGACCCTAGAAAGAGTAACATAACTGTTTACTGCTTCGAATCAATGTTATCTCCCGGGTTTAGCCTGTTTTCTCGGTTTAAGCCTGTTTTGGGATAAAACGAGTTTAAGTGTTGTCTAAACACTCCAAATTCATCCCAAACTCTTACAATTAGTCAAATTTATTGGATTGTCACATATTCTGACTATAAAAAACAGTAACAAAACTGTTTACTGCTTCCAATCAATGTTTTCTCGGTTTTAGCCTGTTTTAGGACAAAATGGGTAAAACTGGTGTCTAAACACTCCAAATTCAACCCGAAATCTTATAATTAGTCAAATTCATTGGATTATTACATATTTTGACCCTAGAAAGAGTAACATAGTTGTTTACTGCTTCGAATCAATGTGTTCTCCCAGGTTTAGCCTGTTTTCTCGGTTTAAACCTGTTTTGGGATAAAACGGGTTTAAGTGTTGTCTAAACACTCCAAATTCATCCTGAACTCTTACAATTAGTCAAATGCATTGGATTGTCACATATTCTGACCCTAAAAACAGTATCAAATATGTTTACTGCTTCAAATCAATGTTTTCTCGGTTTTATCCTGTTTCAGAACAAAATGGGTAAAAGTGGTGTCTAAACACTCCAAATTCATCCCGAACTCTTACAATTAGTCAAATGCACTGAATTGTCACTTATTCTGATCCTAGAAACAGTAACAAAGCTGTTTACTGCTTCCAATCAATGGTTTCACGGTTTTAGGGTGTTTCGGGACAAAATGGGTAAAACTGGTGTCTAAACACTCCAAATTCAACCCGAACTCTTATAATTAGTTAAATGCATTGGATTGTTACATATTTTGAAACTAGAAAGAGTAACGTAGCAGTGTACTGCTTCAAATCAATGTTTTCTCTCGGTTTTAGCCTGTTTTCTCGGTTTAAGCCTGTTTTTGGATAAAACGGGTTTAAGTGTTGGCTAAACACTCCAAATCAATCCTGAACTCTTACCATTAGTCAAATGCATTGGATTCCCACACATTCTGACCCTAGAAAGAGTAAAATAGCTGTTTACTGCTTCAAATCAATGTTTTCTCTCGGCTTTCGCTTGTTTTCTCGGTTTAAGCCTGTTTTGGGATAAAACGGGTTTAAGTGTTGTCTAAACACTCCAAATTAATCCCGAACTCTTACCATTAGTCAAATGCATTGGATTGTCACACATTCTGACCCTAAAAACAGTAACAAAGCTGTTTACTGCTTCGAATCAATGAGTTCTCGGTTTTAGCCTGTTTTGGGACAATATGGGTAAAAGTGGTGTCTAAACACTCCAAATTCAACCCAAACTCTTATAAGTAGTCATATGCATTGGATTGTTACATATATTGACTCTAGCAAGAGTAACATAGCTGTTTACTGCTTCGAATCAATGTTTTCTCTCCGTTTTAGCATGTTTTCTCGGTTTAAGCCTGTTTTGGGATAAAACGGTTTACGTGTTGTCTAAACACTCCAAATTCATCTCAAACTCTTACAATTAGTCAAATGCATTGGATTGTCACACATTCTGACCCTAAAAACAGTAACAAAGCTGTTTACTGCTTTCAATCAATGTTTTCTCGGTTTTAGCCTGTTTCAGGACAAAATGGGTAAAAGTGGTGTCTAAACACTCCAAATTCAACCCAAACTCTTATAAGTAGTCAAATGCATTGGATTGTTTCATATATTGACCCTAGCAAGAGTAACATAGCTGTTTACTGCTTCGAATCAATGTTTTCTCTCCGTTTTAGCATGTTTTCTCGGTTTAAGCCTGTTTTGGGATAAAACGGGTTTACGTGTTGTCTAAACACTCCAAATTCTTCTCAAACTCTTACAATTAGTCAAATGCATTGGATTGTCACACATTCTGACCCTAGAAACAGTAACATAGCTGTTTACTACTTCGAATCAATGTTTTCTCGGTTTTAGCCTGTTTCGGGACAAAATGGGTAAAAGTGGTGTCTAAACAATCCAAATTCAACCCGAACTCTTATTATTAGTCAAATGCATTGGATTGGTACATATTTTCACCCTAGAAACAGTAACATAGCTGTTTACTCCTTCGAATCAATGTTTTCTCCCGGGTTTAGCCTGTTTTCTCGGTTTAAGCCTGTTTTTAGATAAAACGGGTTTAAGTGTTGTCTAAACACTCTAAATTCATCCAGAACTCTTACAATTAGTCAAATGTATTGGATTGTCACATAATCTGACCATAGAAACTGTAACAAAGCTGTTTACTGCTTCGAATTAATGTTTTCTCGGTTTTAGCCTGTTTCAAGACAAAATGGGTAAAACTGGTGTCTAAACACTCCAAATTCAACCCGAAATCTTATAATTAGTCAAATTCATTGGATTATTACATATTTTGACCCTAGAAAGAGTAACATAACTGTTTACTGCTTCGAATCAATGTTATCTCCCGGGTTTAGCCTGTTTTCTCGGTTTAAGCCTGTTTTGGGATAAAACGAGTTTAAGTGTTGTCTAAACACTCCAAATTCATCCCAAACTCTTACAATTAGTCAAATTTATTGGATTGTCACATATTCTGACTATAAAAAACAGTAACAAAACTGTTTACTGCTTCCAATCAATGTTTTCTCGGTTTTAGCCTGTTTTAGGACAAAATGGGTAAAACTGGTGTCTAAACACTCCAAATTCAACCCGAAATCTTATAATTAGTCAAATTCATTGGATTATTACATATTTTGACCCTAGAAAGAGTAACATAGTTGTTTACTGCTTCGAATCAATGTGTTCTCCCAGGTTTAGCCTGTTTTCTCGGTTTAAACCTGTTTTGGGATAAAACGGGTTTAAGTGTTGTCTAAACACTCCAAATTCATCCTGAACTCTTACAATTAGTCAAATGCATTGGATTGTCACATATTCTGACCCTAAAAACAGTATCAAATATGTTTACTGCTTCAAATCAATGTTTTCTCGGTTTTATCCTGTTTCAGAACAAAATGGGTAAAAGTGGTGTCTAAACACTCCAAATTCATCCCGAACTCTTACAATTAGTCAAATGCACTGAATTGTCACTTATTCTGATCCTAGAAACAGTAACAAAGCTGTTTACTGCTTCCAATCAATGGTTTCACGGTTTTAGGGTGTTTCGGGACAAAATGGGTAAAACTGGTGTCTAAACACTCCAAATTCAACCCGAACTCTTATAATTAGTTAAATGCATTGGATTGTTACATATTTTGAAACTAGAAAGAGTAACGTAGCAGTGTACTGCTTCAAATCAATGTTTTCTCTCGGTTTTAGCCTGTTTTCTCGGTTTAAGCCTGTTTTTGGATAAAACGGGTTTAAGTGTTGGCTAAACACTCCAAATCAATCCCGAACTCTTACCATTAGTCAAATGCATTGGATTGCCACACATTCTGACCCTAGAAAGAGTAAAATAGCTGTTTACTGCTTCGAATCAATGTTTTCTCGGTTTTAGCCTGTTTCAGGACAAAATGGGTAAAACTGGTGTCTAAACACTTCAAATTCAACCCGAAATCTTATAATTAGTCAAATTCATTGGATTATTACATATTTTGACCCTAGAAATAGTAACATAGCTGTTTACCGCTTCGAATCAATGTTATCTCCCGGGTTTAGCCTGTTTTCTCGGTTTAAGCCTGTTTTGGGATAAAACGAGTTTAAGTGTTGTCTAAACACTCCAAATTCATCCCAAACTCTTATAATTAGTCAAATGTATTGGATTGTCACATATTCTGACCATAAAAACAGTAACAAAGCTGTTTACTGCTTCCAATCAATGTTTTCTTGGTTTTAGCCTGTTTTAGGACAAAATGGGTAAAACTGGTGTCTAAACACTCCAAATTCAACCCGAAATGTTATAATTAGTCAAATTCATTTGATTATTACATATTTTGACCCTAGAAAGAGTAACATAGTTGTTTACTGCTTCGAATCAATGTGTTCTCCCGGGTTTAGCCTGTTTTCTCGGTTTAAACCTGTTTTGGGATAAAACGGGTTTAAGTGTTGTCTAAACACTCCAAATTCATCCCGAACTCTTACAATTAGTCAAATGCATTGGATTGTCACATATTCTGACCCTAGAAACAGTATCAAATCTGTTTACTGCTTCAAATCAATGTTTTCTCGGTTTTAGCCTGTTTGAGAACAAAATGGGTAAAAGTGGTGTCCAAACACTCCAAATTCAACCCGAACTCTTATAAGTAGTCAAATGCATTGGATTGTTACATATTTTGACCCTAGAAAGAGTAACATAACTGTTTACTGCTTCAATTCAATGCTTTCTCCCGGGTTTAGCCTGTTTTCTCGGTTTAAGCCTCTCTTGGGATAAAACGGGTTTACATGTTGTCTAAACACTCCAAATTTATCACGAACTCTTACAATTAGCCAAATGCATTGGATTGTCACACATTCTGACCCTAGAAACAGTAAAAAAGCTGTTTACTACTTCGAATCAATGTTTTCTCGGTTTTAGCCTGTTTCGGGACAAAATGAGTAAAAGTGGTGTCTAAACACTCCAAATTCAACCCGATGATGTTCATATATTTTACCTTGTTTTCCCTTAGTTTATTCACACTTTTTGAATCTTTTGCTATCCATTTAGGCCATTATTGTGTAGCTTTAGGACTAATCATGCATTAGAGTATAGTTGCATTGCATTTGCATCTTTTCATGCATAAACAGGTGATTTTGGAGCTTAAGGAGCATGGAAGCAATGCTGAGGAGAAGTGAAGCAATCCTGAGGAGAAAAAAAGAGAGTTAAGGCTGTAGAATCAAGGTCCGGAGTCCAACTCGACCGCACACTCGACCACCACTCGACCGTGTGCTGAGAAGGACTCGACCGAGTGGAGAATGCACGAGAGAAGCCAGCTCGACCAGCCACTCGACCGAGCACTGGTCGAGTTGACCGAGCCGTTGACTGCTTTGACTTTTTGTATTTTTAGGGCTTCCACCTCACCTCCTATATAAGGCCCTTGTACCTGCAGCCACCAAGGAGTCCAGCTTTTAAGAGAGTCTAAAACCTAGTTTTTACCTTTTTTAGATTTTATTCCTTTTGCACTTTCTTTTATTTTAGATTTTGTACTTGTTTAAGAAAGAAAGACTAGATTCTTGTATTTTGTTTGTTTCATAACTTTCAAAATATTAAGATTTCGAGTTTTATTTCTTCATCAATATTGTAGATCTCTGTTTCATCTTTCTAATGATGCAAGTTTCAATATTTTCTGGGTTTTTGACATATTTCACCATGTGTTCTTGTGAGTAGTTTGCTTAGGACCTTGAGGATGGGTTAGGCTGGGTTGATCTTGTAGTTTATTTGATTTGGTCAAGCTTGATTGTTGTAGATCTCTTCTAGGCTAGATGTTCTTAATGCTGATCCTATATCTGAGAAGGTAGGGTTTGATTTCAAGCATCTTAGCATCACACCAATGGCTAAGGAGCATAGATAAGGCTAGATCTAGAGCTTACCATTAGGCTTGCTAAAAGATTAGAAGTCTTGTTTGGTTTGAGATGTATTGCTTAAAGCCTGCTTGTGTAGATTCTTTACTTTGTGAGAACAAGTCTAGAAATGCATAGGTTTGATTGTTTCTTGCCATGAGAGTGGATTAAACATGTCTTAGAATAGTATGTCTAGAGATCATCTCAAAGTTTGGTTGAGATTTGTTGACCAAGTTAGATAACCACAATGATTAGCTCAGCCCATGAATCCCTCCTCAAGGCCTTCTTTGTTTATTAATATCTTAGTCTAAATATAATTGCTTGCTTGTTGTTTGATTAGTTTTTGCATTGCTCTATTTTTCTTGTGTTGCTCTGTTTTCACGTTTAGTCTAGCTTGACCCTGTACTCGACCTACACTCAGTCGAGTGATGCTCGAGTTCATCCCCAGAACTTGTGTTTATGATTTGTGATTGTCTTGTTTCATTCCTGTTTCATTTCCATTGCATTCACTTAGTTTTCTGTTCATTACTTGTCTTGCATTAGTTCATCAGTATAGTGTCTACTTCTGTTCTAGTTTCATTATAGCTTTAATTTGTCTGTTCTGTTTGCATTTAGTATCTTGTTCTAGTTGTTTTTACTTTCTGCATTTCATATCTCATTATAGGATTGTTAGTGACAAACAATCTTTACAATTGGCTTGACTTAGACTCATATGCACATCTTGATTGTTCACAAACACTCAGATTGGATTGACACCTCTTATACTACAATTGCATAAGGGGAATTGAAACACCCTGACTTCTATTCATTCCATACATCATCATTCCATACATCATTCATTCACCACACCACAAAGAAAGTCAGTTTCAATTTGGCGCCATTGCCCATTTGAGTTTGTTTTGTGACATTTAGGATCATTATTAGTCTAAGATTAAGTTTGTTTAAACACTTGTGACGTTATTGAACTCGAATCTTCGTTTGCTTGGCTGTCTTGAGTTTCAGGTACCCACTCGACCACCCACTCGACCAAGCTGTGATCGAGCACTTGATCGAGCAAGAAGCCGGATCCAAATAGCCATTACTTCCCAGTCGACTCGACCAACCACTCGAGCCTGCGCTCGACCGAGTACCTGTTCGAGTCAGTAATGATGTACCACAACAGTATGTTCAATTACATACCCATGCAACATCAACCAGTATACCAGGCTGAATCGTATCCCTCTCCATGGTTCCAGACCTCACAAGCTCAAGAACCTGACTTAAGAGCTATGATGCAACAAATGTTGCTTGGGCAAGCCACTAAGCAGATTGAGGAAGCAAGGCAGTTTGCTGAGCTGCACCAAACGTTGAATTCTTATTCTACTGGACTGAATAACCAGTTGGACAGACTGAGCTCTACAATCACGAACATGGAAAGTTGCATGGCTTCTAATTCCTCTCCTACACCAAACCAACTTCAACACCCAAGGGAATGCACTGCTAAGGCCATTCATCTCAATGAGGCAGTTGTCACTGAGGACAGTGAAGTTAACACTGGGGAGGATTGGTCATTTCTTGAAGCTCAAAGTGAAGATTGTGCAAAACAAGCTGAAGTTGACAAAGAACTCGACCCCCCACTCGAACAAACACACGATCGAGTGACTGATCGAGTTTCCAGTCGAGTTGATGTCCCAGATGCTGTTAAGCCTGCTAAGTACATTCCTCCTGCTTATACACCACCTCTACCATTCCCAGGACGTTTCAAAGCACAAAAGCTGAAAGAATTCAGAGAAATTATTGAGAAAAAGGAAAAGTTGGCTATGCAACAAGAGAAGGAGTTAGCTTTACAACAAGGGGAAGTCATTGAGAAGGAAGAAGTCATGGCTTTGAAGGAAGAGGTTGTGATTGAAAAGAAGGAAGTGAGGGCCATTCAACAGGAGGTTGTCATTGAAGAGAAGGAAGAGGAGAGAGGACCAGCTTTGGAACAATATGCCCCATATCCTCTCTACAAAGACATGTTACTTGACATATCCAAGCAGAAAGCTCAGAATCAAAACAGGAGAGATCAAGATGAGATTGGGACAACTATTGTTCCAACAAAACTTGAAGATCCAGGTCCATTCAATCTACCTTGCTCCATCAGCTACCTTCACTTCAACAAATGCTTGTGTGATCTTGGAGCATCTGTTAGTGTCATGCCCTACTCTATAGCAGAAAAGCTTGGACACACTGAATTCAAGCCAAGCAATCTCTACATAAGTCTAGCTGATGGTTCACACAAAGATGTAGTTGGTAAATTGGAGAGCCTCCTAGTCAAGATAGGCAAGGCAAGAATTCCCACTGATTTCATCATAATAAAGATGGATAAGGAGGTAGAGGATCCAATCTTGCTTGGGAGACCATTCCTTGCCACAACAGGAGCAATCATTTATGTTAAGGAGGGGCTGATAAGGTTGAACATATCTGAAGGTTTGACCATGAACTTTGATATTACAAATCCATCTAACCTACCAACCATTGGAGGTCAACCATTTAAGATTGAAGATAAGGCTGATTTTGGGGTTTTGAGAGAAGAAGAGACTTCAACAGCTAAGGTCACATCTCATGAGGAATCAGTTCATCATCTTAAGGGTTCAGTTCAAGAGCTGACTGATCTGGTGAAGGATCTTCAAGTTCAGCTCAACAAGAGGTCTTTGAAGAAGGCAAGACCAAGACTCAAGTTTAAGAAGAAGCAAAGCTCAAATGTTAAGGAGGTAGTGATCAAGAAACAGCACCAAGGTTATCAAATAGAACCAGGGGGGATTTCATCACCTCCTTGGAATCCAAACCAAGCCTGAACAGGCATCAAAAGTCAAGCTTAGTGACTCTAAACAAGCTCACTAGGGAGGAAGTCCCTAAGGTATCCATGTACATATTGTTTAAGGTTTTTGGTATTTTGATTTTTGTTTCGGTATTTTCACGATCAGGGAAGCAAGGGAGACCAGATAGAAGAGGAAAAGAAGATTCGTGGTCCAGCTCGACCCCCCCACTCGAGCACGTACTCGACCGAGTCTCGGTCGATTCCCATCGTCGAGCTGCCCCAATCTCCACCTCCAAGTCAACTGAAAGACCCCAACTACTCCTATGACAGCATGCAGATGGATGTGGACAACTACTTCCACAATCCCTAAGGTACCACTATCACCTTCACTTGTACATATCATTGCATTTCATATTGTGTTTTGTGATTTGTTTTTACTCTTGAATCCTCAATCAAATTTCTTTCACACAGGGACTGTGTGATTTAAGTTTGGGGGAGGGTTTGAGATAGCATTTGACATTGTGTTTTGTGATTCTTATTTCAAATTTTTAGCATCATCATGTTAATACTTGCATAGCATCTAAGGCATAGAAAAACCCTAAAAATTTGAAAAATTTTACAAAAATCTTTATAAAAAAAAAGAGTGTTCATGTAGTTTGCACTGCACATTAGGATCTTGTTTAGCATGTTTCATGTAGGATTGTATAGTATTTGCATTAGGGATCTATGATGAGTATTCCCTTGTTAGCTTGTTTATTCACTAGACTAGGATCAATGCCCAAGTTAATAGCACTTTGATGCTAGTTGAGTGGTTAGAAGCATAAGATTGAACCAAGCCTTGAATTCTGAAACAAGATTTTAATAGTGTGGTGAATGATGATGTATGCAATGGTGAGATATGAATGGAATGATGGATGAGTGTTTCAATTCCCCTTATGCTATTGCAGTACAAGAGGTATCAATCCTAAATGAGTGTTTGTGAACAATTAAGATATGCATATGAATCTAAGTTAAGACAAATGTAAAGATTGTTTGTCACTAACAATCCTAGGAAGAAAATGTAAAATGCAAAAAATAAACTACAAGAACTAACAACTAGATGCAAATGAAACTGAATGATTGAAACAGTGATAAAGCAAGAACAGAAACAGAGACTACTACTAATGAACTAATGCAAGATAATTAATGAACTGAAAACTAAATGTATGCAACTGGAATGAAACAGGAATGAAACAAGACAAACACAAATCATAGACACAGAGTTCTGGGGATGAACTCGAGCAGCACTCGACCGAGTGTAGGTCGAGTGGGTGGTCGAGCTAGACTAGACGCAGAAACAGAGCAATGCAATAAAAACAGAGTAATGCTAAATCCAATCAAACAACAAGCAAGCAACAGGATTAAGACTAAGATTTCAATAAACAAAGAAGGTCATGAGGATGGATTCATGGGATGGACTAATCATTGTGGTTATCTAACTTGGTCAACAAATCTCAAGCAAACTTTGAGCTAACCTCTAGACATATTAATCTAAGACAAGTTTCTCCCACTCTCATGGTCAAGAAACAATCAAACCTATGCAATTCTAGACTTGTTCTCACACAGTAAAGAATCTACACAGGCAGGCATTAAGCAATACATCTCAAACCAAACAAGACCTCTAATCTCTTAGCAAGCCTAATGGTAAGCTCTAGATCTAGCCTTATCTATGCTTCCTAAACATTGGTGTGATGCTAAGAAGCTTGAAATCAGACTCTACCCTCTCAGATATAGAATCAGCATTAAGATCATCTACCCTAGAAGAGATCTACAACAATCAAGCTTGACCAAGTCACACAAACCACAAGATCAATCCATCCTAACCCATCCTCAAGATCCTAAGGAAACTACTCACAACAATACATGGTGATCAAATCAAAAACCCAGAAAATATTGAAACTTGCATTATTAGAAAGATTAAACAAAGATCTTCAATATTGATGAAAGGATGAAACTCAAATTCTCAATATCTTGAAAGTTATAGAACCAACAAAATATAAGAATCTAGTCTTCTTTCATAAGGAAGTACAAGATCTTAAAAATAAAAATGCAAAAGGAATAAAACTAAAAAAGGTAAAAACTAGGTTTAGGGAATATCTAAAAAGTTGCACCCTTTGGTGGCTGCAGGTACAAGGCCTTATATAGGTGAGGAGGTGGAAGCCCTAAAAATAGAAAAAGTCAAAGTATTCAACGGCTCGGTCAACTCGACCAGTGCTCGGTCGAGTCCATGGTCGAGCTGGCTTCTCTCGTGCACACTCCACTCGGTCGAGTCCATCTACCCACTCGGTCGAGTGCTTGGTCGAGTTGGACTCTGGACCTTGGTTCTTCAGCCTTAACTCTCTTGCTTTCCCTTCAAGATTGCTTCACTTCTCCTCAGGATTGTTTCCATGCTCCTTAAGCTCCAAAATCACCTGTTTATGCATGAAAAGATGCAAATGCAATGCAACTAAACTCTAATGCATGATTAGTCCTAAAGCTACACAATAATGATGAAAATGGCTAGCAAAAGATGCAAAAGATGTGAATAAACTAAGGGAAAACATGGTAAAATATATGAACATCAACACCCCCAAACTTAGTCTTTGCTTGCCCTCAAGCAAATAAACAAGACATAAGAAGGTCGATGAGGTTTGAAAGTGGGATCTCAGCTCCTAAAGCTTGCAAATAGACCATCTAGAATCAATGTCCAAGTTACTAGTACTATGATGCAAGTTGAATGAGCTATACTTAAAGACTTTAGACAAGCATATCACAACCATCACTGATTTGAGCCTTAGACATCCACATGCATTCAAATCAACCATTTCCTTTAACATTCATTAATCAAGAACATGAATCAATTCTATGCAATGCTTAAACTCATTTGGCTTGGCAGTAAAAGGTTTAGAGACAATGATGGTCTCTTTTTAGAGTAGGGCTTATCAATATCAAGGTTCTCTCATAAAAAATGGATTGAGCTTTAGAAGAATGCTAAAGGTAAGAACACTTAGACACATACAAGAACAAAACCTTGTCTACCCAAAGGCTCCCAAAGTGTTTATCCTATCAATCTAAACCCAATTGATCCTAGTGCTACCCTTTAACTTCTTTTCTTCTTTTTCACCCTTTTCTCTTTTGGTTTTAAAGTCTTAGGAGAGGTTTCTTATTTGATCTTTCTAGTGGAATGGGGGATTCTTACTTATTTGCTATGGTTCTCTTTTCTTCTTATTCTTAAGACATATAAGCATTTTGCTAGACTTTTTTTTTCTTTCTTTCTTTTCTTTAACTAGAACCATCTTTAAACAACCTTATTCTTACCATTCTTTCACTAGACTTTAAATTTTCTTAAACACATTCCCCTCCTAAAGACTCTAACCTTTTCTTTCTCTTTTTCCTCTTTTGGTTTTAAAAACAGCCAAGTTCCAAACCCAACAAGTGAACCACCTAGTCCTATCTAGTTTGAAAAATGCAAACTAGAACTACACAAGGCTTTACTCTTGTCAGTTCAAACCTAACACTTTCTACCAAGCTCAATCCCAAAAATAGGCCTCACACACACAAGAATAAACATGGCTTGAAAGAAGGTTTGGTTAGGGGTAGGGAAACTGATTTAAAAGTGAAATCAGCTACTTGGATCAACAAGAGTGGCAAAAGGAGAAAGATGATCCAAATAAGTATATGGTATCCATGAGTTTAAAACAATGCATACATTGATAATTAACAGTCAATATTAGGTTCTTATAGATAGGAAATGGCATCAAATCACAACATGCTTCAATTTAGACCAAATGCAATTCAAGAATTCAAGGCTTGGTTCAATCTTATGCTTCTAACCACTCAACTAGCATCAAAGTACTATTAACTTGGGCATTGATCCTAGTCTAGTGAATTAAGCAAGCTAACAAGGAAAAACTCATCATAGATCCCTAATGCAAACAGTCCTATATGATAAACAAAATACTTAAATATGCAATGCAAACTACATGAACACTCTTTTTTTATAAAGATTTTTGCAAAAAATTTTCAAATTTTTATGGTTTTCCAATGCCTTAGATGATTATGCAAGTGCTAACATGATGATGATAAAAATTTGAAATAAGAAAACAAAACACAACATCAAATGCTATCTCAAACCCTCCCCCAAACTTAAATCACACAGTCCCTTGTGTGAAAGAAATTTGCTTGAGGATTCAAGACTTAAAACAAAACACAACATATGAAATGCTATGGTATATACAATGGTAAGGTGATAATGTTACCTCAAGGATTGGAGAAGAAGCTGTCCACATCCTCCTGCATACTATCAAAGGTGTAGATGGGGTCCTGCTGGTGACTGGAGGAAGGTGATTGGGGCAGCTCGACAATGCCAATCGACCGTGACTCGGTCGAGTGCATGTCCGAGTGGGGGGGTCGAGCTGGACCGCGAGTCTCCGTTAGCTGTCCCTTCCTGTTCTATTCAGACTCCCTAGCTTGCCTAACCATGAAAATACGAAAGCAAAAAATCAAAATACTAAAATTCCAAGGCAATATGTACAGAGATACCTTAGGGATTTCCTCCCTAGTGAGCTTGTTTAAAGTCACTAAGCTTGACTTTGATTTCCTTCTTAGACTTGATCTAGATACCAAGGAGGTGATGAAATCCTCCCTGGAACCTCTTGGTCACTGTGAAGTTGATCCTTGATCACCTCACCCTTAGCACACAAACCATATTTCTTCTTGATTTTGAGCCTTGGTCTTGCTTTCCTCAAAGACCTCTTGTTTAGCTTTACTTGAAGATCCTCAACCATACTAGTCAACTCTTGAACTGACCTCTTAAGCTTTTCCACAGAATCCTCTTGAAGTGGGAGCTCAGCTTTTGGAGTTGCCTTATCACTTAACCCTTCTTGACCACCTTTGTCCTTGATAGTAAAAGGCTGGTCATCAATGGTGGGAAGGTTGGTTGGATTGTAGATATTGAACTTCATAACTACATCTTCAGCAATGTTCAAGGTCACAAGACCTTGACATCAATAACTGCTCCAACAGTAGCTAAGAATGGCCTCCCTAGTAAGATTGGATCTTCAGGCTCCTTGTCCATCTCTATCACCACAAAGTCAGTGTGGATCCTTGCTCTTCCT
Organism: Camelina sativa; assembly: GCF_030686135.1. Taxonomy (NCBI): domain Eukaryota; kingdom Viridiplantae; phylum Streptophyta; class Magnoliopsida; order Brassicales; family Brassicaceae; genus Camelina; species Camelina sativa. Next base: position 19,352,155 of record NC_141882.1, on the reverse strand, counting down.
ATCTTGATTGGGACATTCTCTAACCTCCCAACTACCTCTCTATTTGTCCCATCAGCCAGGCACACATGGAGTTTAGTAGATTTGAAGTCAGTTCTCCCAAGCTTTTGAGCTATGGAATATGGCATGACACTTGTTGAAGCTCCCAAATCACAAAGGCATTGATTGTAGTGGAGGTAACTGATTGTGCAAGGCAAGTAGAATGGCCCTGGATCCTTAAGCTTTATTGGAATGATCACTCCTCCAAGGTTCTCAATATCCTTCTCATCTTGAGCTTCAGCCTTCTTCTTTGACAAATCAAGCAAAAAGTCTTTGTAGAGAGGATATGGATCATACTGTTCCAAGGCAGGTCCTCTCTCCTCTTCTTGGTAAGCAATGGTGATCTCTTGTATGGCTAACACTTCCTCAACCACAGCTTCTTCAATCACAACCACTTCCTTCAAAGCCTTCTCTTCCTCTTGTTGCTTAGCCATCATCTCCTTTCTCTCAATGATTTCCCTAAGCTCCTTAATCTTTTGTGCTTTGAAACGTCCTGGGAATGGAAGAGGTGGCTTGTAAGCAGGAGGAGTGTACTTAGCAGGCTTGACAGCTTCTGACTGTCCAGCTCGATCGACCACTCGAGCACGCACTCGGTAGAGTGGCTGCTCGAGTCCATGGTCGAGCTCAGGTGCGAGCTCCAATTGCTTGTTACAAACATCACTTGGGGCTTCAGTAACTAATGAATTCCCCCAAACTTGAACTGCACTGTCCTTAGTGGCTTCTTCCTCATGAACTTGAATGGCTTTGGCTGTGAACTCCCTTGGATTTTGGACAGCTTTTCCAGGGAGTTGGTTGGGTTTTGGAGCTGAAGAAGAGGCTATGTTACTCTCCATGTACTTAACTCTGGAATTCAGACCCTCAAACTTCATATTCAGATCATTGTATTGAGATGTGAGCCTTTGGTTTAGCTCAGCAAACTGTTTGGCTTCCTCTATCTTCCCTTGTGTTTGACCAATCAACAGCTGTTGTACCATGGCTCTAAGGTCTTGTTCCTGGCCTTGGTTAGTCTGAAACCTTGGTGGGGGACACAACTGGGGCTAGAACACCTGTTGCTGTTGTTTGGGGACATAGTTTTGGTGCTGTTGAGGCTGTTGAGGAGGGTAGACTTGATCTTGTGGGTTGGCCACATTTGTGCTCCTATAGGACAGATTATTGTTCCTAAACCCTCCTTGGTTATAACCCTTGAAGCCTCCTTGGTTTTGCATATAGCATAACTTAGCAAACTCATTCTCTCCCTCTTGAGCTGGAGGCTCCTCTTCACTAACAAAGTGAATAGACTTTTGCTGACTTAGCAAGATCCTATCAAGCTTTTCATTCACCATTTTCAGATCCTTCTTTTACTTGTCTTCTTGATCAGTTGATGATGACCTTATGGTTCTGTCATAGTCCTCATTGTAGTTCCCATCAGACTGTTCAAGGTTCTCTACTAACTCCCAGCCTTCTTCCACATTCTTATTGAGGAAGTTTCCATTGGAGGCTGTATCAAGAAGCATTCTGAACTTGGGAAGCACTCCTCTATACAATGTGCTCAACAAAGACTCCACACTGAAACCATGATGAGGACATTGAGTTTGGTATCCCTTGAATCTCTCCCAAGCTTCACAAAAGCTTTCATTACTCCTTTGAGCAAATCCAGAGATCTCATTCCTTAGTCTTGCTGTCCTAGCATTGGAGAAAAACTTGGCCAAGAAAGCCTTCTTGCATGCATCCCAAGTAGTGATTGCACCAGTAGGGAGAGTCTTTTCCCATAAATGAGCCTTGTCCCCAAGTGAGAAAGGGAACAACCTCAGCTTGAAACCATCTTCACTTACTCCATTGATCTTGGTAAGACCACAGATTCTGTCAAACTCATCAAGATGATCTAGTGGATCCTCCATAGGCAATCCATGGAATTTATTGGCCTGAATCATTGAGATCAATCCACTCTTGATCTCAAAGTTGTTGTTGGCAACAGTTGGTGGCACAATGCCAGCTCTTTGGTTGTGAGTGTTGGGTGCATCTCCAGCACCAATGTTCCTTGGTCTCTGAACCTGATCCTGTTGATCCATAGCTACTATAACCTCTTGTTGTTGCTGAACAACTCTCCTTTGCTTAGCTCCTAAACTCTTGGTCTTGTTGTTGATGTTGTCAATAGGCCTAAGAAGATTGTCCTTTCCTTTAGACCTTGTGTGCATTAACAGACACAAACGATTTTTGCTAGGCAAGCGACTGAGCACAGGCTCAAGTAGGAGGTCAAGTCGACTGGAAAATGATGGTTATAGAGACCCGGCTTCTGGCTCGAGCAGGTGCTCGATCACGACTCGGTCGAGTGGTGGTCGAGTGACTGGTCGAGTGGTACCTAAAATGGAACTTCAACCCAGAAACAGAAGATTCGAGGACAGCAACCTCACAAGCGTATAAAAGAACTTAATCTTAGACGAATATGGATCCTAAATGTCACAAAAACACACTCAAATGGGCAACGGCGCCAAATTGAAACAAGTTTTATATAGTAGTGTGTGAATGATGATGTATGCAATGGTGAGATATGAATGGAATGATGGATGGGTGTTTCAATTCCCCTTATGCTATTGCAGTACAAGAGGTATCAATCCTAAATGAGTGTTTGTGAACAATTAAGATATGCATATGAATCTAAGTTAAGACAAATGTAAAGATTGTTTGTCACTAACAATCCTAGGAAGAAAATGTAAAATGCAGAAAATAAACTACAAGAACTAACAACTAGATGCAAATGAAACTGAATGATTGAAACAGTGATAAAGCAAGAACAGAAACAGAGACTACTACTAATGAACTAATGCAAGATAATTAATAAACTGAAAACTAAATGTATGCAACTGGAATGAAACAGGAATGAAACAAGACAAACAAAAATCATAGACACAGAGTTCTGGGGATGAACTCGAGCAGCACTCGACCGAGTGTAGGTCGAGTGGGTGGTCGAGCTAGACTAGACGCAGAAACAGAGCAATGCAATAAAAACAGAGTAATGCTAAATCCAATCAAACAACAAGCAAGCAACAAGATTAAGACTAAGATTTCAATAAACAAAGAAGGTCATGAGGATGGATTCATGGGATGGACTAATCATTGTGGTTATCTAACTTGGTCAACAAATCTCAAGCAAACTTTGAGCTAACCTCTAGACATATTAATCTAAGACAAGTTTCTCCCACTCTCATGGTCAAGAAACAATCAAACCTATGCAATTCTAGACTTGTTCTCACATAGTAAAAAATCTACACAGGCAGGCATTAAGCAATACATCTCAAACCAAACAAGACCTCTAATCTCTTAGCAAGCCTAATGGTAAGCTCTAGATCTAGCCTTATCTATGCTTCCTAAACATTGGTGTGATGCTAAGAAGCTTGAAATCAGACTCTACCCTCTCAGATATAGAATCAGCATTAAGATCATCTACCCTAGAAGAGATCTACAACAATCAAGCTTGACCAAGTCACACAAACCACAAGATCAATCCATCCTAACCCATCCTCAAGATCCTAAGGAAACTACTCACAACAATACATGGTGATCAAAGTCAAAAACCCAGAAAATATTGAAACTTGCATTATTAGAAAGATTAAACAAAGATCTTCAATATTGATGAAAGGATGAAACTCAAATTCTCAATATCTTGAAAGTTATAGAACCAACAAAATATAAGAATCTAGTCTTCTTTCATAAGGAAGTACAAGATCTTAAAAATAAAAATGCAAAAGGAATAAAACTAAAAAAGGTAAAAACTAGGTTTAGGGAATATCTAAAAAGTTGCACCCTTTGGTGGCTGCAGGTACAAGGCCTTATATAGGTGAGGAGGTGGAAGCCCTAAAAATAGAAAAAGTCAAAGTATTCAACGGCTCGGTCAACTCGACCAGTGCTCGGTCGAGTCCATGGTCGAGCTGGCTTCTCTCGTGCACACTCCACTCGGTCGAGTCCATCTACCCACTCGGTCGAGTGCTTGGTCGAGTTGGACTCTGGACCTTGGTTCTTCAGCCTTAACTCTCTTGCTTTCCCTTCAAGATTGCTTCACTTCTCCTCAGGATTGTTTCCATGCTCCTTAAGCTCCAAAATCACCTGTTTATGCATGAAAAGATGCAAATGCAATGCAACTAAACTCTAATGCATGATTAGTCCTAAAGCTACACAATAATGATGAAAATGGCTAGCAAAAGATGCAAAAGATGTGAATAAACTAAGGGAAAACATGGTAAAATATATGAACAGTAAACAGCTTTGTTACAGTTTCTATGGTAAGATTATGTGACAATCCAATATATTTGACTAATTATAAGAGTTCGGGTTGAATTTGGAGTGTTTAGACACCACTTTTACTCATTTTGTCCCGAAACAGGCTAAAACCGAGAAAACATTGATTCAAAGTAGTATGAAACTGACTTTCTTTGTGATGTGGTGAATGAATGATGTATGGAATGATGATGTATGGAATGAATAGAAGTCAGGGTGTTTCAATTCCCCTTATGCAATTGTAGTATAAGAGGTGTCAATCCAATCTGAGTGTTTGTGAACAATCAAGATTGGCATATGAGTCTAACTCAAGCCAATTGTAAAGATTTTTTGTCACTAACAATCCTATAATGAGATATGAAATGCAGAAAGTAAAAACTACTAGAACAAGATACTTAATGCAAACAGAACAGACAAATTAAAGCTATAATGAAACTAGAACAGAAGTAGACACTATGCTGATGAACTAATGCAAGACAAGTAATGAACAGAAAACTAAGTGAATGAAATGGAAATGAAACAGGAATGAAACAAGACAATCACAAATCATAAACACAAGTTCTAGGGATGAACTCGAGCAGCACTCGACCGAGTGTAGGTCGAGTACAGGGTCGAGCTAGACTAAACGTGAAAACAGAGCAACACAAGAAAAACAGAGCAATGCAAAAACTAATCGAACAACAAGCAATCAATGATATTTAGACTAAGATATTAATAAACAAAGAAGGCCTTGAGGAGGGATTCATGGGCTGAGCTAATCATTGTGGTTATCTAACTTGGTCAACAAATCTCAAGCAAACTTTGAGCTGATCTCTAGACATACTATTCTAAGACATGTTTAATCCACTCTCATGGCAAGAAACAATCAAACCTATGCATTTCTAGACTTGTTCTCACAAAGTAAAGAATCTACACAAGCAGGCATTAAGCAATACATCTCAAACCAAACAAGACTTCTAATCTCTTAGCAAGCCTAATGGTAAGCTCTAGATCTAGCCTTATCTATGCTCCTTAGACATTGGTGTGATGCTAAGATGCTTGAAATCAAACCCTACCTTCTCAGATATAGGATCAGCATTAAGAACATCTAGCCTAGAAGAGATCTACAACAATCAAGCTTGACCAAATTAAATAAACCACAAGATCAACCCAGCCTAACCCATCCTCAAGGTCCTAAGCAAACTACTCACAAGAACACATGGTGAAATATGTCAAAAACCCAGAAAATATTGAAACTTGCATCATTAGAAAGATGAAACAGAGATCTACAATATTGATGAAGAAATAAAACTCGAAATCTTAATATTTTGAAAGTTATGAAACAAACAAAATACAAGAATCTAGTCTTTCTTTCTTAAACAAGTACAAAATCTAAAATAAAAGAAAGTGCAAAAGGAATAAAATCTAAAAAAGGTAAAAACTAGGTTTTAGACTCTCTAAAAAGCTGGACTCTTTGGTGGCTGCAGGTACAAGGGCCTTATATAGGAGGTGAGGTGGAAGCCCTAAAAATACAAAAAGTCAAAGCAGTCAACGGCTCGGTCAACTCGACCAGTGCTCGGTCAAGTGGCTGGTCGAGCTGGCTTCTCTAGTGCATTCTCCACTCGGTCGATCCTTCTCAGCACACGGTCGAGTGGTGGTCGAGTGTGCGGTTGAGTTGGACTCCGGACCTTGATTCTACAGCCTTAACTCTCTTGTTTTCTTCTCAGGATTGCTTCACTTCTCCTCAGCATTGCTTCCATGCTCCTTAAGCTCCAAAATCACCTGTTTATGCATGAAAAGATGCAACTGCAATGCAACTATATTCTAATGCATGATTAGTCCTAAAGCTACACAATAATGGCCTAAATGGATAGCAAAAGATGCAAAAGTTGTGAATAAACTAAGGGAAAACAAGGTAAAATATATGAACATCAACACCCCCAAACTTAGTCTTTGCTTGCCCTCAAGCAAATAATCAAGACAAAAGAAGGTAGGTGAGGTTTGAAGGTGGGATCTCAGCTCCTAAAGCTTGCAAATAGGCTATCTAGAATCAATGTCCAAGTTACTAGTACTATGATGCAAGTTGAATGAGCTATACTTAAAGACTTTAGACAAGCATATCACAACCTTTATTGATTTGAGCCTTAGACTTCCACATGCATTCAAATCAACCATTTCCTTTAACATTCATTAATCAAGGACATCAATCAATTCTATGCAATGCTTAAACTCATTTGGCTTGGAAATAAAGGCTTTGAGACAATGATGGTCTCTTTTTAGAGTAGGGCTTATCAATACCAAGGTTCTCTCATGAAAATGGATTGAGCTTTATGATGTTCATATATTTTACCATGTTTTCCCTTAGTTTATTCACATCTTTTGCATCTTTTGCTAGCCATTTTCATCATTATTGTGTAGCTTTAGGACTAATCATGCATTAGAGTTTAGTTGCATTGCATTTGCATCTTTTCATGCATAAACAGGTGATTTTGGAGCTTAAGGAGCATGGAAACAATCCTGAGGAGAAGTGAAGCAATCTTGAAGGGAAAGCAAGAGAGTTAAGTCTGAAGAACCAAGGTCCAGAGTCCAACTCGACCAAGCACTCGACCGAGTGGGTAGATGGACTCGACCGAGTGGAGTGTGCACGAGAGAAGCCAGCTCGACCATGGACTCGACCGAGCACTGGTCGAGTTGACCGAGCCGTTGACTACTTTGACTTTTTTCTATTTTTAGGGCTTCCACCTCCTCACCTATATAAGGCCTTGTACCTGCAGCCACCAAAGTGTGCAACTTTTTAGATATTCCCTAAACCTAGTTTTTACCTTTTTTAGTTTTATTCCTTTTGCATTTTTATTTTTAAGATCTTGTACTTCCTTATGAAAGAAGACTAGATTCTTATATTTTGTTGGTTCTATAACTTTCAAGATATTGAGAATTTGAGTTTCATCCTTTCATCAATATTGAAGATCTTTGTTTAATCTTTCTAATAATGCAAGTTTCAATATTTTCTGGGTTTTTGACTTTGATCATCATGTATTGTTGTGAGTAGTTTCCTTAGGATCTTGAGGATGAGTTATGATGGATTGATCTTGTGGTTTGTGTGACTTGGTCAAGCTTGATTGTTGTAGATCTCTTCTAGGGTAGATGATCTTAATGCTGATTCTATATCTGAGAGGGTAGAGTCTGATTTCAAGCTTCTTAGCATCACACCAGTGTTTAGGAAGCATAGATAAGGCTAGATCTAGAGCTTACCATTAGGCTTGCTAAGAGATTAGAGGTCTTGTTTGGTTTGAGATGTATTGCTTAATGCCTGCCTGTGTAGATTCTTTACTGTGTGAGAACAAGTCTAGAATTGCATAGGTTTGATTGTTTCTTGACCATGAGAGTGGGAGAAACTTGTCTTAGATTAATATGTCTAGAGGTTAGCTTAAAGTTTGCTTGAGATTTGTTGACCAAGTTAGATAACCACAATGATTAGTCCATCCCATGAATTCATCCTCAGGACCTTCTTTGTTTATTGAAATCTTAGTCTTAATCCTGTTGCTTGCTTGTTGTTTGATTGGATTTAGCATTACTCTGTTTTTATTGCATTGCTCTGTTTCTGCGTCTAGTCTAGCTCGACCACCCACTCGACCTACACTCGGTCGAGTGCTGCTCGAGTTCATCCCCAGAACTCTGTGTCTATGATTTGTGCTTGTCTTGTTTCATTCCTGTTTCATTCCAGTTGCATACATTTAGTTTTCAGTTCATTAATTATCTTGCATTAGTTCATTAGTAGTAGTCTCTGTTTCTGTTCTTGCTTTATCACTGTTTCAATCATTCAGTTTCATTTGCATCTAGTTGTTAGTTCTTGTAGTTTATTTTCTGCATTTTACATTTTCTTCCTAGGATTGTTAGTGACAAACAATCTTTACATTTGTCTTAACTTAGATTCATATGCATATCTTAATTGTTCACAAACACTCATTTAGGATTGATACCTCTTGTACTGCAATAGCATAAAGGGAATTGAAACACCCATCCATCATTCCATTCATATCTCACCATTGCATACATCATCATTCACACCACTATATAAATCATGTTTCACTTTAGAAGAATGCTAAAGGTAAGAACACCTAGACACATACAAGAATAAAACCTTGTCTACCCAAAGGTTCCCAAAGTGTTTTATCCTAGCAAACTAAACCCAAATGATCCTAGTTCTACCCTTTAACTTCTTCTTTTCTTTTTCACCCTTTTCTCTTTTGGTTTTCAAGTCTTAGGAGATGTTTCTTATTTGATCTTTCTAGTGGGATGGGGGATTCTTACTTATTTGCTATGGTTCTCTTTTCTTCTTATTCTTAAGACATATAAGCATTTTGCTAGACTTTCCTTTTCTTTCTTTTCTTTTCTTTAATTAGAACCATTCTCAACATTTTTTACTTCCCATCCTTTCACTAGACTTTTATTTAAACAAATTCTCCTCTTAAAGACTCTACCCTCTTTTCTTTCTTTTTTTCCTCTTTTCTTTTCATAACAGCCAAGTCCCAAACCCAATAAGTGAACCACCTAGTCCTATCTAGTTTGAAAAATGCAAACTAGAACTACACAAGGCTTTACTCTTGTCAGTTCAAACCTAACACTTTCTACCAAGCTCAATCCCAAAAATAGGCCTCACACACACAAGAATAAACATGGCTTGAAAGAAGGTTTGGTTTAGGGGTAGGAGAACTGATTCTTAATGAGGAAATCAGCTACTTGGATCAACAAGAGTGGTAAAAAGGAAGAAGATGATCCAAATATGTATATGGTATCCATGAGTTTAAAGCAATGCACACATTGATAATTGAAAGTCAATATTAGGTTCTTATAAATAGGAAATGGTTTCAAATCTCGACATGCTTCAATTTAGACCAAATGCAATGTAGGAATTCAAGGCTTGGTTCAATCTTATGCTTCTAACCACTCAACTAGCATCAAAGTACTATTAACTTGGGCATTGATCCTAGTCTAGTGAATAAACAAGCTAACAAGGGAATACTCATCATAGATCCCTAATGCAAATACTATACAATCCTACATGAAACATGCTAAACAAGATCCTAATGTGCAGTGCAAACTACATGAACACTCTTTTTTTTAATAAAGATTTTTTCAAAAATTTTCAAATTTTTAGGGTTTTTCTATGCCTTAGATGCTATGCAAGTATTAACATGATGATGCTAAAAATTTGAAATAAGAAACAAAACACAACATCAAATGCTATCTCAAACCCTCCCCCAAACTTAAATCACACAGTCCCTGTGTGATAGAAATTTGATTGAGGATTCAAGATTAAAAACAAAAAAAAAACAAAACACAACATCAAATGCAATGATATTTACAAGTGAAGGTGATAGTGGTACCTTAGGGATTGTGGAAGTAGTTGTCCACATCCATCTGCATGCTGTCATAGGAGTAGTTGGGGTCTTGTTGATGACTTGGAGGTGGAGATTGGGGCAGCTCGACGATGGGAATCGACCGGGACTCGGTCGAGTGCATGTCCGAGTGGGGGGTCGAGCTGGACTGCGAGTCTATTTTTCCAAGTCCAATTCTCTCCAAACCTATCTACACTCTCATTAAACAGCCTGCCCAACACAAACATAAAACAAAAATATCAAAACTACAAGGAAAATAAAGCATATGTACAATGATACCTTAGGGACTTCCTCCCTAGTGAGCTTGTTTAAAGTCACTAAGCTTGACTTTTGATGCCTTTTCAGGCTTGTTTTAAAGACCAAGGAGGTGATGAAATCCCCCCTGGTTCTACTTGGTAACCTTGGTGTTCCTTCTTGATCACTACTTCTTTAGCACTTGAACCATGTTTCTTCTTAAACTTGAGTCTTGGTCTTGCCTTCTTCAAAGACCTCTTGGTGAGCTGAACTTGAAGACCCTTCACTAAACCAGCTAACACTTGAACTGAATCCTTGAGATGTTGAACTAATTCTTCATGAGATGAGACCTTAGCTTTTGAAGTCTCTTCTTCTCTCAAAACCTCAAAATCAGCCTTATCTTCAATCTTAAATGGTTGATCTCCAATGGTTGGTTGGTTAGATGGATCTGTAATATCAAAGTTCATGGTCAAACCTTCAGCTATGTTCAACCTTATCAGCCCCTCCTTAACATAAATGATTGCTCCTGTTGTGGCAAGGAATGGTCTCCCAAGCAAGATTGGATCCTCTACCTCCTTATCCATCTTTATTATGATGAAATCAGTGGGAATTCTTGCCTTGCCTATCTTGACTAGGAGGCTCTCCAATTTACCAACTACATCTTTGTGTGAACCATCAGCTAGACTTATGTAGAGATTGCTTGGCTTGAATTCAGTGTGTCCAAGCTTTTCTGCTATAGAGTAGGGCATGACACTAACAGATGCTCCAAGATCACACAAGCATTTGTTGAAGTGAAGGTAGCTGATGGAGCAAGGTAGATTGAATGGACCTGGATCTTCAAGTTTTGTTGGTACAATAGCTGTCCCAACCTATTCTTGATCTCTCCTGTTTTGATTATGAGCTTTCTGCTTGGATATGTCAAGTGACATGCCTTTGTAGAGAGGATATGGGGCATATTGTTCCAAAGCTGGTCCTCTCTCTGCTTCCTTCTCTTCAATGACAACCTCCTGTTGAATGGCCCTCACTTCCTTCTTTTCAATCACAACCTCTTCCTTCAAAGCCATGACTTCTTCCTTCTCAATGACTTCCCCTTGTTGTAAAGCTAACTCCTTCTCTTGTTGCAAAGCCAACTGTTCCCTTTTCTCAATAATTTCTCTGAGTTCTTTCAGCTTTTGTGCTTTGAAACGTCCTGGGAATGGTAGTGGAGGCTTGTAAGCAGGAGGAATGTACTTAACAGGTTTGACAGCTTCGGAGTCTCCAGCTCGATCGACCACTCGAGCATGCACTCGGTCGAGTGGCTGCTCGAGTTCCTGGTCGAGTGCAATGTCGACCTCCTTTTGCTTTGCACAAATGTCACTTGGGGCTTTAGTAACTGATGAATTCCCCCAAACTTGGACTTCACTGTCCTCAGTGACAACTGCCTCATTGAGATGAATGGCCTTAGCAGTGCATTCCCTTGGGTGTTGAAGTTGGTTTGGTGTAGGAGAGGAAGTAGAAGCCATGTAACTCTCCATGTTCGTGATTGTAGAGCTCAGTCTCTCCAACTGGTTATTCAGTCCAGTAGAATAAGAATTCAACGTTTGGTGCAGCTCAGCAAACTGCCTTGCTTCCTCAATCTGCTTAGTAGCTTGCCCAAGCAACAGTTGTTGCATCATAGCTCTTAAGTCAGGTTCTTGAGCTTGTGAGGTCTGGAACCATGGAGAGGGATACAATTCAGTCTGGTAGACTGGTTGATGTTGCATGGGTATGTAATTGAACATACTGTTGTGGTACATCATTACTGACTCGAACAGGTACGCGGTCGAGCGCAGGCTCGAGTGGGTGGTCGAGTCGACTGGGAAGTAATGGCTATTTGGATCCGGCTTCTGGCTCGATCAAGTGCTCGATCACAGCTCGGACGAGTGGTGGTCGAGTGGGTGGTCGAGTGGGTACCTGAAACTCAAGACAGCCAAGCAAAGGAAGATTCGAGTTCAGTAACGTCACAAGTGTTTAAACGAACTTAATCTTAGACTAATAATGATCCTAAATGTCACAAAACACACTCAAATGGGCAACGACGCCAAATTGAAACTGAATTTCTTTGTGGTGTGGTGAATGAATTATGTATGGAATGATGATGTATGGAATGAATAGAAGTCAGGGTGTTTCAATTCCCCTTATGCAATTGTAGTATAAGAGGTGTCAATCCAATCTGAGTGTTTGTGAACAATCAAGATGTGCATATGATTCTAAGTCAAGCCAATTGTAAAGATTGTTTGTCACTAACAATCCTATAATGAGATATGAAATGCAGAAAGTAAAAACTACTAGAACAAGATACTAAATGCAAACAGAACAGACAAATTAAAGCTATAATGAAACTAGAACAGAAGTAGACACTATGATGATGAACTAATGCAAGACAAGTAATGAACAGAAAACTAAGTGAATGCAATGGAAATGAAACAGGAATGAAACAAGACAATCACAAATCTTAAACACAAGTTCTGGGGATGAACTCGAGCAGCACTCGACCGAGTGTAGGTCGAGTACAGGGTCGAGCTAGACTAAACGTGAAAACAGAGCAACACAAGAAAAACAGAGCAATGCAAAAACTAATCAAACAACAAGCAAGCAATGATATTTAGACTAAGATATTAATAAACAAAGAAGGCCTTGAGGAGGGATTCATGGGCTGAGCTAATCATTGTGGTTATCTAACTTGGTTAACAAATCTCAAGCAAACTTTGAGCTGATCTCTAGACATACTATTCTAAGACATGTTTAATCCACTCTAATGGCAAGAAACAATCAAACCTATGCATTTCTAGACTTGTTCTCACAAAGTAAAGAATCTACACAAGCAGGCATTAAGCAATACATCTCAAACCAAACAAGACTTCTAATCTCTTAGCAAGCCTAATGGTAAGCTCTAGATCTAGCCTTATCTATGCTCCTTAGACATTGGTGTGATGCTAAGATGCTTGAAATCAAACCCTACCTTCTCAGATATAGGATCAGCATTAAGAACATCTAGCCTAGAAGAGATCTACAACAATCAAGCTTGACCAAATCAAATAAACCACAAGATCAACCCAGCCTAACCCATCCTCAAGGTCCTAAGCAAACTACTCACAAGAACACATGGTGAAATATGTCAAAAACCCAGAAAATATTGAAACTTGCATCATTAGAAAGATGAAACAGAGATCTACAATATTGATGAAGAAATAAAACTCGAAATCTTAATATTTTGAAAGTTATGAAACAAACAAAATACAAGAATCTAGTCTCTCTTTCTTAAATAAGTACAAAATCTAAAATAAAAGAAAGTGCAAAAGGAATAAAATCTAAAAAAGGTAAAAACTAGGTTTTAGACTCTCTAAAAAGCTGGACTCTTTGGTGGCTGCAGGTACAAGGGCCTTATATAGGAGGTGAGGTGGAAGCCCTAAAAATACAAAAAGTCAAAGCAGTCAACGGCTCGGTCAACTCGACCAGTGCTCGGTCGAGTGGCTGGTCGAGCTGGCATCTCTCGTGCATTCTCCACTCGGTCGAGTCCTTCTCAGCACACGGTCGAGTGGTGGTCGACTGTGCGGTCGAGTTGGACTCCGGACCTTGATTCTACAGCCTTAACTCTCTTGTTTTCTCCTCAAGATTGCTTCACTTCTTCTCAGCATTGCTTCCATGCTCCTGAAGCTCCAAAATCACCTGTTTATGCATGAAAAGATGCAAATGCAATGCAACTATACTCTAATGCATGATTAGTCCTAAAGCTACACAATAATGGCCTAAATGGATAGCAAAAGATGCAAAAGTTGTGAATAAACTAAGGGAAAACAAGGTAAAATATATGAACATCACCCTAGAAACAGTAACAAATCTGTTTACTGTTTCAAATCAATGTTTTCTCGGTTTTAGCCTGTTTCAGAACAAAATGGGTAAAAGTGGTGTCTAAACACTCCAAATTCAACTCGAACTCTTATAATTAGTCAAATGAATTGGATTGTTACATATTTTGACCCTAGAAAGAGTAACATAGCTGTTTACTGCTTCAATTCAATGCTTTCTCCCGGGTTTAGCCTGTTTTCTCGGTTTAAGCCTCTCTTGGGATAAAACGGGTTTACGTGTTGTCTAAACACTCCAAATTTATCACGAACTCTTACAATTAGCCAAATGCATTGGATTGTCACATATTCTGACCCTAGAAACAGTAAAAAAGCTGTTTACTACTTCGAATCAATGTTTTCTCTGTTTTAGCCTGTTTCGGGACAAAATGAGTAAAAGTGGTGTCTAAGCACTCCAAATTCAACCCGAACTCTTATAATTAGTCAAATGCATTGGATTGTTACATATTTTGACCCTAGAAAGAGTAACATAGCTGTGTACTGCTTCGAATCAATGTTTTCTCTCGGTTTAGCCTGTTTTCTTGGTTTAAGCCTGTTTTAGATAAAATGGGTTCAAGTGTTGTCTAAACACTCCAAATTCATCCCGAACTCTTACAATTAGTCAAATGCACTGAATTGTCACTTATTCTGATCTTAGAAACAGTAACAAAGCTGTTCACTGCTTCAAATCAATGGTTTCACGGTTTTAGGGTGTTTCGGGACAAAATGGGTAAAACTGGTGTCTAAACACTCCAAATTCAACCCGAACTCTTATAATTAGTTAAATGCATTGGATTGTTACATATTTTGACACTAGAAAGAGTAACGTAGCAGTGTACTGCTTCAAATCAATGTTTTCTCTCGGTTTTAGCCTGTTTTCTCGGTTTAAGCTTGTTTTTGGATAAAACGGGTTTAAGTGTTGTCTAAACACTCCAAATTAATCCCGAACTCTTACCATTAGTCAAATGCATTGTATTGTCACACATTCTGACCCTAGAAAGAGTAACATAGCTGTTTACTGCTTCGAATCAATGTTTTCTCTCGGCTTTCGCCTGTTTTCTCGGTTTAAGCCTGTTTTGGGATAAAACGGGTTTAAGTGTTGTCTAAACACTCCAAATTAATCCCGAACTCTTACCATTAGTCAAATGCATTGGATTGTCACACATTCTGACCCTAAAAACAGTAACAAAGCTGTTTACTGCTTCGAATCAATGTTTTCTCGGTTTTAGCCTGTTTCGGGACAATATAGGTAAAAGTGGTGTCTAAACACTCCAAATTCAGCCCAAACTCTTATAAGTAGTCAAATGCATTGGATTGTTACATATATTGACCCTAGCAAGAGTAACATAGCTGTTTACTGCTTTGAATCAATGTTTTCTCTCTGTTTTAGCATGTTTTCTCGGTTTAAGCCTGTTTTGAGATAAAACGGTTTACGTGCTGTCTAAACACTCCAAATTCATCTCAAACTCTTACAATTAGTCAAATGCATTGGATTGTCTCACATTCTGACCCTAAAAACAGTAACAAAGCTGTTTACTGCTTCGAATCAATGTTTTCTCGGTTTTAGCCTGTTTCGGGACAATATGGGTAAAAGTGGTGTCTAAACACTCCAAATTCAACCCAAATTCTTATAAGTAGTCAAATGCATTGGATTGTTACATATATTAACCCTAGCAAGAGTAGCATAGCTGTTTACTGCTTCGAGTCAATGTTTTCTCTCCGTTTTAGCATGTTTTCTCGGTTTAAGCCTGTTTTGGGATAAAACGGGTTTACGTGTTGTCTAAACACCCCAAATTCATCTCAAACTCTTACAATTAGTCAAATGCATTGAATTGTCACACATTCTGACCCTAGAAACAGTAACATAGCTGTTTACTACTTCGAATCAATGTTTTGTTGGTTTTAGCCTGTTTCGGGACAAAATGGGTAAAAGTGGTGTCTAAACACTCCAAATTCAACCCGGACTCTTATTATTAGTCAAATGCATTGGATTGGTACATATTTTCATCCTAGAAACAGTAACATAGCTGTTTACTCCTTCGAATCAATGTTTTCTCCCGGGTTTAGCCTGTTTTCTCGGTTTAAGCCTGTTTTTAGATAAAACGGGTTTAAGTGTTGTCTAAACACTCCAAATTCATCCAGAACTCTTACAATTAGTCAAATGTATTGGATTGTCACATAATCTGACCATATAAACTGTAACAAAGCTGTTTACTGCTTCGAATTAATGTTTTCTCGGTTTTAGCCTGTTTCAGGACAAAATGGGTAAAACTGGTGTCTAAACACTCCAAATTCAACCCGGAATCCTATAATTAGTCAAATTCATTAGATTATTACATATATTGACCCTAGCAAGAGTAACATAGCTTTTTACTGCTTCGAATCAATGTTTTCTCTCCGTTTTAGCATGTTTTCTCGGTTTAAGCCTGTTTCGGGATAAAACGGGTTTACGTGTTGTCTAAACACTCCAAATTCATCTCAAACTCTTAAAATTAGTCAAATGCATTGGATTGTCATACATTCTGACCCTAGAAACAGTAACAAAGCTGTTTACTACTTCGAATCAATGTTTTCTTGGTTTTAGCCTGTTTCGAGACAAAATGGGTAAAAGTGGTGTCTAAAGACTCCAAATTCAACCCGAACTCTTATAATTAGTCAAATGCAATGGATTGGTACATATTTTGACCATAGAAACAGTAATATAGCTGTTTACTCCTTCGAATCAATGTTTTCTCCCTGGTTTAGCCTGTTTTCTCGGTTTAAGCCTGTTTTTAGATAAAACACTCCAAATTCATCCAGAACTCTTACAATTAGTCAAATGTATTGGATTGTCACATAATCTGACCATATAAACTGTAACAAAGCTGTTTACTGCTTCGAATTAACGTTTTCTCGGTTTTAGCCTGTTTCACGACAAAATGGGTAAAACTGGTGTCTAAACACTCCAAATTCAACCCGGAATCTTATAATTAGTCAAATTCATTGGATTTTACATATTTTGACCCTAGAAAGAGTAACATAGCTGTTTACTGCTTCGAATCAATGTTATCTCCCGGGTTTAGCCTGTTTTCTCGGTTTAAGCCTGTTTTGGGATAAAACGAGTTTAAGTGTTGTCTAAACACTCCAAATTCATCCTGAACTCTTACAATTAGTCAAATGCATTGGATTGTCACATATTCTGACCCTAGAAACAGTAAAAAATCTGTTTACTGCTTCAAATCAATGTTTTCTCGGTTTTAGCCTGTTTCGGAACAAAATGGGTAAAAGTGGTGTCTAAACACTCCAAATTCAACTCGAACTCTTATAATTAGTCAAATGAATTGGATTGTTACATATTTTGACCCTAGAAAGAGTAACATAGCTGTTTACTGCTTCAATTCAATGCTTTCTCCCGGGTTTAGCCTGTTTTCTCGGTTTAAGCCTCTCTTGGGATAAAACGGGTTTACGTGTTGTCTAAACACTCCAAATTTATCACGAAGTCTTACAATTAGCCAAATGCATTGGATTGTCACACATTCTGACCCTAGAAACAGTAAAAAAGCTGTTTACTACTTCGAATCAATGTTTTCTCGGTTTTAGCCTGTTTCGGGACATGATGAGTAAAAGTGGTGTCTAAACACTCCAAATTCAACCCGAACTCTTATAATTAGTCAAATGCACTGAACTGTCACTTATTCTGATCCTAGAAACAGTAAAAAAGCTGTTTACTGCTTCAAATCAATGGTTTCTGAAACCGACTAATTTTGTGGTGTGGTGAATGATGAATGGAATGATGACTTATGAATGAATGGATGTCAGGGTGTTTCAATTCCCCTTATGCAATTGTAGTATAAGAGGTGTCAATCCAATCTGAGTGTTTGTGATCAATTAAGATGTGCATATGAGTCTAAGTCAAGCCAGATGTAAAGGTTGTTTGTTACTAACAATCCTATTATGAAATGGAAAGTGCAGAAAGTAAAACTACAATAACTAGGAGATAAATGCAAATGGAACAGATTGATTATGACAAACAGAAATAGAAACTATGGAAATGCAAGTATTGAACTAATGCAAGGTAAGTAATGAACAAGATACTAAATGAATGCAACAGAAATGCAATGAGGGTGAGACAGGACAAACACAAATCATAAACACAAGTTCTGGGTTGGAACTCGAGCAAGCACTCGATCGAGTGCTGATCGAGTGCACGGTCGATCTGGACAAATACGCAAAACAGAGCAACACAAAAAAAACAGAGCAATACCAAAACGAATCAAACAACAGGATTTAAGCTAAGAAATCAATAAACAAGGAAGGTCTTGAGGAGGGATTCATGGGCTGGACTATGATTGAGGTCATCTACCTTGGTCAACAAATCTCAAACAACTTGAGCTAATCTCTAGACATATATTTCTAAGACATGTTTAATCCACTCTCATGGCAAGAAACAATCAAACTCATGCATCTCTAGACTTTTTCTCACAAAGTAAAGAATCTACACAAGCAGGCATTAAGCAATATGTCAAAAATCAAACAAGACTTCTAATCTCTTAGCAAGCCTAATGATAATCTCTAGATCTAGCCTTATCTATGCTCCTTAGACATTGGTATGATGCTAAGAGGCTTGAAATCAGATCCTACCCTCTCAGATATAGGATCAGCATTAAGAACATCTAGCCTAGAAGAGATCTACAACAATCAAGCTTGACCAAATCAAACAAACCACAAACACAGCCCAGCCTAACCCATCCTCAAGATCCTAAGCAACTACTCACAAGAACACATGATGAACACCAAAGTCATCAACCCAGAAAATGATGAAACTTGCATGATTAAATAGATAAAGCAAAGATCTACAATATTGAAGAAGGAATCAAACACGAATACTTAATATCTTGAAAGTTATGGAACCAACAAAATCCAAGAATCCTTTGTTTTTCTCCTTTTAAAAGAAGTACAAGATCTATCAAATAAAAGTGCAAAAGGAATAATTCTAAAAAAGGTAAAAACTAGGTTTTAAACTCTCTAAAAATCTGGACTCTTTTGGTGGTTGTAGGTACAAGCCCTTATATAGAAAATGTAGTGGAAGCCCTAAAAACGCTAGAAGACAAAATAGCCAGGCGGCTCGACCAACTCGGCCTGGTGCTCGGTCGAGTGACCGGTCGAGTTGGCTCCTTTTGTGCTCCTCCCACTCAGTCGAGTCCCTCTCAGCACACGGTCGAGTGTCTGGTCGAGTGGGCAGTGGAGTTGGACTTCGGACCTTGGTTCTTCAGCCTTAGCTCTCTTGCTTTCTCCTCATGATTGATTCACTTCTCCTCAGCATTGCTTCATGTCTAAACACTCCAAATTCAACTCAAACTCTTATAATTAGTCAAATGCATTGGATTGTTACATATATTGACCCTAGAAAGAGTAACATAGCTTTTTAAATCTTCAAATCAATGTTTTCTCTCGGTTTTAGCCTGTTTTCTCGGTTTAAGCCTGTTTTGGGATAAAACGGGTTTAAGTGTTGTCTAAACACTCCAAATTCATCCCGAACTCTTACAATTTGTCAAATGCATTGGATTGTCACACATTCTGACCCTAGAAACAGTAACAAACCTGTTTACTGCTTCGAAACAATGTTTTCTCTTTTTTAGCCTATTTCGGGACAAAATGGGTAAAACTGGTGTCTAAACACTCCAAATTCAACCCGAAATCTTATAATTAGTCAAATACATTGCATTATTACATATTTTGACCCTAGAAAGAGTAACATAGCTGTTAACTGCTTCGAATCAATGTGTTCTCCCGGGTTTAGCCTGTTTTCTCGGTTTAAACCTGTTTTGGGATAAAACGGGTTTAAGTGTTGTCTAAACACTCCAAATTCATCCCGAACTCTTACAAATAGTCAAATGCATTGGATTGTCACTTATTCTGATCCTATAAACAGTAACAAATCGGTTTACTGCTTCAAATCAATGGTTTCACGGTTTTAGGGTGTTTTGGGACAAAATGGGTAAAACCGGTATCTAAACACTCCAAATACAACCTGAAATCTTATAATTAGTCAAATTCATTGGATTTTACATATTTTGACCCTAGAAAGAGTAACATAGCTGTTTACTGCTTCGAATCAATGTTATCTCCCGGGTTTAGCCTGTTTTCTCGGTTTAAGCCTGTTTTGGGATAAAACGAGTTTAAGTGTTGTCTAAACACTCCAAATTCATCCTGAACTCTTACAATTAGTCAAATGCATTGGATTGTCACATATTCTGACCCTAGAAACAGTAAAAAATCTGTTTACTGCTTCAAATCAATGTTTTCTCGGTTTTAGCCTGTTTCGGAACAAAATGGGTAAAAGTGGTGTCTAAACACTCCAAATTCAACTCGAACTCTTATAATTAGTCAAATGAATTGGATTGTTACATATTTTGACCCTAGAAAGAGTAACATAGCTGTTTACTGCTTCAATTCAATGCTTTCTCCCGGGTTTAGCCTGTTTTCTCGGTTTAAGCCTCTCTTGGGATAAAACGGGTTTACGTGTTGTCTAAACACTCCAAATTTATCACGAACTCTTACAATTAGCCAAATGCATTGGATTGTCACACATTCTGACCCTAGAAACAGTAAAAAAGCTGTTTACTACTTCGAATCAATGTTTTCTCGGTTTTAGCCTGTTTCGGGACATGATGAGTAAAAGTGGTGTCTAAACACTCCAAATTCAACCCGAACTCTTATAATTAGTCAAATGCACTGAACTGTCACTTATTCTGATCCTAGAAACAGTAAAAAAGCTGTTTACTGCTTCAAATCAATGGTTTCTGAAACCGACTAATTTTGTGGTGTGGTGAATGATGAATGGAATGATGACTTATGAATGAATGGATGTCAGGGTGTTTCAATTCCCCTTATGCAATTGTAGTATAAGAGGTGTCAATCCAATCTGAGTGTTTGTGATCAATTAAGATGTGCATATGAGTCTAAGTCAAGCCAGATGTAAAGGTTGTTTGTTACTAACAATCCTATTATGAAATGGAAAGTGCAGAAAGTAAAACTACAATAACTAGGAGATAAATGCAAATGGAACAGAGTGATTATGACAAACAGAAATAGAAACTATGGAAATGCAAGTATTGAACTAATGCAAGGTAAGTAATGAACAAGATACTAAATGAATGCAACAGAAATGCAATGAGGGTGAGACAGGACAAACACAAATCATAAACACAAGTTCTGGGTTGGAACTCGAGCAAGCACTCGATCGAGTGCTGATCGAGTGCACGGTCGATCTGGACAAATACGCAAAACAGTGCAACACAAAAAAAACAGAGCAATACCAAAACGAATCAAACAACAGGATTTAAGCTAAGAAATCAATAAACAAGGAAGGTCTTGAGGAGGGATTCATGGGCTGGACTATGATTGAGGTCATCTACCTTGGTCAACAAATCTCAAACAACTTGAGCTAATCTCTAGACATATATTTCTAAGACATGTTTAATCCACTCTCATGGCAAGAAACAATCAAACTCATGCATCTCTAGACTTTTTCTCACAAAGTAAAGAATCTACACAAGCAGGCATTAAGCAATATGTCAAAAATCAAACAAGACTTCTAATCTCTTAGCAAGCCTAATGATAATCTCTAGATCTAGCCTTATCTATGCTCCTTAGACATTGGTATGATGCTAAGAGGCTTGAAATCAGATCCTACCCTCTCAGATATAGGATCAGCATTAAGAACATCTAGCCTAGAAGAGATCTACAACAATCAAGCTTGACCAAATCAAACAAACCACAAACACAGCCCAGCCTAACCCATCCTCAAGATCCTAAGCAACTACTCACAAGAACACATGATGAACACCAAAGTCATAAACCCAGAAAATGATGAAACTTGCATGATTAGATAGATAAAGCAAAGATCTACAATATTGAAGAAGGAATCAAACACGAATACTTAATATCTTGAAAGTTATGGAACCAACAAAATCCAAGAATCCTTTGTTTTTCTCCTTTTAAAAGAAGTACAAGATCTATCAAATAAAAGTGCAAAAGGAATAATTCTAAAAAAGGTAAAAACTAGGTTTTAAACTCTCTAAAAATCTGGACTCTTTTGGTGGTTGTAGGTACAAGCCCTTATATAGAAAATGTAGTGGAAGCCCTAAAAACGCTAGAAGACAAAATAGCCAGGCGGCTCGACCAACTCGGCCTGGTGCTCGGTCGAGTGACCGGTCGAGTTGGCTCCTTTTGTGCTCCTCCCACTCGGTCGAGTCCCTCTCAGCACACGGTCGAGTGTCTGGTCGAGTGGGCAGTGGAGTTGGACTCCGGACCTTGGTTCTTCAGCCTTAGCTCTCTTGCTTTCTCCTCATGATTGATTCACTTCTCCTCAGCATTGCTTCATGTCTAAACACTCCAAATTCAACTCAAACTCTTATAATTAGTCAAATGCATTGGATTGTTACATATATTGACCCTAGAAAGAGTAACATAGCTTTTTAAATCTTCAAATCAATGTTTTCTCTCGGTTTTAGCCTGTTTTCTCGGTTTAAGCCTGTTTTGGGATAAAACGGGTTTAAGTGTTGTCTAAACACTCCAAATTCATCCCGAACTCTTACAATTTGTCAAATGCATTGGATTGTCACACATTCTGACCCTAGAAACAGTAACAAACCTGTTTACTGCTTCGAAACAATGTTTTCTCTTTTTTAGCCTATTTCGGGACAAAATGGGTAAAACTGGTGTCTAAACACTCCAAATTCAACCCGAAATCTTATAATTAGTCAAATACATTGCATTATTACATATTTTGACCCTAGAAAGAGTAACATAGCTGTTAACTGCTTCGAATCAATGTGTTTTCCCGGGTTTAGCCTGTTTTCTCGGTTTAAACCTGTTTTGGGATAAAACGGGTTTAAGTGTTGTCTAAACACTCCAAATTCATCCCGAACTCTTACAAATAGTCAAATGCATTGGATTGTCACTTATTCTGATCCTATAAACAGTAACAAATCGGTTTACTGCTTCAAATCAATGGTTTCACGGTTTTAGGGTGTTTTGGGACAAAATGGGTAAAACCGGTATCTAAACACTCCAAATACAACCCAAAATCTTATAATTAGTCAAATTCATTGGATTATTACGTATTTTTACCCTAGAAAGAGTAACATAGCTGTTTACTGCTTCGAATCAATGTTTTCTCTCGACTTTAGCCTGTTTTCTCGGTTTAAGCCTGTTTTGGGATAAAACGGGTTTAAGTGTTGTCTAAACACTCCAAATTAATCCCGAACTCTTACCATTAGTCAAATGCATTGCATTGTCACACATTCTGACCCAAGAAACAGTAAAAAAGCTGTATACTACTTCGAATCAATGTTTTCTCGGTTTTAGCCTGTTTCAGGACAATATGGGTAAAAGTGGTGTCTAAACACTCCAAATTCAAACCAAACTCTTATAAGTAGTCAAATGCATTGGATTTTTACATAAATTGACCCTAGCAAGAGTAACATAGCTTTTTACTGCTTCGAATCAATGTTTTCTCTCCGTTTTAGCATATTTTCTCGGTTTAAGCCTGTTTTGGGATAAAACGGATTTACGTGTTGTCTAAACACTCCAAATTCATCTCAAACTCTTACAATTAGTCAAATGCATTGGATTGTCACACATTCTGACCCTAGAAACAGTAATAAAGCTGTTTACTACTTCGAATCAATGTTTTCTCGGTTTTAGCCTGTTTCGAGACAAAATGGGTAAAAGTGGTGTCTAAACACTCCAAATTCAACCCGAACTCTTATAATTAGTCAAATGCACTGAACTGTCACTTATTCTGATCCTAGAAACAGTAAAAAAGCTGTTTATTGCTTCAAATCAATGGTTTCTGAAACCGACTAATTTTGTGGTGTGGTGAATGATGAATGGAATGATGACTTATGAATGAATGGATGTCAGGGTGTTTCAATTCCCCTTATGCAATTGTAGTATAAGAGGTGTCAATCCAATCTGAGTGTTTGTGATCAATTAAGATGTGCATATGAGTCTAAGTCAAGCCAGATGTAAAGGTTGTTTGTTACTAACAATCCTATTATGAAATGGAAAGTGCAGAAAGTAAAACTACAATAACTAGGAGATAAATGCAAATGGAACAGAGTGATTATGACAAACAGAAATAGAAACTATGGAAATGCAAGTATTGAACTAATGCAAGGTAAGTAATGAACAAGATACTAAATGAATGCAACAGAAATGCAATGAGGGTGAGACAGGACAAACACAAATCATAAACACAAGTTCTGGGTTGGAACTCGAGCAAGCACTCGATCGAGTGCTGATCGAGTGCACGGTCGATCTGGACAAATACGCAAAACAGAGCAACACAAAAAAAACAGAGCAATACCAAAACGAATCAAACAACAGGATTTAAGCTAAGAAATCAATAAACAAGGAAGGTCTTGAGGAGGGATTCATGGGCTGGACTATGATTGAGGTCATCTACCTTGGTCAACAAATCTCAAACAACTTGAGCTAATCTCTAGACATATATTTCTAAGACATGTTTAATCCACTCTCATGGCAAGAAACAATCAAACTCATGCATCTCTAGACTTTTTCTCACAAAGTAAAGAATCTACACAAGCAGGCATTAAGCAATATGTCAAAAATCAAACAAGACTTCTAATCTCTTAGCAAGCCTAATGATAATCTCTAGATCTAGCCTTATCTATGCTCCTTAGACATTGGTATGATGCTAAGAGGCTTGAAATCAGATCCTACCCTCTCAGATATAGGATCAGCATTAAGAACATCTAGCCTAGAAGAGATCTACAACAATCAAGCTTGACCAAATCAAACAAACCACAAACACAGCCCAGCCTAACCCATCCTCAAGATCCTAAGCAACTACTCACAAGAACACATGATGAACACCAAAGTCATAAACCCAGAAAATGATGAAACTTGCATGATTAGATAGATAAAGCAAAGATCTACAATATTGAAGAAGGAATCAAACACGAATACTTAATATCTTGAAAGTTATGGAACCAACAAAATCCAAGAATCCTTTGTTTTTCTCCTTTTAAAAGAAGTACAAGATCTATCAAATAAAAGTGCAAAAGGAATAATTCTAAAAAAGGTAAAAACTAGGTTTTAAACTCTCTAAAAATCTGGACTCTTTTGGTGGTTGTAGGTACAAGCCCTTATATAGAAAATGTAGTGGAAGCCCTAAAAACGCTAGAAGACAAAATAGCCAGGCGGCTCGACCAACTCGGCCTGGTGCTCGGTCGAGTGACCGGTCGAGTTGGCTCCTTTTGTGCTCCTCCCACTCGGTCGAGTCCCTCTCAGCACACGGTCGAGTGTCTGGTCGAGTGGGCAGTGGAGTTGGACTCCGGACCTTGGTTCTTCAGCCTTAGCTCTCTTGCTTTCTCCTCATGATTGATTCACTTCTCCTCAGCATTGCTTCATGTCTAAACACTCCAAATTCAACTCAAACTCTTATAATTAGTCAAATGCATTGGATTGTTACATATATTGACCCTAGAAAGAGTAACATAGCTTTTTAAATCTTCAAATCAATGTTTTCTCTCGGTTTTAGCCTGTTTTCTCGGTTTAAGCCTGTTTTGGGATAAAACGGGTTTAAGTGTTGTCTAAACACTCCAAATTCATCCCGAACTCTTACAATTTGTCAAATGCATTGGATTGTCACACATTCTGACCCTAGAAACAGTAACAAACCTGTTTACTGCTTCGAAACAATGTTTTCTCTTTTTTAGCCTATTTCGGGACAAAATGGGTAAAACTGGTGTCTAAACACTCCAAATTCAACCCGAAATCTTATAATTAGTCAAATACATTGCATTATTACATATTTTGACCCTAGAAAGAGTAACATAGCTGTTAACTGCTTCGAATCAATGTGTTCTCCCGGGTTTAGCCTGTTTTCTCGGTTTAAACCTGTTTTGGGATAAAACGGGTTTAAGTGTTGTCTAAACACTCCAAATTCATCCCGAACTCTTACAAATAGTCAAATGCATTGGATTGTCACTTATTCTGATCCTATAAACAGTAACAAATCGGTTTACTGCTTCAAATCAATGGTTTCACGGTTTTAGGGTGTTTTGGGACAAAATGGGTAAAACCGGTATCTAAACACTCCAAATACAACCCAAAATCTTATAATTAGTCAAATTCATTGGATTATTACGTATTTTTACCCTAGAAAGAGTAACATAGCTGTTTACTGCTTCGAATCAATGTTTTCTATCGACTTTAGCCTGTTTTCTCGGTTTAAGCCTGTTTTGGGATAAAACGGGTTTAAGTGTTGTCTAAACACTCCAAATTAATCCCGAACTCTTACCATTAGTCAAATGCATTGCATTGTCACACATTCTGACCCAAGAAACAGTAAAAAAGCTGTATACTACTTCGAATCAATGTTTTCTCGGTTTTAGCCTGTTTCAGGACAATATGGGTAAAAGTGGTGTCTAAACACTCCAAATTCAAACCAAACTCTTACAATTAGTCAAATGCATTGGATTGTCACACATTCTGACCCTAGAAACAGTAATAAAGCTGTTTACTACTTCGAATCAATGTTTTCTCGGTTTTAGCCTGTTTCGAGACAAAATGGGTAAAAGTGGTGTCTAAAGACTCCAAATTCAACCCGAACTCTTATAATTAGTCAAATGCATTGGAATGGTACATATTTTGACCATAGAAACAGTAACATAGCTGTTTACTCCTTCGAATCAATGTTTTCTCCCGGGTTTAGCATGTTTTCTCGGTTTAAACCTGTTGTGGGATAAAACGGGTTTAAGTGTTGTCTAAACACTTGAAATTCAACTCGAACACTTATAATTAGTTAAATGCATTGGATTGTTACATATTTTGACACAAGAAAGAGTAACATAGCAGTGTACTGCTTCAAATCAATGTTTTCTCTCGGTTTTAGCCTGTTTTCTCGGTTTAAGCCTGTTTTTGGATAAAACGGGCTTAAGTGTTGTCTAAACACTCCGAATTCATCCCGAACTCTTACAATTAGTCAAATGTATTGGATTGTCACATATTCTGACCATAGAAACAGTAAAAAATCTGTTTACTGCTTCCAATCAATGTTTTCTCGGTTTTAGCCTGTTTCAGGACAAAATGGGTAAAACTGGTGTCTAAACACTCCAAATTCAACCCGAAATCTTATAATTAGTCAAATTCATTGGATGATTACACATTTTGACCCTAGAAAGAGTAACATAGCTGTTTACTGCTTCGGATCAATATGTTCTCCCGGGTTTAGCCTGTTTTCTCGGTTTAAACCTGTTTTGGGATAAAACGGGTTTAAGTGTTGTCTAAACACTCCAAATTCAACCCGAACTCTTATAATTAGTTAAATGCATTGGATTGTTACATATTTTGACACTAGAAAGAGTAATATAGCTGTTTACTGCTTCGAATCAATGTTTTTGCCCGGGTTTAGCCTGTTTTCTCGGTTTAAGCCTGTTTTTGGCTAAAACGGGTTGAAGTGTTGTCTAAACACTCCAAATTCATCCTAGACTCTTAAAATTAGTCAAATGCATTGGATTTTCACACATTCTGACCCTAGAAACAGTAACAAAGCTGTTTACTGCTTCGAATGAATGTTTTCTTGGTTTTAGTCTGTTTCGGGACAAAATGGGTAAAACTGGAGTCTAAACACTCCAAATTCAACCCGAACTCTTGTAGTTAGTTAAATGCATTGGATTGTTACATATTTTGACACTAGAAAGAGTAACGTAGCAGTGTACTGCTTCAAATCAATGTTTTCTCTCGGTTTTAGCCTGTTTTCTTGGTTTAAGCTTGTTTTTGGATAAAACGGGTTTAAGTGTTGTCTAAACACTCCAAATTAATCCCGAACTCTTACCATTAGTCAAATGCATTGTATTGTCACACATTCTGACCCTAGAAAGAGTAACATAGCTGTTTACTGCTTCGAATCAATGTTTTCTCTCGGCTTTCGCCTGTTTTCTCGGTTTAAGCCTGTTTTGGGATAGAACGGGTTTAAGTGTTGTCTAAACACTCCAAATTAATCCCGAACTCTTACCATTAGTCAAATGCATTGGATTGTCACACATTCTGACCCTAAAAACAGTAACAAAGCTGTTTACTGCTTCGAATCAATGTTTTCTTGGTTTTAGCCTGTTTCGGGACAATATGGGTAAAAGTGGTGTCTAAACACTCCAAATTCAACCCAAACTCTTATAAGTAGTCAAATGCATTGGATTGTTACATATATTGACCCTAGCAAGAGTAACATAGCTGTTTACTGCTTTGAATCAATGTTTTCTCTCCGTTTTAGCATGTTTTCTCGGTTTAAGCCTGTTTTGGGATAAAACGGTTTACGTGTTGTCTAAACACTCCAAATTCATCTCAAACTCTTACAATTAGTCAAATGCATTGGATTGTCTCACATTCTGACCCTAAAAACAGTAACAAAGCTGTTTACTGCTTCGAATCAATGTTTTCTTGGTTTTAGCCTGTTTCGGGACAATATGGGTAAAAGTGGTGTCTAAACACTCCAAATTCAACCCAAACTCTTATAAGTAGTCAAATGCATTGGATTGTTAGATATATTGACCCTAGCAAGAGTAACATAGCTTTTTACTGCTTCGAATCAATGTTTTCTCTCCGTTTTAGCATGTTTTCTCGGTTTAAGCCTGTTTCGGGATAAAACGGGTTTACGTGTTGTCTAAACACTCCAAATTCATCTCAAACTCTTACAATTAGTCAAATGCATTGGATTGTCATATATTCTGACCCTAGAAACAGTAACAAAGCTGTTTACTACTTCGAATCAATGTTTTCTTGGTTTTAGCCTGTTTCGAGACAAAATGGGTAAAAGTGGTGTCTAAAGACTCCAAATTCAACCCGAACTCTTATAATTAGTCAAATGCAATGGATTGGTACATATTTTGACCATAGAAACAGTAACATAGCTGTTTACTCCTTCGAATCAATGTTTTCTCCCTGGTTTAGCCTGTTTTCTCGGTTTAAGCCTGTTTTTAGATAAAACACTCCAAATTCATCCAGAACTCTTACAATTAGTCAAATGTATTGGATTGTCACATAATCTGACCATATAAACTGTAACAAAGCTGTTTACTGCTTCGAATTAACGTTTTCTCGGTTTTAGCCTGTTTCACGACAAAATGGGTAAAACTGGTGTCTAAACACTCCAAATTCAACCCGAAATCTTATAATTAGTCAAATTCATTGGATTATTACATATTTTGACCCTAGAAAGAGTAACATAGCTGTTTACTGCTTTGAATCAATGTTATCTACCGGGTTTAGCCTGTTTTCTCGGTTTAAGCCTGTTTTGGGATAAAACGAGTTTAAGTGTTGTCTAAACACTCCAAATTCATCCTGAACTCTTACAATTAGTCAAATGCATTGGATTGTCACATATTCTGATCCTAGAAACAGTAAAAAATCTGTTTACTGCTTCAAATCAATGTTTTCTCGGTTTTAGCCTGTTTCGGAACAAAATGGGTAAAAGTGGTGTCTAAACACTCCAAATTCAACTTGAACTCTTATAATTAGTCAAATGAATTGGATTGTTACATATTTTGATCCTAGAAAGAGTAACATAGTTGTTTACTGCTTCAATTCAATGCTTTCTCCCGGGTTTAGCCTGTTTTCTCGGTTTAAGCCTCTCTTGGGATAAAACGGGTTTACGTGTTGTCTAAACACTCCAAATTTATCACGAACTCTGACAATTAGCCAAATACATTGGATTGTCACACATTCTGACCCTAGAAACAGTAAAAAAGCTGTTTACTACTTCGAATCAATGTTTTCTCGGTTTTAGCCTGTTTCGGGACAAAATGAGTAAAAGTGGTGTCTAAACACTCCAAATTCAACCCGAACTCTTATAATTAGTCAAATGCACTGAACTGTCACTTATTCTGATCCTAGAAACAGTAAAAAAGCTGTTTACTGCTTCAAATCAATGGTTTCTGAAACCGACTAATTTTGTGGTGTGGTGAATGATGAATGGAATGATGACTTATGAATGAATGGATGTCAGGGTGTTTCAATTCCCCTTATGCAATTGTAGTATAAGAGGTGTCAATCCAATCTGAGTGTTTGTGATCAATTAAGATGTGCATATGAGTCTAAATCAAGCCAGATGTAAAGGTTGTTTGTCACTAACAATCCTATTATGAAATGGAAAGTGCAGAAAGTAAAACTACAATAACTAGGAGCTAAATGCAAATGGAACAGAATGATTATGACAAACAGAAATAGAAACTATGGAAATGCAAGTATTGAACTAATGCAAGGTAAGTAATGAACAAGATACTAAATGAATGCAACAGAAATGCAATGAGGGTGAGACAGGACAAACACAAATCATAAACACAAGTTCTGGGTTGGAACTCGAGCAAGCACTCGATCGAGTGCGGATCGAGTGCACGGTCGATCTGGACAAATACGCAAAACAGAGCAACACAAAAAAAAACAGAGCAATACCAAAACGAATCAAACAACAGGATTTAAGCTAAGAAATCAATAAACAAGGAAGGTCTTGAGGAGGGATTCATGGGCTGGACTATGATTGAGGTCATCTACCTTGGTCAACAAATCTCAAACAACTTGAGCTAATCTCTAGACATATATTTATAAGACATGTTTAATCCACTCTCATGGCAAGAAACAGTCAAACTCATGCATCTCTAGACTTTTTCTCACAAAGTAAAGAATCTACACAAGCAGGCATTAAGCAATATGTCAAAAATCAAACAAGACTTCTAATCTCTTAGCAAGCCTAATGATAATCTCTAGATCTAGCCTTATCTATGCTCCTTAGACATTGGTATGATGCTAAGAGGCTTGAAATCAGATCCTACCCTCTCAGATATAGGATCAGCATTAAGAACATCTAGCCTAGAAGAGATCTACAACAATCAAGCTTGACCAAATCAAACAAACCACAAACACAGCCCAGCCTAACCCATCCTCAAGATCCTAAGCAACTACTCACAAGAACACATGATGAACACCAAAGTCATAAACCCAGAAAATGATGAAACTTGCATGATTAGATAGATAAAGCAAAGATCTACAATATTGAAGAAGGAATCAAACACGAATACTTAATATCTTGAAAGTTATGGAACCAACAAAATCCAAGAATCCTTTGTTTTTCTCCTTTTAAAAGAAGTACAAGATCTATCAAATAAAAGTGCAAAAGGAATAATTCTAAAAAAGGTAAAAACTAGGTTTTAGACTCTCTAAAAATCTGGACTCTTTTGGTGGTTGTAGGTACAAGCCCTTATATAGAAAATGTAGTGGAAGCCCTAAAAACGCTAGAAGACAAAATAGCCAGGCGGCTCGACCAACTCGACCTGGTGCTCGGTCGAGTGACCGGTTGAGTTGGCTCCTTTTGTGCTCCTCCCACTCGGTCGAGTCCCTCTCAGCACACGGTCGAGTGTCTGGTCGAGTGGGCAGTCGAGTTGGACTCCGGACCTTGGTTCTTCAGCCTTAGCTCTCTTGCTTTCTCCTCATGATTGATTCACTTCTCCTCAGCATTGCTTCATGTCTAAACACTTCAAATTCAACTCAAACTCTTATAAGTAGTCAAATGCATTGGATTGTTACATATATTGACCCTAGAAAGAGTAACATAGCTTTTTAAATCTTCAAATCAATGTTTTCTCTCGGTTTTAGCCTGTTTTCTCGGTTTAAGCCTGTTTTGGGATAAAACGGGTTTAAGTGTTGTCTAAACACTCCAAATTCATCCCGAACTCTTACAATTTGTCAAATGCATTGGATTGTCACACATTCTGACCCTAGAAATAGTAACGAACCTGTTTACTGCTTCGAAACAATGTTTTCTCTTTTTTAGCCTATTTCGGGACAAAATGGGTAAAACTGGTGTCTAAACACTCCAAATTCAACCCGAAATCTTATAATTAGTCAAATACATTGGATTATTACATATTTTGACCCTAGAAAGAGTAACATAGCTGTTAACTGCTTCGAATCAATGTGTTCTCCCAGGTTTAGCCTGTTTTCTCGGTTTAAACCTGTTTTGGGATAAAACGGGTTTAAGTGTTTTCTAAACACTCCAAATTCATCCCGAACTCTTACAAATAGTCAAATGCATTGGATTGTCACTTATTCTGATCCTAGAAACAGTAACAAATCGGTTTACTGCTTCAAATCAATGGTTTCACGGTTTTAGGGTGTTTTGGGACAAAATGGGTAAAACCGGTATCTAAACACTCCAAATACAACCCGGAATCTTATAATTAGTCAAATTCATTGGATTATTACGTATTTTTACCCTAGAAAGAGTAACATAGCTGTTTACTGCTTCGAATCAATGTTTTCTCTCGACTTTAGCCTGTTTTCTCGGTTTAAGCCTGTTTTGGGATAAAACGGGTTTAAGTGTTGTCTAAACACTCCAAATTAATCCCGAACTCTTACCATTAGTCAAATGCATTGCATTGTCACACATTCGGACCCAAGAAACAGTAAAAAAGCTGTATACTACTTCGAATCAATGTTTTCTCGGTTTTAGCCTGTTTCAGGACAATATGGGTAAAACTGGTGTCTAAACACTCCAAATTCAAACCAAACTCTTATAAGTAGTCAAATGCATTGGATTGTTACATATATTGACCCTAGTAAGAGTAACATAGCTGTTTACTGCTTCGAATCAATGTTTTCTCTCCGTTTTAGCATGTTTTCTCGGTTTAAGCCTGTTTTGGGATAAAACGGGTTTACGTGTTGTCTAAACACTCCAAATTCATCTCAAACTCTTACAATTAGTCAAATGCATTGGATTGTCACACATTCTGACCCTAGAAACAGTAACAAAGCTGTTTACTACTACGAATCAATGTTTTCTTGGTTTTAGCCTGTTTCGAGACAAAATGGGTAAAAGTGGTGTCTAAAGACTCCAAATTCAACCCGAACTCTTATAATTAGTCAAATGCATTGGAATGGTAGATATTTTGACCATATAAACAGTAACATAGCTGGTTACTCCTTCGAATCAATGTTTTCTCCAGGGTTTAGCCTGTTTTCTCGGTTTAAACCTGTTTTGGGGTAAAACGGGTTTAAGTGTTGTCTAAACACTCCAAATTCAACCCGAACTCTTACAATTAGTCAAATGCATTGGATTGTCACATATTCTGATCCTAGAAACAGTAACAAATCGGTTTACTGCTTCAAATCAATGGTTTCACGGTTTTAGGGTGTTTCGGGACAAAATGGGTAAAACTGGTGTCCAAACACTCCAAATTCAACCCGAAATCTTATAATTAATCAAATTCGTTGGATTATTACATATTTTTACCCTAGAAAGAGTAATATAGCTGTTTACTGCTTCGAATCAATGTTTTCGCCCGGGTTTAGCCTGTTTTCTTGGTTTAAACCTGTTTTGGGATAAAATGGGTTTAAGTGTTGTCTAAACACTCCAAATTCAACCCGAACCCTTACAATTAGTCAAATGCATTGGATTGTCACATATTCTGACCCTAGAAACAGTAACAAAGCTGTTTACTGCTTCGAATCAATGTTTTCTCGGTTTTAGCCTGTTTACTGCTTCGAATCAATGTTTTCTCTCCGTTTTAGCCTGTTTTCTCGGTTTAAGCCTGTTTTGGGATAAAACGGGTTTACGTGTTGTCTAAACACTCCAAATTCATCTCAAACTCTTACAATTAGTCAAATGCATTGGATTGTCACACATTCTGACCCTAGAAACAGTAACAAAGCTGTTTACTACTTCGAATCAATGTTTTCACGGTTTTAGCCTCTTTCAGGACAATATGGGTAAAAGTGGTGTCTAAACACTCCAAATTCAACCCAAACTCTTATAAGTAGTCAAATGCATTGGATTGTTACATATATTGACCCTAGTAAGAGTAACATAGATTTTTACTGCTTCGAATCAATGTTT
This sequence comes from Camelina sativa, assembly GCF_030686135.1. Taxonomy (NCBI): domain Eukaryota; kingdom Viridiplantae; phylum Streptophyta; class Magnoliopsida; order Brassicales; family Brassicaceae; genus Camelina; species Camelina sativa. Next base: position 19,318,496 of record NC_141882.1, on the reverse strand, counting down.
TCTCTCCGTTTTAGCATGTTTTCTCGGTTTAAGCCTGTTTTGGGATAAAACGGGTTTACGTGTTGTCTAAACACTCCAAATTCATCTCAAACTCTTACAATTAGTCAAATGCATTGGATTGTCACACATTCTGACCCTAGAAACAGTAACAAAGCTGTTTGCTACTTCGAATCAATGTTTTCTCGGTTTTAGCCTGTTTCGAGACAAAATGGGTAAAAGTGGTGTCTAAAGACTCTAAATTCAACCCGAACTCTTATAATTAGTCAAATGCATTGGAATGGTACATATTTTGACCATATAAACAGTAACATAGCTGTTTACTCCTTCGAATCAATGTTTTCTCCCGGGTTTAGCCTGTTTTCTCGGTTTAAACCTGTTTTGGGGTAAAACGGGTTTAAGTGTTGTCTAAACACTCCAAATTCAACCCGAACTCTTACAATTAGTCAAATGCATTGGATTGTCACATATTCTGATCCTAGAAACAGTAACAAATCGGTTTACTGCTTCAAATCAATGGTTTCACGGTTTTAGGGTGTTTCGGGACAAAATGGGTAAAACTGGTGTCCAAACACTCCAAATTCAACCCGAAATCTTATAATTAATCAAATTCGTTGGATTATTACATATTTTTACCCTAGAAAGAGTAATATAGCTGTTTACTGCTTCGAATCAATGTTTTCGCCCGGGTTTAGCCTGTTTTCTTGGTTTAAACCTGTTTTGGGATAAAATGGGTTTAAGTGTTGTCTAAACACTCCAAATTCAACCCGAACCCTTACAATTAGTCAAATGCATTGGATTGTCACATATTCTGACCCTAGAAACAGTAACAAAGCTGTTTACTGCTTCGAATCAATGTTTTCTCGGATTTAGCCTGTTCCAGAACAAAATGGGTAAAACTAGAGTCTAAACACTCCAAATTCAACCCAAACTCTTATAATTAGTCAAATGCATTGGATTGTTACATATATTGACACTAGAAAGAGTAACATAGCTGTTTACTGCTTCGAATCAATGTTTTCTCTCGACTTTAGCCTGTTTTCTCGGTTTAAGCCTGTTTTGGGATAAAACGGGTTTAAGTGTTGTCTAAACACTCCAAATTAATCCGGAACTCCTACCATTAGTCAAATGCATTGGATTGTCACACATTCTGACCCAAGAAACAGTAAAAAAGCTGTATACTACTTCGAATCAATGTTTTCTCGGTTTTAGCCTGTTTCAGGACAATATGGGTAAAAGTGGTGTCTAAACACTCCAAATTCAACCCAAACTCTTATAAGTAGTCAAATGCATTGGATTGTTACATATATTTACCCTACCAAGAGTAACATAGCTTTTTACTGCTTTGAATCAATGTTTTCTCTCCGTTTTAGCATGTTTTCTCGGTTTAAGCCTGTTTTGGGATAAAGCGGGTTTACGTGTTGTCTAAACACTCCAAATTCATCTCAAACTCTTACAATTAGTCAAATTCATTGGATTGTCACACATTCTGACCCTAGAAACAGTAACAAAGCTGTTTACTACTTCGAATCAATGTTTTCTCGGTTTTAGCCTGTTTCGAGACAAAATGGGTAAAAGTGGTGTCTAAAGACTCCAAATTCAACCCGAACTCTTATAATTAGTCAAATGCATTGGAATGGTACATATTTTGACCATAGAAACAGTAACATAGCTGTTTACTCCTTCAAATCAATGTTTTCTCCCGGGTTTAGCCTGTTTTCTCGGTTTAAACCTCTTTGGGGGTAAAACGGGTATAAGTGTTGTCTAAACACTCAAAATTCAACTCGAACACTTATAATTAGTTAAATGCATTGGATTGTTACATATTTTGACACAAGAAAGAGTAACATAGCAGTGTACTGCTTCAAATCAATGTTTTCTCTCGGTTTTAGCCTGTTTTCTCGGTTTAAGCCTGTTTTTGGATAAAACGGGTTTAAGTGTTGTCTAAACACTCCAAATTCATCCTAGACTCTTAAAATTAGTCAAATGCATTGGATTTTCACACATTCTGCCCCTAGAAACTGTAACAAAGCTGTTTACTGCTTCGAATGAATGTTTTCTCGGTTTTAGTCTGTTTCGGGACAAAATGGGTAAAACTGGAGTCTAAACACTCCAAATTCAACCCGAACTCTTATAATTAGTCAAATGCATTGGTTTGTTACACATATTGACCCTAGAAACAGTAACATAGCTGTTTACTGCTTCGAATCAATTTTTTCTCTCGACTTTAGCCTGTTTTCTCGGTTTAAGCCTGTTTTGGGATAAAACGGGTTTAAGTGTTGTCTAAACACTCCAAATTCATCCCGAACTCTTACAATTTGTCAAATGTATTGGATTGTCACACATTCTGACCCTAGAAACAGTAACAAACCTGTTTACTGCTTCGAAACAATGTTTTCTCTGTTTTAGCCTGTTTCGGGACAAAATGGGTAAAACTGGTGTCTAAACACTCCAAATTCAACCCGAAATCTTATAATTAGTCAAATGCATTGGATTGTTACATATATTGACCCTAGTAAGAGTAACATAGCTGTTTACTGCTTCGAATCAATGTTTTCTCTCCGTTTTAGCCTGTTTTCTCGGTTTAAGCCTGTTTTGGGATAAAACGGGTTTACGTGTTGTCTAAACACTCCAAATTCATCTCAAACTCTTACAATTAGTCAAATGCATTGGATTGTCACACATTCTGACCCTAGAAACAGTAACAAAGCTGTTTACTACTTCGAATCAATGTTTTCTCGGTTTTAGCCTGTTTCAGGACAATATGGGTAAAAGTGGTGGCTAAACACTCCAAATTCAACCCAAACTCTTATAAGTAGTCAAATGCATTGGATTGTTACATATATTGACCCTAGTAAAAGTAACATAGATTTTTACTGCTTCGAATCAATGTTTTCTCTCCGTTTTAGCATGTTTTCTCGGTTTAAGCCTGTTTTGGGATAAAACGGGTTTACGTGTTGTCTAAACACTCCAAATTCATCTCAAACTCTTACAATTAGTCAAATGCATTGGATTGTCACACATTCTGACCCTAGAAACAGTAACAAAGCTGTTTACTACTTCGAATCAATGTTTTCTCGGTTTTAGCCTGTTTCGAGACAAAATGGGTAAAAGTGGTGTCTAAAGACTCCAAATTCAACCCGAACTCTTATAATTAGTCAAATGCATTGGAATGGTACATATTTTGACCATAGAAACAGTAACATAGCTGTTTACTCCTTCGAATCAATGTTTTCTCCCGGGTTTAGCCTGTTTTCTCGGTTTAAACCTCTTTGGGGGTAAAACGGGTTTAAGTGTTGTCTAAACACTCAAAATTCAACTCGAACACTTATAATTAGTTAAATGCATTGGATTTTTACATATTTTGACACAATAAAGAGTAACATAGCAGTGTACTGCTTCAAATCAATGTTTTCTCTCGGTTTTAGCCTGTTTTCTCGGTTTAAGCCTGTTTTTGGATAAAACGGGTTTAAGTGTTGTCTAAACAGTCCAAATTCATCCTAGAGTCTTAAAATTAGTCAAATGCATTGGATTTTCACACATTCTGCCCCTAGAAACAGTAACAAAGCTGTTTACTGCTTCGAATGAATGTTTTCTCGGTTTTAGTCTGTTTCGGGACAAAATGGGTAAAACTGGAGTCTAAACACTCCAAATTCAATCCGAACTCTTATAATTAGTCAAATGCATTGGATTGTTACACATATTGACCCTAGAAACAGTAACATAGCTGTTTACTGCTTCGAATCAATTTTTTCTCTTGACTTTAGCCTGTTTTCTCGGTTTAAGCCTGTTTTGGGATAAAACGGGTTTAAGTGTTGTCTAAACACTCCAAATTCATCCCGAACTCTTACAATTTGTCAAATGCATTGGATTGTCACACATTCTGACCCTAGAAACAGTAACAAACCTGTTTACTGCTTCGAAACAATGTTTTCTCTGTTTTAGCCTGTTTCGGGACAAAATGGGTAAAACTGGTGTCTAAACACTCCAAATTCAACCCGAAATCTTATAATTAGTCAAATGCATTGGATTGTTACATATATTGACCCTAGTAAGAGTAACATAGCTGTTTACTGCTTCGAATCAATGTTTTCTCTCCGTTTTAGCCTGTTTTCTCGGTTTAAGCCTGTTTTGGGATAAAACGGGTTTACGTGTTGTCTAAACACTCCAAATTCATCTCAAACTCTTACAATTAGTCAAATGCATTGGATTGTCACACATTCTGACCCTAGAAACAGTAACAAAGCTGTTTACTACTTCGAATCAATGTTTTCTCGGTTTTAGCCTATTTCAGGACAATATGGGTAAAAGTGGTGGCTAAACACTCCAAATTCAACCCAAACTCTTATAAATAGTCAAATGCATTGGATTGTTACATATATTGACCCTAGTAAGAGTAACATAGATTTTTACTGCTTCGAATCAATGTTTTCTCTCCGTTTTAGCATGTTTTCTCGGTTTAAGCCTGTTTTGGGATAAAACTGGTTTACGTGTTGTCTAAACACTCCAAATTCATCTCAAACTCTTACAATTAGTCAAATGCATTGGATTGTCACACATTCTGACCCTAGAAACAGTAACAAAGCTGTTTACTACTTTGAATCAATGTTTTCTCGGTTTTAGCCTGTTTCGAGACAAAATGGGTAAAAGTGGTGTCTAAAGACTCCAAATTCAACCCGAACTCTTATAATTAGTCAAATGCATTGGAATGGTACATATTTTGACCATATAAACAGTAACATAGCTGTTTACTCCTTCGAATCAATGTTTTCTCCCGGGTTTAGCCTGTTTTCTCGGTTTAAACCTGTTTTGGGGTAAAACGGGTTTAAGTGTTGTCTAAACATTCCAAATTCAACCCGAACTCTTACAATTAGTCAAATGCATTGGATTGTCACATATTCTGATCCTAGAAACAGTAACAAATCGGTTTACTGCTTCAAATCAATGGTTTCACGGTTTTAGGGTGTTTCGGGACAAAATGGGTAAAACTGGTGTCCAAACACTCCAAATTCAATCCGAAATCTTATAATTAGTCAAATTCATTGTATTATTACGTATTTTTACGCTAGAAAGAGTAATATAGCTGTTTACTGCTTCGAAACAATTTTTTCGCCCGGGTTTAGCCTGTTTTCTCGGTTTAAACCTGTTTTGGGATAAAATGGGTTTAAGTGTTGTCTAAACACTCCAAATTCAACCCGAACTCTTACAATTAGTCAAATGCATTGGATTGTCACATATTTTGACCCTAGAAACAGTAACAAAGCTGTTTACTGCTTCGAATCAATGTTTTCTCGGCTTTAGCCTGTTCCAGGACAAAATGGGTAAAACTAGAGTGTAAACACTCCAAATTCAACCCAAACTCTTATAATTAGTCAAATGCATTGGATTGTTACATATATTGACACTAGAAAGAGTAACATAGCTGTTTACTGCTTCGAATCAATGTTTTCTCTCGACTTTAGCCTGGTTTCTCGGTTTAAGCCTGTTTTGGGATAAAACGGGTTTAAGTGTTGTCTAAACACTCCAAATTAATCCCGAACTCTTACCATTAGTCAATTGCATTGGATTGTCAGACATTCTGACCCAAGAAACAGTAAAAAAGCTGTATACTACTTCGAATCAATGTTTTCTCGGTTTTAGCCTGTTTCAGGACAATATGGGTAAAAGTGGTGTCTAAACACTCCAAATTCAACCCAAACTCTTATAAGTAGTCAAATGCATTGGATTGTTACATATATTGACCCTAGTAAGAGTAACATAGATTTTTACTGCTTCGAATCAATGTTTTCTCTCCGTTTTAGCATGTTTTCTCGGTTTAAGCCTGTTTTGGGATAAAACGGGTTTACGTGTTGTCTAAACACTCCAAATTCATCTCAAACTCTTACAATTAGTCAAATGCATTGGATTGTCACACATTCTGACCCTAGAAACAGTAACAAAGCTGTTTACTACTTCGAATCAATGTTTTCTCGGTTTTAGCCTGTTTCGAGACAAAATGGGTAAAAGTGGTGTCTAAAGACTCCAAATTCAACCCGAACTCTTATAATTAGTCAAATGCATTGGAATGGTACATATTTTGACCATAGAAACAGTAACATAGCTGTTTACTCCTTCGAATCAATGTTTTCTCCCGGGTTTAGCCTGTTTTCTCGGTTTAAACCTGTTTTGGGGTAAAACGGGTTTAAGTGTTGTCTAAACACTCGAAATTCAACTCGAACACTTATAATTAGTTAAATGCATTGGATTGTTACATATTTTGACACAAGAAAGAGTAACATAGCAGTGTACTGCTTCAAATCAATGTTTTCTCTCGGTTTTAGCCTGTTTTCTCGGTTTAAGCCTATTTTTGGATAAAACGGGTTTAAGTGTTGTCTAAACACTCCAAATTCATCCTAGACTTTTAAAATTAGTCAAATGCATTGGATTTTCACACATTCTACCCCTAGAAACAGTAACAAAGCTGTTTACTGCTTCGAATGAATGTTTTCTCGGTTTTAGTCTGTTTCGGGTCAAAATGGGTAAAACTGGAGTCTAAACACTCCAAATTCAACCCGAACTCTTATAATTAGTCAAATGCATTGGATTGTTACATATATTGACCCTAGAAAGAGTAACATAGCTTTTTACTGCTTCGAATCAATTTTTTCTCTCGACTTTAGCCTGTTTTCTCGGTTTAAGCCTGTTTTGGGATAAAACGGGTTTACGTGTTGTCTAAAGACTCCAAATTCATCCCGAACTCTTACCATTAGTCAAATGCATTGGATTGTTACACATTCAGACCCTAGAAACAGTAACAAACCTGTTTACTGCTTCGAATCAATGTTTTCTCGGTTTTAGCCTGTTTCGGGACAAAATGGGTAAAACTGGTGTCTAAACACTCCAAATTCAACCCGAAATCTTATAATTAGTCAAATTCATTGGATTGTTACATATTTTGACCATAGCAAGAGTAACATAGATTTTTACTGCTTCGAATCAATGTGTTCTCCTGCGTTTAGCCTGTTTTCTTGGTTTAAGCCTATTTTGGGATAAAACGGGTTTACGTGTTGTCTAAACACTCCAAATTCATCTCAAACTCTTACAATTAGTCAAATGCATTGGATTGTCACACATTCTGACCCTAGAAACAGTAGCAAAGCTGTTTACTACTTCGAATCAATGTTTTCTCGGTTTTAGCCTGTTTCGAGACAAAATGGGTAAAAGTGGTGTCTAAAGACTCCAAATTCAACCCGAACTCTTATAATTAGTCAAATGCACTGGAATGGTACATATTTTGACCATAGAAACAGTAACATAGCTGTTTACTCCTTCGAATCAATGTTTTCTCCCGGGTTTAGCCTGTTTTCTCGGTTTAAACCTGTTTTGGGATAAAACGGGTTTAAGTGTTGTCTAAACACTCGAAATTCAACTCGAACACTTATAATTAGTTAAATGCATTGGATTGTTACATATTTTGACACAAGAAAGAGTAGCGTAGCAGTGTACTGCTTCAAATCAATGTTTTCTCTCGGTTTTAGCCTGTTTTCTCGGTTTAAGCCTGTTTTTGGATAAAACGGGTTTAAGTGTTGTCTAAACACTCCAAATTCATCCTAGACTTTTAAAATTAGTCAAATGCATTGGATTTTCACACATTCTACCCCTAGAAACAGTAACAAAGCTGTTTACTGCTTCGAATGAATGTTTTCTTGGTTTTAGTCTGTTTCGGGACAAAATGGGTAAAACTGGAGTCTAAACACTCCAAATTCAACCCGAACTCTTATAATTAGTCAAATGCATTGGATTGTTACATATATTGACCCTAGAAAGAGTAACATAGCTGTTTACTGCTTCGAATCAATTTTTTCTCTCGACTTTAGCCTGTTTTCTCGGTTTAAGCCTGTTTTGGGATAAAACGGGTTTAAGTGTTGTCTAAACACTCCAAATACATCCCGAACTCTTACAATTAGTCAAATGCATTGGATTGTCACTTATTCTGATCCTAGAAACAGTAACAAAGCTGTTTACTGCTTCAAATTAATGGTTTCACGGTTTTAGGGTGTTTCGGGACAAAATGGGTAAAACTGGTGTCCAAACACTCCAAATTCAACCCGAACTCTTATAATTAGTCAAATGCATTGTATTGGTACATATTTTGACCATAGAAACAGTAACATAGCTGTTTACTCCTTCGAATCAATGTTTTCTCCCGGGTTTAGCCTGTTTTCTCGGTTTAAACCTGTTTTGGGATAAAACGGGTTTCAGTGTTGTCTAAACACTCGAAATTCAACTCGAACACTTATAATTAGTTAAATGCATTGGATTGTTACATATTTTGACACAAGAAAGAGTAACGTAGCAGTGTACTGCTTCAAATCAATGTTTTCTCTCGGTTTTAGCCTGTTTTCTCGGTTTAAGCCTGTTTTTGGATAAAACGGGTTTAAGTGTTGTCTAAACACTCCGAATTCATCCCGAACTCTTACAGTTAGTCAAATGTATTGGATTGTCAGATATTCTGACCATAGAAACAGTAACAAAGCTGTTTACTGCTTCCAATCAATGTTTTCTCGGTTTTAGCCTGTTTAAGGACAAAATGGGTAAAACTGGTGTCTAAACACTCCAATCTCAACCCGAAATCTAATAATTAGTCAAATTCATTGGATGATTACATATTTTGATCCTAGAAAGAGTAACATAGCTGTTTACTGCTTCAGATCAATATGTTCTCCCGGGTTTAGCCTGTTTTCTCGGTTTAAACCTGTTTTGGGATAAAACGGGTTTAAGTGTTGTCTAAACACTCCAAATTCAAACCGAACTCTTATAATTAGTTAAATGCATTGGATTGTTACATATTTTGACACTAGAAAGAGTAATATAGCTGTTTACTGCTTCGAATCAATGTTTTCGCCCGGGTTTAGCCTGTTTTCTCGGTTTAAGCCTGTTTTTGGATAAAACGGGTTTAAGTGTTGTCTAAACACTCCAAATTTATCCTAGACTCTTAAAATTAGTCAAATGCATTGGATTTTCACACATTCTGACCCTAGAAACAGTGACAAAGTTGTTTACTGCTTCCAATCAATGTTTTCTCGGTTTTAGTCTGTTTCGGGACAAAATGGGTAAAACTGGAGTCTAAACACTCCAAATTCAACCCGAACTCTTATAATTAGTCAAATGCATTGGATTGGTACATATTTTGACCATAGAAACAGTAACATAGCTGTTTACTCCTTCGAATCAATGTTTTCTCCCGGGTTTAGCCTGTTTTCTCGGTTTAAACCTGTTTTGGGATAAAACGGGTTTAAGTGTTGTCTAAACACTCGAAATTCAACTCGAACACTTATAATTAGTTAAATGCATTGGATTGTTACATATTTTGACACAAGAAAGAGTAGCGTAGCAGTGTACTGCTTCAAATCAATGTTTTCTCTCGGTTTTAGTCTGGTTTCTCGGTTTAAGCCTGTTTTTGGATAAAACGGGTTTAAGTGTTGTCTAAACACTCCGAATTCATCCCAAACTCTTACAATTAGTCAAATGTATTGGATTGTCACATATTCTGACCATAGAAACAGTAACAAAGCTGTTTACTGCTTCCAAACAATGTTTTCTCGGTTTTAGTCTGTTTCAGGACAAAATGGGTAAAACTGGTGTCTAAACACTCCAAATTCAACCCAAAATCTTATAATTAGTCAAATTCATTGGATGATTACATATTTTGACCCTAGAAAGAGTAATATAGCTGTTTACTGCTTCGAATCAGTGTTTTTGCCCGGGTTTAGCCTGTTTTCTCGGTTTAAACCTGTTTTGGGATAAAACGGGTTTAAGTGTTGTCTAAACTTTCCAAATTCAACCCGAACACTTATAATTAGTTAAATGCATTGGATTGTTACATATTTTGACACAAGAAATAGTAACGTAGCAGTGTACTGCTTCAAATCAATGTTTTCTCTCGGTTTTAGCCTGTTTTCTCGGTATAAGCCTGTTTTTGGATAAAACGGGTTTAAGTGTTGTCTAAACACTCCAAATTCATCCCGAACTCTTACAATTAGTCAAATGTATAGTATTGTCACATATTCTGACCATAGAAACAGTAACAAAGCTGTTTACTGCTTCCAATCAATGTTTTCTCGGTTTTAGCCTGTTTCGGGACAAAATGGGTAAAACTGGAGTCTAAACACTCCAAATTCAACCCGAACTCTTATAGTTAGTCAAATGCATTGGATTGTTACATATATTGACACTAGAAAGTGTAACATAGCTGTTTAGTGCTTCGAATCAATTTTTTTTCTCGACTTTAGCATGTTTTCTTGGTTTAAGCCTGTTTTGGGATTCAATTTTGACCCTAGAAAGAGAAAAATAGCTGTTTACTGCTTCGAATCAATGTTTTCTCCCGGATTTAGCCTGTTTTCTCGGTTTAAGCCTGTTTTCGGATAAAACGGGTTTAAGTTTTGTCTAAACATTCCAAATTCATCCTGAACTCTTACAATTAGTAAAATGCATTGGATTGTCGGACATTCTGACCCTATAAACAGTAACAAAGCTGTTTACTGCTTCGAATCAATGTTTTCTCGGTTTTAGCCTGTTTCGGGAAAAAATGGGTAAAAGTGGTGTCTAAACACTCCAAATTCAACTCGAACTCTTATAATTAGTCTAATGCATTTTGTCCCGAAACAGACTAAAACCGAGAAAACATTGATTGGAAGTGTTTAGACCAAATTCTCTTTCTAGGGTCAAAATATGTAACAATCCAATGCATTTGACTAATTATAAGAGTTCAGGTTGAGTTTGGAGTGTTTAGACACCACTTTTACCCATTTTGTCCCGAAACAGGCTAAAACCGAGAAAACATTGATTTGAAGCAGTAAACAGCTTTGTTACTGTTTCTAGGGTCAGAATGTGTGACAATCCAATGCATTTTACTAATTGTAAGAGTTCAGGATGAATTTGGAATGTTTAGACAAAACTTAAACCCGTTTTATCCGAAAACAGGCTTAAACCGAGAAAACAGGCTAAATCCGGGAGAAAACATTGATTCGAAGCAGTAAACAGCTATTTTTCTCTTTCTAGGGTCAAAATATGTAACAATCCAATGCATTTGACTAATTATAAGAGTTCAGGTTGAATTTGGAGTGTTTAGACACCACTTTTACCCATTTTGTCCCGAAACAGGCTAAAACCAAGAAAACATTGATTCGAAGCAGTAAACAGCTTTGTTACTGTTTCTAGGGTCAGAATGTGTGACAATCCAATGCATTTTACTAATTGTAAGAGTTCAGGATGAATATGGAGTGTTTAGACAACACTTAAACCCGTTTTATCCGAAAACAGGCTTAAACCGAGAAAACAGGCTAAAACCGGGAGAAAACATTGATTCGAAGCAATAAACAGCTTTGTTACTGTTTCTAAGGTCAGAATATGTGAAAATCCAATGCATTTTACTAACTGTAATAGTTCGGGATGAATTTGGAGTGTTTAGACAACACTTAAACCCGTTTTATCCCAAAACAGGCTAAACCCGGGAGAAAACATTAATTCGAAGCAGTAAACAGCTATGTTACTCTTTCTAGGGTCAAAATATGTAACAATCCAATGCTAAAACTGTTTTATCCCAAAACAGGATTAAACCAAGAAAACAGGCTAAAACTGAGAAGAAACATTGATTCGAAGCAGTAAACAGCTATGTTACTCTTTCTAGGGTCAATATATGTAACAATCCAACGCATTTGACTAATTATAAGAGTTCGGGTTGAATTCGGAGTGTTTAGACACCACTATTACCCATTTTGTCTTGAAACAGGCTAAAACCGAGAGAACAGTGTTTCGAAGCAGTAAACAGCTTTGTTACTGTTTCTAGGGTCAGAATGTGTAACAATCCAATGCATTTGACTAATTGTAAGAGTTCAAGATGAATTTGGAGTGTTTAGACACCACTTTTACCCATTTTGTCCCGAAACAGGCTAAAACCGAGAAAACATTGATTCGAAGCAGTAAACAGCTTTGTTACTGTTTCTAGGGTCAGAATATGTGAAAATCCAATGCATTTTACTAATTGTAAGAGTTCGGCATGAATTTGGAGTGTTTAGACAACACTTAAACCCGTTTTATCCCAAAACAGGCTAAACCCGGGAGAAATCATTAATTCGAAGCAGTAAACAGCTATGTTACTCTTTCTAGGGTCAAAATATGTAACAATCCAATGCTAAAACTGTTTTATCCCAAAACAGGATTAAACCAAGAAAACAGGCTAAAACTGAGAAGAAACATTGATTCGAAGCAGTAAACAGCTATGTTACTCTTTCTAGGGTCAATATATGTAACAATCCAACGCATTTGACTAATTATAAGAGTTCGGGTTGAATTCGGAGTGTTTAGACACCACTATTACCCATTTTGTCTTGAAACAGGCTAAAACCGAGAGAACAGTGTTTCGAAGCAGTAAACAGCTTTGTTACTGTTTCTAGGGTCAGAATGTGTAACAATCCAATGCATTTGACTAATTGTAAGAGTTCAAGATGAATTTGGAGTGTTTAGACACCACTTTTACCCATTTTTTCCCGAAACAGGCTAAAACCGAGAAAACATTGATTCGAAGCAGTAAACAGCTTTGTTACTGTTTATAGGGTCAGAATGTCCGACAATCCAATGCATTTTACTAATTGTAAGAATTCAGGATGAATTTGGAATGTTTAGACAACACTTAAACCCGTTTTATCCGAAAACAGGCTTAAACCGAAAAAACAGGCTAAACCCAGGAGAAAACATTGATTCGAAGCAGTAAACAGCTATTTTTCTCTTTCTAGGGTCAAAATATGTAACAATCCAATGCATTTGACTAATTATAAGAGTTCACGTTGAATTTAGAGTGTTTAGACACCACTTTTACCCATTTTGTCCCGAAACAGGCTAAAACCAAGAAAACATTGATTCGAAGCAATAAACAGCTTTGTTACTGTTTCTAGGGTCAGAATGTGTGACAATCCAATGCATTTTACTAATTGTAAGAGTTCAGGATGAATATGGAGTGTTTAGACAACACTTAAACCCGTTTTATCCGAAAACAGGCTTAAACCGAGAAAACAGGCTAAACCCGGGAGAAAACATTGATTCAAAGCAGTAAACAGCTTTGTTACTGTTTCTAGGGTCAGAATATATGAAAATCCAATGCATTTTACTAATTGTAAGAGTTCGGGATGAATTTGGAGTGTTTAGACAACACTTAAACCCGTTTTATCCCAAAACAGGCTAAACCCGGGAGAAAACATTAATTCGAAGCAGTAAACAGCTATGTAACTCTTTCTAGGGTCAAAATATGTAACAATCCAATGCTAAAACTGTTTTATCCCAAAACAGGATTAAACCAAGAAAACAGGCTAAAACTGAGAAGAAACATTGATTCGAAGCAGTAAACAGCTATGTTACTCTTTCTAGGGTCAATATATGTAACAATCCAATGCATTTGACTAATTATAAGAGTTCAGGTTGAATTCGGAGTGTTTAGACGCCACTTTTACCCATTTTGTCCTGAAACAGGCTAAAACCGAGAGAACAATGTCTCGAAGCAGTAAACAGCTTTGTTACTGTTTCTAGGGTCAGAATGTGTAACAATCCAATGCATTTGACTAATTGTAAGAGTTCAAGATGAATTTGGAGTGTTTAGAGAACAGGTAAACCCGTTTTATCTCAAAACAGGCTTAAACCGAGAAAAGAGGCTAAAACCGAGAGAAAACATTGATTCGAAGCAATAAACAGCTATGTTACTCTTTCTAGGGTCAAAATATGTAACAATCCAATGCATTAGACTAGTTATAAGAGTTCGGGTTGAATTTGGAGTGTTTAGACACCACTTTTACCCATTTTGTCCCAAAACAGGCTAAAACCGAGAAAACATTGATTCGAAGCAGTAAACAGCTTTGTTACTGTTTCTAGGGTCAGAATGTGTGACAATCCAATGCATTTTACTAATTGTAAGAGTTCAGGATGAATATGGAGTGTTTAGACAACACTTAAACCCGTTTTATCCGAAAACAGGCTTAAACCGAGAAAACAGGCTAAACCCGGGAGAAAACATTGATTCGAAGCAATAAACAGCTTTGTTACTGTTTCTAAGGTCAGAATATGTGAAAATCCAATGCATTTTACTAACTGTAAGAGTTCGGGATGAATTTGGAGTGTTTAGACAACACTTAAACCCGTTTTATCCCAAAACAGGCTAAACCCGGGAGAAAACATTAATTCGAAGCAGTAAACAGCTATGTTACTCTTTCTAGGGTCAAAATATGTAACAATCCAATGCTAAAACTGTTTTATCCCAAAACAGGATTAAACCAAGAAAACAGGCTAAAACTGAGAAGAAACATTGATTCGAAGCAGTAAACAGCTATGTTACTCTTTCTAGGGTCAATATATGTAACAATCCAACGCATTTGACTAATTATAAGAGTTCGGGTTGAATTCGGAGTGTTTAGACACCACTATTACCCATTTTGTCTTGAAACAGGCTAAAACCGAGAGAACAGTGTTTCGAAGCAGTAAACAGCTTTGTTACTGTTCCTAGGGTCAGAATGTGTAACAATCCAATGCATTTGACTAATTGTAAGAGTTCAAGATGAATTTGGAGTGTTTAGACACCACTTTTACCCATTTTGTCCCGAAACAGGCTAAAACCGAGAAAACATTGATTCGAAGCAGTAAACAGCTTTGTTACTGTTTCTAGGGTCAGAATATGTGAAAATCCAATGCATTTTACTAATTGTAAGAGTTCGGCATGAATTTGGAGTGTTTAGACAACACTTAAACCCGTTTTATCCCAAAACAGGCTAAACCCGGGAGAAATCATTAATTCAAAGCAGTAAACAGCTATGTTACTCTTTCTAGGGTCAAAATATGTAACAATCCAATGCTAAAACTGTTTTATCCCAAAACAGGATTAAACCAAGAAAACAGGCTAAAACTGAGAAGAAACATTGATTCGAAGCAGTAAACAGCTATGTTACTCTTTCTAGGGTCAATATATGTAACAATCCAATGCATTTGACTAATTATAAGAGTTCAGGTTGAATTCGGAGTGTTTAGACGCCACTTTTACCCATTTTGTGCTGAAACAGGCTAAAACCGAGAGAACAGTGTTTCGAAGCAGTAAACAGCTTTGTTACTGTTTCTAGGGTCAGAATGTGTAACAATCCAATGCATTTGACTAATTGTAAGAGTTCAAGATGAATTTGGAGTGTTTAGAGAACAGGTAAACCCGTTTTATCTCAAAACAGGCTTAAACCGAGAAAAGAGGCTAAAACCGAGAGAAAACATTGATTCGAAGCAGTAAACAGCTATGTTACTCTTTCTAGGGTCAAAATATGTAACAATCCAATGCATTAGACTAGTTATAAGAGTTCGGGTTGAATTTGGAGTGTTTAGACACCACTTTTACCCATTTTGTCCCGAAACAGGCTAAAACCGAGAAAACATTGATTTGAAGCAGTAAACAGCTTTGTAACTGTTTCTAGGGTCAGAATGTGTGACAATCCAATGCATTTTACTAATTGTAAGAATTCAGGATGAATTTGGAATGTTTAGACAACACTTAAACCCGTTTTATCCGAAAACAGGCTTAAACCGAAAAAACAGGCTAAACCCAGGAGAAAACATTGATTCGAAGCAGTAAACAGCTATTTTTCTCTTTCTAGGGTCAAAATATGTAACAATCCAATGCATTTGACTAATTATAAGAGTTCACGTTGAATTTAGAGTGTTTAGACACCACTTTTACCCATTTTGTCCCGAAACAGGCTAAAACCGAGAAAACATTGATTCGAAGCAGTAAACAGCTTTGTTACTGTTTCTAGGGTCAGAATGTGTGACAATCCAATGCATTTTACTAATTGTAAGAGTTCAGGATGAATATGGAGTGTTTAGACAACACTTAAACCCGTTTTATCCGAAAACAGGCTTAAACCGAGAAAACAGGCTAAACCCGGGAGAAAACATTGATTCGAAGCAGTAAACAGCTTTGTTACTGTTTCTAGGGTCAGAATATATGAAAATCCAATGCATTTTACTAATTGTAAGAGTTCGGGATGAATTTGGAGTGTTTAGACAACACTTAAACCCGTTTTATCCCAAAACAGGCTAAACCCGGGAGAAAACATTAATTCGAAGCAGTAAACAGCTATGTTACTCTTTCTAGGGTCAAAATATGTAACAATCCAATGCTAAAACTGTTTTATCCCAAAACAGGATTAAACCAAGAAAACAGGCTAAAACTGAGAAGAAACATTGATTCGAAGCAGTAAACAGCTATGTTACTCTTTCTAGGGTCAATATATGTAACAATCCAATGCATTTGACTAATTATAAGAGTTCAGGTTGAATTCGGAGTGTTTAGACGCCACTTTTACCCATTTTGTCCTGAAACAGGCTAAAACCGAGAGAACAGTGTCTCGAAGCAGTAAACAGCTTTGTTACTGTTTCTAGGGTCAGAATGTGTAACAATCCAATGCATTTGACTAATTGTAAGAGTTCAAGATGAATTTGGAGTGTTTAGAGAACAGGTAAACCCGTTTTATCTCAAAACAGGCTTAAACCGAGAAAAGAGGCTAAAACCGAGAGAAAACATTGATTCGAAGCAATAAACAGCTATGTTACTCTTTCTAGGGTCAAAATATGTAACAATCCAATGCATTAGACTAGTTATAAGAGTTCGGGTTGAATTTGGAGTGTTTAGACACCACTTTTACCCATTTTGTCCCAAAACAGGCTAAAACCGAGAAAACATTGATTCGAAGCAGTAAACAGCTTTGTTACTGTTTCTAGGGTCAGAATGTGTGACAATCCAATGCATTTTACTAATTGTAAGAGTTCAGGATGAATTTGGAATGTTTAGACAACACTTAAACCCGTTTTATCCGAAAACAGGCTTAAACCGAGAAAACAGGCTAAACCCGGGAGAAAACATTGATTCGAAGCAGTAAACAGCTATTTTTCTCTTTCTAGGGTCAAAATATGTAACAATCCAATGCATTTGACTAATTATAAGAGTTCAGGTTGAATTCGGAGTGTTTAGACGCCACTTTTACCCATTTTGTCCTGAAACAGGCTAAAACCGAGAGAACAGTGTCTCGAAGCAGTAAACAGCTTTGTTACTGTTTCTAGGGTCAGAATGTGTAACAATCCAATGCATTTGACTAATTGTAAGAGTTCAAGATGAATTTGGAGTGTTTAGAGAACAGGTAAACCCGTTTTATCTCAAAACAGGCTTAAACCGAGAAAAGAGGCTAAAACCGAGAGAAAACATTGATTCGAAGCAATAAACAGCTATGTTACTCTTTCTAGGGTCAAAATATGTAACAATCCAATGCATTAGACTAGTTATAAGAGTTCGGGTTGAATTTGGAGTGTTTAGACACCACTTTTACCCATTTTGTCCCAAAACAGGCTAAAACCGAGAAAACATTGATTCGAAGCAGTAAACAGCTTTGTTACTGTTTCTAGGGTCAGAATGTGTGACAATCCAATGCATTTTACTAATTGTAAGAGTTCAGGATGAATATGGAGTGTTTAGACAACACTTAAACCCGTTTTATCCGAAAACAGGCTTAAACCGAGAAAACAGGCTAAACCCGGGAGAAAACATTGATTCGAAGCAATAAACAGCTTTGTTACTGTTTCTAAGGTCAGAATATGTGAAAATCCAATGCATTTTACTAACTGTAAGAGTTCGGGATGAATTTGGAGTGTTTAGACAACACTTAAACCCGTTTTATCCCAAAACAGGCTAAACCCGGGAGAAAACATTAATTCGAAGCAGTAAACAGCTATGTTACTCTTTCTAGGGTCAAAATATGTAACAATCCAATGCTAAAACTGTTTTATCCCAAAACAGGATTAAACCAAGAAAACAGGCTAAAACTGAGAAGAAACATTGATTCGAAGCAGTAAACAGCTATGTTACTCTTTCTAGGGTCAATATATGTAACAATCCAACGCATTTGACTAATTATAAGAGTTCGGGTTGAATTCGGAGTGTTTAGACACCACTATTACCCATTTTGTCTTGAAACAGGCTAAAACCGAGAGAACAGTGTTTCGAAGCAGTAAACAGCTTTGTTACTGTTCCTAGGGTCAGAATGTGTAACAATCCAATGCATTTGACTAATTGTAAGAGTTCAAGATGAATTTGGAGTGTTTAGACACCACTTTTACCCATTTTGTCCCGAAACAGGCTAAAACCGAGAAAACATTGATTCGAAGCAGTAAACAGCTTTGTTACTGTTTCTAGGGTCAGAATATGTGAAAATCCAATGCATTTTACTAATTGTAAGAGTTCGGCATGAATTTGGAGTGTTTAGACAACACTTAAACCCGTTTTATCCCAAAACAGGCTAAACCCGGGAGAAATCATTAATTCAAAGCAGTAAACAGCTATGTTACTCTTTCTAGGGTCAAAATATGTAACAATCCAATGCTAAAACTGTTTTATCCCAAAACAGGATTAAACCAAGAAAACAGGCTAAAACTGAGAAGAAACATTGATTCGAAGCAGTAAACAGCTATGTTACTCTTTCTAGGGTCAATATATGTAACAATCCAATGCATTTGACTAATTATAAGAGTTCAGGTTGAATTCGGAGTGTTTAGACGCCACTTTTACCCATTTTGTCCTGAAACAGGCTAAAACCGAGAGAACAGTGTTTCGAAGCAGTAAACAGCTTTGTTACTGTTTCTAGGGTCAGAATGTGTAACAATCCAATGCATTTGACTAATTGTAAGAGTTCAAGATGAATTTGGAGTGTTTAGAGAACAGGTAAACCCGTTTTATCTCAAAACAGGCTTAAACCGAGAAAAGAGGCTAAAACCGAGAGAAAACATTGATTCGAAGCAGTAAACAGCTATGTTACTCTTTCTAGGGTCAAAATATGTAACAATCCAATGCATTAGACTAGTTATAAGAGTTCGGGTTGAATTTGGAGTGTTTAGACACCACTTTTACCCATTTTGTCCCGAAACAGGCTAAAACCGAGAAAACATTGATTTGAAGCAGTAAACAGCTTTGTTACTGTTTCTAGGGTCAGAATGTGTGACAATCCAATGCATTTTACTAATTGTAAGAGTTCAGGATGAATTTGGAATGTTTAGACAAAACTTAAACCCGTTTTATCCGAAAACAGGCTTAAACCGAGAAAACAGGCTAAATCCGAGAGAAAACATTGATTCGAAGCAGTAAACAGCTATTTTTCTCTTTCTAGGGTCAAAATATGTAACAATCCAATGCATTTGACTAATTATAAGAGTTCAGGTTGAATTTGGAGTGTTTAGACACCACTTTTACCCATTTTGTCCCGAAACAGGCTAAAACCGAGAAAACATTGATTCGAAGCAGTAAACAGCTTTGTTACTGTTTCTAGGGTCAGAATGTGTGACAATCCAATGCATTTTACTAATTGTAAGAGTTCAGGATGAATATGGAGTGTTTAGACAACACTTAAACCCGTTTTATCCGAAAACAGGCTTAAACCGAGAAAACAGGCTAAACCCGGGAGAAAACATTGATTCGAAGCAATAAACAGCTTTGTTACTGTTTCTAAGGTCAGAATATGTGAAAATCCAATGCATTTTACTAACTGTAAGAGTTCGGGATGAATTTGGAGTGTTTAGACAACACTTAAACCCGTTTTATCCCAAAACAGGCTAAACCCGGGAGAAAACATTAATTCGAAGCAGTAAACAGCTATGTTACTCTTTCTAGGGTCAAAATATGTAACAATCCAATGCTAAAACTGTTTTATCCCAAAACAGGATTAAACCAAGAAAACAGGCTAAAACTGAGAAGAAACATTGATTCGAAGCAGTAAACAGCTATGTTACTCTTTCTAGGGTCAATATATGTAACAATCCAATGCATTTGACTAATTATAAGAGTTCGGGTTGAATTCGGAGTGTTTAGACACCACTATTACCCATTTTGTCTTGAAACAGGCTAAAACCGAGAGAACAGTGTTTCGAAGCAGTAAACAGCTTTGTTACTGTTCCTAGGGTCAGAATGTGTAACAATCCAATGCATTTGACTAATTGTAAGAGTTCAAGATGAATTTGGAGTGTTTAGACACCACTTTTACCCATTTTGTCCCGAAACAGGCTAAAACCGAGAAAACATTGATTCGAAGCAGTAAACAGCTTTGTTACTGTTTCTAGGGTCAGAATATGTGAAAATCCAATGCATTTTACTAATTGTAAGAGTTCGGGATGAATTTGGAGTGTTTAGATAACACTTAAACCCGTTTTATCCCAAAACAGGCTAAACCCGGGAGAAATCATTAATTCAAAGCAGTAAACAGCTATGTTACTCTTTCTAGGGTCAAAATATGTAACAATCCAATGCTAAAACTGTTTTATCCCAAAACAGGATTAAACCAAGAAAACAGGCTAAAACTGAGAAGAAACATTGATTCGAAGCAGTAAACAGCTATGTTACTCTTTCTAGGGTCAATATATGTAACAATCCAATGCATTTGACTAATTATAAGAGTTCAGGTTGAATTCGGAGTGTTTAGACGCCACTTTTACCCATTTTGTCCTGAAACAGGCTAAAACCGAGAGAACAGTGTTTCGAAGCAGTAAACAGCTTTGTTACTGTTTCTAGGGTCAGAATGTGTAACAATCCAATGCATTTGACTAATTGTAAGAGTTCAAGATAAATTTGGAGTGTTTAGAGAACAGGTAAACCCGTTTTATCTCAAAACAGGCTTAAACCGAGAAAAGAGGCTAAAACCGAGAGAAAACATTGATTCGAAGCAGTAAACAGCTATGTTACTCTTTCTAGGGTCAAAATATGTAACAATCCAATGCATTAGACTAGTTATAAGAGTTCGGGTTGAATTTGGAGTGTTTAGACACCACTTTTACCCATTTTGTCCCGAAACAGGCTAAAACCGAGAAAACATTGATTTGAAGCAGTAAACAGCTTTGTTACTGTTTCTAGGGTCAGAATGTGTGACAATCCAATGCATTTTACTAATTGTAAGAATTCAGGATGAATTTGGAATGTTTAGACAACACTTAAACCCGTTTTATCCGAAAACAGGCTTAAACCGAAAAAACAGGCTAAACCCAGGAGAAAACATTGATTCGAAGCAGTAAACAGCTATTTTTCTCTTTCTAGGGTCAAAATATGTAACAATCCAATGCATTTGACTAATTATAAGAGTTCACGTTGAATTTAGAGTGTTTAGACACCACTTTTACCCATTTTGTCCCGAAACAGGCTAAAACCGAGAAAACATTGATTCGAAGCAGTAAACAGCTTTGTTACTGTTTCTAGGGTCAGAATGTGTGACAATCCAATGCATTTTACTAATTGTAAGAGTTCAGGATGAATATGGAGTGTTTAGACAACACTTAAACCCGTTTTATCCGAAAACAGGCTTAAACCGAGAAAACACGCTAAACCCGGGAGAAAACATTGATTCGAAGCAGTAAACAGCTTTGTTACTGTTTCTAGGGTCAGAATATATGAAAATCCAATGCATTTTACTAATTGTAAGAGTTCGGGATGAATTTGGAGTGTTTAGACAACACTTAAACCCGTTTTATCCCAAAACAGGCTAAACCCGGGAGAAAACATTAATTCGAAGCAGTAAACAGCTATGTTACTCTTTCTAGGGTCAAAATATGTAACAATCCAATGCTAAAACTGTTTTATCCCAAAACAGGATTAAACCAAGAAAACAGGCTAAAACTGAGAAGAAACATTGATTCGAAGCAGTAAACAGCTATGTTACTCTTTCTAGGGTCAATATATGTAACAATCCAATGCATTTGACTAATTATAAGAGTTCGGGTTGAATTTGGAGTGTTTAGACACCACTTTTACCCATTTTGTCCTGAAATAGGCTAAAACCAAGAGAACAGTGTTTCGAAGCAGTAAATAGCTTTGTTACTGTTTCTAGGGTCAGAATTACTGACAATCCAATGCATTTGACTAATTTTAAGAGTTCAGGATGAATTTGGAGTGTTTAGACAACACTTAAACCCGTTTTATCTAAAAACAAGCTTAAACCAAGAAAACAGGCTAAAACCGAGAGAAAACATTGAGTCGAAGCAGTAAACAGCTACATTACTCTTTCTAGGGTCAAAATATGTAACAATCCAATGCATTAGACTAATTATAAGAGTTCGGGTTGAATTTGGAGTGTTTAGACACCACTTTTACCCATTTTGTCCCGAAACAGGCTAAAATCGAGAAAACATTGATTTGAAGCAGTAAACAGCTATGTTACTCTTTCTAGGGTCAATATATATGTAACAATCCAATGCATTTGACTAATTATAAGAGTTCGGGATGAATTTGGAGTGTTTAGACAACACTTAAACTCGTTTTATCCGAAAACAGGCTTAAACCGAGAAAACAGGCTAAACACGGGAGAAAACAATGATTCAAAGCAGTAAACAGCTATGTTTCTCTTTCTAGGGTCAAAATATGTAACAATCCATTGCATTTGACTAATTATAAGAATTCAGGTTGAATTTGGAGAGTTTAGACACCACTTTTACCCATTTTGTCCTGAAACAGGCTAAAACCGAGAGAACAGTGTTTCGAAGCAGTAAACAGCTTTGTTACTGTTTCTAGGGTCAGAATGTGTAACAATCCAATGCATTTGACTAATTGTAAGAGTTCGAGATTAATTTGGAGTGTTTAGACAACACTTAAACCCGTTTTATCTCAAAACAGGCTTAAACCGAGAAAAGAGGCTAAAACCGAGAGAAAACATTGATTCGAAGCAGTAAACAGCTATGTTAATCTTTCTAGGGCCAAAATATGTAACAATCCAATGCATTAGACTAATTATAAGAGTTCGGGTTGAATTTGGAGTGTTTAGACACCACTTTTACCCATTTTGTCCCGAAACAGGCTAAAACCGAGAAAACATTGATTCGAAGCAGTAAACAGCTTTGTTACTGTTTCTAGGGTCATAAAGTGTGAAAAGCCAATGCATTTTACTAATTGTAAGAGTTCAGGATGAATTTGGAGTGTTTAGACAACACTTAAACCCGTTTTATCCGAAAACAGGCTTAAACCGAGAAAACAGGCTAAACCCGGGAGAAAACATTGATTCGAAGCAGTTAACAGCTATGTTTCTCTTTATAGGGTCAAAATATGTAACAATCCAATGCATTTGACTAATTATAAGAGTTCAGGTTGAATTTGGAGTGTTTAGACACCACTTTTACCCATTTTGTCCCGAAACAGGCTAAAACCGAGAGAACAGTGTTTTGAAGCAGTAAACAGCTACGTTACTCTTTCTAGGATCAAAATATGTAACAATCCAATGCATTAGACTAATTATAAGAGTTTGGGTTGAATTTGGAGTGTGTAGACATCACTTTTACCCATTTTGTCCCGAAACAGGCTAAAACCGAGAAAACATTGATACGAAGCAGTAAACAGCTTTGTTACTGTTTCTAGGGTCAGAATGTGTGAAAATCCAATGCATTTTACTAATTGTAAGAGTTCGAGATGAACTTGGAGTGTTTAGAGAACACTTAAACCCGTTTTATCTCAAAACAGGCTTAAACCGAGAAAAGAGGCTAAAACCGAGAGAAAACATTGATTCGAAACAGTAAACAGCTATGTTACTCTTTCTAGGGTCAAAATATGTAACAATCCAATGCATTAGACTAATTATAAGAGTTCAAGTTGAATTTGGAGTGTTTAGACACCACTTTTACCCATTTTGTCCCGAAACAGGCTAAAACCGAGAAAACATTGATTCGAAGCAGTAAACAGCTTTGTTACTGTTTCTAGGGTCAGAATGTGTGACAATCCAATGCATTTTACTAATTGTAAGAGTTCAGGATGAATTTGGAGTGTTTAGACAACACTTAAACCTGTTTTATCCGAAAATAGGCTTAAACCGAGAAAACAGGCTAAACCCGGGAGAAAACATTGATTCGAAGCAGTAAACAGCTATGTTTCTCTTTCTAGGGTCAAAATATGTAACAATCCAATGCATTTGACTAATTATAAGAGTTCAGGTTGAATTTGGAGTGTTTAGACCCCACTTTTACCCATTTTGTCCCGAAACAGGCTAAAACCGGGAGAAAACATTGATTTGAAGCAGAAAACTGCTATGCTACTCTTTCTAGGGTCAATATATGTAACAATCTAATGCATTTGACTAATTATAAGAGTTTGGGATGAATTTGGAGTGTTTAGACAACACTTAAACTCGTTTTATCCGAAAACAGGCTTAAACCGAGAAAACAGGCTAAACCCGGGAGAAAACATTGATTCGAAGCAGTAAACAGCTATGTTTCTCTTTCTAGGGTCAAAATATGTAACAATCCAATGCATTTGACTAATTATAAGTGTTTAGGTTGAATTTGGAGTGTTTAGACACCACTTTTACCCATTTTGTCCCGAAACAGGCTAAAATCGAGAAACATTGATTCGAAGCAGTAAACAGCTACGTTACTCTTTCTAGGGTCAAAATATGTAATAATCCAATGCATTAGACTAATTATAAGAGTTTGGGTTGAATTTGGAGTGTTTAGACATCACTTTTACCCATTTTGTCCCGAAACAGGCTAAAACCGAGAAAACATTGATTCGAAGCAGTAAACAGCTTTGTTACTGTTTCTAGGGTCAGAATGTGTGACAATCCAATGCATTTTACTAATTGTAAGAGTTCAGGATGAATTTGGAGTGTTTAGACAACACTTAAACCCGTTTTATCCGAAAACAGGCTTAAACCGAGAAAACAGGCTAAACCCGGGAGAAAACATTGATTCGAAGCAGTTAACAGCTATGTTTCTCTTTATAGGGTCAAAATATGTAACAATCCAATGCATTTGACTAATTATAAGAGTTCAGGTTGAATTTGGAGTGTTTAGACACCACTTTTACCCATTTTGTCCCGAAACAGGCTAAAACCGAGAGAACAGTGTTTTGAAGCAGTAAACAGCTACGTTACTCTTTCTAGGATTAAAATATGTAACAATCCAATGCATTAGACTAATTATAAGAGTTTGGGTTGAATTTGGAGTGTTTAGACATCACTTTTACCCATTTTGTCCCAAAACAGGCTAAAACCTAGAAAACATTGATTCGAAGCAGTAAACAGCTTTGTTACTGTTTCTAGGGTCAGAATGTGTGAAAATCCAATGCATTTTACTAATTGTAAGAGTTCGAGATGAACTTGGAGTGTTTAGAGAACACTTAAACCCGTTTTATCTCAAAACAGGCTTAAACCGAGAAAAGAGGCTAAAACCGAGAGAAAACATTGATTCGAAACAGTAAACAGCTATGTTACTCTTTCTAGGGTCAAAATATGTAACAATCCAATGCATTAGACTAATTATAAGAGTTCAAGTTGAATTTGGAGTGTTTAGACACCACTTTTACCCATTTTGTCCCGAAACAGGCTAAAACCGAGAAAACATTGATTCGAAGCAGTAAACAGCTTTGTTACTGTTTCTAGGGTCAGAATGTGTGACAATCCAATGCATTTTACTAATTGTAAGAGTTCAGGATGAATTTGGAGTGTTTAGACAACACTTAAACCTGTTTTATCCGAAAATAGGCTTAAACCGAGAAAACAGGCTAAACCCGGGAGAAAACATTGATTCGAAGCAGTAAACAGCTATGTTTCTCTTTCTAGGGTCAAAATATGTAACAATCCAATGCATTTGACTAATTATAAGAGTTCAGGTTGAATTTGGAGTGTTTAGACCCCACTTTTACCCATTTTGTCCCGAAACAGGCTAAAACCGGGAGAAAACATTGATTTGAAGCAGAAAACTGCTATGCTACTCTTTCTAGGGTCAATATATGTAACAATCTAATGCATTTGACTAATTATAAGAGTTTGGGATGAATTTGGAGTGTTTAGACAACACTTAAACTCGTTTTATCCGAAAACAGGCTTAAACCGAGAAAACAGGCTAAACCCGGGAGAAAACATTGATTCGAAGCAGTAAACAGCTATGTTTCTCTTTCTAGGGTCAAAATATGTAACAATCCAATGCATTTGACTAATTATAAGTGTTTAGGTTGAATTTGGAGTGTTTAGACACCACTTTTACCCATTTTGTCCCGAAACAGGCTAAAATCGAGAAACATTGATTCGAAGCAGTAAACAGCTACGTTACTCTTTCTAGGGTCAAAATATGTAATAATCCAATGCATTAGACTAATTATAAGAGTTTGGGTTGAATTTGGAGTGTTTAGACATCACTTTTACCCATTTTGTCCCGAAACAGGCTAAAACCGAGAAAACATTGATTCGAAGCAGTAAACAGCTTTGTTACTGTTTCTAGGGTCAGAATGTGTGACAATCCAATGCATTTTACTAATTGTAAGAGTTCAGGATGAATTTGGAGTGTTTAGACAACACTTAAACCCGTTTTATCCGAAAACAGGCTTAAACCGAGAAAACAGGCTAAACCCGGGAGAAAACATTGATTCGAAGCAGTTAACAGCTATGTTTCTCTTTATAGGGTCAAAATATGTAACAATCCAATGCATTTGACTAATTATAAGAGTTCAGGTTGAATTTGGAGTGTTTAGACACCACTTTTACCCATTTTGTCCCGAAACAGGCTAAAACCGAGAGAACAGTGTTTTGAAGCAGTAAACAGCTACGTTACTCTTTCTAGGATTAAAATATGTAACAATCCAATGCATTAGACTAATTATAAGAGTTTGGGTTGAATTTGGAGTGTTTAGACATCACTTTTACCCATTTTGTCCCAAAACAGGCTAAAACCTAGAAAACATTGATTCGAAGCAGTAAACAGCTTTGTTACTGTTTCTAGGGTCAGAATGTGTGAAAATCCAATGCATTTTACTAATTGTAAGAGTTCGAGATGAACTTGGAGTGTTTAGAGAACACTTAAACCCGTTTTATCTCAAAACAGGCTTAAACCGAGAAAAGAGGCTAAAACCGAGAGAAAACATTGATTCGAAACAGTAAACAGCTATGTTACTCTTTCTAGGGTCAAAATATGTAACAATCCAATGCATTAGACTAATTATAAGAGTTCAAGTTGAATTTGGAGTGTTTAGACACCACTTTTACCCATTTTGTCCCGGAACAGGCTAAAACCGAGAAAACATTGATTCGAAGCAGTAAACAGCTTTGTTACTGTTTCTAGGGTCAGAATGTGTGACAATCCAATGCATTTACTAATTGTAAGAGTTCAGGATGAATTTGGAGTGTTTAGACAACACTTAAACCCGTTTTATCCGAAAACAGGCTTAAACCGAGAAAACAGGCTAAACCCGGGAGAAAACATTGATTCGAAGCAGTTAACAGCTATGTTTCTCTTTATAGGGTCAAAATATGTAACAATCCAATGCATTTGACTAATTATAAGAGTTCAGGTTGAATTTGGAGTGTTTAGACACCACTTTTACCCATTTTGTCCCGAAGGCTAAAACCGAGAGAACAGTGTTTTGAAGCAGTAAACAGCTACGTTACTCTTTCTAGGATCAAAATATGTAACAATCCAATGCATTAGACTAATTATAAGAGTTTGGGTTGAATTTGGAGTGTTTAGACATCACTTTTACCCATTTTGTCCCAAAACAGGCTAAAACCGAGAAAACATTGATTCGAAGCAGTAAACAGCTTTGTTACTGTTTCTAGGGTCAGAATGTGTGAAAATCCAATGCATTTTACTAATTGTAAGAGTTCGAGATGAACTTGGAGTGTTTAGAGAACACTTAAACCCGTTTTATCTCAAAACAGGCTTAAACCGAGAAAAGAGGCTAAAACCGAGAGAAAACATTGATTCGAAACAGTAAACAGCTATGTTACTCTTTCTAGGGTCAAAATATGTAACAATCCAATGCATTAGACTAATTATAAGAGTTCAAGTTGAATTTGGAGTGTTTAGACAGCACTTTTACCCATTTTGTCCCGGAACAGGCTAAAACCGAGAAAACATTGATTCGAAGCAGTAAACAGCTTTGTTACTGTTTCTAGGGTCAGAATGTGTGACAATCCAATGCATTTTACTAATTGTAAGAGTTCAGGATGAATTTGGAGTGTTTAGACAACACTTAAACCCGTTTTATCCGAAAACAGGCTTAAACCGAGAAAACAGGCTAAACCCGGGAGAAAACATTGATTCGAAGCAGTTAACAGCTATGTTTCTCTTTATAGGGTCAAAATATGTAACAATCCAATGCATTTGACTAATTATAAGAGTTCAGGTTGAATTTGGAGTGTTTAGACACCACTTTTACCCATTTTGTCCCGAAACAGGCTAAAACTGAGAGAACAGTGTTTTGAAGCAGTAAACAGCTACGTTACTCTTTCTAGGATCAAAATATGTAACAATCCAATGCATTAGACTAATTATAAGAGTTTGGGTTGAATTTGGAGTGTTTAGACATCACTTTTACCCATTTTGTCCCGAAATAGGCTAAAACCGAGAAAACATTGATTCGAAGCAGTAAACAGCTTTGTTACTGTTTCTAGGGTCAGAATGTGTGAAAATCCAATGCATTTTACTAATTGTAAGAGTTCGAGATGAACTTGGAGTGTTTAGAGAACACTTAAACCCGTTTTATCTCAAAACAGGCTTAAACCGAGAAAAGAGGCTAAAACCGAGAGAAAACATTGATTCGAAACAGTAAACAGCTATGTTACTCTTTCTAGGGTCAAAATATGTAACAATCCAATGCATTAGACTAATTATAAGAGTTCAAGTTGAATTTGGAGTGTTTAGACACCACTTTTACCCATTTTGTCCCGAAACAGGCTAAAACCGAGAAAACATTGATTCGAAGCAGTAAACAGCTTTGTTACTGTTTCTAGGGTCAGAATGTGTGACAATCCAATGCATTTTACTAATTGTAAGAGTTCAGGATGAATTTGGAGTGTTTAGACAACACTTAAACCCGTTTTATCCGAAAACAGGCTTAAACCGAGAAAACAGGCTAAACCCGGGAGAAAACATTGATTCGAAGCAGTTAACAGCTATGTTTCTCTTTATGGGGTCAAAATATGTAACAATCCAATGCATTTGACTAATTATAAGAGTTCAGGTTGAATTTGGAGTGTTTAGACACCACTTTTACCCATTTTGTCCCGAAACAGGCTAAAACTGAGAGAACAGTGTTTTGAAGCAGTAAACAGCTACGTTACTCTTTCTAGGATCAAAATATGTAACAATCCAATGCATTAGACTAATTATAAGAGTTTGGGTTGAATTTGGAGTGTTTAGACATCACTTTTACCCATTTTGTCCCGAAACAGGCTAAAACCGAGAAAACATTGATTCGAAGCAGTAAACAGCTTTGTTACTGTTTCTAGGGTCAGAATGTGTGAAAATCCAATGCATTTTACTAATTGTAAGAGTTCGAGATGAACTTGGAGTGTTTAGAGAACACTTAAACCCGTTTTATCTCAAAACAGGCTTAAACCGAGAAAAGAGGCTAAAACCGAGAGAAAACATTGATTCGAAACAGTAAACAGCTATGTTACTCTTTCTAGGGTCAAAATATGTAACAATCCAATGCATTAGACTAATTATAAGAGTTCAAGTTGAATTTGGAGTGTTTAGACACCACTTTTACCCATTTTGTCCCGAAACAGGCTAAAACCGAGAAAACATTGATTCGAAGCAGTAAACAGCTTTGTTACTGTTTCTAGGGTCAGAATGTGTGACAATCCAATGCATTTTACTAATTGTAAGAGTTCAGGATGAATTTGGAGTGTTTAGACAACACTTAAACCCGTTTTATCCGAAAACAGGCTTAAACCGAGAAAACAGGCTAAACCCGGGAGAAAACATTGATTCGAAGCAGTTAACAGCTATGTTTCTCTTTATAGGGTCAAAATATGTAACAATCCAATGCATTTGACTAATTATAAGAGTTCAGGTTGAATTTGGAGTGTTTAGACACCACTTTTACCCATTTTGTCCCGAAACAGGCTAAAACCGAGAGAACAGTGTTTTGGAGCAGTAAACAGCTACGTTACTCTTTCTAGGATCAAAATATGTAACAATCCAATGCATTAGACTAATTATAAGAGTTTGGGTTGAATTTGGAGTGTTTAGGCATCACTTTTACCCATTTTGTCCCGAAACAGGCTAAAACCGAGAAAACATTGATTCGAAGCAGTAAACAGCTTTGTTACTGTTTCTAGGGTCAGAATGTGTGAAAATCCAATGCATTTTACTAATTGTAAGAGTTCGAGATGAACTTGGAGTGTTTAGAGAACACTTAAACCCGTTTTATCTCAAAACAGGCTTAAACCGAGAAAAGAGGCTAAAACCGAGAGAAAACATTGATTCGAAACAGTAAACAGCTATGTTACTCTTTCTAGGGTCAAAATATGTAACAATCCAATGCATTAGACTAATTATAAGAGTTCAAGTTGAATTTGGAGTGTTTAGACACCACTTTTACCCATTTTGTCCCGAAACAGGCTAAAACCGAGAAAACATTGATTCGAAGCAGTAAACAGCTTTGTTACTGTTTCTAGGGTCAGAATGTGTGACAATCCAATGCATTTTACTAATTGTAAGAGTTCAGGATGAATTTGGAGTGTTTAGACAACACTTAAACCCGTTTTATCCGAAAACAGGCTTAAACCGAGAAAACAGGCTAAACCCGGGAGAAAACATTGATTCGAAGCAGTTAACAGCTATGTTTCTCTTTATAGGGTCAAAATATGTAACAATCCAATGCATTTGACTAATTATAAGAGTTCAGGTTGAATTTGGAGTGTTTAGACACCACTTTTACCCATTTTGTCCCGAAACAGGCTAAAACCGAGAGAACAGTGTTTTGAAGCAGTAAACAGCTACGTTACTCTTTCTAGGATCAAAATATGTAACAATCCAATGCATTAGACTAATTATAAGAGTTTGGGTTGAATTTGGAGTGTTTAGACATCACTTTTACCCATTTTGTCCCGAAACAGGCTAAAACCGAGAAAACATTGATTCGAAGCAGTAAACAGCTTTGTTACTGTTTCTAGGGTCAGAATGTGTGAAAATCCAATGCATTTTACTAATTGTAAGAGTTCGAGATGAACTTGGAGTGTTTAGAGAACACTTAAACCCGTTTTATCTCAAAACAGGCTTAAACCGAGAAAAGAGGCTAAAACCGAGAGAAAACATTGATTCGAAACAGTAAACAGCTATGTTACTCTTTCTAGGGTCAAAATATGTAACAATCCAATGCATTAGACTAATTATAAGAGTTCAAGTTGAATTTGGAGTGTTTAGACACCACTTTTACCCATTTTGTCCCGAAACAGGCTAAAACCGAGAAAACATTGATTCGAAGCAGTAAACAGCTTTGTTACTGTTTCTAGGGTCAGAATGTGTGACAATCCAATGCATTTTACTAATTGTAAGAGTTCAGGATGAATTTGGAGTGTTTAGACAACACTTAAACCCGTTTTATCCGAAAACAGGCTTAAACCGAGAAAACAGGCTAAACCCGGGAGAAAACATTGATTCGAAGCAGTTAACAGCTATGTTTCTCTTTATGGGGTCAAAATATGTAACAATCCAATGCATTTGACTAATTATAAGAGTTCAGGTTGAATTTGGAGTGTTTAGACACCACTTTTACCCATTTTGTCCCGAAACAGGCTAAAACTGAGAGAACAGTGTTTTGAAGCAGTAAACAGCTACGTTACTCTTTCTAGGATCAAAATATGTAACAATCCAATGCATTAGACTAATTATAAGAGTTTGGGTTGAATTTGGAGTGTTTAGACATCACTTTTACCCATTTTGTCCCGAAACAGGCTAAAACCGAGAAAACATTGATTCGAAGCAGTAAACAGCTTTGTTACTGTTTCTAGGGTCAGAATGTGTGAAAATCCAATGCATTTTACTAATTGTAAGAGTTCGAGATGAACTTGGAGTGTTTAGAGAACACTTAAACCCGTTTTATCTCAAAACAGGCTTAAACCGAGAAAAGAGGCTAAAACCGAGAGAAAACATTGATTCGAAACAGTAAACAGCTATGTTACTCTTTCTAGGGTCAAAATATGTAACAATCCAATGCATTAGACTAATTATAAGAGTTCAAGTTGAATTTGGAGTGTTTAGACACCACTTTTACCCATTTTGTCCCGAAACAGGCTAAAACCGAGAAAACATTGATTCGAAGCAGTAAACAGCTTTGTTACTGTTTCTAGGGTCAGAATGTGTGACAATCCAATGCATTTTACTAATTGTAAGAGTTCAGGATGAATTTGGAGTGTTTAGACAACACTTAAACCCGTTTTATCCGAAAACAGGCTTAAACCGAGAAAACAGGCTAAACCCGGGAGAAAACATTGATTCGAAGCAGTTAACAGCTATGTTTCTCTTTATAGGGTCAAAATATGTAACAATCCAATGCATTTGACTAATTATAAGAGTTCAGGTTGAATTTGGAGTGTTTAGACACCACTTTTACCCATTTTGTCCCGAAACAGGCTAAAACCGAGAGAACAGTGTTTTGGAGCAGTAAACAGCTACGTTACTCTTTCTAGGATCAAAATATGTAACAATCCAATGCATTAGACTAATTATAAGAGTTTGGGTTGAATTTGGAGTGTTTAGGCATCACTTTTACCCATTTTGTCCCGAAACAGGCTAAAACCGAGAAAACATTGATTCGAAGCAGTAAACAGCTTTGTTACTGTTTCTAGGGTCAGAATGTGTGAAAATCCAATGCATTTTACTAATTGTAAGAGTTCGAGATGAACTTGGAGTGTTTAGAGAACACTTAAACCCGTTTTATCTCAAAACAGGCTTAAACCGAGAAAAGAGGCTAAAACCGAGAGAAAACATTGATTCGAAACAGTAAACAGCTATGTTACTCTTTCTAGGGTCAAAATATGTAACAATCCAATGCATTAGACTAATTATAAGAGTTCAAGTTGAATTTGGAGTGTTTAGACACCACTTTTACCCATTTTGTCCCGAAACAGGCTAAAACCGAGAAAACATTGATTCGAAGCAGTAAACAGCTTTGTTACTGTTTCTAGGGTCAGAATGTGTGACAATCCAATGCATTTTACTAATTGTAAGAGTTCAGGATGAATTTGGAGTGTTTAGACAACACTTAAACCCGTTTTATCCGAAAACAGGCTTAAACCGAGAAAACAGGCTAAACCCGGGAGAAAACATTGATTCGAAGCAGTTAACAGCTATGTTTCTCTTTATAGGGTCAAAATATGTAACAATCCAATGCATTTGACTAATTATAAGAGTTCAGGTTGAATTTGGAGTGTTTAGACACCACTTTTACCCATTTTGTCCCGAAACAGGCTAAAACCGAGAGAACAGTGTTTTGAAGCAGTAAACAGCTACGTTACTCTTTCTAGGATCAAAATATGTAACAATCCAATGCATTAGACTAATTATAAGAGTTTGGGTTGAATTTGGAGTGTTTAGACATCACTTTTACCCATTTTGTCCCGAAACAGGCTAAAACCGAGAAAACATTGATTCGAAGCAGTAAACAGCTTTGTTACTGTTTCTAGGGTCAGAATGTGTGAAAATCCAATGCATTTTACTAATTGTAAGAGTTCGAGATGAACTTGGAGTGTTTAGAGAACACTTAAACCCGTTTTATCTCAAAACAGGCTTAAACCGAGAAAAGAGGCTAAAACCGAGAGAAAACATTGATTCGAAACAGTAAACAGCTATGTTACTCTTTCTAGGGTCAAAATATGTAACAATCCAATGCATTAGACTAATTATAAGAGTTCAAGTTGAATTTGGAGTGTTTAGACACCACTTTTACCCATTTTGTCCCGAAACAGGCTAAAACCGAGAAAACATTGATTCGAAGCAGTAAACAGCTTTGTTACTGTTTCTAGGGTCAGAATGTGTGACAATCCAATGCATTTTACTAATTGTAAGAGTTCAGGATGAATTTGGAGTGTTTAGACAACACTTAAACCCGTTTTATCCGAAAACAGGCTTAAACCGAGAAAACAGGCTAAACCCGGGAGAAAACATTGATTCGAAGCAGTTAACAGCTATGTTTCTCTTTATAGGGTCAAAATATGTAACAATCCAATGCATTTGACTAATTATAAGAGTTCAGGTTGAATTTGGAGTGTTTAGACACCACTTTTACCCATTTTGTCCCGAAACAGGCTAAAACCGAGAGAACAGTGTTTTGGAGCAGTAAACAGCTACGTTACTCTTTCTAGGATCAAAATATGTAACAATCCAATGCATTAGACTAATTATAAGAGTTTGGGTTGAATTTGGAGTGTTTAGGCATCACTTTTACCCATTTTGTCCCGAAACAGGCTAAAACCGAGAAAACATTGATTCGAAGCAGTAAACAGCTTTGTTACTGTTTCTAGGGTCAGAATGTGTGAAAATCCAATGCATTTTACTAATTGTAAGAGTTCGAGATGAACTTGGAGTGTTTAGAGAACACTTAAACCCGTTTTATCTCAAAACAGGCTTAAACCGAGAAAAGAGGCTAAAACCGAGAGAAAACATTGATTCGAAACAGTAAACAGCTATGTTACTCTTTCTAGGGTCAAAATATGTAACAATCCAATGCATTAGACTAATTATAAGAGTTCAAGTTGAATTTGGAGTGTTTAGACACCACTTTTACCCATTTTGTCCCGAAACAGGCTAAAACCGAGAAAACATTGATTCGAAGCAGTAAACAGCTTTGTTACTGTTTCTAGGGTCAGAATGTGTGACAATCCAATGCATTTTACTAATTGTAAGAGTTCAGGATGAATTTGGAGTGTTTAGACAACACTTAAACCCGTTTTATCCGAAAACAGGCTTAAACCGAGAAAACAGGCTAAACCCGGGAGAAAACATTGATTCGAAGCAGTTAACAGCTATGTTTCTCTTTATAGGGTCAAAATATGTAACAATCCAATGCATTTGACTAATTATAAGAGTTCAGGTTGAATTTGGAGTGTTTAGACACCACTTTTACCCATTTTGTCCCGAAACAGGCTAAAACCGAGAGAACAGTGTTTTGAAGCAGTAAACAGCTACGTTACTCTTTCTAGGATCAAAATATGTAACAATCCAATGCATTAGACTAATTATAAGAGTTTGGGTTGAATTTGGAGTGTTTAGACATCACTTTTACCCATTTTGTCCCGAAACAGGCTTAAACCGAGAAAACATTGATTCGAAGCAGTAAACAGCTTTGTTACTGTTTCTAGGGTCAGAATGTGTGAAAATCCAATGCATTTTACTAATTGTAAGAGTTCGAGATGAACTTGGAGTGTTTAGAGAACACTTAAACCCGTTTTATCTCAAAACAGGCTTAAACCGAGAAAAGAGGCTAAAACCGAGAGAAAACATTGATTCGAAACAGTAAACAGCTATGTTACTCTTTCTAGGGTCAAAATATGTAACAATCCAATGCATTAGACTAATTATAAGAGTTCAAGTTGAATTTGGAGTGTTTAGACACCACTTTTACCCATTTTGTCCCGAAACAGGCTAAAACCGAGAAAACATTGATTCGAAGCAGTAAACAGCTTTGTTACTGTTTCTAGGGTCAGAATGTGTGACAATCCAATGCATTTTACTAATTGTAAGAGTTCAGGATGAATTTGGAGTGTTTAGACAACACTTAAACCTGTTTTATCCGAAAATAGGCTTAAACCGAGAAAATAGGCTAAACCCGGGAGAAAACATTGATTCGAAGCAGTAAACAGCTATGTTTCTCTTTCTAGGGTCAAAATATGTAACAATCCAATGCATTTGACTAATTATAAGAGTTCAGGTTGAATTTGGAGTGTTTAGACACCACTTTTACCCATTTTGTCCCGAAACAGGCTAAAACCGGGAGAAAACATTGATTTGAAGCAGTAAACAGCTATGGTACTCTTTCTAGGGTCAATATATGTAACAATCTAATGCATTTGACTAATTATAAGAGTTCGGGATGAATTTGGAGTGTTTAGACAACACTTAAACTCGTTTTATCCGAAAACAGGCTTAAACCAAGAAAAAAGGCTAAACCCGGGAGAAAACATTGATTCGAAGCAGTAAACAGCTATGTTTCTCTTTCTAGGGTCAAAATATGTAACAATCCAATGCATTTGACTAATTATAAGTGTTCAGGTTGAATTTGGAGTGTTTAGACACCACTTTTACCCATTTTGTACCGAAACAGGCTAAAACCGAGAAACATTGATTCGAAGCAGTAAACAGCTACGTTACTCTTTCTAGTGTCAAAATATGTAATAATCCAATGCATTAGACTAGTTATAAGAGTTCGGGTTGAATTTGGAGTGTTTAGACACCACTTTTACCCATTTTGTCCCGAAACAGGCTAAAACCGAGAAAACATTGATTCGAAGCAGTAAACAGCTTTGTTACTGTTTCTAGGGTCAGAATGTGTGAAAATCCAATGCATTTTACTAATTGTAAGAGTTCGGGATGAATTTGGAGTGTTTAGACAACACTTAAACCCGTTTTATCCCAAAACAGGCTAAACCCGGGAGAAAACATTGATTCGAAGCAGTAGACAGCTATGTTACTCTTTCTAGGGTCAAAATATGTAACAATCCAATGCTAAAACTGTTTTATCCCAAAACAGGATTAAACCAAGAAAACAGGCTAAAACTGAGAGAAAACATTGATTCGAAGCAGTAAACAGCTATGTTTCTCTTTATAGGGTCAAAATATGTAACAATCCAATGCATTTGACTAATTATAAGAGTTCAGGTTGAATTTGGAGTGTTTAGACACCACTTTTACCCATTTTGTCCCGAAACAGGCTAAAACCGAGAAAACATTGATTCGAAGCAGTAAACAGCTTTGTTACTGTTTCTAGGGTCAGAATGTGTGACAATCCAATGCATTTTACTAATTGTAAGAGTTCAGGATGAATTTGGAGTGTTTAGACAACACTTAAACCCGTTTTATCCGAAAACAGGCTTAAACCGAGAAAACAGGCTAAACCCGGGAGAAAACATTGATTCGAAGCAGTTAACAGCTATGTTTCTCTTTATAGGGTCAAAATATGTAACAATCCAATGCATTTGACTAATTATAAGAGTTCAGGTTGAATTTGGAGTGTTTAGACACCACTTTTACCCATTTTGTCCCGAAACAGGCTAAAACCGAGAGAACAGTGTTTTGGAGCAGTAAACAGCTACGTTACTCTTTCTAGGATCAAAATATGTAACAATCCAATGCATTAGACTAATTATAAGAGTTTGGGTTGAATTTGGAGTGTTTAGGCATCACTTTTACCCATTTTGTCCCGAAACAGGCTAAAACCGAGAAAACATTGATTCGAAGCAGTAAACAGCTTTGTTACTGTTTCTAGGGTCAGAATGTGTGAAAATCCAATGCATTTTACTAATTGTAAGAGTTCGAGATGAACTTGGAGTGTTTAGAGAACACTTAAACCCGTTTTATCTCAAAACAGGCTTAAACCGAGAAAAGAGGCTAAAACCGAGAGAAAACATTGATTCGAAACAGTAAACAGCTATGTTACTCTTTCTAGGGTCAAAATATGTAACAATCCAATGCATTAGACTAATTATAAGAGTTCAAGTTGAATTTGGAGTGTTTAGACACCACTTTTACCCATTTTGTCCCGAAACAGGCTAAAACCGAGAAAACATTGATTCGAAGCAGTAAACAGCTTTGTTACTGTTTCTAGGGTCAGAATGTGTGACAATCCAATGCATTTTACTAATTGTAAGAGTTCAGGATGAATTTGGAGTGTTTAGACAACACTTAAACCCGTTTTATCCGAAAACAGGCTTAAACCGAGAAAACAGGCTAAACCCGGGAGAAAACATTGATTCGAAGCAGTTAACAGCTATGTTTCTCTTTATAGGGTCAAAATATGTAACAATCCAATGCATTTGACTAATTATAAGAGTTCAGGTTGAATTTGGAGTGTTTAGACACCACTTTTACCCATTTTGTCCCGAAACAGGCTAAAACCGAGAGAACAGTGTTTTGAAGCAGTAAACAGCTACGTTACTCTTTCTAGGATCAAAATATGTAACAATCCAATGCATTAGACTAATTATAAGAGTTTGGGTTGAATTTGGAGTGTTTAGACATCACTTTTACCCATTTTGTCCCGAAACAGGCTTAAACCGAGAAAACATTGATTCGAAGCAGTAAACAGCTTTGTTACTGTTTCTAGGGTCAGAATGTGTGAAAATCCAATGCATTTTACTAATTGTAAGAGTTCGAGATGAACTTGGAGTGTTTAGAGAACACTTAAACCCGTTTTATCTCAAAACAGGCTTAAACCGAGAAAAGAGGCTAAAACCGAGAGAAAACATTGATTCGAAACAGTAAACAGCTATGTTACTCTTTCTAGGGTCAAAATATGTAACAATCCAATGCATTAGACTAATTATAAGAGTTCAAGTTGAATTTGGAGTGTTTAGACACCACTTTTACCCATTTTGTCCCGAAACAGGCTAAAACCGAGAAAACATTGATTCGAAGCAGTAAACAGCTTTGTTACTGTTTCTAGGGTCAGAATGTGTGACAATCCAATGCATTTTACTAATTGTAAGAGTTCAGGATGAATTTGGAGTGTTTAGACAACACTTAAACCTGTTTTATCCGAAAATAGGCTTAAACCGAGAAAATAGGCTAAACCCGGGAGAAAACATTGATTCGAAGCAGTAAACAGCTATGTTTCTCTTTCTAGGGTCAAAATATGTAACAATCCAATGCATTTGACTAATTATAAGAGTTCAGGTTGAATTTGGAGTGTTTAGACACCACTTTTACCCATTTTGTCCCGAAACAGGCTAAAACCGGGAGAAAACATTGATTTGAAGCAGTAAACAGCTATGGTACTCTTTCTAGGGTCAATATATGTAACAATCTAATGCATTTGACTAATTATAAGAGTTCGGGATGAATTTGGAGTGTTTAGACAACACTTAAACTCGTTTTATCCGAAAACAGGCTTAAACCAAGAAAAAAGGCTAAACCCGGGAGAAAACATTGATTCGAAGCAGTAAACAGCTATGTTTCTCTTTCTAGGGTCAAAATATGTAACAATCCAATGCATTTGACTAATTATAAGTGTTCAGGTTGAATTTGGAGTGTTTAGACACCACTTTTACCCATTTTGTACCGAAACAGGCTAAAACCGAGAAACATTGATTCGAAGCAGTAAACAGCTACGTTACTCTTTCTAGTGTCAAAATATGTAATAATCCAATGCATTAGACTAGTTATAAGAGTTCGGGTTGAATTTGGAGTGTTTAGACACCACTTTTACCCATTTTGTCCCGAAACAGGCTAAAACCGAGAAAACATTGATTCGAAGCAGTAAACAGCTTTGTTACTGTTTCTAGGGTCAGAATGTGTGAAAATCCAATGCATTTTACTAATTGTAAGAGTTCGGGATGAATTTGGAGTGTTTAGACAACACTTAAACCCGTTTTATCCCAAAACAGGCTAAACCCGGGAGAAAACATTGATTCGAAGCAGTAGACAGCTATGTTACTCTTTCTAGGGTCAAAATATGTAACAATCCAATGCTAAAACTGTTTTATCCCAAAACAGGATTAAACCAAGAAAACAGGCTAAAACTGAGAGAAAACATTGATTCGAAGCAGTAAACAGCTATGTTTCTCTTTTTAGGGTCAAAATATGTAACAATCCAATGCATTTGACTAATTATCAGAGTTCAGGTTGAATTTGGAGTGTTTAGACACCACTTTTACCCATTTTGTCCTGAAACAAGCTAAAACCGAGAGAACAGGTTTCGAAGCAGTAAACAGCTTTTTACTATTTCTAGGGTTAGAATGTGTAACAATCCAATGCATTTGACTAATTGTAAGAGTTCGAGATTAATTTGGAGTGTTTAGACAACACTTAAACCCGTTTTATCTCAAAACAGGCTTAAACCGAGAAAAGAGGCTAAACCCGGGAGAAAACATTGATTCGAAGCAGTAAACAGCTATGTTACTCTTTCTAGGGTCAAAATATGTAACAATCTAATGCATTAGACTTATTATAAGAGTTCGGGTTGAATTTGGAGTGTTTAGACACCACTTTTACCCATTTTGTCCTGAAACAGGCTAAAACCGAGAGAACAGTGTTTGGAAGCAGGAAACAGCTTTGTTACTGTTTCTACGGTCAGAATGTGTAAGAATCCAATGCATTTGACTAATTGTAAGAGTTCGAGATGAACTTGGAGTGTTTAGAGAACACGTAAACCCGTTTTATCTCAAAACAGGCTTAAACCGAGAAAAGAGGCTAAAACCGAGAGAAAACATTGATTCGAAACAGTAAACAGCTATGTTACTCTTTCTAGGGTCAAAATATGTAACAATCCAATGCATTAGACTAATTATAAGAGTTCAAGTTGAATTTGGAGTGTTTAGACACCACTTTTACCCATTTTGTCCCGAAACAGGCTGAAACCGAGAAAACATTGATTAGAAGCAGTAAACAGCTTTTTTACTGTTTCTAGGGTCAGAATGTGTGACAATCCAATGCATTTTACTAATTGTAAGAGTTCAGGATGAATTTGGAGTGTTTAGACAACACTTAAACCCGTTTTATCCGAAAACAGGCTTAAACCGAGAAAACAGGCTAAACCCGGGAGAAAACATTGATTCGAAGCAGTAAACAGCTATGTTTTTCTTTCTAGGGTCAAAATATGTAAAAATCCAATGCATTTGACTAATTATAAGAGTTCAGGTTGAATTTGGAGTGTTTAGACACCACTTTTACCCATTTTGTCCCGAAAAGGCTAAAACCGAGAGAACAGTGTTTTGAAGCAGTAAACAGCTTTTTACTATTTCTAGGGTTAGAATGTGTAACAATCCAATGCATTTGACTAATTGTAAGAGTTCGAGATTAATTTGGAGTGTTTAGAC
This sequence comes from Camelina sativa, assembly GCF_030686135.1. Lineage (NCBI taxonomy): Eukaryota > Viridiplantae > Streptophyta > Magnoliopsida > Brassicales > Brassicaceae > Camelina > Camelina sativa. The sequence goes on along the minus strand of NC_141882.1, from coordinate 19,277,685 downwards.
AACACTTAAACCCGTTTTATCTCAAAACAGGCTTAAACCGAGAAAAGAGGCTAAACCCGGGAGAAAACATTGATTCGAAGCAGTAAACAGCTATGTTACTCTTTCTAGGGTCAAAATATGTAACAATCTAATGCATTAGACTTATTATAAGAGTTCGGGTTGAATTTGGAGTGTTTAGACACCACTTTTACCCATTTTGTCCTGAAACAGGCTAAAACCGAGAGAACAGGTTTCGAAGCAGTAAACAGCTTTTTACTGTTTCTAGGGTTAGAATGTGTAACAATCCAATGCATTTGACTAATTGTAAGAGTTCGAGAATAATTTGGAGTGTTTAGACAACACTTAAACCCGTTTTATCTCAAAACAGGCTTAAACCGAGAAAAGAGGCTAAAACTGAGAGAAAACATTGATTCGAAGCAGTAAACAGCTATGTTACTCTTTCTAGGGCCAAAATATGTAACAATCCAATGCATTACACTAATTATAAGAGTTCGGGTTGAATTTGGAGTGTTTAGACACCACTTTTACCCATTTTGTCCCGAAACAGGCTAAAACCGAGAAAACATTGATTCGAAGCAGTAAACAGCTTTGTTACTGTTTCTAGGTTCAGAATGTGTGAAAATCCAATGCATTTTACTAATTGTAAGAGTTCAGGATGAATTTGGAGTGTTTAGACAACACTTAAACCCGTTTTATCCGAAAACAGCCTTAAACCGAGAAAACAGGCTAAACCCGGGAGAAAACATTGATTCAAAGCAGTTAACAGCTATGTTTCTCTTTCTAGGGTCAAAATATGTAACAATCCAATGCATTTGACTAATTATAAGAGTTCGGGTTGAATTTGGAGTGTTTAGACACCACTTTTACCCATTTTGTCCTGAAACAGGCTAAAACCGAGAGAACAGGTTTCGAAGCAGTAAACAGCTTTTTACTGTTTCTAGGGTTAGAATGTGTAACAATCCAATGCATTTGACTAATTGTAAGAGTTCGAGAATAATTTGGAGTGTTTAGACAACACTTAAACCCGTTTTATCTCAAAACAGGCTTAAACCGAGAAAAGAGGCTAAAACCGAGAGAAAACATTGATTCGAAACAGTAAACAGCTATGTTACTCTTTCTAGGGTCAAAATATGTAACAATCCAATGCATTAGACTAATTATAAGAGTTCAAGTTGAATTTGGAGTGTTTAGACACCACTTTTACCCATTTTGTCCCGAAACAGGCTAAAACCGAGAAAACATTGATTCGAAGCAGTAAACAGCTTTGTTACTGTTTCTAGGGTCAGAATGTGTGACAATCCAATGCATTTTACTAATTGTAAGAGTTCAGGATGAATTTGGAGTGTTTAGACAACACTTAAACCTGTTTTATCCGAAAATAGGCTTAAACCGAGAAAATAGGCTAAACCCGGGAGAAAACATTGATTCGAAGCAGTAAACAGCTATGTTTCTCTTTCTAGGGTCAAAATACGTAACAATCCAATGCATTTGACTAATTATAAGAGTTCAGGTTGAATTTGGAGTGTTTAGACACCACTTTTACCCATTTTGTCCCGAAACAGGCTAAAACCGAGAAAACATTGATTCGAAGCAGTAAACAGCTTTGTTACTGTTTCTAGGGTCAGAATGTGTGAAAATCCAATGCATTTTACTAATTGTAAGAGTTCGGGATGAATTTGGAGTGTTTAGACAACACTTAAACCCGTTTTATCCCAAAACAGGCTAAACCCGGGAGAAAACATTGATTCGAAGCAGTAAACACCTATGTTACTCTTTCTAGGGTCAAAATATGTAACAATCCAATGCTAAAACTGTTTTGTCAAAAAACAGGATTAAACCAAGAAAACAGGCTAAAACTGAGAGAAAACATTGATTCGAAGCAGTAAACAGCTATGTTACTCTTTCTAGGGTCAATATATGTAACAATCCAATGCATTTGACTAATTATAAGAGTTCGGGTTGAATTTGGAGTGTTTAGACACCACTTTTACCCATTTTGTCCTAAAACAGGCTAAAACCGAGTGAACAGTGTTTCGAAGCAGTAAACAGCTTTGTTACTGTTTCTAGGGTTAAAATGTGTAACAATCCAATGCATTTGACTAATTGTAAGAGTTCGAGATGAATTTGGAGTGTTTAGACAACACTTAAACCCGTTTTATCCGAAAACAGGCTTAAACCGAGAAAACAGGCTAAACCCGGGAGAAAACATTGATTCGAAGCAGTAAACAGCTATGTTTCTCTTTCTAGGGTCAAAATATGTAACAATCCAATGCATTTGACTAATTATAAGAGTTCAGGTTGAATTTGGAGTGTTTAGACACCACTTTTACTCATTTTGTCCCGAAATAGGCTAAAACCGAGAGAACAGTGTTTCGAAGCAGTAAACAGCTTTGTTACTGTTTTTAGGGTCAGAATGTGTAAAAATCCAATGCATTTGACTAATTGTAAGAGTTCGAGATGAATTTGGAGTGTTTAGACAACACTTAAACCCGTTTTATCTCAAAACATGCTTAAACCGAGAAAAGATGCTAAAACCGAGAGAAAACATTGATTCGAAGCAGTAAATAGCTATGTTATTCTTTCTAGGGTCAAAATATGTAACAATCCAATGCATTAGACTAATTATAAGAGTTTGGGTTGAATTTGGAGTGTTTAGACACCACTTTTATCCATTTTGTCCCGAAATAAGCTAAAACCGAGAAAACATTGATTCGAAGCAGTTAACAGCTTTGTTACTGTTTCTGGGTCAAAATGTGTGAAAATCCAATGCATTTTACTAATTGTAAGAGTTCAGGATGAATTTGAAGTGTTTAGACAACACTTAAACCCGTTTTATCCGAAAACAGGCTTAAACCGAGAAAACAAGCTAAACCCGGGAGAAAACATTGATTCGAAGCAGTAAACAGCTATGTTTCTCTTCCTAGGGTCAAAATATGTAACAATCCAATGCATTTGACTAATTATAAGAGTTCAGGTTGAATTTGGAGTGTTTAGACACCACTTTTACTCATTTTGTCCCAAAACAGGCTAAAACCGAGAAACATTGATTCGAAGCAGTAAACAGCTACGTTATTCTTTCTAGGGTCAAAATATGTAACTATCCAATGCATTAGACTACTTATGAGAGTTTGGGTTGAATTTGGAGTGTTTAGACACCACTTTTACCCATTTTGTCCCGAAACAGGCTAAAACCGAGAAAACATTGATTCGAAGCAGTAAACAGACTTGTTACTGTTTCTAGGGTCAGAATGTGTGAAAATCCAATGCATTTAACTAATTGTAAGAGTTCGGGTTGAATTTGGAGTGTTTAGACACCACTTTTACCCATTTTGTCCTGAAAGAGGCTAAAACCGAGAGAACAGTGTTTCGAAGCAGTAAACAGCTTTGTTACTGTTTCTACGGTCAGAATGTGTAACAATCCAATGCATTTGACTAATTGTAAGAGTTCGAGATGAACTTGGAGTGTTTAGAGAACACGTAAACCCGTTTTATCTCAAAACAGGCTTAAACCGAGAAAAGAGGCTAAAACCGAGAGAAAATATTGATTCGAAACAGTAAACAGCTATGTTACTCTTTCTAGGGTCAAAATATGTAACAATCCAATGCATTAGACTAATTATAAGAGTTCAAGTTGAATTTGGAGTGTTTAGACACCACTTTTACCCATTTTGTCCCGAAACAGGCTAAAACCGAGAAAACATTGATTAGAAGCAGTAAACAGCTTTTTACTGTTTCTAGGGTCAGAATGTGTGACAATCCAATGCATTTTACTAATTGTAAGAGTTCAGGATGAATTTGGAGTGTTTAGACAACACTTAAACCCGTTTTATCCGAAAACAGGCTTAAACCGAGAAAACAGGCTAAACCCGGGAGAAAACATTGATTCGAAGCAGTAAACAGCTATGTTTCTCTTTCTAGGGTCAAAATATGTAAAAATCCAATGCATTTGACTAATTATAAGAGTTCAGGTTGAATTTGGAGTGTTTAGACACCACTTTTACCCATTTTGTCCCGAAACAGGCTAAAACCGAGAAAACATTGATTCGAAGCAGTAAACAGACTTGTTACTGTTTCTAGGGTCAGAATGTGTGAAAATCCAATGCATTTAACTAATTGTAAGAGTTCGGGTTGAATTTGGAGTGTTTAGACACCACTTTTACCCATTTTGTCCTGAAACAGGCTAAAACCGAGAGAACAGTGTTTCGAAGCAGGAAACAGCTTTGTTACTGTTTCTACGGTCAGAATGTGTAAGAATCCAATGCATTTGACTAATTGTAAGAGTTCGAGATGAACTTGGAGTGTTTAGAGAACACGTAAACCCGTTTTATCTCAAAACAGGCTTAAACCGAGAAAAGAGGCTAAAACCGAGAGAAAACATTGATTCGAAACAGTAAACAGCTATGTTACTCTTTGTAGGGTCAAAATATGTAACAATCCAATGCATTAGACTAATTATAAGAGTTCAAGTTGAATTTGGAGTGTTTAGACACCACTTTTACCCATTTTGTCCCGAAACAGGCTGAAACCGAGAAAACATTGATTAGAAGCAGTAAACAGCTTTTTTACTGTTTCTAGGGTCAGAATGTGTGACAATCCAATGCATTTTACTAATTGTAAGAGTTCAGGATGAATTTGGAGTGTTTAGACAACACTTAAACCCGTTTTATCCGAAAACAGGCTTAAACCGAGAAAACAGGCTAAACCCGGGAGAAAACATTGATTCGAAGCAGTAAACAGCTATGTTTCTCTTTCTAGGGTCAAAATATGTAAAAATCCAATGCATTTGACTAATTATAAGAGTTCAGGTTGAATTTGGAGTGTTTAGACACCACTTTTACTCATTTTGTCCCGAAACAGGCTAAAACCGAGAAACATTTATTCGAAGCAGTAAACAGCTACGTTACTCTTTCTAGGGTCAAAATATGTAACAATCCAATGCATTAGACTACTTATGAGAGTTTGGGTTGAATTTGGAGTGTTTAGACACCACTTTTACCCATTTTGTCCCGAAACAGGCTAAAACCGAGAAAACACTGATTTGAAGCAGTAAACAGACTTGTTACTGTTTCTAGGGTCAGAATGTGTGAAAATCCAATGCATTTAACTAATTGTAAGAGTTCGGGTTGAATTTGGAGTGTTTAGACACCACTTTTACCCATTTTGTCCTGAAACAGGCTAAAACCGAGAGAACAGTGTTTCGAAGCAGGAAACAGCTTTGTTACTGTTTCTACGGTCAGAATGTGTAAGAATCCAATGCATTTGACTAATTGTAAGAGTTCGAGATGAACTTGGAGTGTTTAGAGAACACGTAAACCCGTTTTATCTCAAAACAGGCTTAAACCGAGAAAAGAGGCTAAAACCGAGAGAAAACATTGATTCGAAACAGTAAACAGCTATGTTACTCTTTCTAGGGTCAAAATATGTAACAATCCAATGCATTAGACTAATTATAAGAGTTCAAGTTGAATTTGGAGTGTTTAGACACCACTTTTACCCATTTTGTCCCGAAACAGGCTGAAACCGAGAAAACATTGATTAGAAGCAGTAAACAGCTTCTTTACTGTTTCTAGGGTCAGAATGTGTGACAATCCAATGCATTTTACTAATTGTAAGAGTTCAGGATGAATTTGGAGTGTTTAGACAACACTTAAACCCGTTTTATCCGAAAACAGGCTTAAACCGAGAAAACAGGCTAAACCCGGGAGAAAACATTGATTCGAAGCAGTAAACAGCTATGTTTCTCTTTCTAGGGTCAAAATATGTAAAAATCCAATGCATTTGACTAATTATAAGAGTTCAGGTTGAATTTGGAGTGTTTAGACACCACTTTTACTCATTTTGTCCCGAAACAGGCTAAAACCGAGAAACATTTATTCGAAGCAGTAAACAGCTACGTTACTCTTTCTAGGGTCAAAATATGTAACAATCCAATGCATTAGACTACTTATGAGAGTTTGGGTTGAATTTGGAGTGTTTAGACACCACTTTTACCCATTTTGTCCCGAAACAGGCTAAAACCGAGAAAACACTGATTTGAAGCAGTAAACAGAATTGTTACTGTTTCTAGGGTCAGAATGTGTGAAAATCCAATGCATTTAACTAATTGTAAGAGTTCGGGTTGAATTTGGAGTGTTTAGACACCACTTTTACCCATTTTGTCCTGAAACAGGCTAAAACCGAGAGAACAGTGTTTCGAAGCAGTAAACAGCTTTTTTACTGTTTCTACGGTCAGAATGTGTAACAGTCCAATGCATTTGACTAATTGTAAGAGTTCGAGATGAACTTGGAGTGTTTAGAGAACACGTAAACCTGTTTTATCTCAAAACAGGCTTAAACCGAGAAAAGAGGCTAAAACCGAGAGAAAACATTGATTCGAAACAGTAAACAGCTATGTTACTCTTTCTAGGGTCAATATATGTAACAATCCAATGCATTTGACTAATTATAAGAGTTCGGGTTGAATTTGGAGTGTTTAGACACCACTTTTACCCATTTTGTCCTAAAACAGGCTAAAACCGAGAAAACATTGATTAGAAGCAGTAAACAGCTTTTTTACTGTTTCTAGGGTCAGAATGTGTGACAATCCAATGCATTTTACTAATTGTAAGAGTTCAGGATGAATTTGGAGTGTTTAGACAACACTTAAACCCGTTTTATCCGAAAACAGGCTTAAACCGAGAAAACAGGCTAAACCCGGGAGAAAACATTGATTCGAAGCAGTAAACAGCTATGTTTCTCTTTCTAGGGTCAAAATATGTAAAAATCCAATGCATTTGACTAATTATAAGAGTTCAGGTTGAATTTGGAGTGTTTAGACACCACTTTTACTCATTTTGTCCCGAAACAGGCTAAAACCGAGAAACATTGATTCAAAGCAGTAAACAGCTACATTACTATTTCTAGGGTCAAAATATGTAATAATCCAATGCATTAGACTACTTATGAGAGTTCAGGTTGAATTTGGAGTGTTTAGACACCACTTTTACCCATTTTGTCCCGAAACAGGCTAAAACCGAGAAAACATTGATTCGAAGCAGTAAACAGATTTGTTACTGTTTCTAGGGTCAAAATGTGTGAAAATCCAATGCATTTAACTAATTGTAAGAGTTCGGGTTGAATTTGGAGTGTTTAGACACCACTTTTACCCATTTTGTCCTAAAACTGGCTTAAACCGAGAAAACATTGATTCGAAGCAGTAAACAGCTTCGTTACTGTTTCTAGGGTCAGAATGTGTGACATTCCAATGCATTTGACTAATTGTAAGAGTTCGGGATGAATTTGGAGTGTTTAGACAACACTTAAACCCGTTTTATCAAAAAACAGGCCTAAACCGAGAAAACAGGCTAAAACCGTGAGAGAACATTGATTCGAAGCAGTAAACAGCTATTTTACTCTTTCTAGGGTCAAAATATGTAACAATCCAATGCGTTCGACTAATTATAAAAGTTCGGGTTGAATTTGGAGTGTTTAGACACCACTTTTACCCATTTTGTCCTGAAACTGGCAAAACCGAGAAAACATTGATTCGAAGCAGTAAACAGCTTCGTTACTGTGTCTAGGGTCAGAATATGTGACATTCCAATGCATTTGACTAATTGTAAGAGTTCGGGATGAATTTGGAGTGTTTAGACAACACTTAAAACCTGTTTTATCGAAAAACAGTCCTAAACCGAGAAAACAGGCTAAAACCGTGAGAAAACATTGATTCGAAGCAGTAAACAGATATTTTACTCTTTCTAGGGTCAAAATATGTAATAATCCAGTGCATTTGACTAATTATAAGAGTTCGGGTTGAATTTGGAGTGTTTAGACACCACTTTTACCCATTTTGTCCCGAAACAGGCTAAAACCGAGAAAACATTGATTCGAAACAGTAAACTGCTTTGTTACCGTTTCTAGGGTCAAAATGTGTGACAATCCAACGCATTTGACTAATTGTAAGAGTTTGGGATGAATTTGGAGTGTTTAGACAACAATTAAACCCGTTTTATCCCAAAACAGGATTAAACCAAGAAAACAGGCTAAACCCGAGAGAAAACATTGATTCGAAGCAGTAAACAGCTAAGTTACTCTTTCTAGGTTCAAAATATGTAACAATCCAATGCATTAGACTAATTATAAGAGTTCGGGTTGAATTTGGAGTGTTTAGACACAACTTTTACCCATTTTGTCCCGAAACTAGCTAACACCGAGAAAACATTGATTCGAAGCAGTAAACAGCTTTGTTACTGTTCTAGGGTCATAAGTTTTGACAATCCAATGCATTTGACTAATTGTAAGAGTTCAGGATGAATTTGGAGTGTTTAGACAACACTTAAACCTATTTTATCTTAAAACAGGCTTAAACCGAGAAAACAGGCTAAAACCGTGAGAAAACATTGATTCGAAGCAGTAAACAGCTATGTTACTCTTTCGAGGTTCAAAATATGTAGCAGTCCAATGCATTAGACTAATTATAAGAGTTCGGGTTGAATTTGGAGTGTTTAGACACCACTTTTACCCATTTTGTCCTGAAACAGGCCAAAACCGAGAGAATAGTGTTTCGAAGCAGTAAACAGCTTTGTTACTGTTTCTACGGTCAGAATGTGTAACAATCCAATGCATTTGACTAATTGTAAGAGTTCGAGATGAACTTGGAGTGTTTAGAGAACACGTAAACCCGTTTTATCTCAAAACAGGCTTAAACCGAGAAAAGAGGCTAAAACCGAGAGAAAACATTGATTTGAAACAGTAAACAGCTATGTTACTCTTTCTAGGGTCAAAATATGTAACAATCCAATGCATTAGACTACTTATGAGAGTTCGGGTTGAATTTGGAGTGTTTAGACACCACTTTTACCCATTTTGTCCCGAAACAGGCTAAAACCGAGAAAACATTGATTAGAAGCAGTAAACAGCTTTTTAACTGTTTCTAGGGTCAGAATGTGTGACAATCCAATGCATTTTACTAATTGTAAGAGTTCAGGATGAATTTGGAGTGTTTAGACAACACTTAAACCCGTTTTATCCGAAAACAGGCTTAAACCGAGAAAACAGGCTAAACCCGGGAGAAAACATTGATTCGAAGCAGTAAACAGCTATGTTTCTCTTTCTAGGGTCAAAATATGTAAAAATCCAATGCATTTGACTAATTATAAGAGTTCAGGTTGAATTTGGAGTGTTTAGACACCACTTTTACTCATTTTGTCCCGAAACAGGCTAAAACCGAGAAACATTGATTCGAAGCAGTAAACAGCTACGTTACTCTTTCTAGGGTCAAAATATGTAACAATCCAATGCATTAGACTACTTATGAGAGTTTGGGTTGAATTTGGAGTGTTTAGACACCACTTTTACCCATTTTGTCCCGAAACAGGTAAAACCGAGAAAACACTGATTTGAAGCAGTAAACAGACTTGTTACTGTTTCTAGGGTCAGAATGTGTGAAAATCCAATGCATTTAACTAATTGTAAGAGTTCGGGTTGAATTTGGAGTGTTTAGACACCACTTTTACCCATTTTGTCCTGAAACAGGCTAAAACCGAGAGAACAGTGTTTCGAAGCAGTAAACAGCTTTGTTACTGTTTCTACGGTCAGAATGTGTAACAGTCCAATGCATTTTACTAATTGTAAGAGTTCGAGATGAACTTGGAGTGTTTAGAGAACACGTAAACCTGTTTTATCTCAAAACAGGCTTAAACCGAGAAAAGAGGCTAAAACCGAGAGAAAACATTGATTCGAAACAGTAAACAGCTATGTTACTCTTTCTAGGGTCAATATATGTAACAATCCAATGCATTTGACTAATTATAAGAGTTCGGGTTGAATTTGGAGTGTTTAGACACCACTTTTACCCATTTTGTCCTAAAACAGGCTAAAACCGAGAAAACATTGATTAGAAGCAGTAAACAGCTTTTTTACTGTTTCTAGGGTCAGAATGTGTGACAATCCAATGCATTTTACTAATTGTAAGAGTTCAGGATGAATTTGGAGTGTTTAGACAACACTTAAACCCGTTTTATCCGAAAACAGGCTTAAACCGAGAAAACAGGCTAAACCCGGGAGAAAACATTGATTCGAAGCAGTAAACAGCTATGTTTCTCTTTCTAGGGTCAAAATATGTAAAAATCCAATGCATTTGACTAATTATAAGAGTTCAGGTTGAATTTGGAGTGTTTAGACACCACTTTTACTCATTTTGTCCCGAAACAGGCTAAAACCGAGAAACATTGATTCAAAGCAGTAAACAGCTACATTACTATTTCTAGGGTCAAAATATGTAACAATCCAATGCATTAGACTACTTATGAGAGTTCAGGTTGAATTTGGAGTGTTTAGACACCACTTTTACCCATTTTGTCCCGAAACAGGCTAAAACCGAGAAAACATTGATTCGAAGCAGTAAACAGATTTGTTACTGTTTCTAGGGTCAAAATGTGTGAAAATCCAATGCATTTAACTAATTGTAAGAGTTCGGGTTGAATTTGGAGTGTTTAGACACCACTTTTACCCATTTTGTCCTAAAACTGGCTTAAACCGAGAAAACATTGATTCGAAGCAGTAAACAGCTTCGTTACTGTTTCTAGGGTCAGAATGTGTGACATTCCAATGCATTTGACTAATTGTAAGAGTTCGGGATGAATTTGGAGTGTTTAGACAACACTTAAACCCGTTTTATCGAAAAACAGGCCTAAACCGAGAAAACAGGCTAAAACCGTGAGAAAACATTGATTCGAAGCAGTAAACAGCTATTTTACTCTTTCTAGGGTCAAAATATGTAACAATCCAATGCGTTCGACTAATTATAAAAGTTCGGGTTGAATTTGGAGTGTTTAGACACCACTTTTACCCATTTTGTCCTGAAACTGGCAAAACCGAGAAAACATTGATTCGAAGCAGTAAACAGCTTCGTTACTGTGTCTAGGGTCAGAATATGTGACATTCCAATGCATTTGACTAATTGTAAGAGTTCGGGATGAATTTGGAGTGTTTAGACAACACTTAAAACCTGTTTTATCGAAAAACAGTCCTAAACCGAGAAAACAGGCTAAAACCGTGAGAAAACATTGATTCGAAGCAGTAAACAGATATTTTACTCTTTCTAGGGTCAAAATATGTAATAATCCAGTGCATTTGACTAATTATAAGAGTTCGGGTTGAATTTGGAGTGTTTAGACACCACTTTTACCCATTTTGTCCCGAAACAGGCTAAAACCGAGAAAACATTGATTCGAAACAGTAAACTGCTTTGTTACCGTTTCTAGGGTCAAAATGTGTGACAATCCAACGCATTTGACTAATTGTAAGAGTTTGGGATGAATTTGGAGTGTTTAGACAACACTTAAACCCGTTTTATCCCAAAACAGGGTTAAACCAAGAAAACAGGCTAAACCCGAGAGAAAACATTGATTCGAAGCAGTAAACAGCTAAGTTACTCTTTCTAGGTTCAAAATATGTAACAATCCAATGCATTAGACTAATTATAAGAGTTCGGGTTGAATTTGGAGTGTTTAGACACAACTTTTACCCATTTTGTCCCGAAACTAGCTAACACCGAGAAAACATTGATTCGAAGCAGTAAACAGCTTTGTTACTGTTCTAGGGTCATAATTTTTGACAATCCAATGCATTTGACTAATTGTAAGAGTTCAGGATGAATTTGGAGTGTTTAGACAACACTTAAACCTATTTTATCTTAAAACAGGCTTAAACCGAGAAAACAGGCTAAAACCGTGAGAAAACATTGATTCGAAGCAGTAAACAGCTATGTTACTCTTTCGAGGTTCAAAATATGTAGCAGTCCAATGCATTAGACTAATTATAAGAGTTCGGGTTGAATTTGGAGTGTTTAGACACCACTTTTACCCATTTTGTCCTGAAACAGGCTAAAACCGAGAGAATAGTGTTTCGAAGCAGTAAACAGCTTTGTTACTGTTTCTACGGTCAGAATGTGTAACAATCCAATGCATTTGACTAATTGTAAGAGTTCGAGATGAACTTGGAGTGTTTAGAGAACACGTAAACCCGTTTTATCTCAAAACAGGCTTAAACCGAGAAAAGAGGCTAAAACCGAGAGAAAACATTGATTTGAAACAGTAAACAGCTATGTTACTCTTTCTAGGGTCAAAATATGTAACAATCCAATGCATTAGACTACTTATGAGAGTTCGGGTTGAATTTGGAGTGTTTAGACACCACTTTTACCCATTTTGTCCCGAAACAGGCTAAAACCGAGAAAACATTGATTAGAAGCAGTAAACAGCTTTTTTACTGTTTCTAGGGTCAGAATGTGTGACAATCCAATGCATTTTACTAATTGTAAGAGTTCAGGATGAATTTGGAGTGTTTAGACAACACTTAAACCCGTTTTATCCGAAAACAGGCTTAAACCGAGAAAACAGGCTAAACCCGGGAGAAAACATTGATTCGAAGCAGTAAACAGCTATTTTTCTCTTTCTAGGGTCAAAATATGTAAAAATCCAATGCATTTGACTAATTATAAGAGTTCAGGTTGAATTTGGAGTGTTTAGACACCACTTTTACTCATTTTGTCCCGAAACAGGCTAAAACCGAGAAACATTGATTCGAAGCAGTAAACAGCTACGTTACTCTTTCTAGGGTCAAAATATGTAACAATCCAATGCATTAGACTACTTATGAGAGTTTGGGTTGAATTTGGAGTGTTTAGACACCACTTTTACCCATTTTGTCCCGAAACAGGCTAAAACCGAGAAAACACTGATTTGAAGCAGTAAACAGACTTGTTACTGTTTCTAGGGTCAGAATGTGTGAAAATCCAATGCATTTAACTAATTGTAAGAGTTCGGGTTGAATTTGGAGTGTTTAGACACCACTTTTACCCATTTTGTCCTAAAACTGGCTTAAACCGAGAAAACATTGATTCGAAGCAGTAAACAGCTTCGTTACTGTTTCTAGGGTCAGAATGTGTGACATTCCAATGCATTTGACTAATTGTAAGAGTTCGGGATGAATTTGGAGTGTTTAGACAACACTTAAAACCTGTTTTATCGAAAAACAGTCCTAAACCGAGAAAACAGGCTAAAACCGTGAGAAAACATTGATTCGAAGCAGTAAACAGATATTTTACTCTTTCTAGGGTCAAAATATGTAATAATCCAGTGAATTTGACTAATTATAAGAGTTCGGGTTGAATTTGGAGTGTTTAGACACCACTTTTACCCATTTTGTCCTGAAACTGGCAAAAACCGAGAAAACATTGATTCGAAACAGTAAACTGCTTTGTTACCGTTTCTAGGGTCAAAATGTGTGACAATCCAACGCATTTGACTAATTGTAAGAGTTTGGGATGAATTTGGAGTGTTTAGACAACACTTAAACCCGTTTTATCCCAAAACAGGATTAAACCAAGAAAACAGGCTAAACCCGAGAGAAAACATTGATTCGAAGCAGTAAACAGCTAAGTTACTCTTTCTAGGTTCAAAATATGTAACAATCCAATGCATTAGACTAATTATAAGAGTTCGGGTTGAATTTGGAGTGTTTAGACACAACTTTTACCCATTTTGTCCCGAAACTAGCTAACACCGAGAAAACATTGATTCGAAGCAGTAAACAGCTTTGTTACTGTTCTAGGGTCATAATTTTTGACAATCCAATGCATTTGACTAATTGTAAGAGTTCAGGATGAATTTGGAGTGTTTAGACAACACTTAAACCTATTTTATCTTAAAACAGGCTTAAACCGAGAAAACAGGCTAAAACCGTGAGAAAACATTGATTCGAAGCAGTAAACAGCTATGTTACTCTTTCGAGGTTCAAAATATGTAGCAGTCCAATGCATTAGACTAATTATAAGAGTTCGGGTTGAATTTGGAGTGTTTAGACACCACTTTTACCCATTTTGTCCTGAAACATGCTAAAACCGAGAGAATAGTGTTTCGAAGCAGTAAACAGCTTTGTTACTGTTTCTACGGTCAGAATGTGTAACAATCCAATGCATTTGACTAATTGTAAGAGTTCGAGATGAACTTGGAGTGTTTAGAGAACACGTAAACCCGTTTTATCTCAAAACAGGCTTAAACCGAGAAAAGAGGCTAAAACCGAGAGAAAACATTGATTTGAAACAGTAAACAGCTATGTTACTCTTTCTAGGGTCAAAATATGTAACAATCCAATGCATTAGACTACTTATGAGAGTTCGGGTTGAATTTGGAGTGTTTAGACACCACTTTTACCCATTTTGTCCCGAAACAGGCTAAAACCGAGAAAACATTGATTAGAAGCAGTAAACAGCTTTTTTACTGTTTCTAGGGTCAGAATGTGTGACAATCCAATGCATTTTACTAATTGTAAGAGTTCAGGATGAATTTGGAGTGTTTAGACAACACTTAAACCCGTTTTATCCGAAAACAGGCTTAAACCGAGAAAACAGGCTAAACCCGGGAGAAAACATTGATTCGAAGCAGTAAACAGCTATTTTTCTCTTTCTAGGGTCAAAATATGTAAAAATCCAATGCATTTGACTAATTATAAGAGTTCAGGTTGAATTTGGAGTGTTTAGACACCACTTTTACTCATTTTGTCCCGAAACAGGCTAAAACCGAGAAACATTGATTCGAAGCAGTAAACAGCTACGTTACTCTTTCTAGGGTCAAAATATGTAACAATCCAATGCATTAGACTACTTATGAGAGTTTGGGTTGAATTTGGAGTGTTTAGACACCACTTTTACCCATTTTGTCCCGAAACAGGCTAAAACCGAGAAAACACTGATTTGAAGCAGTAAACAGACTTGTTACTGTTTCTAGGGTCAGAATGTGTGAAAATCCAATGCATTTAACTAATTGTAAGAGTTCGGGTTGAATTTGGAGTGTTTAGACACCACTTTTACCCATTTTGTCCTAAAACTGGCTTAAACCGAGAAAACATTGATTCGAAGCAGTAAACAGCTTCGTTACTGTTTCTAGGGTCAGAATGTGTGACATTCCAATGCATTTGACTAATTGTAAGAGTTCGGGATGAATTTGGAGTGTTTAGACAACACTTAAAACCTGTTTTATCGAAAAACAGTCCTAAACCGAGAAAACAGGCTAAAACCGTGAGAAAATATTGATTCGAAGCAGTAAACAGATATTTTACTCTTTCTAGGGTCAAAATATGTAATAATCCAGTGCATTTGACTAATTATAAGAGTTCGGGTTGAATTTGGAGTGTTTAGACACCACTTTTACCCATTTTGTCCTGAAACTGGCAAAAACCGAGAAAACATTGATTCGAAACAGTAAACTGCTTTGTTACCGTTTCTAGGGTCAAAATGTGTGACAATCCAACGCATTTGACTAATTGTAAGAGTTTGGGATGAATTTGGAGTGTTTAGACAACACTTAAACCCGTTTTATCCCAAAACAGGATTAAACCAAGAAAACAGGCTAAACCCGAGAGAAAACATTGCTTCGAAGCAGTAAACAGCTAAGTTACTCTTTCTAGGTTCAAAATATGTAACAATCCAATGCATTAGACTAATTATAAGAGTTCGGGTTGAATTTGGAGTGTTTAGACACAACTTTTACCCATTTTGTCCCGAAACTAGCTAACACCGAGAAAACATTGATTCGAAGCAGTAAACAGCTTTGTTACTGTTCTAGGGTCATAATTTTTGACAATCCAATGCATTTGACTAATTGTAAGAGTTCAGGATGAATTTGGAGTGTTTAGACAACACTTAAACCTATTTTATCTTAAAACAGGCTTAAACCGAGAAAACAGGCTAAAACCGTGAGAAAACATTGATTCGAAGCAGTAAACAGCTATGTTACTCTTTCGAGGTTCAAAATATGTAGCAGTCCAATGCATTAGACTAATTATAAGAGTTCGGGTTGAATTTGGAGTGTTTAGACACCACTTTTACCCATTTTGTCCTGAAACATGCTAAAACCGAGAGAATAGTGTTTCGAAGCAGTAAACAGCTTTGTTACTGTTTCTACGGTCAGAATGTGTAACAATCCAATGCATTTGACTAATTGTAAGAGTTCGAGATGAACTTGGAGTGTTTAGAGAACACGTAAACCCGTTTTATCTCAAAACAGGCTTAAACCGAGAAAAGAGGCTAAAACCGAGAGAAAACATTGATTTGAAACAGTAAACAGCTATGTTACTCTTTCTAGGGTCAAAATATGTAACAATCCAATGCATTAGACTACTTATGAGAGTTCGGGTTGAATTTGGAGTGTTTAGACACCACTTTTACCCATTTTGTCCCGAAACAGGCTAAAACCGAGAAAACATTGATTAGAAGCAGTAAACAGCTTTTTTACTGTTTCTAGGGTCAGAATGTGTGACAATCCAATGCATTTTACTAATTGTAAGAGTTCAGGATGAATTTGGAGTGTTTAGACAACACTTAAACCCGTTTTATCCGAAAACAGGCTTAAACCGAGAAAACAGGCTAAACCCGGGAGAAAACATTGATTCGAAGCAGTAAACAGCTATTTTTCTCTTTCTAGGGTCAAAATATGTAAAAATCCAATGCATTTGACTAATTATAAGAGTTCAGGTTGAATTTGGAGTGTTTAGACACCACTTTTACTCATTTTGTCCCGAAACAGGCTAAAACCGAGAAACATTGATTCGAAGCAGTAAACAGCTACGTTACTCTTTCTAGGGTCAAAATATGTAACAATCCAATGCATTAGACTACTTATGAGAGTTTGGGTTGAATTTGGAGTGTTTAGACACCACTTTTACCCATTTTGTCCCGAAACAGGCTAAAACCGAGAAAACACTGATTTGAAGCAGTAAACAGACTTGTTACTGTTTCTAGGGTCAGAATGTGGGAAAATCCAATGCATTTAACTAATTGTAAGAGTTCGGGTTGAATTTGGAGTGTTTAGACACCACTTTTACCCATTTTGTCCTAAAACTGGCTTAAACCGAGAAAACATTGATTCGAAGCAGTAAACAGCTTCGTTACTGTTTCTAGGGTCAGAATGTGTGACATTCCAATGCATTTGACTAATTGTAAGAGTTCGGGATGAATTTGGAGTGTTTAGACAACACTTAAAACCTGTTTTATCGAAAAACAGTCCTAAACCGAGAAAACAGGCTAAAACCGTGAGAAAATATTGATTCGAAGCAGTAAACAGATATTTTACTCTTTCTAGGGTCAAAATATGTAATAATCCAGTGCATTTGACTAATTATAAGAGTTCGGGTTGAATTTGGAGTGTTTAGACACCACTTTTACCCATTTTGTCCTGAAACTGGCAAAAACCGAGAAAACATTGATTCGAAACAGTAAACTGCTTTGTTACCGTTTCTAGGGTCAAAATGTGTGACAATCCAACGCATTTGACTAATTGTAAGAGTTTGGGATGAATTTGGAGTGTTTAGACAACACTTAAACCCGTTTTATCCCAAAACAGGATTAAACCAAGAAAACAGGCTAAACCCGAGAGAAAACATTGATTCGAAGCAGTAAACAGCTAAGTTACTCTTTCTAGGTTCAAAATATGTAACAATCCAATGCATTAGACTAATTATAAGAGTTCGGGTTGAATTTGGAGTGTTTAGACACAACTTTTACCCATTTTGTCCCGAAACTAGCTAACACCGAGAAAACATTGATTCGAAGCAGTAAACAGCTTTGTTACTGTTCTAGGGTCATAATTTTTGACAATCCAATGCATTTGACTAATTGTAAGAGTTCAGGATGAATTTGGAGTGTTTAGACAACACTTAAACCTATTTTATCTTAAAACAGGCTTAAACCGAGAAAACAGGCTAAAACCGTGAGAAAACATTGATTCGAAGCAGTAAACAGCTATGTTACTCTTTCGAGGTTCAAAATATGTAGCAGTCCAATGCATTAGACTAATTATAAGAGTTCGGGTTGAATTTGGAGTGTTTAGACACCACTTTTACCCATTTTGTCCCGAAACAGGCTAAAACCGAGAGAATAGTGTTTCGAAGCAGTAAACAGCTTTGTTACTGTTTCTACAGTCAGAATGTGTAACAATCCAATGCATTTGACTAATTGTAAGAGTTCGAGATGAACTTGGAGTGTTTAGAGAACACGTAAACCCGTTTTATCTCAAAACAGGCTTAAACCGAGAAAAGAGGCTAAAACCGAGAGAAAACATTGATTTGAAACAGTAAACAGCTATGTTACTCTTTCTAGGGTCAAAATATGTAACAATCCAATGCATTAGACTACTTATGAGAGTTCGGGTTGAATTTGGAGTGTTTAGACACCACTTTTACCCATTTTGTCCCGAAACAGGCTAAAACCGAGAAAACATTGATTAGAAGCAGTAAACAGCTTTTTTACTGTTTCTAGGGTCAGAATGTGTGACAATGCAATGCATTTTACTAATTGTAAGAGTTCAGGATGAATTTGGAGTGTTTAGACAACACTTAAACCCGTTTTATCCGAAAACAGGCTTAAACCGAGAAAACAGGCTAAACCCGGGCGAAAACATTGATTCGAAGCAGTAAACAGCTATGTTTCTCTTTCTAGGGTCAAAATATGTAAAAATCCAATGCATTTGACTAATTGTAAGAGTTCAGGTTGAATTTGGAGTGTTTAGACACCACTTTTACCCATTTTGTCCCGAAACAGGCTAAAACCGAGAAACATTGATTCGAAGCAGTAAACAGCTACGCTACTCTTTCTAGGGTCAAAATATGTAACAATCCAATGCATTAGACTAATTATAAGAGTTCGGGTTGAATTTGCAGTGTTTAGACACCACTTTTACCCATTTTGTCCCGAAACAGGTTAAAACCGTGAAATCATTGATTCGAAGCAGTAAACAGCTTGGTTACTGTTTCTAGGGTCAGAATTTGTGAAAATCTAATGCATTTTACTAATTGTAAGAGTTCGGGATGATTTGGAGTGTTTAGACAACACTTAAACCCGTTTTATCCCAAAACAGGCTAAACCCGGGAGAAAACATTGATTTGAAGCAGTAAACAGCTATGTTACTCTTTCTAGGGTCAAAATATGTAACAATCCAATGCTAAAACTGTTTTATCCCAAAACAGGATTAAACCAAGAAAACAGGCTAAAACTGAGAGAAAACATTGATTCGAAGCAGTAAACAGCTATGTTACTCTTTCTAGGGTCAATATATGTAACAATCCAATGCATTTGACTAATTATAAGAGTTCGGGTTGAATTTGGAGTGTTTAGACACCACTTTTACCCATTTTGTCCTGAAACAAGCTAAAACCGACAGAACAGTGTTTTGAAGCAGTAAACAGCTTTGTTACTGTTTATAGGGTCAGAATGTGTAACAATCCAATGCATTTGACTAATTGTAAGAGTTCAGGATGAATTTGGAGTGTTTAGAGAACACGTAAACCCGTTTTATCCGAAAACAGGCTTAAACCGAGAAAACAGGCTAAACCCAGGAGAAAACATTGATTCGAAGCAGTAAACAGCTATGTTTCTCTTTCTAGGGTCAAAATATATAACAATCCAATGCATTTGACTAATTATAAGAGTTCAGGTTGAATTTGGAGTGTTTAGACACCACTTGTACTCATTTTGTCCCGAAATAGGCTAAAACCGAGAGAACAGTGTTTCGAAGCAGTAAACAGCTTTGTTACTGTTTCTAGGGTCAGAATGTGTGACAACCAATGCATTTGACTAATTGTAAGAGCTCAGGATGAATTTGGAGTGTTTAGACAACACTTAAACCCGTTTTATCCCAAAACACGTTTAAACCGAGAAAACAGGCTAAAACCGAGAGAAAACATTGATTCGAAGCAGTAAACAGCTATATTACTCTTTCTAGGGTCAAAATATGTAACAATCCAATGCATTTGACTAATTATAAGAGTTCGGGTTCAATTTGGAGTGTTTAGACACCACTTTTACCCATTTTGTCCCGAAACAAGCTAAAACCGAGAAAACATTGATTCGAAGAAGTAAACAGCTTTGTTACTGTTTCTATGGTCAGAATGTGTGACAACCAATGCATTTGACTAATTGTAAGAGCTCGGGTTGAATTTGTAGTGTTTAGACACCACTTTTATTCATTTTGTCCCGAAACAGGCTAAAACCGAGAAAAGATTGATTCAAAGCAGTAAACAGCTTTGTTACTGTTTCTAGGGTCAGAATGTGTGAAAATCCAATGCATTTTACTAATTGTAAGAGTTCGGGATGAATTTGGAGTGTTTAGACAACACTTAAACCCGTTTTATACCAAAACAGGATAAACCCGGAGAAAACATTGATTCTAAGCAGTAAACAGCTATGTTACTTTTTCTAGGGTCAAAATATGTAACAATCCAATGCCAAAACTGTTTTATCCCATAACAGGATTAAACCAAGAAAACAGGCTAAAACTGAGAGAAAACATTGTTTCGAAGCAGTAAACAGCTATGTTACTCTTTCTAGGGTCAAAATATGTAACAATCCAATGCATTTGACTAATTATAAGAGTTCGAGTTCAATTTGGAGTGTTTAGAAACCACTTTTACCCATTGTGTCCCGAAACAAGCTAAAACCGAGAAAACATTGATTCGAAGAAGTAAACAGCTTTGTTACTGTTTTTATGGTCAGAATGTGTGACAACCAATGCATTTGACTAATTGTAAGAGCTCGGGTTGAATTTGTAGTGTTTAGACACCAGTTTTACCCATTTTGTCCCGAAACAGGCTAAAACCGAGAAAACATTGATTCAAAGCAGTAAACAGCTTTGTTACTGTTTCTAGGGTCAGAATGTGTGAAAATCCAATGCATTTTACTAATTGTAAGAGTTCGGGATGAATTTGGAGTGTTTAGACAACACTTAAACCCGTTTTATCCCAAAACAGGCTAAACCCGGGAGAAAACATTGATTCTAAGCAGTAAACATCTATGTTACTCTTTCTAGGGTCAAAATATGTAGCAATCCAATGCTAAAACTGTTTTATCCCAAAACAGGATTAAACCAAGAAAACAGGCTAAAACTGAGAGAAAACATTGTTTCGTAGCAGTAAACAGCTATGTTACTCTTTCTAGGGTCAATATTTGTAACAATCCAATGCATTTGACTAATTATAACAGTTCGGGTTGAATTTGGAGTGTTTAGACACCACTTTTACCCATTTTGTCCTGAAACAGGCTAAAACCGAGAAAACATTGATTCGAAGCGGTACACAGCTTTGTTACTGTTTCTAGGGTCAGAATGTGTGAAAATCCAATGCATTTTACTAATTGTAAGAGTTTGGGATGAATTTGGAGTGTTTAGACAACACTTAAACCCGTTTTATCTAAAAACAAGCTTAAACCAAGAAAACAGGCTAAAGCCGAGAGAAAACATTGAGTCGAAGCAGTAAACAGCTATGTTACTATTTCTAGGGTCAAAATATGTAACAATCCAATGCATTTGACTAATTATAAGAGTTTGGGTTGAATTTGGAGTGTTTAAACACCAGTTTTACCCATTTTGTCCCGAAAAGGCTAAAACCGAGCAAATATTGATTCGAAGCAGTAAACAACTTTGTTACTATTTATAGGGTCAGAATGTGTAACAATCCAATGCATTTGACAAATTGTAAGAGTTCGAGATGAATTTGGAGTGTTTAGAGAACACGTAAATCCGTTTATCTCAAAACAAGCTTAAACCGAGAAAAGAGGCTAAAACCGAGAAACATTGATTCGAAGAAGTAAACAGCTATGTTACGCTTTCTAGGGTCAACATATGTAACAATCCAATGCATTAGACTAATTATAAGAGTTCAAATTGAATTTGGAGTGTTTAGACACCACTTTTACCCATTTTGTCCCGAAACAGGATAAAACCGAGAAAACATTGATTCGAAGCAGTAAACAGCTTTGTTACTGTTTCTAGGGTCAGAATGTGTGACAATCCAATGCATTTTACTAATTGTAAGAGTTCGGGATGAATTTGGAGTGTTTAGACAACACTTAAACCCGTTTTATCCCAAAACAGGCTAAACCCGGGAGAAAACATTGATTCGAAGCAGTAAACAGCTATGTTACTCTTGCTAGGGGCAAAATATGTAACAATCCAATGCTAAAACTGTTTTATCCCAAAACAGGATTAAACCAAGAAAACAGGCTAAAACTGAGAGAAAACATTGATTCGAAGCAGTAAACAGCTATGTTGCTCTTTCTAGGGTCAATATATGTAACAATCCAATGCATTTGACTAATTATAAGAGTTCGGGTTGAATTTGGAGTGTTTAGACACCACTTTTACCCATTTTGTCCTGAAACAGGCTAAAACCGAGAGAACAGTGTTTCGAAGCAGTAAACAGCTTTGTTACTGTTTCTAGGGTTAGAATGTGCAACAATCCAATGCATTTGACTAATTGTAAGAGTTCGAGATGAATTTGGAGTGTTTAGAGAACACGTAAACCCGTTTTATCTCAAAACAGGCTTAAACCGAGAAAAGAGGCTAAATTCGAGAGAAAACATTGATTCGAAGCAGTAAAAAGCTATGTTACTCTTTCTAGGGTCAAAATATGTAACAATCCAATGCATTAGACGAATTATAATTGTTCGGGCTGAATTTGGAGTGGTTAGACACCACTTTTACCCATTTTGGCCCGAAACAGGCTAAAACCGAGAAAAAATTGATTTGAAGCAGTAAACAGCTTTGTTACTGTTTCTTGGGTCAGAATGTGTGACATTCTAATGCATTTTACTAATTGTAAGAGTTCGGGATGAATTTTTGGAGTGTTTTGACAGCACTTAAACCCGTTTTATCCCAAAACAGGATTAAACCAAGCAAACAGGCTAAAACTGAGAGAAAACATTGATTCGAAGACGTAAACAGCTATTTTACTCTTTCTAGGGTCAATATATGTAACAATCCAATGCATTTATCTAATTGTTTGAGTTCGGATTGAATTTGCAGTGTTTAGAAACCACTTTTACCCATTTTATCCTGAAACAGGCTAAAACCGAGAAAACATTGTTTCGAAGCAGTAAACCGCTTTGTTACTGTTTCTAGGGTCATAATGTGTGACAATCCAATGCATTTGACTAATTGTAAGAGTTCGGGGATAATTTGGAGTGTTTAGACAACACTTAAACCCGTTTTATCTAAAAACAGGCTGAAACCGAGAAAAAGGCTAAAACTGAGGGAAAACATTGATTCAAAGCTGCAAACAGCTATGTTACTCTTTCTAGGGTCAAAACATGTAACAATCCATTGCATTTCACTAATTATAAGAGTTCGGGTTGAATTTGGAGTGTTTAGACAGCACTTTTACCCATTTTGTCCCGAACAGGCTAAAACCGAGAAAACATTGATTCAAAGCAGTAAACAGCTTTCTTACTGTTTCTAGGGTCAGAATGTGTGACAATCCAATGCATTTTACTAATTGTAAGAGTTCGGGAGGAATTTGGAGTGTTTAGACACCACTTTTACCCATTTTGTCCCGAAACAGGCTAAAACAAAGAAAACATTGATTTGAAGCAGTAAACAGCTTTGTTACTATTTCTAGGGTCAGAATGTGTAACAATCCAATGCATTTGACTAAATGTAAGAGTTCAAGATGAATTTTGAGTGTTTAGAGAACACGTAAATCCGTTTTATCTCAAAATAGGCTTAAACCGAGAAAAGAGGCTAAAACCAAGAAACATTTATTCGAAGAAGTAAACAGATATATTACTCTTTCTAGGGTCAACATATGTAACAATCCAATGCATTAGACTAATTATAAGAGTTCAGGTTGAATTTGGAATGTTTAGACACCACTTTTACCCATTTTGTCCCGAAATAGGTAAAAACCGAGAAAAGATTGATTCGAAGCAGTAAACAGCTTTGTTACTGTTTCTAGGGTCAGAATGTGTGACAATCCAATGCATTTGACTAATTGTAAGAGTTCAGGATGAATTTGGAGTGTTTAGACAACACTTAAACCCGTTTTATCCAAAAACAGGCTTAAACCAAGAAAACAAGCTAAACCCGGGAGAAAACATTGATTCGAAGCGGTAAACAGCTATGTTTCTCTTTCTAGGGTCAAAATATGTAACAATCCAATGCATTTGACTAATTATAAGAGTTCGGGTTGAATTTGGAGTGTTTAGACACCACTTTTACCCATTTTGTCCCGAACAGTCTAAAACCGAGAAAACATTGATTCGAAGCAGTAAACAGCTTTGTTACTGTTTCTAGGGTCAGGATGTGTGACAATCCAATGCATTTTACTAATTGTAAGAGTTCGGGAGGAATTTGGAGTGTTTAGACAACACTTAAACCCGTTTCATCCCAAAACAGGCTAAACCCGGGAGAAAACATTCATTCTAAGCAGTAAACAGCTATGTTACTCTTTCTAGCGTCAAAATATGTAACAATCCAATGCTAAAACTGTTTTATCCCAAAACAGGATTAAACCAAGAAAACAGGCTAAAACTGAGAGAAAACATTGATTCGAAGCAGTAAACAGCTATGTTACTCTTTCTAGGGTCAAAATATGTAACAATCCAATGCATTTAACTAATTATAAGAGTTATGGTTGAATTTGGAGTGTTTAGACACCACTTTTACCCATTTTGTCCTGAAACATGCTAAAACCAAGAAAACATTGTTTCGAAGCAGTAAACAGCTTTGTTACTGTTTCTAGAGTCAGAATGTGTGACAATCCAATGCATTTGACTAATTGTAAGAGTTCGGGATGAATTTGGAGTGTTTAGACAACACCTAAACCCGTTTTATCTAAAAAAAAGCTTAAACCAAGAAAATAGGCTAAAACCGAGAGAAAACATTGAGTCGAAGCAATAAACAGCTATTTACTCTTTCTAGGGTCAAAATATGTAACAATCCAATGCATTTGACTAATTGTAAGAGTTATGGTTGAATTTGGAGTGTTTAGACACCACTTTTACCCATTTTGTCCCGAAACAGGCTAAAACCGAGAAAACATTGTTTCGAAGCTGTAAACAGCTTTGTTACTGTTTCTAGGGTCAGAATGTGTGACAATCCAATCCATTTGACTAATTGTAAGAGTTCGGGATGAATTTGGAGTGTTTAGACAACACTTAAACCCTTTTTATCTAAAAACAGGCCTAAACCGAGAAAACAGGCTAATATCGTGAGAAAACATTCATTCTAAGCAGTAAACAGCTATGTTACTCTTTCTAGCGTCAAAATATGTAACAATCCAATGCTAAAACTGTTTTATCCCAAAACAGGATTAAACCAAGATAACAGGCTAAAACTGAGAGAAAACATTGATTCGAAGCAGTAAACAGCTATGTTACTCTTTCTAGGGTCAAAATATGTAACAATCCAATGCATTTAACTAATTATAAGAGTTATGGTTGAATTTGGAGTGTTTAGACACCACTTTTACCCATTTTGTCCTGAAACATGCTAAAACCAAGAAAACATTGTTTCGAAGCAGTAAACAGCTTTGTTACTGTTTCTAGAGTCAGAATGTGTGACAATCCAATGTATTTGACTAATTGTAAGAGTTCGGGATGAATTTGGAGTGTTTAGACAACACTTAAACCCGTTTTATCTAAAAACAAGCTTAAACCAAGAAAACAGGCTAAAACTGAGAGAAAACATTGATTCGAAGCAGTAAACAGCTATGTTACTCTTTCTAGGGTCAAAATATGTAATAATCCAATGCATTTAACTAATTATAAGAGTTATGGTTGAATTTGGAGTGTTTAGACACCACTTTTACCCATTTTGTCCTGAAACATGCTAAAACCAAGAAAACATTGTTTCGAAGCAGTAAACAGCTTTGTTACTGTTTCTAGAGTCAGAATGTGTGACAATCCAATGCATTTGACTAATTGTAAGAGTTCGGGATGAATTTGGAGTGTTTAGACAACACTTAAACCCGTTTTATCTAAAAACAAGCTTAAACCAAGAAAATAGGCTAAAACCGAGAGAAAACATTGAGTCGAAGCAATAAACAGCTATTTACTCTTTCTAGGGTCAAAATATGTAACAATCCAATGCATTTGACTAATTATAAGAGTTATGGTTGAATTTGGAGTGTTTAGACACCACTTTTACCCATTTTGTCCCGAAACAGGCTAAAACCGAGAAAACATTGTTTCGAAGCAGTAAACAGATTTGTTAATGTTTCTAGGGTCAGAATGTGTGACAATCCAATCCATTTGACTAATTGTAAGAGTTCGGGATGAATTTGGAGTGTTTAGACAACACTTAAACCCGTTTTATCTAAAAACAGGCCTAAACCGAGAAAACAGGCTAATATCGTGAGAAAACATTGATTCGAAGCAGTAAACAGCTATTTTATTCTTTCTAGGGTCAAAATATGTAACAATCCAATGCATTTGACTAATTATAAGAGTTCGGGTGGAATTTGGAGTGTTTAGACAACACTTTTACCCATTTTGTCCCGAAACAGGCTAAAACCGAGAAAACATTGATTCGAAGCAGTAAACAGCTTTGTTACTGTTTCTAGGGTCAAAATGTGTGACAATCTAATGCATTTTACTAGTTGTAAGAGTTCGGGATGAATTTGGAGTGTTTAGACCACACGTAAACCCGTTTTATCTAAAAACAAGCTTAAACCAAGAAAACAGGCTAAAACCTAGAGAAAACATTGAGTCGAAGCAATAAAAAGCTATGTTACTCTTTCTAGGGTCAAAATATGTAACAATGCAATGCATTTGACTAATTATAAGAGTTCGGGTTGAATTTGGAGTGTTTAGACACCACTTTTACCCATTTTGTCCCGAACAGGCTAAAACCGAGAAAACATTGATTCGAAGCAGTAAACAGCTTTCTTACTTTTTCTAGGGTCAGAATGTGTGACAATCCAATGCATTTTACTAATTGTAAGAGTTCGGGAGGAATTTGGAGTGTTTAGACACCACTTTTACCCTTTTTGTCCTGAAACAGGCTAAAACCAAGAAAACATTGATTCGAAGCAGTAAACAGCTTTGTTACTGCTTCTAGGGTGAGAATGTGTGACAATCCAATGCATTTTACTAATTGTAAGAGTTCGGGATGAATTTGGGGTGTTTAGACAACACTTAAACCCGTTTTATCCCAAAACAGGCTACACCCGGGAGAAAACATTGATTCTAAGCAGTAAACAGCTATGTTACTCTTTCTAGGGTCAAAATATGTAACAATCCAATGCTAAAACTGTTTTATCCCAAAACAGGATTAAACCAAGAAAACAGGCTAAAACTGAGAGAAAACATTGATTCGAAGCAGTAAACAGCTATGTTACTCTTTCTAGGGTCAAAATATGTAACAATCCAATGCATTTAACTAATTATAAGAGTTATGGTTGAATTTGGAGTGTTTAGACACCACTTTTACCCATTTTGTCCTGAAACATGCTAAAACCAAGAAAACATTGTTTCGAAGCAGTAAACAGCTTTGTTACTCTTTCTAGAGTCAGAATGTGTGACAATCCAATGCATTTGACTAATTGTAAGAGTTCGGGATGAATTTGGAGTGTTTAGACAACACTTAAACCCGTTTTATCTAAAAACAAGCTTAAACCAAGAAAATAGGCTAAAACCGAGAGAAAACATTGAGTCGAAGCAATAAACAGCTATTTACTCTTTCTAGGGTCAAAATATGTAACAATCCAATGCATTTGACTAATTATAAGAGTTATGGTTGAATTTGGAGTGTTTAAACACCACTTTTACCCATTTTGTCCCGAAACAGGCTAAAACCGAGAAAACATTGTTTCGAAGCAGTAAACAGCTTTGTTACTGTTTCTAGGGTCAGAATGTGTGACAATCCAATCCATTTGACTAATTGTAAGAGTTCGGGATGAATTTGGAGTGTTTAGACAACACTTAAACCCGTTTTATCTAAAAACAGGCCTAAACCGAGAAAACAGGCTAATATCGTGAGAAAACATTCATTCTAAGCAGTAAACAGCTATGTTACTCTTTCTAGCGTCAAAATATGTAACAATCCAATGCTAAAACTGTTTTATCCCAAAACAGGATTAAACCAAGAAAACAGGCTAAAACTGAGAGAAAACATTGATTCGAAGCAGTAAACAGCTATGTTACTCTTTCTAGGGTCAAAATATGTAATAATCCAATTCATTTAACTAATTATAAGAGTTATGGTTGAATTTGGAGTGTTTAGACACCACTTTTACCCATTTTGTCCTGAAACATGCTAAAACCAAGAAAACATTGTTTCGAAGCAGTAAACAGCTTTGTTACTGTTTCTAGAGTCAGAATGTGTGACAATCCAATGCATTTGACTAGTTGTAAGAGTTCGGGATGAATTTGGAGTGTTTAGACCACATGTAAACCCGTTTTATCTAAAAACAAGCTTAAACCAAGAAAACAGGCTAAAACCTAGAGAAAACATTGAGTCGAAGCAATAAAAAGCTATGTTACTCTTTCTAGGGTCAAAATATGTAACAATGCAATGCATTTGACTAATTATAAGAGTTCGGGTTGAATTTGGAGTGTTTAGATACCACTTTTACCCATTTTGTCCCGAACAGGCTAAAACCGAGAAAACATTGATTCGAAGCAGTAAACAGCTTTCTTACTTTTTCTAGGGTCAGAATGTGTGACAATCCAATGCATTTTACTAATTGTAAGAGTTCGGGAGGAATTTGGAGTGTTTAGACACCACTTTTACCCTTTTTGTCCTGAAACAGGCTAAAACCAAGAAAACATTGATTCGAAGCAGTAAACAGCTTTGTTACTGCTTCTAGGGTGAGAATGTGTGACAATCCAATGCATTTTACTAATTGTAAGAGTTCGGGATGAATTTGGGGTGTTTAGACAACACTTAAACCCGTTTTATCCCAAAACAGGCTACACCCGGGAGAAAACATTGATTCTAAGCAGTAAACAGCTATGTTACTCTTTCTAGGGTCAAAATATGTAACAATCCAATGCTAAAACTGTTTTATCCCAAAACAGGATTAAACCAAGAAACAGGATAAAACTGAGAGAAAACATTGATTCGAAGCCGTAAACAGCTATGTAACTCTTTCTAGGGTCAAAATATGTAACATTCCAATTCATTTGACTAATTATAAGAGTTCGGGTTGAATTTGGAGTGTTTAGACACCACTTTTACCGATTTTGTCTCGAAACAGGCTAAAACCGAGAAAACATTGATTCGAAGCAGTAAACAGCTTTGTTGCTGTTTATAGGGTCAGAATGTGTGAAAATCCAATGCATTTTACTAATTGTAAGAGTTCGGGATGAATTTGGAGTGTTTAGACAACACTTAAACCCGTTTTATCTAAAAACAGGCTTAAACCGAGAAAAAGGCTAAAACCGAGGGAAAACATTGATTCAAAGCAGTAAACAGCTATGTTACTCATTCTAGGGTCAAAATATGTAACAATCCAATGCATTTGACTAATTATAAGAGTTCGGGTTGAATTTGGAGTGTTTAGACACCACTTTTACCCATTTTGTCCCGAACAGGCTAAAACCGAGAAAACATTGATTCGAAGCAGTAAACAGCTTTGTTACTGTTTCTAGGGTCAGGATGTGTGACAATCCAATGCATTTTACTAATTGTAAGAGTTCGGGAGGAATTTGGAGTGTTTAGACAACACTTAAACCCGTTTTATCCCAGAACAGGCTAAACCCGGGAGAAAACATTCATTCTAAGCAGTAAACAGCTATGTTACTCTTTCTAGGGTCAAAATATGTAACAATCCAATGCTAAAACTGTTTTATCCCAAAACAGGATTAAACCAAGAAAACAGGCTAAAACTGAGAGAAAACATTGATTCGAAGCAGTAAACAGCTATGTTACTCTTTCTAGGGTCAAAATATGTAACAATCCAATGCATTTGACTAATTATAAGAGTTATGGTTGAATTTGGAGTGTTTAGACACCACTTTTACCCATTTTGTCCTGAAACATGCTAAAACCAAGAAAACATTGTTTCGAAGCAGTAAACAGCTTTGTTACTGTTTCTAGGGTCAGAATGTGTGACAATCCAATGCATTTGACTAATTGTAAGAGTTCGGGATGAATTTGGAGTGTTTAGACAACACTTAAACCCGTTTTATCTAAAAACAAGCTTAAACCAAGAAAACAGGCTAAAACCGAGAGAAAACATTGAGTCGAAGCAATAAACAGCTATTTACTCTTTCTAGGGTCAAAATATGTAACAATCCAATGCATTTGACTAATTATAAGAGTTATGGTTGAATTTGGAGTGTTTAGACACCACTTTTACCCATTTTGTCCCGAAACAGGCTAAAACCGAGAAAACATTGTTTCGAAGCAGTAAACAGCTTTGTTACTGTTTCTAGGGTCAGAATGTGTGACAATCCAATCCATTTGACTAATTGTAAGAGTTCGGGATGAATTTGGAGTGTTTAGACAACACTTA
This sequence comes from Camelina sativa, assembly GCF_030686135.1. Lineage (NCBI taxonomy): Eukaryota > Viridiplantae > Streptophyta > Magnoliopsida > Brassicales > Brassicaceae > Camelina > Camelina sativa. The sequence goes on along the minus strand of NC_141882.1, from coordinate 19,247,421 downwards.
AACCCGTTTTATCTAAAAACAGGCCTAAACCGAGAAAACAGGCTAATACCGTGAGAAAACATTGATTCGAAGCAGTAAACAGCTATTTTATTCTTTCTAGGGTCAAAATATGTAACAATCCAATGCATTTGACTAATTATAAGAGTTCGGGTGGAATTTGGAGTGTTTAGACACCACTTTTACCCATTTTGTCCCGAAACAGGCTAAAACCGAGAAAACATTGATTCGAAGCAGTAAACAGCTTTGTTACTGTTTCTAGGGTCAAAATGTGTGACAATCTAATGCATTTTACTAGTTGTAAGAGTTCGGGATGAATTTGGAGTGTTTAGACCACACGTAAACCCGTTTTATCTAAAAACAAGCTTAAACCAAGAAAACAGGCTAAAACCGAGAGAAAACATTGAGTCGAAGCAATAAACAGCTATGTTACTCTTTCTAGGGTCAAAATATGTAACAATGCAATGCATTTGACTAATTATAAGAGTTCGGGTTGAATTTGGAGTGTTTAGACACCACTTTTACCCATTTTGTCCCGAACAGGCTAAAACCGAGAAAACATTGATTCGAAGCAGTAAACAGCTTTCTTACTTTTTCTAGGGTCAGAATGTGTGACAATCCAATGCATTTTACTAATTGTAAGAGTTCGGGAGGAATTTGGAGTGTTTAGACACCACTTTTACCCTTTTTGTCCTGAAACAGGCTAAAACCAAGAAAACATTGATTCGAAGCAGTAAACAGCTTTGTTACTGCTTCTAGGGTGAGAATGTGTGACAATCCAATGCCTTTTACTAATTGTAAGAGTTCGGGATGAATTTGGGGTGTTTAGACAACACTTAAACCCGTTTTATCCCAAAACAGGTTACACCCGGGAGAAAACATTGATTCTAAGCAGTAAACAGCTATGTTACTCTTTCTAGGGTCAAAATATGTAACAATCCAATGCTAAAACGGTTTTATCCCAAAACAGGATTAAACCAAGAAACAGGATAAAACTGAGAGAAAACATTGATTCGAAGCCGTAAACAGCTATGTAACTCTTTCTAGGGTCAAAATATGTAACATTCCAATTCATTAGACTAATTATAAGAGTTCGGGTTGAATTTGGAGTGTTTAGACACCACTTTTACCCATTTTGTCTCGAAACAGGCTAAAACCGAGAAAACATTGATTCGAAGCAGTACACAGCTTTGTTGCTGTTTATAGGGTCAGAATGTGTGAAAATCCAATGCATTTTACTAATTGTAAGAGTTCGGGATGAATTTGGAGTGTTTAGACAACACTTAAACCCGTTTTATCTAAAAACAGGCTTAAACCGAGAAAAAGGCTAAAACCGAGGGAAAACATTGATTCAAAGCAGTAAACAGCTATGTTACTCATTCTAGGGTCAAAATATGTAACAATCCAATGCATTTGACTAATTATAAGAGTTCGGGTTGAATTTGGAGTGTTTAGAAACCACTTTTACCCATTTTGTCCCGAACAGTCTAAAACCGAGAAAACATTGATTCGAAGCAGTAAACAGCTTTGTTACTGTTTCTAGGGTCAGGATGTGTGACAATCCAATGCATTTTACTAATTGTAAGAGTTCGGGAGGAATTTGGAGTGTTTAGACAACACTTAAACCCGTTTTATCCCAGAACAGGCTAAACCCGGGAGAAAACATTCATTCTAAGCAGTAAACAGCTATGTTACTCTTTCTAGGGTCAAAATATGTAACAATCCAATGCTAAAACTGTTTTATCCCAAAACAGGATTAAACCAAGAAAACAGGCGAAAACTGAGAGAAAACATTGATTCGAAGCAGTAAACAGCTATGTTACTCTTTCTAGGGTCAAAATATGTAACAATCCAATGCATTTGACTAATTATAAGAGTTATGGTTGAATTTGGAGTGTTTAGACACCACTTTTACCCATTTTGTCCTGAAACATGCTAAAACCAAGAAAACATTGTTTCGAAGCAGTAAACAGCTTTGTTACTGTTTCTAGGGTCATAATGTGTGACAATCCAATGCATTTGACTAATTGTAAGAGTTCGGGATGAATTTGGAGTGTTTAGACAACACTTAAACCCGTTTTATCTAAAAACAAGCTTAAACCAAGAAAACAGGCTAAAACCGAGAGAAAACATTGAGTCGAAGCAATAAACAGCTATTTACTCTTTCTAGGGTCAAAATATGTAACAATCCAATGCATTTGACTAATTATAAGAGTTATGGTTGAATTTGGAGTGTTTAGACACCACTTTTACCCATTTTGTCCCGAAACATGCTAAAACCGAGAAAACATTGTTTCGAAGCAGTAAACAGCTTTGTTACTGTTTCTAGGGTCAGAATGTGTGACAATCCAATCCATTTGACTAATTGTAAGAGTTCGGGATGAATTTGGAGTGTTTAGACAACACTTAAACCCGTTTTATCTAAAAACAGGCCTAAACCGAGAAAACAGGCTAATACCGTGAGAAAACATTGATTCGAAGCAGTAAACAGCTATTTTATTCTTTCTAGGGTCAAAATATGTAACAATCCAATGCATTTGACTAATTATAAGAGTTCGGGTGGAATTTGGAGTGTTTAGACACCACTTTTACCCATTTTGTCCCGAAACAGGCTAAAACCGAGAAAACATTGATTCGAAGCAGTAAACAGCTTTGTTACTGTTTCTAGGGTCAAAATGTGTGACAATCTAATGCATTTTACTAGTTGTAAGAGTTCGGGATGAATTTGGAGTGTTTAGACCACACGTAAACCCGTTTTATCTAAAAACAAGCTTAAACCAAGAAAACAGGCTAAAACCGAGAGAAAACATTGAGTCGAAGCAATAAACAGCTATGTTACTCTTTCTAGGGTCAAAATATGTAACAATGCAATGCATTTGACTAATTATAAGAGTTCGGGTTGAATTTGGAGTGTTTAGACACTACTTTTACCCATTTTGTCCCGAACAGGCTAAAACCGAGAAAACATTGATTCGAAGCAGTAAACAGCTTTCTTACTGTTTCTAGGGTCAGAATGTGTGACAATCCAATGCATTTTACTAATTGTAAGAGTTCGGGTGGAATTTGGAGTGTTTAGACACCACTTTTACCCTTTTTGTCCTGAAACAGGCTAAAACCAAGAAAACATTGATTCGAAGCAGTAAACAGCTTTGTTACTGCTTCTAGGGTGAGAATGTGTGACAATCCAATGCCTTTTACTAATTGTAAGAGTTCGGGATGAATTTGGGGTGTTTAGACAACACTTAAACCCGTTTTATCCCAAAACAGGCTACACCCGGGAGAAAACATTGATTCTAAGCATTAAACAGCTATGTTACTCTTTCTAGGGTCAAAATATGTAACAATCCAATGCTAAAACTGTTTTATCCCAAAACAGGATTAAACCAAGAAAACAGGCTAAAACTGAGAGAAAACATTGATTCGAAGCAGTAAACAGCTATGTTACTCTTTCTAGGGTCAAAATATGTAACAATCCAATGCATTTGACTAATTATAAGAGTTATGGTTGAATTTGGAGTGTTTAGACACCACTTTTACCGATTTTGTCTCGAAACAGGCTAAAACCAAGAAAACATTGTTTCGAAGCAGTACACAGCTTTGTTGCTGTTTATAGGGTCAGAATGTGTGAAAATCCAATGCATTTTACTAATTGCAAGAGTTCGGGATGAATTTGGACTGTTTAGACAACACTTAAACCCGTTTTATCTAAAAACAGGCTTAAACCGAGAAAAAGGCTAAAACCGAGGGAAAACATTGATTCAAAGCAGTAAACAGCTATGTTACTCATTCTAGGGTCAAAATATGTAACAATCCAATGCATTTGACTAATTATAAGAGTTCGGGTTGAATTTGGAGTGTTTAGACTCCACTTTTACCCATTTTGTCCCGAACAGGCTAAAACCGAGAAAACATTGATTCGAAGCAGTAAACAGCTTTGTTACTGTTTCTAGGGTCAGGATGTGTGACAATCCAATGCATTTTACTAATTGTAAGAGTTCGGGAGGAATTTGGAGTGTTTAGACAACACTTAAACCCGTTTTATCCCAGAACAGGCTAAACCCGGGAGAAAACATTCATTCTAAGCAGTAAACAGCTATGTTACTCTTTCTAGGGTCAAAATATGTAACAATCCAATGCTAAAACTGTTTTATCCCAAAACAGGATTAAACCAAGAAAACAGGCTAAAACTGAGAGAAAACATTGATTCGAAGCAGTAAACAGCTATGTTACTCTTTCTAGGGTCAAAATATGTAACAATCCAATGCATTTGACTAATTATAAGAGTTATGGTTGAATTTGGAGTGTTTAGACACCACTTTTACCCATTTTGTCCTGAAACATGCTAAAACCAAGAAAACATTGTTTCGAAGCAGTAAACAGCTTTGTTACTGTTTCTAGGGTCAGAATGTGTGACAATCCAATGCATTTGACTAATTGTAAGAGTTCGGGATGAATTTGGAGTGTTTAGACAACACTTAAACCCGTTTTATCTAAAAACAAGCTTAAACCAAGAAAACAAGCTAAAACCGAGAGAAAACATTGAGTCGAAGTAATAAACAGCTATTTACTCTTTCTAGGGTCAAAATATGTAACAAACCAATGCATTTGACTAATTATAAGAGTTATGGTTGAATTTGGAGTGTTTAGACACCACTTTTACCCATTTTGTCCCGAAACAGGCTAAAACCGAGAAAACATTGTTTCGAAGCAGTAAACAGCTTTGTTACTGTTTCTAGGGTCAGAATGTGTGACAATCCAATCCATTTGACTAATTGTAAGAGTTCGGGATGAATTTGGAGTGTTTAGACAACACTTAAACCCGTTTTATCTAAAAACAGGCCTAAACCGAGAAAACAGGCTAATACCGTGAGAAAACATTGATTCGAAGCAGTAAACAGCTATTTTATTCTTTCTAGGGTCAAAATATGTAACAATCCAATGCATTTGACTAATTATAAGAGTTCGGGTGGAATTTGGAGTGTTTAGACACCACTTTTACCCATTTTGTCCCGAAATAGGCTAAAACCGAGAAAACATTGATTCGAAGCAGTAAACAGCTTTGTTACTGTTTCTAGGGTCAAAATGTGTGACAATCTAATGCATTTTACTAGTTGTAAGAGTTCGGGATGAATTTGGAGTGTTTAGACCACACGTAAACCCGTTTTATCTAAAAACAAGCTTAAACCAAGAAAACAGGCTAAAACCGAGAGAAAACATTGAGTCGAAGCAATAAACAGCTATGTTACTCTTTCTAGGGTCAAAATATGTAACAATGCAATGCATTTGACTAATTATAAGAGTTCGGGTTGAATTTGGAGTGTTTAGACACCACTTTTACCCATTTTGTCCCGAACAGGCTAAAACCGAGAAAACATTGATTCGAAGCAGTAAACAGCTTTCTTACTTTTTCTAGGGTCAGAATGTGTGACAATCCAATGCATTTTACTAATTGTAAGAGTTCGGGAGGAATTTGGAGTGTTTAGACACCACTTTTACCCTTTTTGTCCTGAAACAGGCTAAAATCAAGAAAACATTGATTCGAAGCAGTAAACAGCTTTGTTACTGCTTCTAGGGTGAGAATGTGTGACAATCCAATGCCTTTTACTAATTGTAAGAGTTCGGGATGAATTTGGGGTGTTTAGACAACACTTAAACCCGTTTTATCCCAAAACAGGCTACACCCGGGAGAAAACATTGATTCTAAGCAGTAAACAGCTATGTTACTCTTTCTAGGGTCAAAATATGTAACAATCCAATGCTAAAACTGTTTTATCCCAAAACAGGATTAAACCAAGAAACAGGATAAAACTGAGAGAAAACATTGATTCGAAGCCGTAAACACCTATGTAACTCTTTCTAGGGTCAAAATATGTAACATTCCAATTCATTTGACTAATTATAAGAGTTCGGGTTGAATTTGGAGTGTTTAGACACCACTTTTACCCATTTTGTCTCGAAACAGGCTAAAACTGAGAAAACATTGATTCGAAGCAGTACACAGCTTTGTTGCTGTTTATAGGGTCAGAATGTGTGAAAATCCAATGCATTTTACTAATTGTAAGAGTTCGGGATGAATTTGGAGTGTTTAGACAACACTTAAACCCGTTTTATCTAAAAACAGGCTTAAACCGAGAAAAAGGCTAAAACCGAGGGAAAACATTGATTCAAAGCAGTAAACAGCTATGTTACTCATTCTAGGGTCAAAATATGTAACAATCCAATGCATTTGACTAATTATAAGAGTTCGGGTTGAATTTGGAGTGTTTAGACTCCACTTTTACCCATTTTGTCCCGAACAGTCTAAAACCGAGAAAACATTGATTCGAAGCAGTAAACAGCTTTGTTACTGTTTCTAGGGTCAGGATGTGTGACAATCCAATGCATTTTACTAATTGTAAGAGTTCGGGAGGAATTTGGAGTGTTTAGACAACACTTAAACCCGTTTTATCCCAGAACAGGCTAAACCCGGGAGAAAACATTCATTCTAAGCAGTAAACAGCTATGTTACTCTTTCTAGGGTCAAAATATGTAACAATCCAATGCTAAAACTGTTTTATCCCAAAACAGGATTAAACCAAGAAAACAGGCTAAAACTGAGAGAAAACATTGATTCGAAGCAGTAAACAGCTATGTTACTCTTTCTAGGGTCAAAATATGTAACAATCCAATGCATTTGACTAATTATAAGAGTTATGGTTGAATTTGGAGTGTTTAGACACCACTTTTACCCATTTTGTCCTGAAACATGCTAAAACCAAGAAAACATTGTTTCGAAGCAGTAAACAGCTTTGTTACTGTTTCTAGGGTCAGAATGTGTGACAATCCAATGCATTTGACTAATTGTAAGAGTTCGGGATGAATTTGGAGTGTTTAGACAACACTTAAACCCGTTTTATCTAAAAACAAGCTTAAACCAAGAAAACAGGCTAAAACCGAGAGAAAACATTGAGTCGAAGCAATAAACAGCTATTTACTCTTTCTAGGGTCAAAATATGTAACAATCCAATGCATTTGACTAATTATAAGAGTTATGGTTGAATTTGGAGTGTTTAGACACCACTTTTACCCATTTTGTCCCGAAACATGCTAAAACCGAGAAAACATTGTTTCGAAGCAGTAAACAGCTTTGTTACTGTTTCTAGGGTCAGAATGTGTGACAATCCAATCCATTTGACTAATTGTAAGAGTTCGGGATGAATTTGGAGTGTTTAGACAACACTTAAACCCGTTTTATCTAAAAACAGGCCTAAACCGAGAAAACAGGCTAATACCGTGAGAAAACATTGATTCGAAGCAGTAAACAGCTATTTTATTCTTTCTAGGGTCAAAATATGTAACAATCCAATGCATTTGACTAATTATAAGAGTTCGGGTGGCATTTGGAGTGTTTAGACACCACTTTTACCCATTTTGTCCCGAAACAGGCTAAAACCGAGAAAACATTGATTCGAAGCAGTAAACAGCTTTGTTACTGTTTCTAGGGTCAAAATGTGTGACAATCTAATGCATTTTACTAGTTGTAAGAGTTCGGGATGAATTTGGAGTGTTTAGACCACACGTAAACCCGTTTTATCTAAAAACAAGCTTAAACCAAGAAAACAGGCCTAAACCGAGAAAACAGGCTAATACCGTGAGAAAACATTGAGTCGAAGCAATAAACAGCTATGTTACTCTTTCTAGGGTCAAAATATGTAACAATGCAATGCATTTGACTAATTATAAGAGTTCGGGTTGAATTTGGAGTGTTTAGACACCACTTTTACCCATTTTGTCCCGAACAGGCTAAAACCGAGAAAACATTGATTCGAAGCAGTAAACAGCTTTCTTACTGTTTCTAGGGTCATAATGTGTGACAATCCAATGCATTTTACTAATTGTAAGAGTTCGGGTGGAATTTGGAGTGTTTAGACACCACTTTTACCCTTTTTGTCCTGAAACAGGCTAAAACCAAGAAAACATTGATTCGAAGCAGTAAACAGCTTTGTTACTGCTTCTAGGGTGAGAATGTGTGACAATCCAATGCCTTTTACTAATTGTAAGAGTTCGGGATGAATTTGGGGTGTTTAGACAACACTTAAACCCGTTTTATCCCAAAACAGGCTACACCCGGGAGAAAACATTGATTCTAAGCAGTAAACAGCTATGTTACTCTTTCTAGGGTCAAAATATGTAACAATCCAATGCTAAAACTGTTTTATCCCAAAACAGGATTAAACCAAGAAAACAGGCTAAAACTGAGAGAAAACATTGATTCGAAGCAGTAAACAGCTATGTTACTCTTTCTAGGGTCAAAATATGTAACAATCCAATGCATTTGACTAATTATAAGAGTTATGGTTGAATTTGGAGTGTTTAGACACCACTTTTACCCAAGTTGTCCTGAAACATGCTAAAACCAAGAAAACATTGTTTCGAAGCAGTAAACAGCTTTATTACTGTTTCTAGGGTCAGAATGTGTGACAATCCAATGCCTTTGACTAATTGTAAGAGTTCGGGATGAATTTGGACTGTTTAGACAACACTTAAACCCGTTTTATCTAAAAACAGGCTTAAACCGAGAAAAAGGCTAAAACCGAGGGAAAACATTGATTCGAAGCAGTAAACAGCTATGTTACTCTTTCTAGGGTCAAAATATGTAACAATCCAATGCATTTGACTAATTATAAAAGTTCGGGTTGAATTTGGAGTGTTTAGACACCACTTTTTCCCATTTTGTCCCGAATAGGCTAAAACCGAGAAAACATTGATTCGAAGCAGTAAACAGCTTTGTTACTGTTTCTAGGGTCAGAATGTGTGACAATCCAATGCATTTTACTAATTATAAGAGTTCGGGAGGAATTTGGAGTGTTTAGACAACACTTAAACCCGTTTTATCCCAAAACAGGCTAAACCCGGGAGAAAACATTGATTCTAAGCAGTAAACAGCTATGTTACTCTTTCTAGGGTCAAAATATGAAACAATCCAATGCTAAAACTGTTTTATCCCAAAACAGGATTAAACCAAGAAAACAGGCTAAAATTGAGAGAAAACATTGATTCGAAGCAGTAAACAGCTATGTTACTCTTTCTAGGGTCAATATATGTAACAATCCAATGCATTTGACTAATTATAAGAGTTATGGTTGAATTTGGAGTGTTTAGACACCACTTTTACCCATTTTGTCCTGAAACATGCTACTGAAACATGCTAAAACCAAGAAAACATTGTTTCGAAGCAGTAAACAGCTTTGTTACTGTTTCTAGGGTCAGAATGTGTGACAATCCAATGCATTTGACTAATTGTAAGAGTTCGGGATGAATTTGGAGTGTTTAGACAACACGTAAACCCGTTTTATCTCAAAACATGCTTAAACCGAGAAAAGAGGCTAAAACTGAGAGAAAACATCGATTCGAAGCAGTAAACAGCTATGTTACTCTTTCTAGGGTCAAAATATATAACAATCGAATACATTAGACTAATTATAAGAGTTCGGGTTGAATTTGGAGTGTTTAGACACCACTTTTACCCATTTTGTCCCGAAACATGCTAAAACCGAGAAAACATTGATTCGAAGCAGTAAACAGCTTTGTTACTGTTTCTAGGGTCAGAATGTGGAAAAATCCAATGCATTTTACTAATTGCAAGAGTTCGGGATGAATTTGGAGTGTTTAGACAACACTTAAACCCGTTTTATCCAAAAATAGGCTTAAACCGAGAAACTAGGCTAAACCCGGGAGAAAACATTAATTCGAAGCAGTAATCAGCTATGTTACTCTTTCTAGGGTCAAAATATGTAACAATCCAATGCATTTGACTAATTATAAGAGTTATGGTTGAATTTGGAGTGTTTAGACACCACTTTTACCCATTTTGTCCCGAAACAGGCTAAAACCGAGAAAACATTGTTTCGAAGCAGTAAACAGCTTTGTTACGGTTTCTAGGGTTAGAATGTGTGACAATCCAATGCATTTGACTAATTGTAAGAGTTCGGGATGAATTTGGAGTGTTTAGACAACACTTAAACCCGTTTTATCTAAAAACAGGCCTAAACCGAGAAAACAGGCTAATACCGTGAGAAAACATTGATTGGAAGTAGTAAACAGCTATTTTACTCTTTCTAGGGTCAAAATATGTAACAATCCAATGCATTTGACTAATTATAAGAGTTCGGGTGGAATTTGGAGTGTTTAGACACCACTTTTACCCATTTTGTCCCGAAACAGGCTAAAACCGAGAAAACATTGATTCGAAGCAGTAAACAGCTTTGTTACTATTTCTAGGGTCAGAATGTGTAACAATCCAATGCATTTGACTAAATGTAAAAGTTCAAGATGAATTTTTGAGTGTTTAGAGAACACGTAAATCCGTTTTATCTCAAAATAGGCTTAAACCGAGAAAAGAGGCTAAAACCAAGAAACATTTATTCGAAGAAGTAAACAGATATATTACTCTTTCTAGGGTCAACATATGTAACAATCCAATGCATTAGACTAATTATAAGAGTTCAGGTTGAATTTGGAGCGTTTAGACACCACTTTTACCCATTTTGTCCCGAAATAGGCTAAAACCGAGAAAACATTGATTCGAAGCAGTAAACAGATTTGTTACTGTTTCTAGGGTAAAAATATGTAACAATCCAATGCATTTGACTAATTATAAGAGTTCGGGTTGAATTTGGAGTGTTTAGAGACCACTTTTACCCATTTTGTCCCGAAACAGGCTAAAACCGAGAAACATTGATTCAAAGCAGTAAACAGCTACATTACTCTTTCTAGGGTCAAAATTTGTAACAATCTAATGCATTAGACTAATTATAAGATATCGGGTTGAATTTGGAGTGTTTAGACACCACTTTTACCCATTTTGTCCTGAAACAGGCTAAAACCGAGAAAACATTGATTCGAAGCAGTAAACAGCTTTGTTACTGCTTCTAGGGTGAGAATGTGTGACAATCCAATGCATTTTACTAATTGTAAGAGTTCGGGATGAATTTGGGGTGTTTAGACAACATGTAAACCCGTTTTATCTCAAAACATGCTTAAACCGAGAAAAGAGGCTAAAACTGAGAGAAAACATCGATTCGAAGCAGTAAACAGCTATGTTACTCTTTCTAGGGTCAAAATATATAACAATCGAATACATTAGACTAATTATAAGAGTTCGGGTTGAATTTGGAGTGTTTAGACACCACTTTTACCCATTTTGTCCCGAAACATGCTAAAACCATGAAAACACTGATTCGAAGCAGTAAACAGCTTTGTTACTGTTTCTAGGGTCAGAATGTGGAAAAATCCAATGCATTTTACTAATTCCAAGAGTTCGGGATGAATTTGGAGTGTTTAGACAACACTTTTACCCATTTTGTCCCGAAACAGGCTAAAACCGAGAAAACATTGATTCGAAGCAGTACACAGATTTGTTACTGTTTCTAGGGTCAGAATGTGTGAAAATCCAATGTATTTTACTAATTGTAAGAGTTCGGGATGAATTTGGAGTTTTTAGACAACACTTAAACCCGTTTTATCTAAAAACAGGCTTAAACCGAGAAAAAGGCTAAAACCGAGGGAAAACATTGATTCGAAGCAGTAAACAGCTATGTTATTCTTTCTAGGGTCAAAATTTGTAACAATCCAATGCATTTGACTAATTATAAAAGTTCGGATTGAATTTGGAGTGTTTAGACACCACTTTTTCCCATTTTGTCCCGAATAGGCTAAAACCGAGAAAACATTGATTCGAAGCAGTAAACAGCTTTGTTACTGTTTCTAGGGTCAGAATGTGTGACAATCCAATGCATTTTACTAATTGTAAGAGTGCGGGAGGAATTTGGAGTGTTTAGACAACACTTAAACCCGTTTTATCCCAAAACAGGCTAAACCCGGGAGAAAACATTGATTCTAAGCAGTAAACAGCTATGTTACTCTTTCTAGGGTCAAAATATGTAACAATCCAATGCTAAAACTGTTTTATCCCAAAACAGGATTAAACCAAGAAAACAGGCTAAAATTGAGAGAAAACATTGATTTGAAGCAGTAAACAGCTATGTTACTCTTTCTAGGGTCAATATATGTAACAATCCAATGCATTTGACTAATTATAAGAGTTATGGTTGAATTTGGAGTGTTTAGACATCACTTTTACCCATTTTGTCCTGAAACATGCTAAAACCAAGAAAACATTGTTTCGAAGCAGTAAACAGCTTTGTTACTGTTTCTAGGGTCAGAATGTGTGACAATCCAATGCATTTGACTAATTGTAAGAGTTCGGGATGAATTTGGAGTGTTTAGACAACACGTAAACCCGTTTTATCTCAAAACATGCTTAAACCAAGAAAAGAGGTTAAAACTGAGAGAAAACATCGATTCGAAGCAGTAAACAGCTATGTTACTCTTTCTAGGGTCAAAATATATAACAATCCAATACATTAGACTAATTATAAGAGTTCGGGTTGAATTTGGAGTGTTTAGACACCACTTAAACCCGTTTTGTCCCGAAACAGGCTAAAACCGAGAAACATTGATTCGAAGCAGTAAACAGCTACGTTACTCTTTCTAGGGTCAAAAGATGTAACAATCCAATGCATTAGACTAATTATAAGAGTTCGGGTTGAATTTGGAGTGTTTAGACACCACTTTTACCCATTTTGTCCCGAAACAGGCTAAAACCGAGAAAACATTGATTCGAAGCAGTAAACAGCTTTGTTACTGTTTCTAGGGTCAAAATGTGTGACAATCTAATGCATTTTACTAATTGTAAGAGTTCGGGATGAATTTGGAGTGTTTAGACCACACGTAAACCCGTTTTATCTAAAAACAAGCTGAAACCAAGAAAACAGGCTAAAACCGAGAGAAAACATTGAGTCGAAGCAATAAACAGCTATGTTACTCTTTCTAGGGTCAAAATATGTAACAATGCAATGCATTTGACTAATTATAAGAGTTCGGGTTGAATTTGGAGTGTTTAGACACCACTTTTACCCATTTTGTCCCGAACAGGCTAAAACCGAGAAAACATTGATTCGAAGCAGTAAACAGCTTTCTTACTGTTTCTAGGGTCAGAATGTGTGACAATCCAATGCATTTTACTAATTGTAAGAGTTCAGGAGGAATTTGGAGTGTTTAGACACCACTTTTACCCATTTTGTCCTGAAACAGTCTAAAACCAAGAAAACATTGATTCGAAGCAGTAAACAGCTTTGTTACTGCTTCTAGGGTGAGAATGTGTGACAATCCAATGCGTTTTACTAATTGTAAGAGTTCGGGATCAATTTGGGGTGTTTAGACAACACTTAAACCCGTTTTATCCCAAAACAGGCTACACCCGGGAGAAAACATTGATTTGAAGCAGTAAACAGCTATGTTACTCTTTCTAGGGTCAAAATACGTAACAATCCAATGCTAAAACTGTTTTATCCCAAAACAAGATTAAACCAAGAAACAAGATAAAACTGAGAGAAAACATTGATTCGAAGCCGTAAACAGCTATGTAACTCTTTCTAGGGTCAAAATATGTAACATTCCAATTCATTTGACTAATTATAAAAGTTCAGGTTGAATTTGGAGTGTTTAGACACCACTTTTACCCATTTTGTCCTGAAACATGCTAAAACCAAGAAAACATTGTTTCGAAGCAGTAAACAGCTTTGTTACTGTTTCTAGGGTCAGAATGTGTGACAATCCAATGCATTTGACTAATTGTAAGAGTTCGGGATGAATTTGGACTGTTTAGACAACAGTTAAACCCGTTTTATCTAAAAACAAGCTTAAACCAAGAAAGCAGGCTAAAACCGAGAGAAAAAATTGAGTCGAAGCAATAAACAGGTATTTACTCTTTCTAGGGTCAAAATATGTAACAATCCAATGCATTTGACTAATTATAAGAGTTATGGTTGAATTTGGAGTGTTTAGACACCACTTTTACCCATTTTGTCCCGAAACAGGCTAAAACCGAGAAAACATTGTTTCGAAGCAGTAAACAGCTTTGTTACTGTTTCTAGGGTCAGAATGTGTGACAATCCAATGCATTTGACTAATTGTAAGAGTTCGGGATGAATTTGGAGTGTTTAGACAACACTTAAACCCGTTTTATCTAAAAACAGGCCTAAACCGAGAAAACAGGCTAATACCGTGAGAAAACATTGATTGGAAGCAGTAAACAGCTATTTTACTCTTTCTAGGGTCAAAATATGTAACAATCCAATGCATTTGACTAATTATAAGAGTTCGGGTGGAATTTGGAGTGTTTAGACACCACTTTTACCCATTTTGTCCCGAAACAGGCTAAAACCGAGAAAACATTGATTCGAAGCAGTAAACAGCTTTGTTACTGTTTCTAGGGTCAAAATGTGTGACAATCTAATGCATTTTACTAATTGTAAGAGTTCGGGATGAATTTGGAGTGTTTAGACCACACATAAACCCGTTTTATCTAAAAACAAGCTTAAACCAAGAAAACAGGCTAAAACCGAGAGAAAACATTGAGTCGAAGCAATAAACAGCTATGTTACTCTTTCTAGGGTCAAAATATGTAACAATGCAATGCATTTGACTAATTATAAGAGTTCGGGTTGAATTTGGAGTGTTTAGGCAACACTTAAATCCGTTTTATCCGAAAACAGGCTTAATCCGAGAAAAAAGGCTAAACCCGGGAGAAAACATTGATTCGAAGCAGTAAACAGGTATGTTACTCTTTCTAGGGCCAAAATATGTAACAGTCCAATGCATTTGACTAATTATAAGAGTTCGGGTTGAATTTGGAGTGTTTAGACACCACTTTTACCCATTTTGTCCCGAACAGGCTAAAACCGAGAAAACATTGATTCGAAGCAGTAAACAGCTTTCTTACTGTTTCTAGGGTCAGAATGTGTGACAATCCAATGCATTTTACTAATTGTAAGAGTTCAGGAGGAATTTGGAGTGTTTAGACACCACTTTTACCCATTTTGTCCCGAACAGGCTAAAACCAAGAAAACATTGATTCGAAGCAGTAAACAGCTTTGTTACTGTTTCTAGGGTCAGGATGTGTGACAATCCAATGCATTTTACTAATTGTAAGGGTTCGGGAGGAATTTGGAGTGTTTAGACAACACTTAAACCCGTTTTATCCCAAAACAGGCTAAACCCGGGAGAAAACATTCATTCTAAGCAGTAAACAGCTATGTTACTCTTTCTAGGGTCAAAATATGTAACAATCCAATGCTAAAACTGTTTTATCCCAAAACAGGATTAAACCAAGAAAACAGGCTAAAACTGAGAGAAAACATTGATTCGAAGCAGTAAACAGCTATGTTACTCTTTCTAGGGTCAAAATATGTAACAATCCAATGCATTTGACTAATTATAAGAGTTATGGTTGAATTTGGAGTGTTTAGACACCACTTTTACCCATTTTGTCCTGAAACATGCTAAAACCAAGAAAACATTGTTTCGAAGCAGTAAACAGCTTTATTACTGTTTCTAGGGTCAGAATGTGTGACAATCCAATGCATTTGACTAATTGTAAGAGTTCGGGATGAATTTGGACTGTTTAGACAACACTTAAACCCGTTTTATCTAAAAACAAGCTTAAACCAAGAAAACAGGCTAAAACCGAGAGAAAACATTGAGTCGAAGCAATAAACAGCTATTTACTCTTTCTAGGGTCAAAATATGTAACAATCCAATGCATTTGACTAATTATAAGAGTTATGGTTGAATTTGGAGTGTTTAGACACCACTTTTACCCATTTTGTCCCGAAACAGGCTAAAACCGAGAAAACATTGTTTCGAAGCAGTAAACAGCTTTGTTACTGTTTCTAGGGTCAGAATGTGTGACAATCCAATGCATTTTACTAATTATAAGAGTACGGGAGGAATTTGGAGTGTTTAGACAACACTTAAACCCGTTTTATCTAAAAACAGGCCTAAACCGAGAAAACAGGCTAATACCGTGAGAAAACATTGATTGGAAGCAGTAAACAGCTATTTTACTCTTTCTAGGGTCAAAATATGTAACAATCCAATGCATTTGACTAATTATAAGAGTTCGGGTGGAATTTGGAGTGTTTAGACACCACTTTTACCCATTTTGTCCCGAAACAGGCTAAAACCAAGAAAACATTGATTCGAAGCAGTAAACAGCTTTGTTACTGTTTCTAGGGTCAAAATGTGTGACAATCTAATGCATTTTACTAATTGTAAGAGTACGGGATGAATTTGGAGTGTTTAGACCACACGTAAACCCGTTTTATCTAAAAACAAGCTTAAACCAAGAAAACAGGCTAAAACCGAGAGAAAACATTGAGTCGAAGCAATAAACAGCTATGTTACTCTTTCTAGGGTCAAAATATGTAACAATGCAATGCATTTGACTAATTATAAGAGTTCGGGTTGAATTTGGAGTGTTTAGACACCACTTTTACCCATTTTGTCCCGAACATGCTAAAACCGAGAAAACATTGATTCGAAGCAGTAAACAGCTTTCATACTGTTTCTAGGGTCAGAATGTGTGACAATCCAATGCATTTTACTAATTGTAAGAGTTCAGGAGGAATTTGGAGTGTTTAGACACCACTTTTACCCATTTTGTCCTGAAACAGTCTAAAACCAAGAAAACATTGATTCGAAGCAGTAAACAGCTTTGTTACTGCTTCTAGGGTGAGAATGTGTGACAATCCAATGCATTTTACTAATTGTAAGAGTTCGGGATCAATTTGGGGTGTTTAGACAACACTTAAACCCGTTTTATCCTAAAACAGGCTACACCCGGGAGAAAACATTGATTTGAAGCAGTAAACAGCTATGTTACTCTTTCTAGGGTCAAAATACGTAACAATCCAATGCTAAAACTGTTTTATCCCAAAACAGGATTAAACCAAGAAACAAGATAAAACTGAGAGAAAACATTGATTCGAAGCCGTAAACAGCTATGTAACTCTTTCTAGGGTCAAAATATGTAACATTCCAATTCATTTGACTAATTATAAAAGTTCAGGTTGAATTTGGAGTGTTTAGACACCACTTTTACCCATTTTGTCCCGAAACAGGCTAAAACCGAGAAAACATTGATTCGAAGCAGTACACAGCTTTGTTACTGTTTCTAGGGTCAGAATGTGTGAAAATCCAATGTATTTTACTAATTGTAAGAGTTCAGGAGGAATTTGGAGTGTTTAGACAACACTTAAACCCGTTTTATCTAAAAACAGGCTTAAACCGAGAAAAAGGCTAAAACCGAGGGAAAACATTTATTCGAAGCAGTAAACAGCTATGTTACTCTTTCTAGGGTCAAAATATGTAACAATCCAATGCATTTGACTAATTATAAAAGTTCGGGTTGAATTTGGAGTGTTTAGACACCACTTTTTCCCATTTTGTCCCGAATAGGCTAAAACCGAGAAAACATTGATTCGAAGCAGTAAACAGCTTTGTTACTGTTTCTAGGGTCAGAATGTGTGACAATCCAATGCATTTTACTAATTGTAAGAGTGCGGGAGGAATTTGGAGTGTTTAGACAACACTTAAACCCGTTTTATCCCAAAACAGGCTAAACCCGGGAGAAAACATTGATTCTAAGCAGTAAACAGCTATGTTACTCTTTCTAGGGTCAAAATATGTAACAATCCAATGCTAAAACTGTTTTATCCCAAAACAGGATTAAACCAAGAAAACAGGCTAAAATTGAGAGAAAACATTGATTTGAAGCAGTAAACAGCTATGTTACTCTTTCTAGGGTTAATATATGTAACAATCCAATGCATTTGACTAATTATAAGAGTTATGGTTGAATTTGGAGTGTTTAGACATCACTTTTACCCATTTTGTCCTGAAACATGCTAAAACCAAGAAAACATTGTTTCGAAGCAGTAAACAGCTTTGTTACTGTTTCTAGGGTCAGAATGTGTGACAATCCAATGCATTTGACTAATTGTAAGAGTTCGGGATGAATTTGGAGTGTTTAGACAACACGTAAACCCGTTTTATCTCAAAACATGCGTAAACCAAGAAAAGAGGCTAAAACTGAGAGAAAACATCGATTCGAAGCAGTAAACAGCTATGTTACTCTTTCTAGGGTCAAAATATATAACAATCCAATACATTAGACTAATTATAAGAGTTCGGGTTGAATTTGGAGTGTTTAGACACCACTTTTACCCATTTTGTCCCGAAACATGCTAAAACCGAGAAAACATTGATTCGAAGCAGTAAACAGCTTTGTTACTGTTTCTAGGGTCAGAATGTGGAAAAATCCAATGCATTTTACTCATTGTAAGAGTTCGGGATGAATTTGGAGTGTTTAGACAACACTTAAACTTGTTTTATCCAAAAATAGGCTTAAACCGAGAAAATAGGCTAAACCCGGGAGAAAACATTGATTCGAAGCAGTATTCAGCTATGTTACTCTTTCTAGGGTCAAAATATGTAACAATCCAATGCATTTGACTAATTATAAGAGTTCGGGTTGAATTTGGAGTGTTTAGACACCACTTTTACCCATATTGTCCCGAAAAGGCTAAAACCGAGAAAACATTGATTCGAAGCAGTAAACAGCTTTGTTACTATTTCTAGGGTCAGAATGTATAATAATCCAATGCATTTGACTAATTGTAAGAGTTCGAGATGAATTTGGAGTGTTTAGAGAACACGTAAATCCGTTTTATCTCAAAATAGGCTTAAACCAAGAAAAGAGGCTAAAACCGAGAAACATTTATTCGAAGAAGTAAACAGATATGTTACTCTTCCTAGGGTCAACATATGTAACAATCCAATGCATTAGACTAATTATAAGAGTTCAGGTTGAATTTGGAGTGCTTAGACACCGCTTTTACCCATTTTGTCCCGAAACAGGCTAAAACAGAGAAAACATTGATTCGAAGCAGTAAACAGCTTTGTTATTGTTTCTAGGGTCAAAATATGTAACAATAAAATGCATTTGACTAATTATAAGAGTTCGGGTTGAATTTGGAGTGTTTAGACACCACTTTTACCCATTTTGTCCCGAAACAGGCTAAAACCGAGAAACATTGATTCGAAGCAGTAAACAGCTACGTTACTCTTTCTAGGGTCAAAATACGTAACAATCAAATGCATTATACTAATTATAAGAGTTCGGGTTGAATTTGGAGTGTTTAGACACCACTTTTACCCATTTTGTCCCGAAACCGGCTAAAACCGAGAAAACATTGATTCAAAGCAGTAAACAACATTGTTACTGCATCTAGGGTCAGAATGTGTGACAATCCAATGCATTTTACTAATTGTAAGAGTTCGGGATGAATTTGGAGTGTTTAGACACCACTTTTACCCATTTTGGCCCGAAACAGGCTAAAACCGAGAAAAAATTGATTTGAAGCAGTAAACAGCTTTGTTACTGTTTCTTGGGTTAGAATGTGTGACATTCCAATGCATTTGACTAATTGTAAGAGTTCGGGATGAATTTGGAGTGTTTAGACAACACTTAAACCCGTTTTATCTAAAAACAGGCTGATACCAAGAAAAAGGCTAAAACCGAGGGAAAATATTGATTCGAAGCAGTAAACAGCTATGTAACTCTTTTTAGGGTCAAAATATGTAACAATCCATTGGATTTGACTAATTATAGGAGTTCGGGTTGAATTTGGAGTGTTTAGACACCACTTTTACCCATATTGTCCCGAAAAGGCTAAAACCGAGAAAACATTGATTCGAAGCAGTAAACAGCTTTGTTACTATTTCTAGGGTCAGAATGTATAATAATCCAATGCATTTGACTAATTGTAAGAGTTCGAGATGAATTTGGAGTGTTTAGAGAACACGTAAATCCGTTTTATCTCAAAATAGGCTTAAACCAAGAAAAGAGGCTAAAACCGAGAAACATTTATTCGAAGAAGTAAACAGATATGTTACTCTTTCTAGGGTCAACATATGTAACAATCCAATGCATTAGACTAATTATAAGAGTTCAGGTTGAATTTGGAGTGCTTAGACACCGCTTTTAACCATTTTGTCCCGAAACAGGCTAAAACCGAGAAAACATTGATTCGAAGCAGTAAACAGCTTTGTTATTGTTTCTAGGGTCAAAATATGTAACAATAAAATGCATTTGACTAATTATAAGAGTTCGGGTTGAATTTGGAGTGTTTAGACACCACTTTTACCCATTTGTCCCGAAACAGGCTAAAACCGAGAAACATTGATTCGAAGCAGTAAACAGCTACGTTACTCTTTCTAGGGTCAAAATACGTAACAATCAAATGCATTATACTAATTATAAGAGTTCGGGTTGAATTTGGAGTGTTTAGACACCACTTTTACCCATTTTGTCCCGAAACAGGCTAAAACCGAGAAAACATTGATTCAAAGCAGTAAACAACCATGTTACTGCATCTAGGGTCAGAATGTGTGACAATCCAATGCATTTTACTAATTGTAAGAGTTCGGGATGAATTTGGAGTGTTTAGACAACACCTAAACCCTTTTTTTCCCAAAACAGGCTAAACCCGGGAGAAAACATTGATTCGAAGCAGTAAACAGCTATGTTACTCTTTCTAGGGTCAAAATATGTAACAATCCAATGCATTTGACTAATTATAAGAGTTCGGGTTGAATTTGGAGTGTTTAGACACCACTTTTACCCATTTTGTCCCGAAACATGCTAAAACCGAGAAAACATTGATTCGAAGCAGTAAACAGCTTTGTTACTGTTTCTAGGGTCAGAATGTGGGAAAATCCAATGCATTTTACTAATTGTAAGAGTTCGGGATGAATTTGGAGTGTTTAGACAACACTTAAACTCGTTTTATCCAAAAATAGGCTTAAACCGAGAAAATAGGCTAAACCCGGGAGAAAACATTGATTCGAAGCAGTAATCAGCTATGTTACTCTTTCTAGGGTCAAAATATGTAACAATCCAATGCATTTGACTAATTATAAGAGTTATGGTTGAATTTGGAGTGTTTAGACACCACTTTTACCCATTTTGGCCCGAAACAGGCTAAAACCGAGAAAAAATTGATTTGAAGCAGTAAACAGTTTTGTTACTGTTTCTTGGGTTAGAATGTGTGACATTCCAATGCATTTGACTGATTGTAAGAGTTCGTGATGAATTTGGAGTGTTTTGACAATACTTAAACCCGTTTTATCTAAAAACAGGCTGATACCAAGAAAAAGGCTAAAACCAAGGGAAAATATTGATTCAAGGCAGTAAACAGCTATGTAACTCTTTTTAGGGTCAAAATATGTAACAATCTAATGGATTTGACTAATTATAGGAGTTCGGGTTGAATTTGGAGTGTTTAGACACCACTTTTACCCATATTGTCCCGAAAAGGCTAAAACCGAGAAAACATTGATTCGAAGCAGTAAACAGCTTTGTTACTATTTCTAGGGTCAGAATGTATAATAATCCAATGCATTTGACTAATTGTAAGAGTTCGAGATGAATTTGGAGTGTTTAGAGAACACGTAAATCCGTTTTATCTCAAAATAGGCTTAAACCAAGAAAAAAGGCTAAAACCGAGAAACATTTATTCGAAGAAGTAAACAGATATGTTACTCTTTCTAGGGTCAACATATGTAACAATCCAATGCATTAGACTAATTATAAGAGTTCGGGTTGAATTTGGAGTGCTTAGACACCACTTTTACCCATTTTGTCCCGAAACATGCTAAAACCGAGAAAACATTGATTCGAAGCAGTAAACAGCTTTGTTATTGTTTCTAGGATCAAAATATGTAACAATAAAATGCATTTGACTAATTATAAGAGTTCGGGTTGAATTTGGAGTGTTTAGACACCACTTTTACCCATTTTGTCCCGAAACAGGCTAAAACCGAGAAACATTGATTCGAAGCAGTAAACAGCTACGTTACTCTTTCTAGGGTCAAAATACGTAACAATCAAATGCATTATACTAATTATAAGAGTTCGGGTTGAATTTGGAGTGTTTAGACACCACTTTTACCCATTTTGTCCCGAAACAGGCTAAAACCGAGAAAACATTGATTCAAAGCAGTAAACAACCATGTTACTGCATCTAGGGTCAGAATGTGTGACAATCCAATGCATTTTACTAATTGTAAGAGTTCGGGATGAATTTGGAGTGTTTAGACAACACCTAAACCCTTTTTTTCCCAAAACAGGCTAAACCCGGGAGAAAACATTGATTCGAAGCAGTAAACAGCTATGTTACTCTTTCTAGGGTCAAAATATGTAACAATCCAATGCATTTGACTAATTATAAGAGTTCGGGTTGAATTTGGAGTGTTTAGACACCACTTTTACCCATTTTGTCCCGAAACATGCTAAAACCGAGAAAACATTGATTCGAAGCAGTAAACAGCTTTGTTACTGTTTCTAGGGTCAGAATGTGGGAAAATCCAATGCATTTTACTAATTGTAAGAGCTCGGGATGAATTTGGAGTGTTTAGACAACACTTAAACTCGTTTTATCCAAAAATAGGCTTAAACCGAGAAAATAGGCTAAACCCGGGAGAAAACATTGATTCGAAGCAGTAATCAGCTATGTTACTCTTTCTAAGGTCTAAATATGTAACAATCCAATGCATTTGACTAATTATAAGAGTTATGGTTGAATTTGGAGTGTTTAGACACCACTTTTACCCATTTTGGCCCGAAACAGGCTAAAACCGAGAAAAAATTGATTTGAAGCAGTAAACAGTTTTGTTACTGTTTCTTGGGTTAGAATGTGTGACATTCCAATGCATTTGACTGATTGTAAGAGTTCGTGATGAATTTGGAGTGTTTTGACAGTACTTAAACCCGTTTTATCTAAAAACAGGCTGATACCAAGAAAAAGGCTAAAACCAAGGGAAAATATTGATTCGAAGCAGTAAACAGCTATGTAACTCTTTTTAGGGTCAAAATATGTAACAATCTAATGGATTTGACTAATTATAGGAGTTCGGGTTGAATTTGGAGTGTTTAGACACCACTTTTACCCATATTGTCCCGAAAAGGCTAAAACCGAGAAAACATTGATTCGAAGCAGTAAACAGCTTTGTTACTATTTCTAGGGTCAGAATGTATAATAATCCAATGCATTTGACTAATTGTAAGAGTTCGAGATGAATTTGGAGTGTTTAGAGAACACGTAAATCCGTTTTATCTCAAAATAGGCTTAAACCAAGAAAAAAGGCTAAAACCGAGAAACATTTATTCGAAGAAGTAAACAGATATGTTACTCTTTCTAGGGTCAACATATGTAACAATCCAATGCATTAGACTAATTATAAGAGTTCAGGTTGAATTTGGAGTGCTTAGACACCGCTTTTAACCATTTTGTCCCGAAACAGGCTAAAACCGAGAAAACATTGATTCGAAGCAGTAAACAGCTTTGTTATTG
The DNA here is from genome assembly GCF_030686135.1 of Camelina sativa. NCBI lineage: Eukaryota > Viridiplantae > Streptophyta > Magnoliopsida > Brassicales > Brassicaceae > Camelina > Camelina sativa. Next base: position 19,224,127 of record NC_141882.1, on the reverse strand, counting down.
TTTCTAGGGTCAAAATATGTAACAATAAAATGCATTTGACTAATTATAAGAGTTCGGGTTGAATTTGGAGTGTTTAGACACCACTTTTACCCATTTTGTCCCGAAACAGGCTAAAACCGAGAAACATTGATTCGAAGCAGTAAACAGCTACGTTACTCTTTCTAGGGTCAAAATACGTAACAATCAAATGCATTATACTAATTATAAGAGTTCGGGTTGAATTTGGAGTGTTTAGACACCACTTTTACCCATTTTGTCCCGAAACAGGCTAAAACCGAGAAAACATTGATTCAAAGCAGTAAACAACCATGTTACTGCATCTAGGGTCAGAATGTGTGACAATCCAATGCATTTTACTAATTGTAAGAGTTCGGGATGAATTTGGAGTGTTTAGACAACACCTAAACCCTTTTTTTCCCAAAACAGGCTAAACCCGGGAGAAAACATTGATTCGAAGCAGTAAACAGCTATGTTACTCTTTCTAGGGTCAAAATATGTAACAATCCAATGCATTTGACGAATTATAAGAGTTCGGGTTGAATTTGGAGTGTTTAGACACCACTTTTACCCATTTTGTCCCGAAACATGCTAAAACCGAGAAAACATTGATTCGAAGCAGTAAACAGCTTTGTTACTGTTTCTAGGGTCAGAATGTGGGAAAATCCAATGCATTTTACTAATTGTAAGAGTTCGGGATGAATTTGGAGTGTTTAGACAACACTTAAACTCGTTTAATCCAAAAATAGGCTTAAACCGAGAAAATAGGCTAAACCCGGGAGAAAACATTGATTCGAAGCAGTAATCAGCTATGTTACTCTTTCTAGGGTCAAAATATGTAACAATCCAATGCATTTGACTAATTATAAGAGTTCGGGTTGAATTTGGAGTGTTTAGACACCACTTTTACCCATTTTGGCCCGAAACAGGCTAAAACCAAGAAAAAATTGATTTGAAGCAGTAAACAGTTTTGTTACTGTTTCTTGGGTTAGAATGTGTGACATTCCAATGCATTTGACTGATTGTAAGAGTTCGTGATGAATTTGGAGTGTTTTGACAATACTTAAACCCGTTTTATCTAAAAACAGGCTGATACCAAGAAAAAGGCTAAAACCAAGGGAAAATATTGATTCGAAGCAGTAAACAGCTATGTAACTCTTTTTAGGGTCAAAATATGTAACAATCTAATGGATTTGACTAATTATAGGAGTTCGGGTTGAATTTGGAGTGTTTAGACACCACTTTTACCCATATTGTCCCGAAAAGGCTAAAACCGAGAAAACATTGATTCGAAGCAGTAAACAGCTTTGTTACTATTTCTAGGGTCAGAATGTATAATAATCCAATCATTTGACTAATTGTAAGAGTTCGAGATGAATTTGGAGTGTTTAGAGAACACGTAAATCCGTTTTATCTCAAAATAGGCTTAAACCAAGAAAAAAGGCTAAAACCGAGAAACATTTATTCGAAGAAGTAAACAGATATGTTACTCTTTCTAGGGTCAACATATGTAACAATCCAATGCATTAGACTAATTATAAGAGTTCGGGTTGAATTTGGAGTGTTTAGACACCACTTTTACCCATTTTGTCCCGAAACATGCTAAAACCGAGAAAACATTGATTCGAAGCAGTAAACAGCTTTGTTACTGTTTCTAGGGTCAGAATGTGGGAAAATCCAATGCATTTTACTAATTGTAAGAGTTCGGGATGAATTTGGAGTGTTTAGACAACACTTAAACTCGTTTTATCCAAAAATAGGCTTAAACCGAGAAAATAGGCTAAACCCGGGAGAAAACATTGATTCGAAGCAGTAATCAGCTATGTTACTCTTTCTAGGGTCAAAATATGTAACAATCCAATGCATTTGACTAATTATAAGAGTTATGGTTGAATTTGGAGTGTTTAGACACCACTTTTACCCATTTTGGCCCGAAACAGGCTAAAACCAAGAAAAAATTGATTTGAAGCAGTAAACAGTTTTGTTACTGTTTCTTGGGTTAGAATGTGTGACATTCCAATGCATTTGACTGATTGTAAGAGTTCGTGATGAATTTGGAGTGTTTTGACAATACTTAAACCCGTTTTATCTAAAAACAGGCTGATACCAAGAAAAAGGCTAAAACCAAGGGAAAATATTGATTCGAAGCAGTAAACAGCTATGTAACTCTTTTTAGGGTCAAAATATGTAACAATCTAATGGATTTGACTAATTATAGGAGTTCGGGTTGAATTTGGAGTGTTTAGACACCACTTTTACCCATATTGTCCCGAAAAGGCTAAAACCGAGAAAACATTGATTCGAAGCAGTAAACAGCTTTGTTACTATTTCTAGGGTCAGAATGTATAATAATCCAATGCATTTGACTAATTGTAAGAGTTCGAGATGAATTTGGAGTGTTTAGAGAACACGTAAATCCGTTTTATCTCAAAATAGGCTTAAACCAAGAAAAAAGGCTAAAACCGAGAAACATTTATTCGAAGAAGTAAACAGATATGTTACTCTTTCTAGGGTCAACATATGTAACAATCCAATGCATTAGACTAATTATAAGAGTTCGGGTTGAATTTGGAGTGCTTAGACACCGCTTTTACCCATTTTGTCCCGAAACAGGCTAAAACCGAGAAAACATTGATTCGAAGCAGTAAACAGCTATGTTATTCTTTCTAGGGTCAAAATATATAACAATCCAATACATTAGACTAATTATAAGAGTTCGGGTTGAATTTGGAGTGTTTAGACACCACTTTTACCCATTTTGTCCCGAAACATGCTAAAACCGAGAAAACATTGATTCGAAGCAGTAAACAGCTTTGTTACTGTTTCTAGGGTCAGAATGTGGAAAAATCAAATGCATTATACTAATTATAAGAGTTCGGGTTGAATTTGGAGTGTTTAGACACCACTTTTACCCATTTTGTCCCGAAACAGGCTAAAACCGAGAAAACATTGATTCAAAGCAGTAAACAACATTGTTACTACATCTAGGGTCAGAATGTGTGACAATCCAATGCATTTTACTAATTGTAAGAGTTCGGGATGAATTTGGAGTGTTTAGACAACACCTAAACCCTTTTTTTCCCAAAACAGGCTAAACCCGGGAGAAAACATTGATTCGAAGCAGTAAACAGCTATGTTACTCTTTCTAGGGTCAAAATATGTAACAATCCAATGCATTTGACTAATTATAAGAGTTCGGGTTGAATTTGGAGTGTTTAGACACCACTTTTACCCATTTTGTCCCGAAACATGCTAAAACCGAGAAAACATTGATTCGAAGCAGTAAACAGCTTTGTTACTGTTTCTAGGGTCAGAATGTGTGAAAATCCAATGCATTTTACTAATTGTAAGAGTTCGGGATGAATTTGGAGTGTTTAGACAACACTTAAACCCGTTTTATCTAAAAACAGGCTTAAACCGAGAAAAAGGCTAAAACCGAGGGAAAACATTGATTCGAAGCAGTAAATAGCTATGTTACTCATTCTAGGGTCAAAATATGCAACAATCCAATGCATTTGACTAATTATAAGAGTTCGGGATGAATTTGGAGTGTTTAGACACCACTTTTACCCATTTTGTCCCGAACAGGCTAAAACCGAGAAAACATTGATTCGAAGCAGTAAACAGCTTTGTTACTGTTTCTTGGGTTATAATGTGTGACATTCCAATGCATTTGACTGATTGTAAGAGTTCGGGATGAATTTGGAGTGTTTTGACAATACTTAAACCCGTTTTATCCCAAAACAGGATTAAACCAAGAAAACAGGCTAAAACTGAGAGAAAACATTGATTCGAAGCAGTAAACAGCTATTTTACTCTTTCTAGGGTCAATATATGTAACAATCCAATGCATTTATCTAATTATTTGAGTTCGGATTGAATTTGGAGTGTTTAGACACCACTTTTACCCATTTTGTCCTGAAACATGCTAAAACCGAGAAAACATTGTTTCGAAGCAGTAAACAGCCTTGTTACTGATTCTAGGGTCAAAATGTGTGACATTCCAATGCATTTGACTAATTGTAAGAGTTCGGGATGAATTTGGGGTGTTTAGACAACCCTTAAACCTGTTTTATCTAAAAACAGGCTGAAACCGAGAAAAAGGCTAAAACCGAGGGAAAATATTGATTCGAAGCAGTAAACAGCTATGTAACTCTTTCTAGGGTCAAAATATGTAACAATCCAATGGATTTGACTAATTATAAGAGTTCGGGTTGAATTTGGAGTGTTTAGACACCACTTTTACCCATATTGTCACGAAAAGGCTAAAACCGAGAAAACATTGATTCGAAGCAGTAAACAGCTTTGTTACTATTTCTAGGGTCAGAATGTGTAACAATCCAATGCATTTGACTAATTGTAAGAGTTCGAGATAAATTTGGAGTGTTTAGAGAACACGTAAATCCGTTTTATCTCAAAATAGGCTTAAACCAAGAAAAGAGGCTAAAATCGAGAAACATTTATTCGAAGAAGTAAACAGATATGTTACTCTTTCTAGGGCCAACATATGTAACAATCCAATGCATTATACTAATTATAAGAGTTCAGGTTGAATTTGGAGTGCTTAGACACCACTTTTACCCATTTTGTCCCGAAACAGGCTAAAACCGAGAAAACATTGATTCGAAGCAGTAAACAGCTTTGTTACTGTTTCTAGGGTCAAAATATGTAACAATAAAATGCATTTGACTAATTATAAGAGTTCGGGATGAATTTGGAGTGTTTTGACAACACTTAAACCCGTTTTATCCCAAAACAGGATTAAACCAAGCAAACAGGCTAAAACTGAGAGAAAACATTGATTCGAAGCAGTAAACAGCTATTTTACTCTTTCTAGGGTCAATATATGTAACAATCCAATGCATTTATCTAATTGTTTGAGTTCGGATTGAATTTGCAGTGTTTAGAAACCACTTTTACCCATTTTGTCCTGAAATAGGCTAAAACCAAGAAAACATTATTTCGAAGCAGTAAACCGCTTTGTTACTGTTTCTAGGGTCATAATGTGTGACAATCCAATGCATTTGACTAATTGTAAGAGTTTGGGATGAATTTGGAGTTTTTAGACAACACTTAAACCCGTTTAATCCAAAAATAGGCTTAAACCGAGAAAATAGGCTAAACCCGGGAGAAAACATTGATTCGAAGCAGTAATCAGCTATGTTACTCTTTCTAGGGTCAAAATATGTAACAATCCAATGCATTTGACTAATTATAAGAGTTCGGGTTGAATTTGGAGTGTTTAGACACCACTTTTACCCATTTTGGCCCGAAACAGGCTAAAACCGAAAAAAAATTGATTTGAAGCAGTAAACAGCTTTGTTACTGTTTCTTGGGTTATAATGTGTGACATTCCAATGCATTTGACTGATTGTAAGAGTTCGGGATGAATTTGGAGTGTTTTGACAATACTTAAACCCGTTTTATCCCAAAACAGGATTAAGCCAAGAAAACAGGCTAAAACTGAGAGAAAACATTGATTCGAAGCAGTAAACAGCTATTTTACTCTTTCTAGGGTCAATATATGTAACAATCCAATGCATTTATCTAATTGTTTGAGTTCGGATTGAATTTGCAGTGTTTAGAAACCACTTTTACCCATTTTGTCCCGAAACATGCTAAAACCGAGAAAACATTGATTCGAAGCAGTAAACAGCTTTGTTACTATTTCTAGGGTCAGAATGTGGGAAAATCCAATGCATTTTACTAATTGTAAGAGTTCGGGATGAATTTGGAGTGTTTAGACAACACTTAAACCCGTTTAATCCAAAAATAGGCTTAAACCGAGAAAATAGGCTAAACCCGGGAGAAAACATTGATTCGAAGCAGTAATCAGCTATGTTACTCTTTCTAGGGTCAAAATATGTAACAATCCAATGCATTTGACTAATTATAAGAGTTCGGGTTGAATTTGGAGTGTTTAGACACCACTTTTACCCATTTTGGCCCGAAACAGGCTAAAACCGAAAAAAAATTGATTTGAAGCAGTAAACAGCTTTGTTACTGTTTCTTGGGTTATAATGTGTGACATTCCAATGCATTTGACTGATTGTAAGAGTTCGGGATGAATTTGGAGTGTTTTGACAATACTTAAACCCGTTTTATCCCAAAACAGGATTAAACCAAGAAAACAGGCTAAAACTGTGAGAAAACATTGATTCGAAGCAGTAAACAGCTATTTTACTCTTTCTAGGGTCAATATATGTAACAATCCAATGCATTTATCTAATTATTTGAGTTCGGATTGAATTTGGAGTGTTTAGACACCACTTTTACCCATTTTGTCCTGAAACATGCTAAAACCGAGAAAACATTGTTTCGAAGCAGTAAACAGCCTTGTTACTGATTCTAGGGTCAAAATGTGTGACATTCCAATGCATTTGACTAATTGTAAGAGTTCGGGATGAATTTGGGGTGTTTAGACAACCCTTAAACCCGTTTTATCTAAAAATAGGCTGAAACCGAGAAAACGGCTAAAACCGAGGGAAAATATTGATTCGAAGCAGTAAACAGCTATGTAACTCTTTCTAGGGTCAAAATATGTAACAATCCAATGGATTTGACTAATTATAAGAGTTCGGGTTGAATTTGGAGTGTTTAGACACCACTTTTACCCATATTGTCACGAAAAGGCTAAAACCGAGAAAACATTGATTCGAAGCAGTAAACAGCTTTGTTACTATTTCTAGGGTCAGAATGTGTAACAATCCAATGCATTTGACTAATTGTAAGAGTTCGAGATAAATTTGGAGTGTTTAGAGAACACGTAAATCCGTTTTATCTCAAAATAGGCTTAAACCAAGAAAAGAGGCTAAAATCGAGAAACATTTATTCGAAGAAGTAAACAGATATGTTACTCTTTCTAGGGCCAACATATGTAACAATCCAATGCATTATACTAATTATAAGAGTTCAGGTTGAATTTGGAGTGCTTAGACACCACTTTTACCCATTTTGTCCCGAAACAGGCTAAAACCGAGAAAACATTGATTCGAAGCAGTAAACAGCTTTGTTACTGTTTCTAGGGTCAAAATATGTAACAATAAAATGCATTTGACTAATTATAAGAGTTCGGGATGAATTTGGAGTGTTTTGACAACACTTAAACCCGTTTTATCCCAAAACAGGATTAAACCAAGCAAACAGGCTAAAACTGAGAGAAAACATTGATTCGAAGCAGTAAACAGCTATTTTACTCTTTCTAGGGTCAATATATGTAACAATCCAATGCATTTATCTAATTGTTTGAGTTCGGATTGAATTTGCAGTGTTTAGAAACCACTTTTACCCATTTTGTCCTGAAATAGGCTAAAACCAAGAAAACATTGTTTCGAAGCAGTAAACCGCTTTGTTACTGTTTCTAGGGTCATAATGTGTGACAATCCAATGCATTTGACTAATTGTAAGAGTTTGGGATGAATTTGGAGTTTTTAGACAACACTTAAACCCATTTTATCTAAAAACAGACTAAAACCGAGAAAAAGGCTAAAACTGAGGGAAAACATTGATTCAAAGCTGTAAAAAGCTATGTTACTCTTTCTAGGGTCAAAATATGTAACAATCCAATTCATTTCACTAATTATAAGAGTTCGGGTTGAATTTGGAGTGTTTAGACACCACTTTTACCCATTTTGTCCCGAACAGGCTAAAACCGAGAAAACATTGATTCGAAGCAGTAAACAGCTTTCTTACTGTTTCTAGGGTCAGAATGTGTGACAATCCAATGCATTTTACTAATTGTAAGAGTTCGGGAGGAATTTGGAGTGTTTAGACACCACTTTTACCCATTTTGTCCCGAAACAGGCTAAAACCAAGAAAACATTGATTCGAAGCAGTAAACAGCTTTGTTACTATTTCTAGGGTCAGAATGTGTAACAATCCAATGCATTTGACTAAATGTAAGAGTTCAAGATGAATATTGAGTGTTTGGAGAACACGTAAATCCGTTTTATCTCAAAATAGGCTTAAACCGAGAAAAGAGGCTAAAACCAAGAAACATTTATTCGAAGAAGTAAACAGACTAATTATAAGAGTTCAGGTTGAATTTGGAGTGTTTAGACACCACTTTTACCCATTTTGTCCCGAAATAGGCTAAAACCGAGAAAACATTGATTCGAAGCAGTAAACAGATTTGTTACTGTTTCTAGGGTAAAAATATGTAACAATCCAATGCATTTGACAAATTATAAGAGTTCGGGTTGAATTTGGAGTGTTTAGACACCACTTTTACCCATTTTGTCCCGAAACAGGCTAAAACCGAGAAACATTGATTCAAAGCAGTAAACAGCTACGTTACTCTTTCTAGGGTCAAAATTTGTAACAATCTAATGCATTAGACTAATTATAAGAGTTCGGGTTGAATTTGGAGTGTTTAGACACCACTTTTACCCATTTTGTCCTAAAACAGGCTAAAACCGAGAAAACATTGATTCGAAGCAGTAAACAGCTTTGTTACTGCTTCTAGGGTGAGAATGTGTGACAATCCAATGCATTTTACTAATTGTAAGAGTTCGGGATGAATTTGGGGTGTTTAGACAACACGTAAACCCGTTTTATCCCAAAACAGGCTAAACCCGGGAGAAAACATTGATTTGAAGCAGTAAACAGCTATGTTACTCTTTCTAGGGTCAAAATATGTAACAATCCAATGCTAAAACTGTTTTATCCCAAAACAGGATTAAACCAAGAAACAGGATAAAACTGAGAGAAAACATTGATTCGAAGCCGTAAACAGCTATGTAACTCTTTCTAGGGTCAAAATATGTAACATTCCAATTCATTTGACTAATTATAAGAGTTCGGGTTGAATTTGGAGTGTTTAGACACCACTTTTACCCATTTTGTCCCGAAACAGGCTAAAACCGAGAAAACATTGATTCGAAGCAGTACACAGCTTTGTTACTGTTTCTAGGGTCAGAATGTGTGAAAATCCAATGCATTTTACTAATTGTAAGAGTTCGGGATGAATTTGGAGTGTTTAGACAACACTTAAACCCGTTTTATCTAAAAACAGGCTTAAACCGAGAAAAAGGCTAAAACCGAGGGAAAACATTGATTCGAAGCAGTAAATAGCTATGTTACTCATTCTAGGGTCAAAATATGCAACAATCCAATGCATTTGACTAATTATAAGAGTTCGGGATGAATTTGGAGTGTTTAGACACCACTTTTACCCATTTTGTCCCGAACAGGCTAAAACCGAGAAAACATTGATTCGAAGCAGTAAACAGCTTTGTTACTGTTTCTAGGGTCAGGATGTGTGACAATCCAATGCATTTTACTAATTGTAAGAGTTCGGGAGGAATTTGGAGTGTTTAGACAACACTTAAACCCGTTTTATCCCAAAACAGGCTAAACTCTGGAGAAAACATTCATTCTAAGCAGTAAACAGCTATGTTACTCTTTCTAGGGTCAAAATATGTAACAATCCAATGCTAAAACTGTTTTATCCCAAAACAGGATTAAACCAAGAAAACAGGCTAAAACTGAGAGAAAACATTGATTCGAAGCAGTAAACAGCTATGTTACTCTTTCTAGGGTCAAAATATGTAACAATCCAATGCATTTGACTAATTATAAGAGTTATGGTTGAATTTGGAGTGTTTAGACACCACTTTTACCCATTTTGTCCTGAAACATGCTAAAACCAAGAAAACATTGTTTCGAAGCAGTAAACAGCTTTGTTACTGTTTCTAGGGTCAGAATGTGTGACAATCCAATGCATTTGACTAATTGTAAGAGTTCGGGATGAATTTGGAGTGTTTAGACAACACTTAAACCCGTTTTATCTAAAAACAAGCTTAAACCAAGAAAACAGGCTAAAACCGAGAGAAAACATTGAGTCGAAGCAATAAACAGCTATTTACTCTTTCTAGGATCAAAATATGTAACAATCCAATGCATTTGACTAATTATAAGAGTTATGGTTGAATTTGGAGTGTTTAGACACCACTTTTACCCATTTTGTCCCGAAACAGGCTAAAACCGAGAAAACATTGTTTCAAAGCAGTAAACAGCTTTGTTACTGTTTCTAGGGTCAGAATGTGTGACATTCCAATCCATTTGACTAATTGTAAGAGTTCGGGATGAATTTGAAGTGTTTAGACAACACTTAAACCCGTTTTATCTAAAAACAAGCCTAAACCGAGAAAACAGGCTAATACCGTGAGAAAACATTGATTCGAAGCAGTAAACAGCTATTTTATTCTTTCTAGGGTCAAAATATGTAACAATCCAATGCATTTGACTAATTATAAGAGTTCGGGTGGAATTTGGAGTGTTTAGACACCACTTTTACCCATTTTGTCCCGAAACAGGCTAAAACCGAGAAATCATTGATTCGAAGCAGTAAACAGCTTTGTTACTGTTTCTAGGGTCAAAATGTGTGACAATCTAATGCATTTTACTAGTTGTAAGAGTTCGGGATGAATTTGGAGTGTTTAGACCACACGTAAACCCGTTTTATCTAAAAACAAGCTTAAACCAAGAAAACAGGCTAAAACCGAGAGAAAACATTGAGTCGAAGCAATAAACAGCTTTGTTACTCTTTCTAGGGTCAAAATATGTAACAATGCAATGCATTTGACTAATTATAAGAGTTCGGGTTGAATTTGGAGTGTTTAGACACCACTTTTACCCATTTGGTCCCGAACAGGCTAAAACCGAGAAAACATTGATTCGAAGCAGTAAACAGCTTTCTTACTGTTTCTAGGGTGAGAATGTGTGACAATCCAATGCATTTTACTAATTGTAAGAGTTCGGGAGGAATTTGGAGTGTTTAGACACCACTTTTACCCATTTTGTCCTGAAACAGGCTAAAACCAAGAAAATATTGATTCGAAGCAGTAAACAGCTTTGTTACTGCTTCTAGGGTGAGAATGTGTGACAATCCAATGCATTTTACTAATTGTAAGAGCTCGGGATGAATTTGGGGTGTTTAGACAACACTTAAACCCGTTTTATCCCAAAACAGGCTACACCCGGGAGAAAACATTGATTTGAAGCAGTAAACAGCTATGTTACTCTTTCTAGGGTCAAAATATGTAACAATCCAATGCTAAAACTGTTTTATCCCAAAACAGGATTAAACCAAGAAACAGGATAAAACTGAGAGAAAACATTGATTCGAAGCCGTAAACAGCTATGTAACTCTTTCTAGGGTCAAAATATGTAACATTCCAATTCATTTGACTAATTATAAGAGTTCGGGTTGAATTTGGAGTGTTTAAACACCACTTTTACCCATTTTGTCCCGAAACAGGCTAAAACCGAGAAAACATTGATTCAAAGCAGTACACAGCTTTGTTACTGTTTCTAGGGTCAGAATGTGTGAAAATCCAATGCATTTTACTAATTGTAAGAGTTCGGGATGAATTTGGAGTGTTTAGACAACACTTAAACCCGTTTTATCTAAAAACAGGCTTAAACCGAGAAAAAGGCTAAAACCGAGGGAAAACATTGATTCGAAGCAGTAAACAGCTATGTTACTCATTCTAGGGTGAAAATATGTAACAATCCAATGCATTTGACTAATTATAAGAGTTCGGGTTGAATTTGGAGTGTTTAGACACCACTTTTACCCATTTTGTCCCGAACAGGCTAAAACCGAGAAAACATTGATTCGAAGCAGTAAACAGCTTTGTTACCGTTTCTAGGGTCAGGATGTGTGACAATCCAATGCATTTTACTAATTGTAAGAGTTCGGGAGGAATTTGGAGTGTTTAGACAACACTTAAACCCGTTTTATCCCAGAACAGGCTAAACCCGGGAGAAAACATTCATTCTAAGCAGTAAACAGCTATGTTACTCTTTCTAGGGTCAAAATATGTAACAATCCAATGCTAAAACTGTTTTATCCCAAAACAGGATTAAACCAAGAAAACAGGCTAAAACTGAGAGAAAACATTGATTCGAAGCAGTAAACAGCTATGTTACTCTTTCTAGGGTCAAAATATGTAACAATCCAATGCATTTGACTAATTATAAGAGTTATGGTTGAATTTGGAGTGTTTAGACACCACTTTTACCCATTTTGTACTGAAACATGCTAAAACCAAGAAAACATTGTTTCGAAGCAGTTAACAGCTTTGTTACTGTTTCTAGGGTCAGAATGTGTGACAATCCAATGCATTTGACTAATTGTAAGAGTTCGGGATGAATTTGGAGTGTTTAGACAACACTTAAACCCGTTTTATCTAAAAACAAGCTTAAACCAAGAAAACAGGCTAAAACCGAGAGAAAACATTGAGTCGAAGCAATAAACAGCTATTTACTCTTTCTAGGGTCAAAATATGTAACAATCCAATGCATTTGACTAATTATAAGAGTTATGGTTCAATTTGGAGTGTTTAGACACCACTTTTACCCATTTTGTCCCGAAACAGGCTAAAACCGAGAAAACATTGTTTCGAAGCAGTAAACAGCTTTGTTACTGTTTCTAGGGTCAGAATGTGTGACAATCCAATCCATTTGACTAATTGTAAGAGTTCGGGATGAATTTGGAGTGTTTAGACAACACTTAAACCCGTTTTATCTAAAAACAGGCCTAAACCGAGAAAACAGGCTAATACCAAGAGAAAACATTGATTTGAAGCAGTAAACAGCTATTTTATTCTTTCTAGAGTCAAAATATGTAACAATCCAATGCATTTGACTAATTATAAGAATTCGGGTGGAATTTGGAGTGTTTAGACACCACTTTTACCCATTTTGTCCCGAAACAGGCTAAAACCGAGAAAACATTGATTCGAAGCAGTAAACAGCTTTGTTACTGTTTCTAGGGTCAAAATGTGTGACAATCTAATGCATTTTACTAGTTGTAAGAGTTCGGGATGAATTTGGAGTGTTTAGACCACACGTAAACCCGTTTTATCTAAAAACAAGCTTAAACCAAGAAAACAGGCTAAAACCGAGAGAAAACATTGAGTCGAAGCAATAAACAGCTATGTTACTCTTTCTAGGGTCAAAATATGTAACAATGCAATGCATTTGACTAATTATAAGAGTTCGGGTTGAATTTGGAGTGTTTAGACACCACTTTTACCCATTTTGTCCCGAACAGGCTAAAACCGAGAAAACATTGATTCGAAGCAGTAAACACCTTTCTTACTGTTTCTAGGGTCAGAATGTGTGACAATCCAATGCATTTTACTAATTGTAAGAGTTCGGGAGGAATTTGGAGTGTTTAGACAACACTTAAACCCGTTTTATCTAAAAACAGGCTTAAACCAAGAAAAAGGCTAAAACCGAGGGAAAACATTGATTCGAAGCAGTAAACAGCTATGTTACTCATTCTAGGGTCAAAATATGTAACAATCCAATGCATTTGACTAATTATAAGAGTTCGGGGTTAATTTGGAGTGTTTAGACACCACTTTTACCCATTTTGTCCTGAAACATGCTAAAACCGAGAAAACATTGTTTCGAAGCAGTAAACAGCTTTGTTACTGATTCTAGGGTCAAAATGTGTGACATTCCAATGCATTTGACTAATTGTAAGAGTTCGGGATGAATTTGGAGTGTTTAGACAACACTTAAACCCGTTTTATCTAAAAACAGGCTGAAACCGAGAAAAAGGCTAAAACCGAGGGAAAATATTGATTCGAAGCAGTAAACAGCTATGTAACTCTTTCTAGGGTCAAAATATGTAACAATCCAATGGATTTGACTAATTATAAGAGTTCAGGTTGAATTTGGAGTGTTTAGACACCACTTTTACCCATTTTGTCCCGAAATAGGCTAAAACCGAGAAAACACTGATTCGAAGCAGTAAACAGATTTGTTACTGTTTCTAGGGTAAAAATATGTAACAATCCAATGCATTTGACTAATTATAAGAGTTCGGGTTGAATTTGGAGTGTTTAGACACCACCTTTACCCATTTTGTCCCGAAACAGGCTAAAACCGAGAAACATTGATTCAAAGCAGTAAACAGCTACGTTACTCTTTCTAGGGTCAAAATTTGTAACAATCTAATGCATTAGACTAATTATAAGAGTTCGGGTTGAATTTGGAGTGTTTAGACACCACTTTTACCCATTTTGTCCTAAAACAGGCTAAAACCAAGAAAACATTGATTCGAAGCAGTAAACAGCTTTGTTACTGCTTCTAGGGTGAGAATGTGTGACAATCCAATGCATTTTACTAATTGTAAGAGTTCGGGATGAATTTGGGGTGTTTAGACAACACGTAAACCCGTTTTATCCCAAAACAGGCTAAACCCGGGAGAAAACATTGATTTGAAGCAGTAAACAGCTATGTTACTCTTTCTAGGGTCAAAATATGTAACAATCCAATGCTAAAACTGTTTTATCCCAAAACAGGATTAAACCAAGAAACAGGATAAAACTGAGAGAAAACATTGATTCGAAGCCGTAAACAGCTATGTAACTCTTTCTAGGGTCAAAATATGTAACATTCCAATTCATTTGACTAATTATAAGAGTTCGGGTTGAATTTGGAGTGTTTAGACACCACTTTTACCCATTTTGTCCCGAAACAGGCTAAAACCGAGAAAACATTGATTCGAAGCAGTACACAGCTTTGTTACTGTTTCTAGGGTCAGAATGTGTGAAAATCCAATGCATTTTACTAATTGTAAGAGTTCGGGATGAATTTGGAGTGTTTAGACAACACTTAAACCCGTTTTATCTAAAAACAGGCTTAAACCGAGAAAAAGGCTAAAACCGAGGGAAAACATTGATTCGAAGCAGTAAATAGCTATGTTACTCATTCTAGGGTCAAAATATGCAACAATCCAATGCATTTGACTAATTATAAGAGTTCGGGTTGAATTTGGAGTGTTTAGACACCACTTTTACCCATTTTGTCCCGAAATAGGCTAAAACCGAGAAAACACTGATTCGAAGCAGTAAACAGATTTGTTACTGTTTCTAGGGTAAAAATATGTAACAATCCAATGCATTTGACTAATTATAAGAGTTCGGGTTGAATTTGGAGTGTTTAGACACCACCTTTACCCATTTTGTCCCGAAACAGGCTAAAACCGAGAAACATTGATTCAAAGCAGTAAACAGCTACGTTACTCTTTCTAGGGTCAAAATTTGTAACAATCTAATGCATTAGACTAATTATAAGAGTTCGGGTTGAATTTGGAGTGTTTAGACACCACTTTTACCCATTTTGTCCTAAAACAGGCTAAAACCAATAAAACATTGATTCGAAGCAGTAAACAGCTTTGTTACTGCTTCTAGGGTGAGAATGTGTGACAATCCAATGCATTTTACTAATTGTAAGAGTTCGGGATGAATTTGGGGTGTTTAGACAACACGTAAACCCGTTTTATCCCAAAACAGGCTAAACCCGGGAGAAAACATTGATTTGAAGCAGTAAACAGCTATGTTACTCTTTCTAGGGTCAAAATATGTAACAATCCAATGCTAAAACTGTTTTATCCCAAAACAGGATTAAACCAAGAAACAGGATAAAACTGAGAGAAAACATTGATTCGAAGCCGTAAACAGCTATGTAACTCTTTCTAGGGTCAAAATATGTAACATTCCAATTCATTTGACTAATTATAAGAGTTCGGGTTTAATTTGGAGTGTTTAGACACCACTTTTACCCATTTTGTCCCGAAACAGGCTAAAACCGAGAAAACATTGATTCGAAGCAGTACACAGCTTTGTTACTGTTTCTAGGGTCAGAATGTGTGAAAATCCAATGCATTTTACTAATTGTAAGAGTTCGGGATGAATTTGGAGTGTTTAGACAACACTTAAACCCGTTTTATCTAAAAACAGGCTTAAACCGAGAAAAAGGCTAAAACCGAGGGAAAACATTGATTCGAAGCAGTAAATAGCTATGTTACTCATTCTAGGGTCAAAATATGCAACAATCCAATGCATTTGACTAATTATAAGAGTTCGGGTTGAATTTGGAGTGTTTAGACACCACTTTTACCCATTTTGTCCCTAACAGGCTAAAACCGAGAAAACATTGATTCGAAGCAGTAAACAGCTTTGTTACTGTTTCTAGGGTCAGGATGTGTGACAATCCAATGCATTTTACTAATTGTAAGAGTTCGGGAGGAATTTGGAGTGTTTAGACAACACTTAAACCCGTTTTATCCCAAAACAGGCTAAACTCTGGAGAAAACATTCATTCTAAGCAGTAAACAGCTATGTTACTCTTTCTAGGGTCAAAATATGTAACAATCCAATGCTAAAACTGTTTTATCCCAAAACAGGATTAAACCAAGAAAACAGGCTAAAACTGAGAGAAAACATTGATTCGAAGCAGTAAACAGCTATGTTACTCTTTCTAGGGTCAAAATATGTAACAATCCAATGCATTTGACTAATTATAAGAGTTATGGTTGAATTTGGAGTGTTTAGACACCACTTTTACCCATTTTGTCCTGAAACATGCTAAAACCAAGAAAACATTGTTTCGAAGCAGTAAACAGCTTTGTTACTGTTTCTAGGGTCAGAATGTGTGACAATCCAATGCATTTGACTAATTGTAAGAGTTCGGGATGAATTTGGAGTGTTTAGACAACACTTAAACCCGTTTTATCTAAAAACAAGCTTAAACCAAGAAAACAGGCTAAAACCGAGAGAAAACATTGAGTCGAAGCAATAAACAGCTATTTACTCTTTCTAGGATCAAAATATGTAACAATCCAATGCATTTGACTAATTATAAGAGTTATGGTTGAATTTGGAGTGTTTAGACACCACTTTTACCCATTTTGTCCCGAAACAGGCTAAAACCGAGAAAACATTGTTTCAAAGCAGTAAACAGCTTTGTTACTGTTTCTAGGGTCAGAATGTGTGACATTCCAATCCATTTGACTAATTGTAAGAGTTCGGGATGAATTTGAAGTGTTTAGACAACACTTAAACCCGTTTTATCTAAAAACAAGCCTAAACCGAGAAAACAGGCTAATACCGTGAGAAAACATTGATTCGAAGCAGTAAACAGCTATTTTATTCTTTCTAGGGTCAAAATATGTAACAATCCAATGCATTTGACTAATTATAAGAGTTCGGGTGGAATTTGGAGTGTTTAGACACCACTTTTACCCATTTTGTCCCGAAACAGGCTAAAACCGAGAAATCATTGATTCGAAGCAGTAAACAGCTTTGTTACTGTTTCTAGGGTCAAAATGTGTGACAATCTAATGCATTTTACTAGTTGTAAGAGTTCGGGATGAATTTGGAGTGTTTAGACCACACGTAAACCCGTTTTATCTAAAAACAAGCTTAAACCAAGAAAACAGGCTAAAACCGAGAGAAAACATTGAGTCGAAGCAATAAACAGCTTTGTTACTCTTTCTAGGGTCAAAATATGTAACAATGCAATGCATTTGACTAATTATAAGAGTTCGGGTTGAATTTGGAGTGTTTAGACACCACTTTTACCCATTTTGTCCCAAACAGGCTAAAACCGAGAAAACATTGATTCGAAGCAGTAAACAGCTTTCTTACTGTTTCTAGGGTGAGAATGTGTGACAATCCAATGCATTTTACTAATTGTAAGAGTTCGGGAGGAATTTGGAGTGTTTAGACACCACTTTTACCCATTTTGTCCTGAAACAGGCTAAAACCAAGAAAACATTGATTCGAAGCAGTAAACAGCTTTGTTACTGCTTCTAGGGTGAGAATGTGTGACAATCCAATGCATTTTACTAATTGTAAGAGTTCGGGATGAATTTGGGGTGTTTAGACAACACTTAAACCCGTTTTATCCCAAAACAGGCTACACCCGGGAGAAAACATTGATTTGAAGCAGTAAACAGCTATGTTACTCTTTCTAGGGTCAAAATATGTAACAATCCAATGCTAAAACTGTTTTATCCCAAAACAGGATTAAACCAAGAAACAGGATAAAACTGAGAGAAAACATTGATTCGAAGCCGTAAACAGCTATGTAACTCTTTCTAGGGTCAAAATATGTAACATTCCAATTCATTTGACTAATTATAAGAGTTCGAGTTGAATTTGGAGTGTTTAGACACCACTTTTACCCATTTTGTCCCGAAACAGGCTAAAACCGAGAAAACATTGATTCGAAGCAGTACACAGCTTTGTTACTGTTTCTAGGGTCAGAATGTGTGAAAATCCAATGCATTTTACTAATTGTAAGAGTTCGGGATGAATTTGGAGTGTTTAGACAACACTTAAACCCGTTTTATCTAAAAACAGGCTTAAACCGAGAAAAAGGCTAAAACCGAGGGAAAACATTGATTCGAAGTAGTAAACAGCTATGTTACTCATTCTAGGGTGAAAATATGTAACAATCCAATGCATTTGACTAATTATAAGAGTTCGGGTTGAATTTGGAGTGTTTAGACACCACTTTTACCCATTTTGTCCCGAACAGGCTAAAACCGAGAAAACATTGATTCGAAGCAGTAAACAGCTTTGTTACTGTTTCTAGGGTCAGGATGTGTGACAATCCAATGCA
Source organism: Camelina sativa (assembly GCF_030686135.1). Taxonomy (NCBI): domain Eukaryota; kingdom Viridiplantae; phylum Streptophyta; class Magnoliopsida; order Brassicales; family Brassicaceae; genus Camelina; species Camelina sativa. The sequence continues at coordinate 19,205,701 of NC_141882.1, read as the reverse complement.
TTTTACTAATTGTAAGAGTTCGGGAGGAATTTGGAGTGTTTAGACAACACTTAAACCCGTTTTATCCCAGAACAGGCTAAACCCGGGAGAAAACATTCATTCTAAGCAGTAAACAGCTATGTTACTCTTTCTAGGGTCAAAATATGTAACAATCCAATGCTAAAACTGTTTTATCCCAAAACAGGATTAAACCAAGAAAACAGGCTAAAACTGAGAGAAAACATTGATTCGAAGCAGTAAACAGCTATGTTACTCTTTCTAGGGTCAAAATATGTAACAATCCAATGCATTTGACTAATTATAAGAGTTATGGTTGAATTTGGAGTGTTTAGACACCACTTTTACCCATTTTGTACTGAAACATGCTAAAACCAAGAAAACATTGTTTCGAAGTAGTTAACAGCTATGTTACTGTTTCTAGGGTCAGAATGTGTGACAATCCAATGCATTTGACTAATTGTAAGAGTTCGGGATGAATTTGGAGTGTTTAGACAACACTTAAACCCGTTTTATCTAAAAACAAGCTTAAACCAAGAAAACAGGCTAAAACCGAGAGAAAACATTGAGTCGAAGCAATAAACAGCTATTTACTCTTTCTAGGGTCAAAATATGTAACAATCCAATGCATTTGACTAATTATAAGAGTTATGGTTCAATTTGGAGTGTTTAGACACCACTTTTACCCATTTTGTCCCGAAACAGGCTAAAACCGAGAAAACATTGTTTCGAACCAGTAAACAGCTTTGTTACTGTTTCTAGGGTCAGAATGTGTGACAATCCAATCCATTTGACTAATTGTAAGAGTTCGGGATGAATTTGGAGTGTTTAGACAACACTTAAACCCGTTTTATCTAAAAACAGGCCTAAACCGAGAAAACAGGCTAATATTGTGAGAAAACATTGATTCGAAGCAGTAAACAGCTATTTTATTCTTTCTAGGGTCAAAATATGTAACAATCCAATGCATTTGACTAATTATAAGAGTTCGGGTGGAATTTGGAGTGTTTAGACACCACTTTTACCCATTTTGTCCCGAAACAGGCTAAAACCGAGAAAACATTGATTCAAAGCAGTAAGCAGCTTTGTTACTGTTTCTAGGGTCAAAATGTGTGACAATCTAATGCATTTTACTAGTTGTAAGAGTTCGGGATGAATTTGGAGTGTTTAGACCACACGTAAACCCGTTTTATCTAAAAACAAGCTTAAACCAAGAAAACAGGCTAAAACCGAGAGAAAACATTGAGTCGAAGCAATAAACAGCTATGTTACTCTTTCTAGGGTCAAAATATGTAACAATCCAATGCTAAAACTGTTTTATCCCAAAACAGGATTAAACCAAGAAACAGGATAAAACTGAGAGAAAACATTGATTCGAAGCCGTAAACAGCTATGTAACTCTTTCTAGGGTCAAAATATGTAACATTCCAATTCATTTGACTAATTATAAGAGTTCGGGTTGAATTTGGAGTGTTTAGACACCACTTTTACCCATTTTGTCTCGAAACAGGCTAAAACCGAGAAAACATTGATTCGAAGCAGTACACAGCTTTGTTGCTGTTTATAGGGTCAGAATGTGTGAAAATCCAATGCATTTTACTAATTGTAAGAGTTCGGGATGAATTTGGAGTGTTTAGACAACACTTAAACCCGTTTTATCTAAAAACAGGCTTAAACCGAGAAAAAGGCTAAAACCGAGGGAAAACATTGATTCGAAGCAGTAAACAGCTATGTTACTCATTCTAGGGTCAAAATATGTAACAATCCAATGCATTTGACTAATTATAAGAGTTCGGGTTGAATTTGGAGTGTTTAGACACCACTTTTACCCATTTTGTCCCGAACAGGCTAAAACCGAGAAAACATTGATTCGAAGCAGTAAACAGCTTTGTTACTGTTTCTAGGGTCAGGATGTGTGACAATCCAATGCATTTTACTAATTGTAAGAGTTCGGGATGAATTTGGAGTGTTTAGACAACACTTAAACCCGTTTTATCCCAAAACAGGCTAAACCCGGGAGAAAACATTGATTCGAAGCAGTAAACACCTATGTTACTCTTTCTAGGGTCAAAATATGTAACAATCCAATGCTAAAACTGTTTTATCCCAAAACAGGATTAAACCAAGAAAACAGGCTAAAACTGAGAGAAAACATTGATTCGAAGCAGTAAACAGCTATGTTACTCTTTCTAAGGTCAATATATGTAACAATCCAATGCATTTGACTAACTATAAGAGTTCGGGTTGAATTTGGAGTGTTTAGACACCACTTTTACCCATTTTGTCCTGAAACATGCTAAAACAAAGAAAACATTGTTTCGAAGCAGTAAACAGCTTTGTTACTGTTTCTAGGGTCAGAATGTGTGACAATCCAATGCATTTGACTAATTGTAAGAGTTCGGGATGAATTTGGAGTGTTTAGACAACACTTAAACCCGTTTTATCTAAAAACAAGCTTAAACCAAGAAAACAGGCTAAAACCGAGAGAAAACATTGAGTCGAAGCAATAAACAGCTATTTACTCTTTCTAGGGTCAAAATATGTAACAATCCAATGCATTTGACTAATTATAAGAGTTATGGTTGAATTTGGAGTGTTTAGACACCACTTTTACCCATTTTGTCCCGAAACAAGCTAAAACCGAGAAAACATTGTTTCGAAGCAGTAAACAGCTTTGTTACTGTTTCTAGGGTCAGAATGTGTGACAATCCAATCCATTTGACTAATTGTAAGAGTTCGGGATGAATTTGGAGTGTTTAGACAACACTTAAACCCGTTTTATCTAAAAACAGGCCTAAACCGAGAAAACAGGCTAATACCGTGAGAAAACATTGATTCGAAGCAGTAAACAGCTATTTTATTCTTTCTAGGGTCAAAATATGTAACAATCCAATGCATTTGACTAATTATAAGAGTTCGGGTGGAATTTGGAGTGTTTAGACACCACTTTTACCCATTTTGTCCCGAAACAGGCTAAAACCGAGAAAACATTGATTCGAAGCAGTAAACAGCTTTGTTACTGTTTCTAGGGTCAAAATGTGTGACAATCTAATGCATTTTACTAGTTGTAAGAGTTCGGGATGAATTTGGAGTGTTTAGACCACACGTAAACCCGTTTTATCTAAAAACAAGCTTAAACCAAGAAAACAGGCTAAAACCGAGAGAAAACATTGAGTCGAAGCAATAAACAGCTATGTTACTCTTTCTAGGGTCAAAATATGTAACAATGCAATGCATTTGACTAATTATAAGAGTTCGGGTTGAATTTGGAGTGTTTAGACACCACTTTTACCCATTTTGTCCCGAACAGGCTAAAACCGAGAAAACATTGATTCGAAGCAGTAAACACCTTTCTTACTGTTTCTAGGGTCAGAATGTGTGACAATCCAATGCATTTTACTAATTGTAAGAGTTCGGGAGGAATTTGGAGTGTTTAGACAACACTTAAACCCGTTTTATCTAAAAACAGGCCTAAACCGAGAAAACAGGCTAATACCGTGAGAAAACATTGATTCGAAGCAGTAAACAGCTATTTTATTCTTTCTAGGGTCAAAATATGTAACAATCCAATGCATTTGACTAATTATAAGAGTTCGGGTGGAATTTGGAGTGTTTAGACACCACTTTTACCCATTTTGTCCCGAAATAGGCTAAAACCGAGAAAACATTGATTCGAAGCAGTAAACAGCTTTGTTACTGTTTCTAGGGTCAAAATGTGTGACAATCTAATGCATTTTACTAGTTGTAAGAGTTCGGGATGAATTTGGAGTGTTTAGACCACACGTAAACCCGTTTTATCTAAAAACAAGCTTAAACCAAGAAAACAGGCTAAAACCGAGAGAAAACATTGAGTCGAAGCAATAAACAGCTATGTTACTCTTTCTAGGGTCAAAATATGTAACAATGCAATGCATTTGACTAATTATAAGAGTTCGGGTTGAATTTGGAGTGTTTAGACACCACTTTTACCCATTTTGTCCCGAACAGGCTAAAACCGAGAAAACATTGATTCGAAGCAGTAAACACCTTTCTTACTGTTTCTAGGGTCAGAATGTGTGACAATCCAATGCATTTTACTAATTGTAAGAGTTCGGGAGGAATTTGGAGTGTTTAGACAACACTTAAACCCGTTTTATCTAAAAACAGGCCTAAACCGAGAAAACAGGCTAATACCGTGAGAAAACATTGATTCGAAGCAGTAAACAGCTATTTTATTCTTTCTAGGGTCAAAATATGTAACAATCCAATGCATTTGACTAATTATAAGAGTTCGGGTGGAATTTGGAGTGTTTAGACACCACTTTTACCCATTTTGTCCCGAAATAGGCTAAAACCGAGAAAACATTGATTCGAAGCAGTAAACAGCTTTGTTACTGTTTCTAGGGTCAAAATGTGTGACAATCTAATGCATTTTACTAGTTGTAAGAGTTCGGGATGAATTTGGAGTGTTTAGACCACACGTAAACCCGTTTTATCTAAAAACAAGCTTAAACCAAGAAAACAGGCTAAAACCGAGAGAAAACATTGAGTCGAAGCAATAAACAGCTATGTTACTCTTTCTAGGGTCAAAATATGTAACAATGCAATGCATTTGACTAATTATAAGAGTTCGGGTTGAATTTGGACTGTTTAGACACCACTTTTACCCATTTTGTCCCGAACAGGCTAAAACCGAGAAAACATTGACTCGAAGCAGTAAACACCTTTCTTACTGTTTCTAGGGTCAGAATGTGTGACAATCCAATGCATTTTACTAATTGTAAGAGTTCGGGAGGAATTTGGAGTGTTTAGACACCACTTTTACCCATTTTGTCCTGAAACAGGCTAAAACCAAGAAAACATTGATTCGAAGCAGTAAACAGCTTTGTTACTGCTTCTAGGGTGAGAATGTGTGACAATCCAATGCATTTTACTAATTGTAAGAGTTCGGGATGAATTTGGGGTGTTTAGACAACACTTAAACCCGTTTTATCCCAAAACAGGCTACACCCGGGAGAAAACATTGATTTGAAGCAGTAAACAGCTATGTTACTCTTTCTAGAGTCAAAATATGTAACAATCCAATGCTAAAACTGTTTTATCCCAAAACAGGATTAAACCAAGAAACAGGATAAAACTGAGAGAAAACATTGATTCGAAGCCGTAAACAGCTATGTAACTTTTTCTAGGGTCAAAATATGTAACATTCCAATTCATTTGACTAATTATAAGAGTTCAGGTTGAATTTGGAGTGTTTAGACACCACTTTTACCCATTTTGTCCCGAAACAGGCTAAAACCGAGAAAACATTGATTCGAAGCAGTACACAGCTTTGTTACTGTTTCTAGGGTCAGAATGTGTGAAAATCCAATGCATTTTACTAATTGTAAGAGTTCGGGATGAATTTGGAGTGTTTAGACAACACTTAAACCCGTTTTATCTAAAAACAGGCTTAAACCGAGAAAAAGGCTAAAACCGAGGGAAAACATTGATTCGAAGCAGTAAACAGCTATGTTACTCATTCTAGGGTCAAAATATGTAACAATCCAATGCATTTGACTAATTATAAGAGTTCGGGTTGAATTTGGAGTGTTTAGACACCACTTTTACCCATTTTGTCCCGAACAGGCTAAAACCGAGAAAACATTGATTCGAAGCAGTAAACAGCTTTGTTACTGTTTCTAGGGTCAGGATGTGTGACAATCCAATGCATTTTACTAATTGTAAGAGTTCGGGAGGAATTTGGAGTGGTTAGACAACACTTAAACCCGTTTTATCCCAAAACAGGCTAAACTCGGGAGAAAACATTCATTCTAAGCAGTAAACAGCTATGTTACTCTTTCTAGGGTCAAAATATGTAACAATCCAATGCTAAAACTGTTTTATCCCAAAACAGGATTAAACCAAGAAAACAGGCTAAAACTGAGAGAAAACATTGATTCGAAGCAGTAAACAGCTATGTTACTCTTTCTAGGGTCAAAATATGTAACAATCCAATGCATTTGACTAATTATAAGAGTTATGGTTGAATTTGGAGTGTTTAGACACCACTTTTACCCATTTTGTCCTGAAACATGCTAAAACCAAGAAAACATTGTTTCGAAGCAGTAAACAGCTTTGTTACTGTTTCTAGGGTCAGAATGTGTGACAATCCAATGCATTTGACTAATTGTAAGAGTTCGGGATGAATTTGGAGTGTTTAGACAACACTTAAAGCCGTTTTATCTAAAAACAAGCTTAAACCAAGAAAACAGGCTAAAACCGAGAGAAAACATTGAGTCGAAGCAATAAACAGCTATTTACTCTTTCTAGGGTCAAAATATGTAACAATCCAATGCATTTGACTAATTATAAGAGTTATGGTTGAATTTGGAGTGTTTAGACACCACTTTTACCCATTTTGTCCCGAAACAGGCTAAAACCGAGAAAACATTGTTTCGAAGCAGTAAACAGCTTTGTTACTGTTTCTAGGGTCAGAATGTGTGACAATCCAATCCATTTGACTAATTGTAAGAGTTCGGGATGAATTTGGAGTGTTTAGACAACACTTAAACCCGTTTTATCTAAAAACAGGCCTAAACCGAGAAAACAGGCTAATATCGTGAGAAAACATTGATTCAAAGCAGTAAACAGCTATTTTATTCTTTCTAGGGTCAAAATATGTAACAATCCAATGCATTTGACTAATTATAAGAGTTCGGGTGGAATTTGGAGTGTTTAGACACCACTTTTACCCATTTTGTCCCGAAACAGGCTAAAACCGAGAAAACATTGATTCGAAGCAGTAAACAGCTTTGTTACTGTTTCTAGGGTCAAAATGTGTGACAATCTAATGCATTTTACTAGTTGTAAGAGTTCGGGATGAATTTGGAGTGTTTAGACCACACGTAAACCCGTTTTATCTAAAAACAAGCTTAAACCAAGAAAACAGGCTACAACCTAGAGAAAACATTGAGTCGAAGCAATAAAAAGCTATGTTACTCTTTCTAGGGTCAAAATATGTAACAATGCAATGCATTTGACTAATTATAAGAGTTCGGGTTGAATTTGGAGTGTTTAGACACCACTTTTACCCATTTTGTCCCAAACAGGCTAAAACCGAGAAAACATTGATTCGAAGCAGTAAACAGCTTTCTTACTGTTTCTAGGGTCAGAATGTGTGACAATCCAATGCATTTTACTAATTGTAAGAGTTCGGGAGGAATTTGGAATGTTTAGACACCACTTTTACCCATTTTGTCCTGAAACAGGCTAAAACCAAGAAAACATTGATTCGAAGCAGTAAACAGCTTTGTTACTGCTTCTAGGGTGAGAATGTGTGACAATCCAATGCATTTTACTAATTGTAAGAGTTCGGGATGAATTTGGGGTGTTTAGACAACACTTAAACCCGTTTTATCCCAAAACAGGCTACACCCGGGAGAAAACATTGATTTGAAGCAGTAAACAGCTATGTTACTCTTTCTAGGGTCAAAATATGTAACAATCCAATGCTAAAACTGTTTTATCCCAAAACAGGATTAAACCAAGAAACAGGATAAAACTGAGAGAAAACATTGATTCGAAGCCGTAAACAGCTATGTAACTCTTTCTAGGGTCAAAATATGTAACATTCCAATTCATTTGACTAATTATAAGAGTTCGGGTTGAATTTGGAGTGTTTAGACACCACTTTTACCCATTTTGTCTCGAAACAGGCTAAAACCGAGAAAACATTGATTCGAAGCAGTACACAGCTTTGTTGCTGTTTATAGGGTCAGAATGTGTGAAAATCCAATGCATTTTACTAATTGTAAGAGTTCGGGATGAATTTGGAGTGTTTAGACAACACTTAAACCCGTTTTATCTAAAAACAGGCTTAAACCGAGAAAAAGGCTAAAACCGAGGGAAAACATTGATTCGAAGCAGTAAACAGCTATGTTACTCATTCTAGGGTCAAAATATGTAACAATCCAATGCATTTGACTAATTATAAGAGTTCGGGTTGAATTTGGAGTGTTTAGACACCACTTTTACCCATTTTGTCCCGAACAGGCTAAAACCGAGAAAACATTGATTCGAAGCAGTAAACAGCTTTGTTACTGTTTCTAGGGTCAGGATGTGTGACAATCCAATGCATTTTACTAATTGTAAGAGTTCGGGAGGAATTTGGAGTGTTTAGACAACACTTAAACCCGTTTTATCCCAGAACAGGCTAAACCCGGGAGAAAACATTCATTCTAAGCAGTAAACAGCTATGTTACTCTTTCTAGGGTCAAAATATGTAACAATCCAATGCTAAAACTGTTTTATCCCAAAACAGGATTAAACCAAGAAAACAGGCTAAAACTGAGAGAAAACATTGATTCGAAGCAGTAAACAGCTATGTTACTCTTTCTAGGGTCAAAATATGTAACAATCCAATGCATTTGACTAATTATAAGAGTTATGGTTGAATTTGGAGTGTTTAGACACCACTTTTACCCATTTTGTCCCGAAACAGGCTAAAACCGAGAAAACATTGTTTCGAAGCAGTAAACAGCTTTGTTACTGTTTCTAGGGTCAGAATGTGTGACAATCCAATCCATTTGACTAATTGTAAGAGTTCGGGATGAATTTGGAGTGTTTAGACAACACTTAAACCCGTTTTATCTAAAAACAGGCCTAAACCGAGAAAACAGGCTAATATCGTGAGAAAACATTGATTCAAAGCAGTAAACAGCTATTTTATTCTTTCTAGGGTCAAAATATGTAACAATCCAATGCATTTGACTAATTATAAGAGTTCGGGTGGAATTTGGAGTGTTTAGACACCACTTTTACCCATTTTGTCCCGAAACAGGCTAAAACCGAGAAAACATTGATTCGAAGCAGTAAACAGCTTTGTTACTGTTTCTAGGGTCAAAATGTGTGACAATCTAATGCATTTTACTAGTTGTAAGAGTTCGGGATGAATTTGGAGTGTTTAGACCACACGTAAACCCGTTTTATCTAAAAACAAGCTTAAACCAAGAAAACAGGCTACAACCTAGAGAAAACATTGAGTCGAAGCAATAAAAAGCTATGTTACTCTTTCTAGGGTCAAAATATGTAACAATGCAATGCATTTGACTAATTATAAGAGTTCGGGTTGAATTTGGAGTGTTTAGACACCACTTTTACCCATTTTGTCCCAAACAGGCTAAAACCGAGAAAACATTGATTCGAAGCAGTAAACAGCTTTCTTACTGTTTCTAGGGTCAGAATGTGTGACAATCCAATGCATTTTACTAATTGTAAGAGTTCGGGAGGAATTTGGAATGTTTAGACACCACTTTTACCCATTTTGTCCTGAAACAGGCTAAAACCAAGAAAACATTGATTCGAAGCAGTAAACAGCTTTGTTACTGCTTCTAGGGTGAGAATGTGTGACAATCCAATGCATTTTACTAATTGTAAGAGTTCGGGATGAATTTGGGGTGTTTAGACAACACTTAAACCCGTTTTATCCCAAAACAGGCTACACCCGGGAGAAAACATTGATTTGAAGCAGTAAACAGCTATGTTACTCTTTCTAGGGTCAAAATATGTAACAATCCAATGCTAAAACTGTTTTATCCCAAAACAGGATTAAACCAAGAAACAGGATAAAACTGAGAGAAAACATTGATTCGAAGCCGTAAACAGCTATGTAACTCTTTCTAGGGTCAAAATATGTAACATTCCAATTCATTTGACTAATTATAAGAGTTCGGGTTGAATTTGGAGTGTTTAGACACCACTTTTACCCATTTTGTCTCGAAACAGGCTAAAACCGAGAAAACATTGATTCGAAGCAGTACACAGCTTTGTTGCTGTTTATAGGGTCAGAATGTGTGAAAATCCAATGCATTTTACTAATTGTAAGAGTTCGGGATGAATTTGGAGTGTTTAGACAACACTTAAACCCGTTTTATCTAAAAACAGGCTTAAACCGAGAAAAAGGCTAAAACCGAGGGAAAACATTGATTCGAAGCAGTAAACAGCTATGTTACTCATTCTAGGGTCAAAATATGTAACAATCCAATGCATTTGACTAATTATAAGAGTTCGGGTTGAATTTGGAGTGTTTAGACACCACTTTTACCCATTTTGTCCCGAACAGGCTAAAACCGAGAAAACATTGATTCGAAGCAGTAAACAGCTTTGTTACTGTTTCTAGGGTCAGGATGTGTGACAATCCAATGCATTTTACTAATTGTAAGAGTTCGGGAGGAATTTGGAGTGTTTAGACAACACTTAAACCCGTTTTATCCCAGAACAGGCTAAACCCGGGAGAAAACATTCATTCTAAGCAGTAAACAGCTATGTTACTCTTTCTAGGGTCAAAATATGTAACAATCCAATGCTAAAACTGTTTTATCCCAAAACAGGATTAAACCAAGAAAACAGGCTAAAACTGAGAGAAAACATTGATTCGAAGCAGTAAACAGCTATGTTACTCTTTCTAGGGTCAAAATATGTAACAATCCAATGCATTTGACTAATTATAAGAGTTATGGTTGAATTTGGAGTGTTTAGACACCACTTTTACCCATTTTGTCCTCAAACATGCTAAAACCAAGAAAACATTGTTTTGAAGCAGTAAACAGCTTTGTTACTGTTTCTAGGGTCAGAATGTTTGACAATCCAATGCATTTGACTAATTGTAAGAGTTCAGGATGAATTTGGAGTGTTTAGACAACACTTAAACCCGTTTTATCTAAAAACAAGCTTAAACCAAGAAAACAGGCTAAAACCGAGAGAAAACATTGAGTCGAAGCAATAAACAGCTATTTACTCTTTCTAGGGTCAAAATATGTAACAATCCAATGCATTTGACTAATTATAAGAGTTATGGTTGAATTTGGAGTGTTTAGACACCACTTTTACCCATTTTGTCCCGAAACAGGCTAAAACCGAGAAAACATTGTTTCGAAGCAGTAAACAGCTTTGTTACTGTTTCTAGGGTCAGAATGTGTGACAATCCAATCCATTTGACTAATTGTAAGAGTTCGGGATGAATTTGGAGTGTTTAGACAACACTTAAACCCGTTTTATCTAAAAACAGGCCTAAACCGAGAAAACAGGCTAATATCGTGAGAAAACATTGATTCGAAGCAGTAAACAGCTATTTTATTCTTTCTAGGGTCAAAATATGTATTAATCCAATGCATTTGACTAATTATAAGAGTTCGGGTGGAATTTGGAGTGTTTAGACACCACTTTTACCCATTTTGTCCCGAAACAGGCTAAAACCGAGAAAACATTGATTCGAAGCAGTAAACAGCTTCTAGGGTCAAAATGTGTGACAATCTAATGCATTTTACTAGTTGTAAGAGTTCAGGATGAATTTGGAGTGTTTAGACCACACGTAAACCCGTTTTATCTAAAAACAAGCTTAAACCAAGAAAACAGGCTAAAACCGAGAGAAAACATTGAGTCGAAGCAATAAAAAGCTATGTTACTCTTTCTAGGGTTAAAATATGTAACAATGCAATGCATTTGACTAATTATAAGAGTTCGGGTTGAATTTGGAGTGTTTAGACACCACTTTTACCCATTTTGTCCCGAACAGGCTAAAACCGAGAAAACATTGATTCGAAGCAGTAAACAGCTTTCTTACTGTTTCTAGGGTCAGAATGTGTGACAATCCAATGCATTTTACTAATTGTAAGAGTTCGGGAGGAATTTGGAGTGTTTAGACACCACTTTTACCCATTTTGTCCTGAAACAGGCTAAAACCAAGAAAACATTGATTCAAAGCAGTAAACAGCTTTGTTACTGCTTCTAGGGTGAGAATGTGTGACAATCCAATGCATTTTACTAATTGTAAGAGTTCGGGATGAATTTGGGGTGTTTAGACAACACTTAAACCCGTTTTATCCCAAAACAGGCTACACCCGGGAGAAAACATTGATTTGAAGCAGTAAACAGCTATGTTACTCTTTCTAGGGTCAAAATATGTAACAATCCAATGCTAAAACTGTTTTATCCCAAAACAGGATTAAACCAAGAAACAGGATAAAACTGAGAGAAAACATTGATTCGAAGCCGTAAACAGCTATGTAACTCTTTCTAGGGTCAAAATATGTAACATTCCAATTCATTTGACTAATTATAAGAGTTCGGGTTGAATTTGGAGTGTTTAGACACCACTTTTACCCATTTTGTCTCGAAACAGGCTAAAACCGAGAAAACGTTGATTCGAAGCAGTACACAGCTTTGTTACTGTTTATAGGGTCAGAATGTGTGAAAATCTAATGCATTTTACTAATTGTAAGAGTTCGGGATGAATTTGGAGTGTTTAGACAACACTTAAACCCGTTTTATCTAAAAACAGGCTTAAACCGAGAAAAAGGCTAAAACCGAGGGAAAACATTGATTCGAAGCAGTAAACAGCTATGTTACTCATTCTAGGGTCAAAATATGTAACAATCCAATGCATTTGACTAATTATAAGAGTTCGGGTTTAATTTGGAGTGTTTAGACACCACTTTTACCCATTTTGTCCCGAACAGGCTAAAACCGAGAAAACATTGATTCGAAGCAGTAAACAGCTTTGTTACTGTTTCTAGGGTCAGGATGTGTGACAATCCAATGCATTTTACTAATTGTAAGAGTTCGGGAGGAATTTGGAGTTTTTAGACAACACTTAAACCTGTTTTATCCCAGAACAGGCTAAACCCGGGAGAAAACATTCATTCTAAGCAGTAAACAGCTATGTTACTCTTTCTAGGGTCAAAATATGTAACAATCCAATGCTAAAACTGTTTTATCCCAAAACAGGATTAAACCAAGAAAACAGGCTAAAACTGAGAGAAAACATTGATTCGAAGCAGTAAACAGCTATGTTACTCTTTCTAGGGTCAAAATATGTAACAATCCAATGCATTTGACTAATTATAAGAGTTATGGTTGAATTTGGAGTGTTTAGACACCACTTTTACCCATTTTGTACTGAAACATGCTAAAACCAAGAAAACATTGTTTCGAAGCAGTTAACAGCTTTGTTACTGTTTCTAGGGTCAGAATGTGTGACAATCCAATGCATTTGACTAATTGTAAGAGTTCGGGATGAATTTGGAGTGTTTAGACAACACTTAAACCCGTTTTATCTAAAAACAAGCTTAAACCAAGAAAACAGGCTAAAACCGAGAGAAAACATTGAGTCGAAGCAATAAACAGCTATTTACTCTTTCTAGGGTCAAAATATGTAACAATCCAATGCATTTGACTAATTATAAGAGTTATGGTTGAATTTGGAGTGTTTAGACACCACTTTTACCCATTTTGTCCCGAAACAGGCTAAAACCGAGAAAACATTGTTTCGAAGCAGTAAACAGCTTTGTTACTGTTTCTAGGGTCAGAATGTGTGACAATCCAATCCATTTGACTAATTGTAAGAGTTCGGGATGAATTTGGAGTGTTTAGACAACCCTTAAACCCGTTTTATCTAAAAACAGGCCTAAACCGAGAAAACAGGCTAATACCGTGAGAAAACATTGATTCGAAGCAGTAAACAGCTATTTTATTCTTTCTAGGGTCAAAATATGTAACAATCCAATGCATTTGACTAATTATAAGAGTTCGGGTGGAATTTGGAGTGTTTAGACACCACTTTTACCCATTTTGTCCCGAAACAGGCTAAAACCGAGAAAACATTGATTCGAAGCAGTAAACAGCTTTGTTACTGTTTCTTGGGTCAAAATGTGTGACAATCTAATGCATTTTACTAGTTGTAAGAGTTCGGGATGAATTTGGAGTGTTTAGACCACACGTAAACCCGTTTTATCTAAAAACAAGCTTAAACCAAGAAAACAGGCTAAAACCGAGAGAAAACATTGAGTCGAAGCAATAAACAGCTATGTTACTCTTTCTAGGGTCAAAATATGTAACAATGCAATGCATTTGACTAATTATAAGAGTTCGGGTTGAATTTGGAGTGTTTAGACACCACTTTTACCCATTTTGTCCCGAACAGGCTAAAACCGAGAAAACATTGATTCGAAGCAGTAAACAGCTTTCTTACTGTTTCTAGGGTCAGAATGTGTGACAATCCAATGCATTTTACTAATTGTAAGAGTTCGGGTGGAATTTGGAGTGTTTAGACACCACTTTTACCCATTTTGTCCTGAAACAGGCTAAAACCAAGAAAACATTGATTCGAAGCAGTAAACAGCTTTGTTACTGCTTCTAGGGTGAGAATGTGTGACAATCCAATGCATTTTACTAATTGTAAGAGTTCGGGATGAATTTGGGGTGTTTAGACAACACTTAAACCCGTTTTATCCCAAAACAGGCTACACCCGGGAGAAAACATTGATTTGAAGCAGTAAACAGCTATGTTACTCTTTCTAGGGTCAAAATATGTAACAATCCAATGCTAAAACTGTTTTATCCCAAAACAGGATTAAACCAAGAAACAGGATAAAACTGAGAGAAAACATTGATTCGAAGCCGTAAACAGCTATGTAACTTTTTCTAGGGTCAAAATATGTAACATTCCAATTCATTTGACTAATTATAAGAGTTCAGGTTGAATTTGGAGTGTTTAGACACCACTTTTACCCATTTTGTCCCGAAACAGGCTAAAACCGAGAAAACATTGATTCGAAGCAGTACACAGCTTTGTTACTGTTTCTAGGGTCAGAATGTGTGAAAATCCAATGTATTTTACTAATTGTAAGAGTTCGGGATGAATTTGGAGTGTTTAGACAACACTTAAACCCGTTTTATCTAAAAACAGGCTTAAACCGAGAAAAAGGCTAAAACCGAGGGAAAACATTGATTCGAAGCAGTAAACAGCTATGTTACTCTTTCTAGGGTCAAAATATGTAACAATCCAATGCATTTGACTAATTATAAAAGTTCGGGTTGAATTTGGAGTGTTTAGACACCACTTTTTCCCATTTTGTCCCGAATAGGCTAAAACCGAGAAAACATTGATTCGAAGCAGTAAACAGCTTTGTTACTGTTTCTAGTGTCAGAATGTGTGACAATCCAATGTATTTTACTAATTATAAGAGTTCGGGAGGAATTTGGAGTGTTTAGACAACACTTAAAGCCGTTTTATCCCAAAACAGGCTAAACCCGGGAGAAAACATTGATTCTAAGCAGTAAACAGCTATGTTACTCTTTCTAGGGTCAAAATATGAAACAATCCAATGCTAAAACTGTTTTATCCCAAAACAGGATTAAACCAAGAAAACAGGCTAAAATTGAGAGAAAACATTGATTCGAAGCAGTAAACAGCTATGTTACTCTTTCTAGGGTCAATATATGTAACAATCCAATGCATTTGACTAATTATAAGAGTTATGGTTGAATTTGGAGTGTTTAGACACCACTTTTACCCATTTTGTCCTGAAACATGCTACTGAAACATGCTAAAACCAAGAAAACATTGTTTCGAAGCAGTAAACAGCTTTGTTACTGTTTCTAGGGTCAGAATGTATGACAATCCAATGCATTTGACTAATTGTAAGAGTTCGGGATGAATTTGGAGTGTTTAGACAACACGTAAACCCGTTTTATCTCAAAACATGCTTAAACCGAGAAAAGAGGCTAAAACTGAGAGAAAACATCGATTCGAAGCAGTAAACAGCTATGTTACTCTTTCTAGGGTCAAAATATATAACAATCGAATACATTAGACTAATTATAAGAGTTCGGGTTGAATTTGGAGTGTTTAGACACCACTTTTACCCATTTTGTCCCGAAACATGCTAAAACCGAGAAAACATTGATTCGAAGCAGTAAACAGCTTTGTTACTGTTTCTAGGGTCAGAATGTGGAAAAATCCAATGCATTTTACTAATTGCAAGAGTTCGGGATGAATTTGGAGTGCTTAGACAACACTTAAACCCGTTTTATCCAAAAATAGGCTTAAACCGAGAAAATAGGCTAAACCCGGGAGAAAACATTGATTCGAAGCAGTAATCAGCTATGTTACTCTTTCTAGGGTCAAAATATGTAACAATCCAATGCATTTGACTAATTATAAGAGTTCGGGTTGAATTTGGAGTGTTTAGACACCACTTTTACCCATTTTGGCCCGAAACAGGCTAAAACCGAGAAAAAATTGATTTGAAGCAGTAAACAGCTTTGTTACTGTTTCTTGGGTTAGAATGTGTGACATTCCAATGCATTTGACTGATTGTAAGAGTTCGGGATGAATTTGGAGGGTTTTGACAATACTTAAACCCGTTTTATCTAAAAACAGGTTGAAACCAAGAAAAAGGCTAAAACCGAGGGAAAATATTGTTTCGAAGCAGTAAACAGCTATGTAACTCTTTCTAGGGTCAAAATATGTAACAATCCAATGGATTTGACTAATTATAAGAGTTCGGGTTGAATTTGGAGTGTTTAGACACCACTTTTACCCATATTGTCCCGAAAAGGCTAAAACCGAGAAAACATTGATTCGAAGCAGTAAACAGCTTTGTTACTATTTCTAGGGTCAGAATGTATAACAATCCAATGCATTTGACTAATTGTAAGAGTTCGAGATGAATTTGGAGTGTTTAGAGAACACGTAAATCCATTTTATCTCAAAATACGCTTAAACCAAGAAAAGAGGCTAAAACCGAGAAACATTTATTCGAAGAAGTAAACAGATATGTTACTCTTTCTAGGGTCAACATATGTAACAATCCAATCCATTAGACAAATTATAAGAGTTCAGGTTGAATTTGGAGTGCTTAGACACCGCTTTTACCCATTTTGTCCCGAAACAGGCTAAAACCGAGAAAACATTGATTCGAAGCAGTAAACAGCTTTGTTACTGTTTCTAGGGTCAGAATGTGGAAAAATCCAATGCATTTTACTAATTGCAAGAGTTCGGGATGAATTTGGAGTGTTTAGACAACACTTTTACCCATTTTGTCCCGAAACAGGCTAAAACCGAGAAACATTGATTCGAAGCAGTACACAGCTTTGTTACTGTTTCTAGGGTCAGAATGTGTGAAAATCCAATGTATTTTACTAATTGTAAGAGTTCGGGATGAATTTGGAGTGTTTAGACAACACTTAAACCCGTTTTATCTAAAAACAGGCTTAAACCGAGAAAAAGGCTAAAACCGAGGGAAAACATTGATTCGAAGCAGTAAACAGCTATGTTACTCTTTCTAGGGTCAAAATATGTAACAATCCAATGCATTTGACTAATTATAAAAGTTCGGGTTGAATTTGGAGTGTTTAGACACCACTTTTTCCCATTTTGTCCCGAATAGGCTAAAACCGAGAAAACATTGATTCGAAGCAGTAAACAGCTTTGTTACTGTTTCTAGGGTCAGAATGTGTGACAATCCAATGCATTTTACTAATTATAAGAGTTCGGGAGGAATTTGGAGTGTTTAGACAACACTTGAAGCCGTTTTATCCCAAAACAAGCTAAACCCGGGAGAAAACATTGATTCTAAGCAGTAAACAGCTATGTTACTCTTTCTAGGGTCAAAATATGAAACAATCCAATGCTAAAACTGTTTTATCCCAAAACAGGATTAAACCAAGAAAACAAGCTAAAATTGAGAGAAAACATTGATTCGAAGCAGTAAACAGCTATGTTACTCTTTCTAGGGTCAATATATGTAACAATCCAATGCATTTGACTAATTATAAGAGTTATGGTTGAATTTGGAGTGTTTAGACACCACTTTTACCCATTTTGTCCTGAAACATGCTACTGAAACATGCTAAAACCAAGAAAACATTGTTTCGAAGCAGTAAACAGCTTTGTTACTGTTTCTAGGGTCAGAATGTGTGACAATCCAATGCATTTGACTAATTGTAAGAGTTCGGGATGAATTTGGAGTGTTTAGACAACACGTAAACCCGTTTTATCTCAAAACATGCTTAAACCGAGAAAAGAGGCTAAAACTGAGAGAAAACATCGATTCGAAGCAGTAAACAGCTATGTTACTCTTTCTAGGGTCAAAATATATAACAATCGAATACATTAGACTAATTATAAGAGTTCGGGTTGAATTTGGAGTGTTTAGACACCACTTTTACCCATTTTGTCCCGAAACATGCTAAAACCGAGAAAACATTGATTCGAAGCAGTAAACAGCTTTGTTACTGTTTCTAGGGTCAGAATGTGGAAAAATCCAATGCATTTTACTAATTGCAAGAGTTCGGGATGAATTTGGAGTGCTTAGACAACACTTAAACCCGTTTTATCCAAAAATAGGCTTAAACCGAGAAAATAGGCTAAACCCGGGAGAAAACATTGATTCGAAGCAGTAATCAGCTATGTTACTCTTTCTAGGGTAAAAATATGTAACAATCCAATGCATTTGACTAATTATAAGAGTTCGGGTTGAATTTGGAGTGTTTAGACACCACTTTTACCCATTTTGGCCCGAAACAGGCTAAAACCGAGAAAAAATTGATTTGAAGCAGTAAACAGCTTTGTTACTGTTTCTTGGGTTAGAATGTGTGACATTCCAATGCATTTGACTGATTGTAAGAGTTCGGGATGAATTTGGAGGGTTTTGACAATACTTAAACCCGTTTTATCTAAAAACAGGTTGAAACCAAGAAAAAGGCTAAAACCGAGGGAAAATATTGATTCGAAGCAGTAAACAGCTATGTAACTCTTTCTAGGGTCAAAATATGTAACAATCCAATGGATTTGACTAATTATAAGAGTTCGGGTTGAATTTGGAGTGTTTAGACACCACTTTTAACCATATTGTCCCGAAAAGGCTAAAACCGAGAAAACATTGATTCGAAGCAGTAAACAGCTTTGTTACTATTTCTAGGGTCAGAATGTATAACAATCCAATGCATTTGACTAATTGTAAGAGTTCGAGATGAATTTGGAGTGTTTAGAAAACACGTAAATCCGTTTTATCTCAAAATACGCTTAAACCAAGAAAAGAGGCTAAAACCGAGAAACATTTATTCGAAGAAGTAAACAGATATGTTACTCTTTCTAGGGTCAACATATGTAACAATCCAATGCATTAGACTAATTATAAGAGTTCAGGTTGAATTTGGAGTGCTTAGACACCGCTTTTACCCATTTTGTCCCGAAGCAGGCTAAAACCGAGAAAACATTGATTCGAAGCAGTAAACAGCTTTGTTATTGTTTCTAGGGTCAAAATATGTAACAATAAAATGCATTTGACTAATTATAAGAGTTCGGGTTGAATTTGGAGTGTTTATACACCACTTTTACCCATTTTGTCCCGAAACAGGCTAAAACCGAGAAACATTGATTCGAAGCAGTAAACAGCTACGTTAGTCTTTCTAGGGTCAAAATACGTAACAATCAAATGCATTATACTAATTATAAGAGTTCGGGTTGAATTTGGAGTGTTTATGCACCTCTTTTACCCATTTTGTCCCGAAACAGGCTAAAACCAAGAAAACATTGATTCAAAGCAGTTACTGCATCTATGGTCAGAATGTGTGACAATCCAATGCATTTTACTAATTGTAAGAGTTCGGGATGAATTTGGAGTGTTTAGACAACACTTAAACCCTTTTTTCCCAAAACAGGCTAAACCCGGGAGAAAACATTGATTCGAAGCAGTAAACAGCTATGTTACTCTTTCTAGGGTCAAAATATGTAGCAATCCAATGCATTTGACTAATTATAAGAGTTCGGGTTGAATTTGGAGTGTTTAGACACCACTTTTACCCATTTTGTCCCGAAACATGCTAAAACCGAGAAAACATTGATTCGAAGCAGTAAACAGCTTTGTTACTGTTTCTAGGGTCAGAATGTGGGAAAATCCAATGCATTTTACTAATTGTAAGAGTTCGGGATGAATTTGGAGTGTTTAGACAACACTTAAACCCGTTTTATCCAAAAATAGGCTTAAACCGAGAAAAT
Organism: Camelina sativa; assembly: GCF_030686135.1. NCBI lineage: Eukaryota > Viridiplantae > Streptophyta > Magnoliopsida > Brassicales > Brassicaceae > Camelina > Camelina sativa. Next base: position 19,185,903 of record NC_141882.1, on the reverse strand, counting down.
AGGCTAAACCCGGGAGAAAACATTGATTCGAAGCAGTAATCAGCTATGTTACTCTTTCTAGGGTCAAAATATGTAACAATCCAATGCATTTGACTAATTATAAGAGTTCGGGTTGAATTTGGAGTGTTTAGACACCACTTTTACCTATTTTGGCCCGAAACAGGCTAAAACCGAGAAAAAATTGATTTGAAGCAGTAAACAGCTTTGTTACTGTTTCTTGGGTTAGAATGTGTGACATTCCAATGCATTTGACTGATTGTAAGAGTTCGGGATGAATTTGGAGTGTTTTGACAATACTTAAACCCGTTTTATCCCAAAACAAGATTAAACCAAGAAAACAGGCTAAAACTGAGAGAAAACATTGATTCGAAGCAGTAAACAGCTATTTTACTCTTTCTAGGGTTAATATATGTAACAATCCAATGCATTTATCTAATTATTTGAGTTCGGATTGAATTTGGAGTGTTTAGACACCACTTTTACCCATTTTGTCCTGAAACATGCTAAAACCGAGAAAACATTGTTTCGAAGCAGTAAACAGCCTTGTTACTGATTCTAGGGTCAAAATGTGTGACATTCCAATGCATTTGACTAATTGTAAGAGTTCGGGATGAATTTGGAGTGTTTAGACAACACTTAAACCCGTTTTATCTAAAAACAGGCTGAAACCGAGAAAAAGGCTAAAACCGAGGGAAAATATTGATTCGAAGCAGTAAACAGCTATGTAACTCTTTCTAGGGTCAAAATATGTAACAATCCAATGGATTTGACTAATTATAAGTGTTCGGGTTGAATTTGGAGTGTTTAGACACCACTTTTACCCATATTGTCCCGAAAAGGCTAAAACCGAGAAAACATTGTTTCGAAGCGGTAAACAGCTTTGTTACTATTTCTAGGGTCAGAATGTGTAACAATCCAATGCATTTGACTAATTGTAAGAGTTCGAGATGAATTTGGAGTATTTAGAGAACACGTAAATCCGTTTTATCTCAAAATAGGCTTAAACCAAGAAAAGAGGCTAAAACCGAGAAACATTTATTCGAAGAAGTAACCAGATATGTTACTCTTTCTAGGGTCAACATATGTAACAATCCAATGCATTAGACTAATTATAAGAGTTCAGGTTGAATTTGGAGTGCTTAGACACCACTTTTACCCATTTTGTCTCGAAACAGGCTAAAACCGAGAAAACATTGATTCAAAGCAGTAAACAGCTTTGTTACTGTTTCTAGGGTCAAAATATGTAACAATAAAATGCATTTGACTAATTATAAGAGTTCGGGTTGAATTTGGAGTGTTTAGAAACCACTTTTACCCATTTTGTCCCGAAACAGGCTAAAACCGAGAAACATTGATTCGAAGCAGTAAACAGCTACGTTACTCTTTCTAGGGTCAAAATACGGAACAATCAAATGCATTAGACTAATTATAAGAGTTCGGTTTGAATTTGGAGTGTTTAGACACCACTTTTACCCATTTTGTCCCGAAACAGGCTAAAACCAAGAAAACATTGATTCAAAGCAGTAAACAACATTGTTACTGCATCTAGGGTCAGAATGTGTGACAATCCAATGCATTTTACTAATTGTAAGAGTTCGGGATGAATTTGGAGTGTTTAGACAACACTTAAACCCTTTTTTTCCCAAAACAGGCTAAACCCGGGAGAAAACATTGATTCGAAGCAGTAAACAGCTATGTTACTCTTTCTAGGGTCAAAATATGTAACAATCCAATGCATTTGACTAATTATAAGAGTTCAGGTATAATTTGGAGTGTTTAGACACCACTTTTACCCATTTTGTCTTGAAACAGGCTAAAACCGAGAAAACATTGATTGGAAGCAGTAAACAGCTTTGTTACTGTTTCTATGGTCAGAATGTGTGAAAATCCAATGCATTTTACTAATTGTAAAAGTTCGGGATGAATTTGGAGTGTTTAGACAACACTTAAACCCGTTTTATCTAAAAACAGGCTTAAACCGATAAAAAAGCTAAAACCGAGGGAAAAAATTGATTCGAAGCAGTAAACAGCTATGTTACTCTTTCTAGGGTCAAAATATGTAACAATCCAATGGATTTGACTAATTATAAGAGTTCGGGTTGAATTTGGAGTGTTTAGACACTACTTTTACCCATATTGTCCCGAAAAGGCTAAAACCGAGAAAACATTGATTCGAAGCATTAAACAGCTTTGTTACTATTTCTAGGGTCAGAATGTGTAACAATCCAATGCATTTGACTAATTGTACGAGTTCGAGATGAATTTGGAGTGTTTAGAGAACACGTAAATCCGTTTTATCTCAAAATAGGCTTAAACCAAGAAAAGAGGCTAAAACCGAGAAACATTTATTCGAAGAAGAAAACAGATATGTTACTCTTTCTAGGGTCAACATATGTAGCAATCCAATGCATTAGACTAATTATAAGAGTTCAGGTTGAATTTGGAGTGCTTAGACACCACTTTTACCCATTTTGTCCCGAAACAGGCTAAAACCGAGAAACATTGATTCAAAGCAGTAAACAGCTACGTTACTCTTTCTAGGGTCAAAATACGTAACAATCAAATGCATTAGACTAATTATAAGAGTTCGGGTTGAATTTGGAGTGTTTAGACACCACTTTTACCCATTTTGTCCCGAAACAGGCTAAAACCGAGAAAACATTGATTCAAAGCAGTAAACAACATTGTTACTGCATCTAGGGTCAGAATGTGTGACAATCCAATGCATTTTACTAATTATAAGAGTTCGGGATGAATTTGGAGTTTTTAGACAACACTTAAACCCTTTTTTTCCCAAAACAGGCTAAACCCGGGAGAAAACATTGATTCGAAGCAGTAAACAGCTGTGTTACTCTTTCTAGGGTCAAAATATGTAACAATCCAATGCATTTGACTAATTATAAGAGTTCAGGTTGAATTTGGAGTGTTTAGACACCACTTTTACCCATTTTGTCCTGAAACAGGCTAAAACCGAGAAAACATTGATTGGAAGCAGTAAACAGCTTTGTTACTGTTTCTATGGTCAGAATGTGTGAAAATCCAATGCATTTTACTAATTGTAAAAGTTCGGGATGAATTTGGAGTGTTTAGACAACACTTAAACCCGTTTTATCTAAAAACAGGCTTAAACCGATAAAAAAGCTAAAACCGAGGGAAAAAATTGATTCGAAGCAGTAAACAGCTATGTTACTCTTTCTAGGGTCAAAATATGTAACAATCCAATGGATTTGACTAATTATAAGAGTTCGGGTTGAATTTGGAGTGTTTAGACACTACTTTTACCCATATTGTCCCGAAAAGGCTAAAACCGAGAAAACATTGATTCGAAGCATTAAACAGCTTTGTTACTATTTCTAGGGTCAGAATGTGTAACAATCCAATGCATTTGACTAATTGTAAGAGTTCGAGATGAATTTGGAGTGTTTAGAGAACACGTAAATCCGTTTTATCTCAAAATAGGCTTAAACCAAGAAAAGAGGCTAAAACCGAGAAACATTTATTCGAAGAAGAAAACAGATATGTTACTCTTTCTAGGGTCAACATATGTAGCAATCCAATGCATTAGACTAATTATAAGAGTTCAGGTTGAATTTGGAGTGCTTAGACACCACTTTTACCCATTTTGTCCCGAAACAGGCTAAAACCGAGAAACATTGATTCAAAGCAGTAAACAGCTACGTTACTCTTTCTAGGGTCAAAATACGTAACAATCAAATGCATTAGACTAATTATAAGAGTTCGGGTTGAATTTGGAGTGTTTAGACACCACTTTTACCCATTTTGTCCCGAAACAGGCTAAAACCGAGAAAACATTGATTCAAAGCAGTAAACAACATTGTTACTGCATCTAGGGTCAGAATGTGTGACAATCCAATGCATTTTACTAATTATAAGAGTTCGGGATGAATTTGGAGTTTTTAGACAACACTTAAACCCTTTTTTTCCCAAAACAGGCTAAACCCGGGAGAAAACATTGATTCGAAGCAGTAAACAGCTGTGTTACTCTTTCTAGGGTCAAAATATGTAACAATCCAATGCATTTGACTAATTATAAGAGTTCAGGTTGAATTTGGAGTGTTTAGACACCACTTTTACCCATTTTGTCCTGAAACAGGCTAAAACCGAGAAAACATTGATTGGAAGCAGTAAACAGCTTTGTTACTGTTTCTATGGTCAGAATGTGTGAAAATCCAATGCATTTTACTAATTGTAAAAGTTCGGGATGAATTTGGAGTGTTTAGACAACACTTAAACCCGTTTTATCTAAAAACAGGCTTAAACCGATAAAAAAGCTAAAACCGAGGGAAAAAATTGATTCGAAGCAGTAAACAGCTATGTTACTCTTTCTAGGGTCAAAATATGTAACAATCCAATGGATTTGACTAATTATAAGAGTTCGGGTTGAATTTGGAGTGTTTAGACACTACTTTTACCCATATTGTCCCGAAAAGGCTAAAACCGAGAAAACATTGATTCGAAGCATTAAACAGCTTTGTTACTATTTCTAGGGTCAGAATGTGTAACAATCCAATGCATTTGACTAATTGTAAGAGTTCGAGATGAATTTGGAGTGTTTAGAGAACACGTAAATCCGTTTTATCTCAAAATAGGCTTAAACCAAGAAAAGAGGCTAAAACCGAGAAACATTTATTCGAAGAAGAAAACAGATATGTTACTCTTTCTAGGGTCAACATATGTAACAATCCAATGCATTAGACTAATTATAAGAGTTCAGGTTGAATTTGGAGTGCTTAGACACCACTTTTACCCATTTTGTCCCGAAACAGGCTAAAACCGAGAAACATTGATTCGAAGCAGTAAACAGCTACGTTACTCTTTCTAGGGTCAAAATATGTAACAACAAATGCATTAGACTAATTATAAGAGTTCGAGTTGAATTTGGAGTGTTTAGACACCACTTTTACCCATTTTGTCCCGAAATAGGCTAAAACCGAGAAAACATTGATTCAAAGCAGTAAACAACATTGTTACTGCATCTAGGGTCAGAATGTGTGACAATCCAATGCATTTTACTAATTGTAAGAGTTCGGGATGAATTTGGAGTGTTTAGACAACACTTAAACCCTTTTTCTCCCAAAACAGGCTAAACCCGGGAGAAAACATTGATTCGAAGCAGTAAACAGCTATGTTACTCTTTCTAGGGTCAAAAATGTAACAATCCAATTCATTTTACTAATTTTAAGAGTTCGGGATGAATTTGGAGTGTTTAGACAACACTTAAACCCTTTTTCCCCAAAACAGGCTAAACCCGAGAGAAAACATTGATTCAAAGCAGTAAACAGCTATGTTACTCTTTCTAGGGTCAAAATATGTAACAATCCAATGCTAAAACTGTTTTATCCCAAAACAGGATTAAACCAAGAAACAGGCTAAAACTGAGAGAAAACATTGATTCGAAGAAGTAAACAGCTTTGTTACTGTTTCTAGGGTCAAAATATGTAACAATCCAATGCATTTGACTAATTATAAGAGTTCGGGTTGAATTTGGAGTGTTTAGACACCACTTTTACCCATTTTGTCCCGAAAGAGGCTAAAACCGAGAAACATTGATTCGAAGCAGTAAACAGCTACGTTACTCTTTCTAGGGTCAAAATACGTAACAATCCAATGCATTAGACTAATTACAAGAGTTCGGGTTGAATTTGGAGTGTTTAGACACCACTTTTACCCATTTTGTCCCGAAACAGGCTAAAACCGAGAAAACATTGATTCGAAGCAGTAAACAACATTGTTACTGATTTTAGGGCCAGAATGTGTGACAATCCAATGCATTTTACTAATTGTAAGAGTTCGGGATGAATTTGGAGTGTTTAGACAACACTTAAACCCGTTTTTTCCCAAAACAGGCTAAACCCGGGAGAAAACATTGATTCGAAGCAGTAAACAGCTATGTTACTCTTTCTAGGGTCAAAATATGTAACAATCCAATGCTAAAACTGTTTTATCCCAAAACAGGATTAAACCAAGAAATAGGCTAAAACTAAGAGAAAACATTGATTCGAAGCAGTAAACAGCTATGTAACTCTTGCTAGGGTCAAAATATGTAACAATCCAATTCATTTGAGTAATTATAAGAGTTCGGGTTGAATTTGGAGTGTTTAGACACCACTTTTACCCATTTTGTCCCGAAACAGGCTAAAACCGAGAAACATTGATTCGAAGCAGTAAACAGCTACGTTACTCTTTCTAGGGTCAAAATATGTAACAATCCAATGCATTAGACTAATTAGAAGAGTTCGGGTTGAATTTGGAGTGTTTAGACACCACTTTTACCCATTTTGTCCCGAAACAGGCTAAAACCAAGAAAACATTGATTCGAAGCAGTAAACAGCTTTGTTACTGCTTCTAGGGTCAGAATGTGTGACAATCCAATGCATTTTACTAATTGTAAAAGTTCGGGATGAATTTGGAGTGTTTAGACAACACTTAAACCCTTTTTCCCCAAAACAGGCTAAACCCGGGAGAAAACATTGATTCGAAGCAGTAAACAGCTATGTTACTCTTTCTAGGGTCAAAATATGTAACAATCCAATGCTAAAACTGTTTTATCCCAAAACAGGATTAAACCAAGAAACAGGCTAAAACTGAGAGAAAACATTGATTCGAAGAAGTAAACAGCTTTGTTACTGTTTCTAGGGTCAAAATATGTAACAATCCAATGCATTTGACTAATTATAAGAGTTCGGGTTGAATTTGGAGTGTTTAGACACCACTTTTACCCATTTTGTCCCGAAAGAGGCTAAAACCGAGAAACATTGATTCGAAGCACTAAACAGCTACGTTACTCTTTCTAGGGTCAAAATACGTAACAATCCAATGCATTAGACTAATTATAAGAGTTCGGGTTGAATTTGGAGTGTTTAGACACCACTTTTACCCATTTTGTCCCGAAACAGGCTAAAACCGAGAAAACATTGATTCGAAGCAGTAAACAACATTGTTACTGATTTTAGGGTCAGAATGTGTGACAATCCAATGCATTTTACTAATTGTAAGAGTTCGGGATGAATTTGGAGTGTTTAGACAACACTTAAACCCGTTTTTTCCCAAAACAGGCTAAACCCGGGAGAAAACATTGATTCGAAGCAGTAAACAGCTATGTTACTCTTTCTAGGGTCAAAATATGTAACAATCCAATGCATTTGACTAATTATAAGAGTTCAGGTTGAATTTGGAGTGTTTAGACACCACATTTACCCATTTTGTCCTGAAACAGGCTAAAACCGAGAAAACATTGATTGGAAGCAGTAAACAGCTTTGTTACTGTTTCTATGGTCAGAATGTGTGAAAATCCAATGCATTTTACTAATTGTAAATGTTCGGGATGAATTTGGAGTGTTTAGACAACACTTAAACCCGTTTTATCTAAAAACAGGCTTAAACCGATAAAAAAGCTAAAACCGAGGGAAAAAATTGATTCGAAGCAGTAAACAGCTATGTTACTCTTTCTAGGGTCAAAATATGTAACAATCCAATGCATTAGACTAATTATAAGAGTTCAGGTTGAATTTGGAGTGCTTAGACACCACTTTTACCCATTTTGTCCCGAAACAGGCTAAAACCGAGAAACATTGATTCGAAGCAGTAAACAGCTACGTTACTCTTTCTAGGGTCAAAATATGTAACAACAAATGCATTAGACTAATTATAAGAGTTCGAGTTGAATTTGGAGTGTTTAGACACCACTTTTACCCATTTTGTCCCGAAATAGGCTAAAACCGAGAAAACATTGATTCAAAGCAGTAAACAACATTGTTACTGCATCTAGGGTCAAAATGTGTGACAATCCAATGCATTTTACTAATTGTAAGACTTCGGGATGAATTTGGAGTGTTTAGACAACACTTAAACCCTTTTTTTCCCAAAACAGGCTAAACCCGGGAGAAAACATTGATTCGAAGCAGTAAACAGCATTGTTACTGATTTTAGGGTCAGAATGTGTGACAATCCAATGCATTTTACTAATTTTAAGAGTTCGGGATGAATTTGGAGTGTTTAGACAACACTTAAACCCTTTTTCCCCAAAACAGGCTAAACCCGAGAGAAAACATTGATTCAAAGCAGTAAACAGCTATGTTACTCTTTCTAGGGTCAAAATATGTAACAATCCAATGCTAAAACTGTTTTATCCCAAAACAGGATTAAACCAAGAAAAAGGCTAAAACTGAGAGAAAACATTGATTCGAAGAAGTAAACAGCTTTGTTACTGTTTCTAGGGTCAAAATATGTAACAGTCCAATGCATTTGACTAATTATAAGAGTTCGGGTTGAATTTGGAGTGTTTAGACACCACTTTTACCCATTTTGTCCCGAAAGAGGCTAAAACCGAGAAACATTGATTCGAAGCAGTAAACAGCTACGTTACTCTTTCTAGGGTCAAAATACGTAACAATCCAATGCATTAGACTAATTATAAGAGTTCGGGTTGAATTTGGAGTGTTTAGACACCACTTTTACCCATTTTGTCCCGAAACAGGCTAAAACCGAGAAAACATTGATTCGAAGCAGTAAACAACATTGTTACTGATTTTAGGGTCAGAATGTGTGACAATCCAATGCATTTTACTAATTGTAAGAGTTCGGGATGAATTTGGAGTGTTTAGACAACACTTAAACCCGTTTTTTCCCAAAACAGGCTAAACCCGGGAGAAAACATTGATTCGAAGCAGTAAACAGCTATGTTACTCTTTCTAGGGTCAAAATATGTAACAATCCAATGCTAAAACTGTTTTATCCCAAAACAGGATTAAACCAAGAAATAGGCTAAAACTAAGAGAAAACATTGATTCGAAGCAGTAAACAGCTATGTAACTCTTTCTAGGGTCAAAATATGTAACAATCCAATTCATTTGAGTAATTATAAGAGTTCGGGTTGAATTTGGAGTGTTTAGACACCACTTTTACCCATTTTGTCCCGAAACAGGCTAAAACCGAGAAACATTGATTCGAAGCAGTAAACAGCTACGTTACTCTTTCTAGGGTCAAAATATGTAACAATCCAATGCATTAGACTAATTATAAGAGTTCGGGTTGAATTTGGAGTGTTTAGACACCACTTTTACCCATTTTGTCCCGAAACAGGCTAAAACCAAGAAAACATTGATTCGAAGCAGTAAACAGCTTTGTTACTGCTTCTAGGGTCAGAATGTGTGACAATCCAATGCATTTTACTAATTGTAAAAGTTCGGGATGAATTTGGAGTGTTTAGACAACACTTAAACCCTTTTTCCCCAAAACAGGCTAAACCCGGGAGAAAACATTGATTCGAAGCAGTAAACAGCTATGTTACTCTTTCTAGGGTCAAAATATGTAACAATCCAATGCTAAAACTGTTTTATCCCAAAACAGGATTAAACCAAGAAACAGGCTAAAACTGAGAGAAAACATTGATTCGAAGAAGTAAACAGCTTTGTTACTGTTTCTAGGGTCAAAATATGTAACAATCCAATGCATTTGACTAATTATAAGAGTTCGGGTTGAATTTGGAGTGTTTAGACACCACTTTTACCCATTTTGTCCCGAAAGAGGCTAAAACCGAGAAACATTGATTCCAAGCACTAAACAGCTACGTTACTCTTTCTAGGGTCAAAATACGTAACAATCCAATGCATTAGACTAATTATAAGAGTTCGGGTTGAATTTGGAGTGTTTAGACACCACTTTTACCCATTTTGTCCCGAAACAGGCTAAAACCGAGAAAACATTGATTCGAAGCAGTAAACAACATTGTTACTGATTTTAGGGTCAGAATGTGTGACAATCCAATGCATTTTACTAATTGTAAGAGTTCGGGATGAATTTGGAGTGTTTAAACAACACTTAAACCCGTTTTTTCCCAAAACAGGCTAAACCCGGGAGAAAACATTGATTCGAAGCAGTAAACAGCTATGTTACTCTTTCTAGGGTCAAAATATGTAACAATCCAATGCATTTGACTAATTATAAGAGTTCAGGTTGAATTTGGAGTGTTTAGACACCACTTTTACCCATTTTGTCCCGAAAGAGGCTAAAACCGAGAAACATTGATTCCAAGCACTAAACAGCTACGTTACTCTTTCTAGGGTCAAAATACGTAACAATCCAATGCATTAGACTAATTATAAGAGTTCGGGTTGAATTTGGAGTGTTTAGACACCACTTTTACCCATTTTGTCCCGAAACAGGCTAAAACCGAGAAAACATTGATTCGAAGCAGTAAACAACATTGTTACTGATTTTAGGGTCAGAATGTGTGACAATCCAATGCATTTTACTAATTTTAAGAGTTCGGGATGAATTTGGAGTGTTTAGACAACACTTAAACCCTTTTTCCCCAAAACAGGCTAAACCCGAGAGAAAACATTGATTCAAAGCAGTAAACAGCTATGTTACTCTTTCTAGGGTCAAAATATGTAACAATCCAATGCTAAAACTGTTTTATCCCAAAACAGGATTAAACCAAGAAAAAGGCTAAAACTGAGAGAAAACATTGATTCGAAGAAGTAAACAGCTTTGTTACTGTTTCTAGGGTCAAAATATGTAACAGTCCAATGCATTTGACTAATTATAAGAGTTCGGGTTGAATTTGGAGTGTTTAGACACCACTTTTACCCATTTTGTCCCGAAAGAGGCTAAAACCGAGAAACATTGATTCGAAGCAGTAAACAGCTACGTTACTCTTTCTAGGGTCAAAATACGTAACAATCCAATGCATTAGACTAATTATAAGAGTTCGGGTTGAATTTGGAGTGTTTAGACACCACTTTTACCCATTTTGTCCCGAAACAGGCTAAAACCGAGAAAACATTGATTCGAAGCAGTAAACAACATTGTTACTGATTTTAGGGTCAGAATGTGTGACAATCCAATGCATTTTACTAATTGTAAGAGTTCGGGATGAATTTGGAGTGTTTAGACAACACTTAAACCCGTTTTTTCCCAAAACAGGCTAAACCCGGGAGAAAACATTGATTCGAAGCAGTAAACAGCTATGTTACTCTTTCTAGGGTCAAAATATGTAACAATCCAATGCTAAAACTGTTTTATCCCAAAACAGGATTAAACCAAGAAATAGGCTAAAACTAAGAGAAAACATTGATTCGAAGCAGTAAACAGCTATGTAACTCTTTCTAGGGTCAAAATATGTAACAATCCAATTCATTTGAGTAATTATAAGAGTTCGGGTTGAATTTGGAGTGTTTAGACACCACTTTTACCCATTTTGTCCCGAAACAGGCTAAAACCGAGAAACATTGATTCGAAGCAGTAAACAGCTACGTTACTCTTTCTAGGGTCAAAATATGTAACAATCCAATGCATTAGACTAATTATAAGAGTTCGGGTTGAATTTGGAGTGTTTAGACACCACTTTTACCCATTTTGTCCCGAAACAGGCTAAAACCAAGAAAACATTGATTCGAAGCAGTAAACAGCTTTGTTACTGCTTCTAGGGTCAGAATGTGTGACAATCCAATGCATTTTACTAATTGTAAAAGTTCGGGATGAATTTGGAGTGTTTAGACAACACTTAAACCCTTTTTCCCCAAAACAGGCTAAACCCGGGAGAAAACATTGATTCGAAGCAGTAAACAGCTATGTTACTCTTTCTAGGGTCAAAATATGTAACAATCCAATGCTAAAACTGTTTTATCCGAAAACAGGATTAAACCAAGAAACAGGCTAAAACTGAGAGAAAACATTGATTCGAAGAAGTAAACAGCTTTGTTACTGTTTCTAGGGTCAAAATATGTAACAATCCAATGCATTTGACTAATTATAAGAGTTCGGGTTGAATTTGGAGTGTTTAGACACCACTTTTACCCATTTTGTCCCGAAAGAGGCTAAAACCGAGAAACATTGATTCCAAGCACTAAACAGCTACGTTACTCTTTCTAGGGTCAAAATACGTAACAATCCAATGCATTAGACTAATTATAAGAGTTCGGGTTGAATTTGGAGTGTTTAGACACCACTTTTACCCATTTTGTCCCGAAACAGGCTAAAACCGAGAAAACATTGATTCGAAGCAGTAAACAACATTGTTACTGATTTTAGGGTCAGAATGTGTGACAATCCAATGCATTTTACTAATTGTAAGAGTTCGGGATGAATTTGGAGTGTTTAAACAACACTTAAACCCGTTTTTTCCCAAAACAGGCTAAACCCGGGAGAAAACATTGATTCGAAACAGTAAACAGCTATGTTACTCTTTCTAGGGTCAAAATATGTAACAATCCAATGCATTTGACTAATTATAAGAGTTCAGGTTGAATTTGGAGTGTTTAGACACCACTTTTACCCATTTTGTCCTGAAACAGGCTAAAACCGAGAAAACATTGATTGGAAGCAGTAAACAGCTTTGTTACTGTTTCTATGGTCAGAATGTGTGAAAATCCAATGCATTTTACTAATTGTAAATGTTCGGGATGAATTTGGAGTGTTTAGACAACACTTAAACCCGTTTTATCTAAAAACAGGCTTAAACCGATAAAAAAGCTAAAACCGAGGGAAAAAATTGATTCGAAGCAGTAAACAGCTATGTTACTCTTTCTAGGGTCAAAATATGTAACAATCCAACGGATTTGACTAATTATAAGAGTTCGGGTTGAATTTGGAGTGTTTAGACACTACTTTTACCCATATTGTCCCGAAAAGGCTAAAACCGAGAAAACATTGATTCGAAGCAGTAAACAGCTTTGTTACTATTTCTAGGGTCAGAATGTGTAACAATCCAATGCATTTGACTAATTGTAAGAGTTCGAGATGAATTTGGAGTGTTTAGAGAACACGTAAATCCGTTTTATCTCAAAATAGGCTTAAACCAAGAAAAGAGGCTAAAACCGAGAAACATTTATTCGAAGAAGAAAACAGATATGTTACTCTTTCTAGGGTCAACATATGTAACAATCCAATGCATTAGACTAATTATAAGAGTTCAGGTTGAATTTGGAGTGTTTAGACACCACTTTTACCCATTTTGTCCCGAAACAGGCTAAAACCGAGAAAACATTGTTTCGAAGCAGTAAACAGCTTTGTTACTGTTTCTAGGGTCAAAATATGTAACAATAAAATGCATTTGACTAAGTAGAAGAGTTCGGGTTGAATTTGGAGTGTTTAGACACCACTTTTACCCATTTTGTCCCGAAACAGGCTAAAACGGAGAAACATTGATTCGTAGCAGTAAACAGCTACGTTACTCTTTCTAGGGTCAAAATACGTAACAATCCAATGCATTAGACTAATTATAAGAGTTCGGGTTGAATTTGGAGTGTTTAAACACCACTTTTACCCATTTTGTCCCAAAACAGGCTAAACCCGGGAGCAAACATTGATTCGAAGCAGTAAACAGCTATGTTACTCTTTCTAGGGTCAAAATATGTAACAATCCAATTCATTTTACTAATTTTAAGAGTTCGGGATGAATTTGGAGTGTTTAGACAACACTTAAACCCTTTTTCCCCAAAACAGGCTAAACCCGGGAGAAAACATTGATTCGAAGCAGTAAACAGCTATGTTACTCTTTTTAGGGTCAAAATATGTAACAAATGCTAAAACTGTTTTATCCCAAAACAGGATTAAACCAAGAAACAGGCTAAAACTGAGAGAAAACATTGATTCGAAGAAGTAAACAGCTTTGTTACTGTTTCTAGGGTCAAAATGTGTAACAATCCAATGCATTTGACTAATTATAAGAGTTCGGGTTGAATTTGGAGTGTTTAGACACCACTTTTACCCATTTTGTCCCGAAAGACGCTAAAACCGAGAAACATTGATTCGAAGCAGTAAACAGCTACGTTACTCTTTCTAGGGTCAAAATACGTAACAATCCAATGCATTAGACTAATTATAAGAGTTCGGGTTGAATTTGGAGTGTTTAGACACTACTTTTACCTATTTTGTCCCGAAACAGGCTAAAACCGAGAAAACATTGATTCGAAGCAGTAAACAACATTGTTACTGATTTTAGGGTCAGAATGTGTGACAATCCAATGCATTTTACTAATTGTAAAAGTTCGGGATGAATTTGGAGTGTTTAGACAACACTTAAACCTGTTTTTTCCCAAAACAGGCTAAACCCGGGAGAAAACATTGATTCGAAGCAGTAAACAACTATGTTACTCTTTCTAGGGTCAAAATATGTAACAATCCAATGCTAAAACTGTTTTATCCCAAAACAGGATTAAACCAAGAAACAGGCTAAAACCGAGAAACATTGATTCGAAGCAGTAAACAGCTACGTTACTCTTTCTAGGGTCAAAATATGTAACAATCCAATGCATTAGACTAATTATAAGAGTTCGGGTTGAATTTGGAGTGTTTAGACACCACTTTTACCCATTTTGTCCCAAAACAGGCTAAAACCAAGAAAACATTGATTCGAAGCAGTAAACAGCTTTGTTACTGCTTCTAGGGTCAGAATGTGTGACAATCCAATGCATTTTACTAATTGTAAGAGTTCGGTATGAATTTGGAGTGTTTAGACAACACTTAAACCCGTTTTTTCCCAAAACAGGCTAAACCTGGGAGAAAACATTGATTCGAAGCAGTAAACAGCTATGTTACTCTTTATAGGATCAAAATATGTAACAATCCAATGCTAAAAATGTTTTATCCCAAAACAGGATTAAACCAAGAAACAGGCTAAAACTGAGAGAAAACATTGATTCGAAGCAGTAAACAGCTATGTAACTCTTTCTAGGGTCAAAATATGTAACAATCCAATTCATTTAAGTAATTATAAGAGTTCGGGTTGAATTTGGAGTGTTTAGACACCACTTTTACCCATTTTGTCCCGAAACAGGCTAAAACCGAGAAACATTGATTCGAAGCAGTAAACAGCTACGTTACTCTTTCTAGGGTCAAAATATGTAACAATCCAATGCATTAGACTAGTTATAAGAGTTCGGGTTGAATTTGGAATGTTTAGACACCACTTTTACCCATTTTGTCCCGAAACAGGCTAAAACCGAGAAAACTTTGATTCGAAGTAGTAAACAGCTTTGTTACTGTTTCTAGGGTCAGAATTTGTAACAATCCAATGCATTTGACTAGTTGTAAGAGTTCGAGATGAATTTGGATTGTTTAGAGAACACGTAAATCCGTTTTATCTCAAAATGGACTTAAACCAATAAAAGAGGCTAAAACCGAGAAACATTTTATCGAAGAAGTAAATAGATATGTTACTCTTTCTAGGGTCAACATATGTAACAATCCAATGTTTTAGACTAATTATAAGAGTTCAGGTTAAATTTGGAGTGTTTAGACACCACTTTTACCCATTTTGTCCCGAAACAGGCTAAAACCGAGAAAACATTGATTCGAAGCAGTAAACAGCTTTGTTACTGTTTCTAGGGTCAAAATATGTAACAATCCAATGCATTTGACTAATTATAAGAGTTCGGGTTGAATTTGGAGTGTTTAGACACCACTTTTACCCATTTTGTCCCGAAAGAGGCTAAAACCGAGAAACATTGATTCGAAGCAGTAAACAGTTACGTTACTCTTTCTAGGGTCAAAATACGTAGCAATCCAATGCATTAGACTAATTATAAGAGTTCGGGTTGAATTTGGAGTGTTTAGACACCACTTTTACCCATTTTGTCCCGAAACAGGCTAAAACCGAGAAAACATTGATTCGAAGAAGTAAACAACATTGTTACTGATTCTAGGGTCAGAATGTGTGACAATCCAATGCATTTTACTAATTGTAAGAGTTCGGGTTGAATTTGGAGTGTTTAGACAACTCTTAAACCCGTTTTATCCCAAAACAGGCTAAACCCGGGAGAAAACATTGATTCGAAGCAGTAAACAGCTATGTTACTCTTTCTAGGGTCAAAATATGTAACAATCCAATGCTAAAACTGTTTTATCCCAAAACAGGATTAAACCAAGAAACAGGCTAAAACTAAGAGAAAACATTGATTCGAAGCAGTAAACAGCTATGTAACTCTTTCTAGGGTCAATATATGTAACAATCCAATTCATTTGAGTAATTATAAGAGTTCGGGTTGAATTTGGAATGTTTAGACACCACTTTTACCCATTTTGTCCCGAAACAGGCTAAAACCGAGAAACATTGATTCGAAGCAGTAAACAGCTACGTTACTCTTTCTAGGGTCAAAATATGTAACATTCCAATGCATTAGACTAATTATAAGAGTTCGGGTTGAATTTGGAGTGTTTAGACACCACTTTTACCCATTTTGTCCCGAAACAGGCTAAAACCAAGAAAACATTGATTCGAAGCAGTAAACAGCTTTGTTACTGCTTCTAGGGTCAGAATGTGTGACAATCCAATGCATTTTACTAATTGTAAGAGTTCGGGATGAATTTGGAGTGTTTAGACAACACTTAAACCCGTTTATTCCCAAAACAGGCTAAACCTGGGAGGAAACATTGATTCGAAGCAGTAAACAGCTATGTTACTCTTTCTAGGATCAAAATATGTAACAATCCAATGCTAAAACTGTTTTTCCCAAAACAGGATTAAACCAAGAAACAGGCTAAACCTGAGAGAAAACATTGATTCGAAGCAGTAAACAGCTATGTAACTCTTTCTAGGGTCAAAATATGTAACAATCCAATTCATTTAAGTAATTATAAGAGTTCGGGTTGAATTTGGAGTGTTTAGACACCACTTTTACCCATTTTGTCCCAAAACAGGCTAAAACCGAGAAACATTGATTCGAAGCAGTAAACAGCTACGTTACACTTTCTAGGGTCAAAATATGTAATATTCCAATTTATTTGAGTAATTATAAGAGTTCGGGTTGAATTTGGAGTGTTTAGACACCACTTTTACCCATTTTGTCCCGAAACAGGCTAAAACCGAGAAAACATTGATTCGAAGCAGTAAACAGCTTTGTTACTGTTTCTAGGGTCATAATGTGTGAAAATCCAATGCATTTTACTAATTGTAAGAGTTCGGAATGAATTTGGAGTGTTTAGACAACACTTAAACCCGTTTTATCCGAAAACAGGCTTAAACCGAGAAAAAGGCTAAACCCGGGAGAAAACATTGATTCGAAGCAGTAAACAGGTATGTTACTCTTTCTAGGGCCAAAATATGTAACAATCCAATGCATTTGACTAATTATAAGAGTTCGGGTTGAATTTGGAGTGTTTAGACACCACTTTTACCCATTTTGGCCAGAAACTGGCTAAAACCGAGAAAACATTGATTTGAAGCAGTAAACAGCTTTGTTACTGTTTCTTGGGTCAGAATGTGTGACATTCCAATGCATTTGACTAATTGTAAGAGTTCGGGATAAATTTGGAGTGTTTAGACAACACTTAAACCCGTTTTATCCCAAAACAGGATTAAACCAAGAAAACAGGCTACAACTGAGAGAAAACATTGATTCGAAGCAGTAAACAGCTACGTTACTCTTTCTAGAGTCAAAATATGTAATAATCCAATGCATTAGACTAATTATAAGAGTTCGGGTTGAATTTGGAGTGTTTAGACACCACTTCTACCCATTTTGTCCCGAAACAGGCTAAAACCGAGAAAACATTGATTCGAAGCAGTAAACAGCTTTGTTACTGCTTCTAGGGTCAGAATGTCTGACAATCCAATGCATTTTACTAATTGTAAGAGTTCGGGATGAATTTGGAGTGTTTAGACAACACTTAAACCCGTTTTTTCCCAAAACAGGCTAAACCTGGGAGAAAACATTGATTCGAAGCAGTAAACAGCTATGTTACTCTTTCTAGGATCAAAATATGTAACAATCCAATGCTAAAACTGTTTTATCCCAAAACAGGATTAAACCAAGAAACAGGCTAAAACTGAGAGAAAACATTGATTCGAAGCAGTAAACAACTATGTAACTCTTTCTAGGGTCAAAATATGTAACAATCCAATTCATTTGAGTAATTATAAGAGTTCGGGTTGAATTTGGAGTGTTTAGACACCACTTTTACCCATTTTGTCCCAAAACAGGCTAAAACCGAGAAACATTGATTCGAAGCAGTAAACAGCTACGTTACACTTTCTAGGGTCAAAATATGTAATATTCCAATTTATTTGAGTAATTATAAGAGTTCGGGTTGAATTTGGAGTGTTTAGACACCACTTTTACCCATTTTGTCCCGAAACAGGCTAAAACCGAGAAAACATTGATTCGAAGCAGTAAACAGCTTTGTTACTGTTTCTAGGGTCATAATGTGTGAAAATCCAATGCATTTTACTAATTGTAAGAGTTCGGAATGAATTTGGAGTGTTTAGACAACACTTAAACCCATTTTATCCGAAAACAGGCTTAAACCGAGAAAAAGGCTAAACCCGGGAGAAAACATTGATTCGAAGCAGTAAACAGGTATGTTACTCTTTCTAGGGCCAAAATATGTAACAATCCAATGCATTTGACTAATTATAAGAGTTCGGGTTGAATTTGGAGTGTTTAGACACCACTTTTACCCATTTTGGCCAGAAACTGGCTAAAACCGAGAAAACATTGATTTGAAGCAGTAAACAGCTTTGTTATTGTTTCTTGGGTCAGAATGTGTGACATTCCAATGCATTTGACTAATTGTAAGAGTTCGGGATAAATTTGGAGTGTTTAGACAACACTTAAACCCGTTTTATCCCAAAACAGGATTAAACCAAGAAAACAGGCTACAACTGAGAGAAAACATTGATTCGAAGCAGTAAACAGCTACATTACTCTTTCTAGAGTCAAAATATGTAATAATCCAATGCATTAGACTAATTATAAGAGTTCGGGTTGAATTTGGAGTGTTTAGACACCACTTCTACCCATTTTGTCCCGAAACAGGCTAAAACCGAGAAAACATTGATTCGAAGCAGTAAACAGCTTTGTTACTGCTTCTAGGGTCAGAATGTCTGACAATCCAATGCATTTTACTAATTGTAAGAGTTCGGGATGAATTTGGAGTGTTTAGACAACACTTAAACCCGTTTTTTCCCAAAACAGGCTAAACCTGGGAGAAAACATTGATTCGAAGCAGTAAACAGCTATGTTACTCTTTCTAGGATCAAAATATGTAACAATCCAATGCTAAAACTGTTTTATCCCAAAACAGGATTAAACCAAGAAACAGGCTAAAACTGAGAGAAAACATTGATTCGAAGCAGTAAACAACTATGTAACTCTTTCTAGGGTCAAAATATGTAACAATCCAATTCATGTGAGTAATTATAAGAGTTCGGGTTGAATTTGGAGTGTTTAGACACCACTTTTACCCATTTTGTCCCAAAACAGGCTAAAACCGAGAAACATTGATTCGAAGCAGTAAACAGCTACGTTACACTTTCTAGGGTCAAAATATGTAATATTCCAATTTATTTGAGTAATTATAAGAGTTCGGGTTGAATTTGGAGTGTTTAGACACCACTTTTACCCATTTTGTCCCGAAACAGGCTAAAACCAAGAAAACATTGATTCGAAGCAGTAAACAGCTTTGTTACTGTTTCTAGGGTCATAATGTGTGAAAATCCAATGCATTTTACTAATTGTAAGAGTTCGGAATGAATTTGGAGTGTTTAGACAACACTTAAACCCATTTTATCCGAAAACAGGCTTAAACCGAGAAAAAGGCTAAACCCGGGAGAAAACATTGATTCGAAGCAGTAAACAGGTATGTTACTCTTTCTAGGGCCAAAATATGTAACAATCCAATGCATTTGACTAATTATAAGAGTTCGGGTTGAATTTGGAGTGTTTAGACACCACTTTTACCCATTTTGGCCAGAAACTGGCTAAAACCGAGAAAACATTGATTTGAAGCAGTAAACAGCTTTGTTACTGTTTCTTGGGTCAGAATGTGTGACATTCCAATGCATTTGACTAATTGTAAGAGTTCGGGATAAATTTGGAGTGTTTAGACAACACTTAAACCCGTTTTATCCCAAAACAGGATTAAACCAAGAAAACAGGCTACAACTGAGAGAAAACATTGATTCGAAGCAGTAAACAGCTACATTACTCTTTCTAGAGTCAAAATATGTAATAATCCAATGCATTAGACTAATTATAAGAGTTCGGGTTGAATTTGGAGTGTTTAGACACCACTTCTACCCATTTTGTCCCGAAACAGGCTAAAACCGAGAAAACATTGATTCGAAGCAGTAAACAGCTTTGTTACTGCTTCTAGGGTCAGAATGTCTGACAATCCAATGCATTTTACTAATTGTAAGAGTTCGGGATGAATTTGGAGTGTTTAGACAACACTTAAACCCGTTTTTTCCCAAAACAGGCTAAACCTGGGAGAAAACATTGATTCGAAGCAGTAAACAGCTATGTTACTCTTTCTAGGATCAAAATATGTAACAATCCAATGCTAAAACTGTTTTATCCCAAAACAGGATTAAACCAAGAAACAGGCTAAAACTAAGAGAAAACATTGATTCGAAGCAGTAAACAGCTATGTAACTCTTTCTAGGGTCAAAATATGTAACAATCCAATTCATTTGAGTAATTATAAGAGTTCGGGTTGAATTTGGAATGTTTAGACACCACTTTTACCCATTTTGTCCCGAAACAGGCTAAAACCGAGAAACATTGATTCGAAGCAGTAAACAGCTATGTTACTCTTTCTAGGGTCAAAATATGTAACAATCCAATGCATTAGACTAATTATAAGAGTTCGGGTTGAATTTGGAGTGTTTAGACACCACTTTTACCCATTTTGTCCCGAAACAGGCTAAAACCAAGAAAACATTGATTCGAAGCAGTAAACAGCTTTGTTACTGCTTCTAGGGTCAAAATGTGTGACAATCCAATGCATTTTACTAATTGTAAGAGTTCGGGATGAATTTGGAGTGTTTAGACAACACTTAAACCCGTTTTTTCCCAAAACAGGCTAAACCTGGGAGAAAACATTGATTCGAAGCAGTAAACAGCTATGTTACTCTTTCTAGGATCAAAATATGTAACAATCCAATGCTAAAACTGTTTTATCCCAAAACAGGATTAAACCAAGAAACAGGCTAAAACTGAGAGAAAACATTGATTTGAACCAGTAAACAGCTATGTAACTCTTTCTAGGGTCAAAATATGAAACAATCCAATTCATTTAAGTAATTATAAGAGTTCGGGTTGAATTTGGAGTGTTTAGACACCACTTTTACCCATTTTGTCCCGAAACAGGCTAAAACCGAGAAACATTGATTCGAAGCAGTAAACAGCTACGTTACTCTTTCTAGGGTCAAAATATGTAACAATCCAATGCATTAGACTAATTATAAGAGTTCGGGTTGAATTTGGAATGTTTAGACACCACTTTTACCCATTTTGTCCCGAAACATGCTAAAACCGAGAAAACTTTGATTCGAAGTAGTAAACAGCTTTGTTACTGTTTCTAGGGTCATAATTTGTAACAATCCAATGCATTTGACTAGTTGTAAGAGTTCGAGATGAATTTGGATTGTTTAGAGAACACGTAAATCCGTTTTATCTCAAAATGGACTTAAACCAATAAAAGAGGCTAAAACCGAGAAACATTTATTCGAAGAAGTAAACAGATATGTTACTCTTTCTAGGGTCAACATATGTAACAATCCAATGTTTTAGACTAATTATAAGAGTTCAGGTTAAATTTGGAGTGTTTAGACAACACTTTTACCCATTTTGTCCCGAAACAGGCTAAAACCAAGAAAACATTGATTCGAAGCAGTAAACAGCTTTGTTACTGCTTCTAGGGTCAGAATGTGTGACAATCCAATGCATTTTACTAATTGTAAGAGTTCGGGATGAATTTGGAGTGTTTAGACAACACTTAAACCCGTTTTTTCCCAAAACAGGCTAAACCTGGGAGAAAACATTGATTCGAAGCAGTAAACAGCTATGTTACTCTTTCTAGGATCAAAATATGTAACAATTCAATGCTAAAACTGTTTTATCCCAAAACAGGATTAAACCAAGAAACAGGCTAAAACTGAGAGAAAACATTGATTTGAAGCAGTAAACAGCTATGTAACTCTTTCTAGGGTCAAAATATGAAACAATCCAATTCATTTAAGTAATTATAAGAGTTCGGGTTGAATTTGGAGTGTTTAGACACCACTTTTACCCATTTTGTCCCGAAACAGGCTAAAACCGAGAAACATTGATTCGAAGCAGTAAACAGCTACGTTACTCTTTCTAGGGTCAAAATATGTAACAATCCAATGCATTAGACTAATTATAAGAGTTCGGGTTGAATTTGGAATGTTTAGACACCACTTTTACCCATTTTGTCCCGAAACATGCTAAAACCGAGAAAACTTTGATTCGAAGTAGTAAACAGCTTTGTTACTGTTTCTAGGGTCATAATTTGTAACAATCCAATGCATTTGACTAGTTGTAAGAGTTCGAGATGAATTTGGATTGTTTAGAGAACACGTAAATCCGTTTTATCTCAAAATGGACTTAAACCAAAAAAAGAGGCTAAAACCGAGAAACATTTATTCGAAGAAGTAAACAGATATGTTACTCTTTCTAGGGTCAACATATGTAACAATCCAATGTTTTAGACTAATTATAAGAGTTCAGGTTAAATTTGGAGTGTTTAGACACCACTTTTACCCATTTTGTCCCGAAACAGGCTAAAACCGAGAAAACATTGATTCGAAGCAGTAAACAGCTTTGTTACTCTTTCTAGGGTCAAAATATGTAACAATCCAATGCATTTGACTAATTATAAGAGTTCGGGTTGAATTTGGAGTGTTTAGACAACACTTTTACCCATTTTGTCCCGAAACAGGCTAAAACCAAGAAAACATTGATTCGAAGCAGTAAACAGCTTTGTTACTGCTTCTAGGGTCAGAATGTGTGACAATCCAATGCATTTTACTAATTGTAAGAGTTCGGGATGAATTTGGAGTGTTTAGACAACACTTAAACCCGTTTTTTCCCAAAACAGGCTAAACCTGGGAGAAAACATTGATTCGAAGCAGTAAACAGCTATGTTACTCTTTCTAGGATCAAAATATGTAACAATCCAATGCTAAAACTGTTTTATCCCAAAACAGGATTAAACCAAGAAACAGGCTAAAACTGAGAGAAAACATTGATTTGAAGCAGTAAACAGCTATGTAACTCTTTCTAGGGTCAAAATATGAAACAATCCAATTCATTTAAGTAATTATAAGAGTTCGGGTTGAATTTGGAGTGTTTAGACACCACTTTTACCCATTTTGTATCGAAACAGGCTAAAACCGAGAAACATTGATTCGAAGCAGTAAACAGCTACGTTACTCTTTCTAGGGTCAAAATATGTAACAATCCAATGCATTAGACTAATTATAAGAGTTCGGGTTGAATTTGGAATGTTTAGACACCACTTTTACCCATTTTGTCCCGAAACAGGCTAAAACCGAGAAAACTTTGATTCGAAGTAGTAAACAGCTTTGTTACTGTTTCTAGGGTCATAATTTGTAACAATCCAATGCATTTGACTAGTTGTAAGAGTTCGAGATGAATTTGGATTGTTTAGAGAACACGTAAATCCGTTTTATCTCAAAATGGACTTAAACCAATAAAAGAGGCTAAAACCGAGAAACATTTATTCGAAGAAGTAAACAGATATGTTACTCTTTCTAGGGTCAACATATGTAACAATCCAATGTTTTAGACTAATTATAAGAGTTCAGGTTAAATTTGGAGTGTTTAGACACCACTTTTACCCATTTTGTCCCGAAACAGGCTAAAACCGAGAAAACATTGATTCGAAGCAGTAAACAGCTTTGTTACTGTTTCTAGGGTCAAAATATGTAACAATCCAATGCATTTGACTAATTATAAGAGTTCGGGTTGAATTTGGAGTGTTTAGACACCACTTTTACTCATTTTGTCCCGAAACAGGCTAAAACCGAGAAAACATTGATTCGAAGCAGTAAACAGCTTTGTTACTGCTTCTAGGGTCAGAATGTCTGACAATCCAATGCATTTTACTAATTGTAAGAGTTCGGGATGAATTTGGAGTGTTTAGACAACACTTAAACCCGTTTTTTCCCAAAACAGGCTAAACCTGGGAGAAAACATTGATTCGAAGCAGTAAACAGCTATGTAACTCTTTCTAGGGTCAAAATATGTAACAATCCAATTCATTTGAGTAATTATAAGAGTTCGGGTTGAATTTGGAGTGTTTAGACACCACTTTTACCCATTTTGTCCCGAAACAGGCTAAAACCGAGAAAACATTGATTCGAAGCAGTAAACAGCTTTGTTACTGTTTCTAGGGTCAGAATGTGTGAAAATCCAATGCATTTTACTAATTGTAAGAGTTCGGAATGAATTTGGAGTGTTTAGACAACACTTAAACCCGTTTTATCCGAAAACAGGCTTAAACCGAGAAAAAGGCTAAACCCGGGAGAAAACATTGATTCGAAGCAGTAAACAGGTATGTTACTCTTTCTAGGGCTAAAATATGTAACAATCCAATGCATTTCACTAATTATAAGAGTTCGGGTTGAATTTGGAGTGTTTAGACACCACTTTTACCCATTTTGGCCAGAAACTGGCTAAAACCGAGAAAACATTGATTTGAAGCAGTAAACAGCTTTGTTACTGTTTCTTGGGTCAGAATGTGTGACATTCCAATGCATTTGACTAATTGTAAGAGTTCGGGATAAATTTGGAGTGTTTAGACAACACTTAAACCCGTTTTATCCCAAAACAGGATTAAACCAAGAAAACAGGCTACAACTGAGAGAAAACATTGATTCGAAGCAGTAAACAGCTACGTTACTCTTTCTAGAGTCAAAATATGTAATAATCCAATGCATTAGACTAATTATAAGAGTTCGGGTTGAATTTGGAGTGTTTAGACACCACTTCTACCCATTTTGTCCCGAAACAGGCTAAAACCGAGAAAACATTGATTCGAAGCAGTAAACAGCTTTGTTACTGCTTCTAGGGTCAGAATGTCTGACAATCCAATGCATTTTACTAATTGTAAGAGTTCGGGATGAATTTGGAGTGTTTAGACAACACTTAAACCCGTTTTTTCCCAAAACAGGCTAAACCTGGGAGAAAACATTGATTCGAAGCAGTAAACAGCTATGTTACTCTTTCTAGGATCAAAATATGTAACAATCCAATGCTAAAACTGTTTTATCCCAAAACAGGATTAAACCAAGAAACAGGCTAAAACTGAGAGAAAACATTGATTCGAAGCAGTAAACAACTATGTAACTCTTTCTAGGGTCAAAATATGTAACAATCCAATTCATTTGAGTAATTATAAGAGTTCGGGTTGAATTTGGAGTGTTTAGACACCACTTTTACCCATTTTGTCCCGAAACAGGCTAAAACCGAGAAACATTGATTCGAAGCAGTAAACAGCTAAGTTACTCTTTCTAGGGTCAAAATATGTAATATTCCAATTTATTTGAGTAATTATAAGAGTTCGGGTTGAATTTGGAGTGTTTAGACACCACTTTTACCCATTTTGTCCCGAAACAGGCTAAAACCGAGAAAACATTGATTCGAAGCAGTAAACAGCTTTGTTACTGTTTCTAGGGTCATAATGTGTGAAAATCCAATGCATTTTACTAATTGTAAGAGTTCGGAATGAATTTGGAGTGTTTAGACAACACTTAAACCCGTTTATCCGAAAACAGGCTTAAACCGAGAAAAAGGCTAAACCCGGGAGAAAACATTGATTCGAAGCAGTAAACAGGTATGTTACTCTTTCTAGGGCCAAAATATGTAACAATCCAATGCATTTGACTAATTATAAGAGTTCGGGTTGAATTTGGAGTGT
Organism: Camelina sativa; assembly: GCF_030686135.1. Taxonomy (NCBI): domain Eukaryota; kingdom Viridiplantae; phylum Streptophyta; class Magnoliopsida; order Brassicales; family Brassicaceae; genus Camelina; species Camelina sativa. The sequence continues at coordinate 19,160,193 of NC_141882.1, read as the reverse complement.
TTAGACACCACTTTTACCCATTTTGTCCTCAAACATGCTAAAACCAAGAAAACATTGTTTTGAAGCAGTAAACAGCTTTGTTACTGTTTCTAGGGTCAGAATGTGTGACAATCCAATGCATTTGACTAATTGTAAGAGTTCAGGATGAATTTGGAGTGTTTAGACAACACTTAAACCCGTTTTATCTAAAAACAAGCTTAAACCAAGAAAACAGGCTAAAACCGAGAAAACATTGATTTGAAGCAGTAAACAGCTTTGTTACTGTTTCTTGGGTCAGAATGTGTGACATTCCAATGCATTTGACTAATTGTAAGAGTTCGGGATAAATTTGGAGTGTTTAGACAACACTTAAACCCATTTTATCCCAAAACAGGATTAAACCAAGAAAACAGGCTACAACTGAGAGAAAACATTGATTCGAAGCAGTAAACAGCTACGTTACTCTTTCTAGAGTCAAAATATGTAATAATCCAATGCATTAGACTAATTATAAGAGTTCGGGTTGAATTTGGAGTGTTTAGACACCACTTCTACCCATTTTATCCCGAAACAGGCTAAAACCAAGAAAACATTGATTCGAAGCAGTAAACAGCTTTGTTACTGCTTCTAGGGTCAGAATGTCTGACAATCCAATGCATTTTACTAATTGTAAGAGTTCGGGATGAATTTGGAGTGTTTAGACAACACTTAAACCCGTTTTTTCCCAAAACAGGCTAAACCTGGGAGAAAACATTGATTCGAAGCAGTAAACAGCTATGTTACTCTTTCTAGGATCAAAATATGTAACAATCCAATGCTAAAACTGTTTTATCCCAAAACCGGATTAAACCAAGAAACAGGCTAAAACTGAGAGAAAACATTGATTCGAAGCAGTAAACAACTATGTAACTCTTTCTAGGGTCAAAATATGTAACAATCCAATTCATTTGAGTAATTATAAGAGTTCGGGTTGAATTTGGAGTGTTTAGACACCACTTTTACCCATTTTGTCCCGAAACAGGCTAAAACCGAGAAACATTGATTCGAAGCAGTAAACAGCTACGTTACTCTTTCTAGGGTCAAAATATGTAATATTCCAATTTATTTGAGTAATTATAAGAGTTCGGGTTGAATTTGGAGTGTTTAGACACCACTTTTACCCATTTCGTCCCGAAACAGGCTAAAACCGAGAAAACATTGATTCGAAGCAGTAAACAGCTTTGTTACTGTTTCTAGGGTCAGAATGTGTGAAAATCCAATGCATTTTACTAATTGTAAGAGTTCGGAATGAATTTGGAGTGTTTAGACAACACTTAAACCTGTTTTATCCGAAAACAGGCTTAAACCGAGAAAAAGGCTAAACCCGGGAGAAAACATTGATTCGAAGCAGTAAACAGGTATGTTACTCTTTCTAGGGCCAAAATATGTAACAATCCAATGCATTTGACTAATTATAAGAGTTCGGGTTGAATTTGGAGTGTTTAGACACCACTTTTACCCATTTTGGCCAGAAACTGGCTAAAACCGAGAAAACATTGATTTGAAGCAGTAAACAGCTTTGTTACTGTTTCTTGGGTCAGAATGTGTGACATTCCAATGCATTTGACTAATTGTAAGAGTTCGGGATAAATTTGGAGTGTTTAGACAACACTTAAACCCGTTTTATCCCAAAACAGGATTAAACCAAGAAAACAGGCTACAACTGAGAGAAAACATTGATTTGAAGCAGTAAACAACTACGTTACTCTTTCTAGAGTCAAAATATGTAATAATCCAATGCATTAGACTAATTATAAGAGTTCGGGTTGAATTTGGAGTGTTTAGACACCACTTCTACCCATTTTGTCCCGAAACAGGCTAAAACCGAGAAAACATTGATTCGAAGCAGTAAACAGCTTTGTTACTGCTTCTAGGGTCAGAATGTCTGACAATCCAATGCATTTTACTAATTGTAAGAGTTCGGGATGAATTTGGAGTGTTTAGACAACACTTAAACCCGTTTTTGCCCAAAACAGGCTAAACCTGGGAGAAAACATTGATTCGAAGCAGTAAACAGCTATGTTACTCTTTCTAGGATCAAAATATGTAACAATCCAATGCTAAAACTGTTTTATCCCAAAACAGGATTAAACCAAGAAACAGGCTAAAACTGAGAGAAAACATTGATTCGAAGCAGTAAACAACTATGTAACTCTTTCTAGGGTCAAAATATGTAACAATCCAATTCATTTGAGTAATTATAAGAGTTCGGGTTGAATTTGGAGTGTTTAGACACCACTTTTACCCATTTTGTCCCGAAACAGGCTAAAACCGAGAAACATTGATTCGAAGCAGTAAACAGCTACGTTACTCTTTCTAGGGTCAAAATATGTAATATTCCAATTTATTTGAGTAATTATAAGAGTTCGGGTTGAATTTGGAGTGTTTAGACACCACTTTTACCCATTTTGTCCCGAAACAGGCTAAAACCGAGAAAACATTGATTCGAAGCAGTAAACAGCTTTGTTACTGTTTCTAGGGTCATAATGTGTGAAAATCCAATGCATTTTACTAATTGTAAGAGTTCGGAATGAATTTGGAGTGTTTAGACAACACTTAAACCCGTTTTATCCGAAAACAGGCTTAAACCGAGAAAAAGGCTAAACCCGGGAGAAAACATTGATTCGAAGCAGTAAACAGGTATGTTACTCTTTCTAGGGCCAAAATATGTAACAATCCAATGCATTTGACTAATTATAAGAGTTCGGGTTGAATTTGGAGTGTTTAGACACCACTTTTACCCATTTTGGCCAGAAACTGGCTAAAACCGAGAAAACATTGATTTGAAGCAGTAAACAGCTTTGTTACTGTTTCTTGGGTCAGAATGTGTGACATTCCAATGCATTTGACTAATTGTAAGAGTTCGGGATAAATTTGGAGTGTTTAGACAACACTTAAACCCGTTTTATCCCAAAACAGGATTAAACCAAGAAAACAGGCTACAACTGAGAGAAAACATTGATTCGAAGCAGTAAACAGCTACGTTACTCTTTCTAGAGTCAAAATATGTAATAATCCAATGCATTAGACTAATTATAAGAGTTCGGGTTGAATTTGGAGTGTTTAGACACCACTTCTACCCATTTTGTCCCGAAACAGGCTAAAACCGAGAAAACATTGATTCGAAGCAGTAAACAGCTTTGTTACTGCTTCTAGGGTCAGAATGTCTGACAATCCAATGCATTTTACTAATTGTAAGAGTTCGGGATGAATTTGGAGTGTTTAGACAACACTTAAACCCGTTTTTTCCCAAAACAGGCTAAACCTGGGAGAAAACATTGATTCGAAGCAGTAAACAGCTATGTTACTCTTTCTAGGATCAAAATATGTAACAATCCAATGCTAAAACTGTTTTATCCCAAAACAGGATTAAACCAAGAAACAGGCTAAAACTGAGAGAAAACATTGATTCGAAGCAGTAAACAACTATGTAACTCTTTCTAGGGTCAAAATATGTAACAATCCAATTCATTTGAGTAATTATAAGAGTTCGGGTTGAATTTGGAGTGTTTAGACACCACTTTTACCCATTTTGTCCCGAAACAGGCTAAAACCGAGAAACATTGATTCGAAGCAGTAAACAGCTACGTTACTCTTTCTAGGGTCAAAATATGTAATATTCCAATTTATTTGAGTAATTATAAGAGTTCGGGTTGAATTTGGAGTGTTTAGACACCACTTTTACCCATTTTGTCCCGAAACAGGCTAAAACCGAGAAAACATTGATTCGAAGCAGTAAACAGCTTTGTTACTGTTTCTAGGGTCAGAATGTGTGAAAATCCAATGCATTTTACTAATTGTACGAGTTCGGAATGAATTTGGAGTGTTTAGACAACACTTAAACCCGTTTGATCCCAAAACAGGCTTAAACCGAGAAAAAGGCTAAACCCGGGAGAAAACATTGATTCGAAGCAGTAAACAGGTATGTTACTCTTTCTAGGGCCAAAATATGTAACAATCCAATGCATTTGACTAATTATAAGAGTTCGGGTTGAATTTGGAGTGTTTAGACACCACTTTTACCCATTTTGGCCAGAAACTGGCTAAAACCGAGAAAACATTGATTTGAAGCAGTAAACAGCTTTGTTACTGTTTCTTGGGTCAGAATGTGTGACATTCCAATGCATTTGACTAATTGTAAGAGTTCGGGATAAATTTGGAGTGTTTAGACAACACTTAAACCCGTTTTATCCCAAAACAGGATTAAACCAAGAAAACAGGCTACAACTGAGAGAAAACATTGATTCGAAGCAGTAAACAGCTACGTTACTCTTTCTAGGTTAAAATATGTAATAATCCAATGCATTAGACTAATTATAAGAGTTCGGGTTGAATTTGGAGTGTTTAGACACCACTTCTACCCATTTTGTCCCGAAACAGGCTAAAACCGAGAAAACATTGATTCGAAGCAGTAAACAGCTTTGTTACTGCTTCTAAGGTCAGAATGTCTGACAATCCAATGCATTTTACTAATTGTAAGAGTTCGGGATGAATTTGGAGTGTTTAGACAACACTTAAACCCGTTTTTTCCCAAAACAGGCTAAACCTGGGAGAAAACATTGATTCGAAGCAGTAAACAGCTATGTTACTCTTTCTAGGATCAAAATATGTAACAATCCAATGCTAAAACTGTTTTATCCCAAAACAGGATTAAACCAAGAAACAGGCTAAAACTGAGAGAAAACATTGATTCGAAGCAGTAAACAGCTATGTAACTCTTTCTAGGGTCAAAATATGTAACAATCCAATTCATTTGAGTAATTGTAAGAGTTCGGGTTGAATTTGGAGTGTTTAGACACCACTTTTACACATTTTGTCCCGAAACAGGCTAAAACCGAGAAACATTGATTCGAAGCAGTAAACAGCTACGTTACTCTTTCTAGGGTCAAAATATGTAACATTCCAATTTATTTGAGTAATTATAAGAGTTCGGGTTGAATTTGGAGTGTTTAGACACCACTTTTACCCATTTTGTCCCGAAACAGGCTAAAACCGAGAAAACATTGATTCGAAGCAGTAAACAGCTTTGTTACTGTTTCTAGGGTCAGAATGTGTGAAAATCCAATGCATTTTACTAATTGTAAGAGTTCGGGATGAATTTGGAGTGTTTAGGCAACACTTAAATCCGTTTTATCCGAAAACAGGCTTAAACCGAGAAAAAGGCTAAACCCGGGAGAAAACATTGATTCGAAGCACTAAACAGGTATGTTATTCTTTCTAGGGCCAAAATATGTAACAATCCAATGCATTTGACTAATTATAAGAGTTCGGGTTGAATTTTGAGTGTTTAGACACCACTTTTACCCATTTTGGCCAGAAACAGGCTAAAACCCAAAAAACATTGATTTGAAGCAGTAAACAGCTTTGTTACTGTTTCTTGGGTCAGAATGTGTGATATTCCAATGCATTTGACTAATTGCAAGAGTTCGGGATGAATTTGGAGTGTTTAGACAACACTTAAACCCGTTTTATCCCAAAACAGGATTAAACCAAGAAAACAGGCTACAACTGAGAGAAAACATTGATTCGAAGCAGTAAACAGCTACGTTACTCTTTCTAGGGTCAAAATATGTAATAATCCAATGCATTAGACTAATTATAAGAGTTCGGGTTGAATTTGGAGTGTTTAGACACCACTTCTACCCATTTTGTCCCAAAACAGGCTAAAACCGAGAAAACATTGATTCGAAGCAGTAAACAGCTTTGTTACTGCTTCTAGGGTCAGAATGTCTGACAATCCAATGCATTTTACTAATTGTAAGAGTTCGGGATGAATTTGGAGTGTTTAGACAACACTTAAGCCCGTTTTATCCGAAAACAGGCTTAAACCGAGAAAAAAGGCTAAACCCGGGAGAAAACCATTGATTCGAAGCAGTAAACAGGTATGTTACTCTTTCTAGGGCCAAAAGATGTAACAATTCAATGCATTTGACTAATTATAAGAGTTCGGGTTGAATTTGGAGTGTTTAGACACCACTTTTACCCATTTTGTCCCGAAACAGGCTAAAACCGAGAAAACATTGATTCGAAGCAGTAAACAGCTTTGTTACTGTTTCTAGGGTCAGAATGTGTGAAAATCCAATGCATTTTACTAATTGTAAGAGTTCGGAATGAATTTGGAGTGTTTAGACAACACTTAAACCCGTTTTATCCGAAAACAGGCTTAAACCGAGAAAAAGGCTAAACCCGGGAGAAAACATTGATTCGAAGCAGTAAACAGGTATGTTACTCTTTCTAGGGCCAAAATATGTAACAATCCAATGCATTTGACTAATTATAAGAGTTCGGGTTGAATTTGGAGTGTTTAGACACCACTTTTACCCATTTTGGCCAGAAACTGGCTAAAACCAAGAAAACATTGATTTGAAGCAGTAAACAGCTTTGTTACTGTTTTTTGGGTCAGAATGTGTGACATTCCAATGCATTTGACTAATTGTAAGAGTTCGGGATGAATTTGGAGTGTTTAGACAACACTTAAACCCGTTTTATCCCAAAACAGGATTAAACCAAGAAAACAGGCTACAACTGAGAGAAAACATTGATTCGAAGCAGTAAACAGCTACGTTACTCTTTCTAGGGTCAAAATATGTAATAATCCAATGCATTAGACTAATTATAAGAGTTCGGGTTGAATTTGGAGTGTTTAGACACCACTTCTACCCATTTTGTCCCGAAATAGGCTAAAACCAAGAAAACATTGATTCGAAGCAGTAAACAGCTTTGTTACTGCTTCTAGGGTCAGAATGTCTAACAATCCAATGCATTTTACTAATTGTAAGAGTTCGGGATGAATTTGGAGTGTTTAGACAACACTTAAACCCGTTTTTTTCCCAAAACAGGCTAAACCTGGGAGAAAACATTGATTCGAAGCAGTAAACAGCTATGTTACTCTTTCCAGGATCAAAATATGTAACAATCCAATGCTAAAACTGTTTTATCCCAAAACAGGATTAAACCAAGAAACAGGCTAAAACTGAGAGAAAACATTGATTCGAAGCAGTAAACAGCTATGTAACTCTTTCTAGGGTCAAAATATGTAACAATCCAATTCATTTGAGTAATTGTAAGAGTTCGGGTTGAATTTGGAGTGTTTAGACACCACTTTTACACATTTTGTCCCGAAACAGGCTAAAACCGAGAAACATTGATTCGAAGCAGTAAACAGCTACGTTACTCTTTCTAGGGTCAAAATATGTAACATTCCAATTTATTTGAGTAATTATAAGAGTTCGGGTTGAATTTGGAGTGTTTAGACACCACTTTTACCCATTTTGTCCCGAAACAGGCTAAAACCGAGAAAACATTGATTCGAAGCAGTAAACAGCTTTGTTACTGTTTCTAGGGTCAGAATGTGTGAAAATCCAATGCATTTTACTAATTGTAAGAGTTCGGGATGAATTTGGAGTGTTTAGGCAACACTTAAATCCGTTTTATCCGAAAACAGGCTTAAACCGAGAAAAAGGCTAAACCCGGGAGAAAACATTGATTCGAAGCACTAAACAGGTATGTTATTCTTTCTAGGGCCAAAATATGTAACAATCCAATGCATTTGACTAATTATAAGAGTTCGGGTTGAATTTGGAGTGTTTAGACAACACTTAAACCCGTTTTATCCCAAAACAGGATTAAACCAAGAAAACAGGCTACAACTGAGAGAAAACATTGATTCGAAGCAGTAAACAGCTACGTTACTCTTTCTAGGGTCAAAATATGTAATAATCCAATGCATTAGACTAATTATAAGAGTTCGGGTTGAATTTGGAGTGTTTAGACACCACTTCTACCCATTTTGTCCCAAAACAGGCTAAAACCGAGAAAACATTGATTCGAAGCAGTAAACAGCTTTGTTACTGCTTCTAGGGTCAGAATGTCTGACAATCCAATGCATTTTACTAATTGTAAGAGTTCGGGATGAATTTGGAGTGTTTAGACAACACTTAAGCCCGTTTTATCCGAAAACAGGCTTAAACCGAGAAAAAAGGCTAAACCCGGGAGAAAACCATTGATTCGAAGCAGTAAACAGGTATGTTACTCTTTCTAGGGCCAAAAGATGTAACAATTCAATGCATTTGACTAATTATAAGAGTTCGGGTTGAATTTGGAGTGTTTAGACACCACTTTTACCCATTTTGTCCCGAAACAGGCTAAAACCGAGAAAACATTGATTCGAAGCAGTAAACAGCTTTGTTACTGTTTCTAGGGTCAGAATGTGTGAAAATCCAATGCATTTTACTAATTGTAAGAGTTCGGAATGAATTTGGAGTGTTTAGACAACACTTAAACCCGTTTTATCCGAAAACAGGCTTAAACCGAGAAAAAGGCTAAACCCGGGAGAAAACATTGATTCGAAGCAGTAAACAGGTATGTTACTCTTTCTAGGGCCAAAATATGTAACAATCCAATGCATTTGACTAATTATAAGAGTTCGGGTTGAATTTGGAGTGTTTAGACACCACTTTTACCCATTTTGGCCAGAAACTGGCTAAAACCAAGAAAACATTGATTTGAAGCAGTAAACAGCTTTGTTACTGTTTTTTGGGTCAGAATGTGTGACATTCCAATGCATTTGACTAATTGTAAGAGTTCGGGATGAATTTGGAGTGTTTAGACAACACTTAAACCCGTTTTATCCCAAAACAGGATTAAACCAAGAAAACAGGCTACAACTGAGAGAAAACATTGATTCGAAGTAGTAAACAGCTACGTTACTCTTTCTAGGGTCAAAATATGTAATAATCCAATGCATTAGACTAATTATAAGAGTTCGGGTTGAATTTGGAGTGTTTAGACACCACTTCTACCCATTTTGTCCCGAAATAGGCTAAAACCAAGAAAACATTGATTCGAAGCAGTAAACAGCTTTGTTACTGCTTCTAGGGTCAGAATGTCTAACAATCCAATGCATTTTACTAATTGTAAGAGTTCGGGATGAATTTGGAGTGTTTAGACAACACTTAAACCCGTTTTTTTCCCAAAACAGGCTAAACCTGGGAGAAAACATTGATTCGAAGCAGTAAACAGCTATGTTACTCTTTCCAGGATCAAAATATGTAACAATCCAATGCTAAAACTGTTTTATCCCAAAACAGGATTAAACCAAGAAACAGGCTAAAACTGAGAGAAAACATTGATTCGAAGCAGTAAACAGCTATGTAACTCTTTCTAGGGTCAAAATATGTAACAATCCAATTCATTTGAGTAATTGTAAGAGTTCGGGTTGAATTTGGAGTGTTTAGACACCACTTTTACACATTTTGTCCCGAAACAGGCTAAAACCGAGAAACATTGATTCGAAGCAGTAAACAGCTACGTTACTCTTTCTAGGGTCAAAATATGTAACATTCCAATTTATTTGAGTAATTATAAGAGTTCGGGTTGAATTTGGAGTGTTTAGACACCACTTTTACCCATTTTGTCCCGAAACAGGCTAAAACCGAGAAAACATTGATTCGAAGCAGTAAACAGCTTTGTTACTGTTTCTAGGGTCAGAATGTGTGAAAATCCAATGCATTTTACTAATTGTAAGAGTTCGGGATGAATTTGGAGTGTTTAGGCAACACTTAAATCCGTTTTATCAGAAAACAGGCTTAAACCGAGAAAAAGGCTAAACCCGGGAGAAAACATTGATTCGAAGCAGTAAACAGGTATGTTATTCTTTCTAGGGCCAAAATATGTAACAATCCAATGCATTTGACTAATTATAAGAGTTCGGGTTGAATTTGGAGTGTTTAGACACCACTTTTACCCATTTTGGCCAGAAACAGGCTAAAACCCAAAAAACATTGATTTGAAGCAGTAAACAGCTTTGTTACTGTTTCTTGGGTCAGAATGTGTGATATTCCAATGCATTTGACTAATTGCAAGAGTTCGGGATGAATTAGGAGTGTTTAGACAACACTTAAACCCTTTTTATCCCAAAACAGGATTAAACCAAGAAAACAGGCTACAACTGAGAGAAAACATTGATTCGAAGCAGTAAACAGCTACGTTACTCTTTCTAGGGTCAAAATATGTAATAATCCAATGCATTAGACTAATTATAAGAGTTCGGGTAGAATTTGGAGTGTTTAGACACCACTTCTACCCATTTTGTCCCAAAACAGGCTAAAACCGAGAAAACATTGATTCGAAGCAGTAAAAAGCTTTGTTACTGCTTCTAGGGTCAGAATGTCTGACAATCCAATACATTTTACTAATTGTAAGAGTTCGGGATGAATTTGGAGTGTTTAGACAACACTTAAACCCGTTTTATCCGAAAACAGGCTTAAACCGAGAAAAAGGCTAAACCCGGGAGAAAACCATTGATTCGAAGCAGTAAACAGGTATGTTACTCTTTCTAGGGCCAAAATATGTAACAATCCAATGCATTTGACTAATTATAAGAGTTCGGGTTGAATTTGGAGTATTTAGACACCACTTTGACCCATTTTGGCCAGAAACTGGCTAAAACCGAGAAAACATTGATTTGAAGCAGTAAACAGCTTTGTTACTGTTTCTTGGGTCAGAATGTGTGACATTCCAATGCATTTGACTAATTGTAAGAGTTCGGGATGAATTTGGAGTGTTTAGACAACACTTAAACCCGTTTTATCCCAAACAGGATTAAACCAAGAAAACATGCTACAACTGAGAGAAAACATTGATTCGAAGCAGTAAACAGCTACGTTACTCTTTCTAGGGTCAAAATATGTAATAATCCAATGTATTAGACTAATTATAAGAGTTCGGGTTGAATTTGGAGTGTTTAGACACCACTTTTACCCATTTTGTCCCGAAACAGGCTAAAACCGAGAAAACATTGATTCAAAGCAGTAAACAGCTTTGTTACTGCTTCTAGGGTCAGAATGTGTGACAATCCAATGCATTTTACTAATTGTAAGAGTTCGGGATGAATTTGGAGTGTTTAGACAACACTTAAACCCCTTTTTCCCAAAACAGGCTAAACCCGGGAGAAAACATTGATTCGAAGCAGTAAACAACTATGTTACTCTTTCTAGGATCAAAATATGTAACAATCCAATGCTAAAACTGTTTTATCCCAAAACAGGATTAAACCAAGAAACAGGCTAAAACTGAGAGAAAACACTGATTCGAAGCAGTAAACAGCTATGTAACTCTTTCTAGGGTCAAAATATGTAACATTCCAATTTATTTGAGTAATTATAAGAGTTCGGGTTGAATTTGGAGTGTTTAGACACCACTTTTACCCATTTTGTCCCGAAACAGGCTAAAACCGAGAAAACATTGATTCGTTACTGTTTCTAGGGTCAGAATGTGTGAAAATCCAATGCATTTTACTAATTGTAAGAGTTCGGGATGAATTTGGAGTGTTTAGACAACACTTAAACCCGTTTTATCCGAAAACAGGCTTAAACCGAGAAAAGGGCTAAACCCGGGAGAAAACATTGATTCGAAGCAGTAAACAGGTATGTTATTCTTTCCAGGGCCAAAATATGTAACAATCCAATGCATTTGACTAATTATAAGAGTTCGGGTTGAATTTGGAGTGTTTAGACACCACTTTTACCCATTTTGGCCAGAAACAGGCTAAAACCCAAAAAAACATTGATTTGAAGCAGTAAACAGCTTTGTTACTGTTTCTTGGGTCAGAATATGTGATATTCCATTGCATTTGACTAATTGTAAGAGTTCGGGATGAATTTGGAGTGTTTAGACAACACTTAAACCCGTTTTATCCTAAAACAGGATTAAACCAAGAAAACAGGCTGAAACTGAGAGAAAACATTGATTCGAAGCAGTAAACAGCTACGTTACTCTTTCTAGGGTCAAAATATGTAATAATCCAATGCATTAGACTAATTATAAGAGTTCGGGTTGAATATGGAGTGTTTAGACACCACTTTTACCCATTTTGTCCCGAAACAGGCTAAAACCAAGAAAACATTGATTCAAAGCAGTAAACAGCTTTGTTACTGCTTCTAGGGTCAGAATGTGTGACAATCCAATGCATTTTACTAATTGTAAGAGTTCGGGATGAATTTGGAGTGTTTAAACAACACTTAAACCCGTTTTTTCCCAAAACAGGCTAAACCCGGGAGAAAACATTGATTCGAAGCAGTAAACAGCTATGTTACTCTTTCTCGGATCAAAATATGTAACAATCCAATGATAAAACTGTTTTATCCCAAAACAGGATTAAACCAAGAAACAGGCTAAAACTGAGAGAAAACATTGATTCGAAGCAGTAAACAGCTATGTAACTCTTTCTAGGGTCAAAATATGTAACATTCCAATTTATTTGAGTAATTATAAGAGTTCGGGTTGAATTTGGAGTGTTTAGACACCACTTTTACCCATTTTGTCCCGAAACAGGCTAAAACCGAGAAAACTTTGATTCGAAGAAGTAAACAGCTTTGTTACTGTTTCTAGGGTCAGAATGTGTGAAAATCCAATGCATTTTACTAATTGTAAGAGTTCAGGATGAATTTGGAGTGTTTAGACAACACTTAAACTCGTTTTATCCGAAAACAGGCTTAAACCGAGAAAAAAGGCTAAACCCGGGAGAAAACATTGATTCGAAGCAGTAAACAGGTATGTTACTCTTTCTAGGGCCAAAATATGTAACAATCCAATACATTTGACTAATTATAAGAGTTTGGGTTGAATTTAGAGTGTTTAGACACCACTTTTACCCATTTTGTCCCGAAACAGGCTAAAACCGAGAAACATTGATTCGAAGCAGTAAACAGCTACGTTACTCTTTCTAGGGTCAAAATATGTGACAATCCAATGCATTAGACTAATTATAAGAGTTCGGGTTGGATTTGGAATGTTTAGACACCACATTTACCCATTTTGTTCCGAAACAGGCTAAAACAGAGAAAACATTGATTCGAAGCAGTAAACAGCTTTGTTACTGCCTCTAGGGTCAGAATGTGTGACAATCCAATGCATTTTACTAATTGTAAGAGTTCGGGATGAATTTGGAGTGTTTAGACAACACTTAAACCCGTTTTTTCCCAAAACAGGCTAAACCCGGGAGAAAACATTGATTCGAAGCAGTAAACAACTATGTTACTCTTTCTAGGATCAAAATATGTAACAATCCAATGCTAAAACTGTTTTATCCCAAAACAGGATTAAACCAAGAAACAAGCTAAAACTGAGAGAAAACATTGATTCGAAGCAGTAAAGAGCTATGCAACTCTTTCTAGGGTCAAAATATGTAACATTCCAATTTATTTGAGTAATTATAAGAGTTCGGGTTGAATTTGGAGTGTTTAGACACCACTTTTACCCATTTTGTCCCGAAACAGGCTAAAACCGAGAAAACATTGATTCGAAGCAGTAAACAGCTTTGTTACTGTTTCTAGGGTCAGAATGTGTGAAAATCCAATGCATTTTACTAATTGTAAGAGTTCGGGATGAATTTGGAGTGTTTAGACAACACTTAAACCCGTTTTATCCGAAAACAGGCTTAAACCGAGAAATAAGGCTAAACCCGGGAGAAAACATTGATTCGAAGCAGTAAACAGGTATGTTACTCTTTATAGGGCCAAAATATGTAACAATCCAATGCATTTGACTAATTATAAGAGTTCGGGTTGAATTTGGAGTGTTTAGACACCACTTTTACCCATTTTGGCCAGAAACCGGCTAAAACTGAGAAAACATTGATTTGAAGCAGTAAACAGCTTTGTTACTGTTTCTTGGGTCAGAATGTGTGACATTCCAATGCATTTGACTAATTGTAAGAGTTCGGGATGAATTTGGAGTGTTTAGACAACACTTAAACCCGTTTTATCCCAAAACAGGATTAAACCAAGAAAACAGGCTAAAACTGAGAGAAAACATTGATTCGAAGCAGTAAACAGCTATGTAACTCTTTATAGGGTCAAAATATGTAACATTCCAATTCATTTTAGTAATTATAAGAGTTCGGGTTGAATTGGAGTGTTTAGACACCACTTTTACCCATTTTGTCCCGAAACAAGCTAAAACCGAGAAAACATTGATTCGAAGCAGTAAACAGCTTTGTTACTGTTTCTAGGGTCAGAATGTGTGAAAATCCAATGCATTTTACTAATTGTAAGAGTTCCGGATGAATTTGGAGTGTTTAGGCAACACTTAAATCCGTATTATCCGAAAACAGGCTTAAACCGAGAAAAAAGGCTAAACCCGGGAGAAAACATTGATTCGAAGCAGTAAACAGGTATGTTACTCTTTCTAGGGCCAAAATATGTAACAATCCAATGCATGTGACTAATTATAAGAGTTCGGGTTGAATTTGGAGTGTTTAGACACCACTTTTACCCATTTTGGCCAGAAACAGGCTAGAACCAAGAAAACATTGATTTGAAGCAGTAAACAGCTTTGTTACTGTTTCTTGGGTCAGAATGTGTGACATTCCAATGCATTTGACTAATTGTAAGAGTTCGGGATGAATTTGGAGTGTTTAGACAACACTTAAACCCGTTTTATCCCAAAACAGGCTTAAACCGAGAAAAAAGACTAATGCCGGGAGAAAACATTGATTCGAAGCAGTAAACAGGTATGTTAGTCTTTCTAGGGCCAAAATATGTAACAATCCAATACATTTGACTAATTATAAGAGTTCAGGTTGAATTTGGAGTGTTTAGACACCACTTTTACCCATTTTGTCCCGAAACAGGCTAAAACCGAGAAACATTGATTCGAAGCAGTAAACAGCTACGTTACTCTTTCTAGGGTCAAAATATGTAACAATCCAATGCATTAGACTAATTATAAGAGTTCGGGTTGAATTTGGAGTGTTTAGACACCACTTTTACCCATTTTGTCCCGAAACAGGCTAAAACCGAGAAAACATTGATTCAAAGCAGTAAACAGCTTTATTACTGCTTCTAGGGTCAGAATGTGTGACAATCCAATGCATTTTACTAATTGTAAGAGTTCGGGATGAATTTGGAGTGTTTAGACAACACTTAAACCCGTTTTTTCCCAAAACAAGCTAAACCCAGGAGAAAACATTGATTCGAAGCAGTAAACAACTATGTTACTCTTTCTAGGATCAAAATATGTAACAATCCAATGCTAAAACTGTTTTATCCCAAAACAGGATTAAACCAAGAAACAGGCTAAAACTGAGAGAAAACATTGATTCGAAGCAGTAAAAAGCTATGTAACTCTTTCTAGGGTCAAAATATGTAACATTCCAATTTATTTGAGTAATTATAAGAGTTCGGGTTGAATTTGGAGTGTTTAGACACCACTTTTACCCATTTTCTCCCGAAACAGGCTAAAACCGAGAAAACATTGATTCGAAGCAGTAAACAGCTTTGTTACTGTTTCTAGGGTCAGAATGTGTGAAAATCCAATGCATTTTACTAATTGTAAGAGTTCGGGATGAATTTGGAGTGTTTAGACAACACTTTAACCCGTTTTATCCGAAAACAGGCTTAAACCGAGAAAAAAGGCTAAACCCGGGAGAAAACATTGATTCGAAGCAGTAAACAGGTATGTTACTCTTTCTAGGGCCAAAATATGTAACAATCCAATGCATTTGACTAATTATAAGAGTTCGGGTTGAATTTGGAGTGTTTAGACACCACTTTTACCCATTTTGGCCAGAAACAGGCTAAAACCGAGAAAACATTGATTTGAAGCAGTAAACAGATTTGTTACTGTTTCTTGGGTCAGAATGTGTGACATTCCAATGCATTTGACTAATTGTAAGAGTTCAGGATGAATTTGGAGTGTTTAGACAACACTTAAACCCGTTTTATCCCAAAACAAGATTAAACCAAGAAAACAGGCTAAAACTGAGAGAAAACATTGTTTCGAAGCAGTAAACAGCTATGTAACTCTTTCTAGGGTCAAAATATGTAACATTCCAATTCATTTTAGTAATTATAAGAGTTCGGGTTGAATTGGAGTGTTTAGACACCACTTTTACCCATTTTGTCCCGAAACAAGCTAAAACCGAGAAAACATTGATTCGAAGCAGTATGCAGCTTTGTTACTGTTTCTAGGGTCAGAATGTGTGAAAATCCAATGCATTTTACTAATTGTAAGAGTTCGGGATGAATTTGGAGTGTTTAGGCAACACTTAAACCCGTTTTATCCCAAAACAGGATTAAACCAAGAAAACAGGCTAAAACTGAGAGAAAACATTGATTCGAAGCAGTAAACAGCTATGTAACTCTTTATAGGGTCAAAATATGTAACATTCCAATTCATTTTAGTAATTATAAGAGTTCGGGTTGAATTGGAGTGTTTAGACACCACTTTTACCCATTTTGTCCCGAAACAAGCTAAAACCGAGAAAACATTGATTCGAAGCAGTAAACAGCTTTGTTACTGTTTCTAGGGTCAGAATGTGTGAAAATCCAATGCATTTTACTAATTGTAAGAGTTCGGGATGAATTTGGAGTGTTTAGGCAACACTTAAATCCGTATTATCCGAAAACAGGCTTAAACCGAGAAAAAAGGCTAAACCCGGGAGAAAACATTGATTCGAAGCAGTAAACAGGTATGTTACTCTTTCTAGGGCCAAAATATGTAACAATCCAATGCATTTGACTAATTATAAGAGTTCGGGTTGAATTTGGAGTGTTTAGACACCACTTTTACCCATTTTGGCCAGAAACAGGCTAAAACCAAGAAAACATTGATTTGAAGCAGTAAACAGCTTTGTTACTGTTTCTTGGGTCAGAATGTGTGACATTCCAATGCATTTGATTAATTGTAAGAGTTCGGGATGAATTTGGAGTGTTTAGACAACACTTAAACTCGTTTTATCCCAAAACAGGCTTAAACCGAGAAAAAAGGCTAATGCCGGGAGAAAACATTGATTCGAAGCAGTAAACAGGTATGTTACTCTTTCTAGGGCCAAAATATGTAACAATCCAATACATTTGACTAATTATAAGAGTTCAGGTTGAATTTGGAGTGTTTAGACACCACTTTTACCCATTTTGTCCCGAAACAGGCTAAAACCGAGAAACATTGATTCGAAGCAGTAAACAGCTACGTTACTCTTTCTAGGGTCAAAATATGTAACAATCCAATGCATTAGACTAATTATAAGAGTTCGGGTTGAATTTGGAGTGTTTAGACACCACTTTTACCCATTTTGTCCCGAAACAAGCTAAAACCGAGAAAACATTGATTCAAAGCAGTAAACAGCTTTGTTACTGCTTCTAGGGTCAGAATGTGTGACAATCCAATGCATTTTACTAATTGTAAGAGTTCGGGATGAATTTGGAGTGTTTAGACAACACTTAAACCCGTTTTTTCCCAAAACAGGCTAAACCCGGGAGAAAACATTGATTCGAAGCAGTAAACAACTATGTTACTCTTTCTAGGATCAAAATATGTAACAATCCAATGCTAAAACTGTTTTATCCCAAAACAGGATTAAACCAAGAAACAGGCTAAAACTGAGAGAAAACATTGATTCGAAGCAGTAAAAAGCTATGTAACTCTTTCTAGGGTCAAAATATGTAACATTCCAATTCATTTTAGTAATTATAAGAGTTCGGGTTGAATTGGAGTGTTTAGACACCACTTTTACCCATTTTGTCCCGAAACAAGCTAAAACCGAGAAAACATTGATTCGAAGCAGTATGCAGCTTTGTTACTGTTTCTAGGGTCAGAATGTGTGAAAATCCAATGCATTTTACTAATTGTAAGAGTTCGGGATGAATTTGGAGTGTTTAGGCAACACTTAAACCCGTTTTATCCCAAAACAGGATTAAACCAAGAAAACAGGCTAAAACTGAGAGAAAACATTGATTCGAAGCAGTAAACAGCTATGTAACTCTTTATAGGGTCAAAATATGTAACATTCCAATTCATTTTAGTAATTATAAGAGTTCGGGTTGAATTGGAGTGTTTAGACACCACTTTTACCCATTTTGTCCCGAAACAAGCTAAAACCGAGAAAACATTGATTCGAAGCAGTAAACAGCTTTGTTACTGTTTCTAGGGTCAGAATGTGTGAAAATCCAATGCATTTTACTAATTGTAAGAGTTCGGGATGAATTTGGAGTGTTTAGGCAACACTTAAATCCGTATTATCCGAAAACAGGCTTAAACCGAGAAAAAAGGCTAAACCCGGGAGAAAACATTGATTCGAAGCAGTAAACAGGTATGTTACTCTTTCTAGGGCCAAAATATGTAACAATCCAATGCATTTGACTAATTATAAGAGTTCAGGTTGAATTTGGAGTGTTTAGACACCACTTTTACCCATTTTGGCCAGAAAAAGGCTAAAACCGAGAAAACATTGATTTGAAGCAGTAAGCAGCTTTGTTACTGTTTCTTGGGTCAGAATGTGTGACATTCCAATGCATTTGACTAATTGTAAGAGTTTGGGATGAATTTGGAGTGTTTAGACAACACTTAAACCCGTTTTATCCCAAAACAGGATTAAACAAAGAAAACAAGCTAAAACTGAGAGAAAACATTGATTCGAAGCAGTAAACAGCTACGTTACTCTTTCTAGGGTCAAAATATGTAATAATCCAATGCATTAGACTAATTATAAGAGTTCCGATTGAATTTGGAGTGTTTAGACACCACTTTTACCCATTTTGTCCCGAAACAGGCTAAAACCGAGAAAACATTGATTCGAAGCAGTAAACAGATTTTTTACTGCTTCTAGGGTCAGAATGTGTGACAATCCAATGCATTTTATTCACTGTAAGAGTTCGGGATGAATTTGGAGTGTTTAGACAACACTTAAACCCGTTTTTTCCCAAAACAGGCTAAACCCGGGAGAAAACATTGATTCGAAGCAGTAAACAGCTATGTTACTCTTTCTCGGATCAAAATATGTAACAATCCAATGCTAAAACTGTTTTATCCCAAAACAGGATTAAACCAAAAAACAGGCTAAAACTGAGAGAAAACATTGATTCGAAGTAGTAAATAGCTATGTAACTCTTTCTAGGGTTAAAATATGTAACATTCCAATTTGTTTGAGTAATTATAAGAGTTCGAGTTGAATTTGGAGTGTTTAGACACCACTTTTACCCATTTTGTCCCGAAACAGGCTAAAACCGAGAAATCTTTGATTCGAAGAAGTAAACAGCTTTGTTACTGTTTCTAGGGTCAGAATGTGTGAAAATCCAATGCATTTTACTAATTGTAAGAGTTCGGGATGAATTTGGAGTGTTTAGACAACACTTAAACCCGTTTTATCCGAAAACAGGCTTAAACCGAGAAAAAAGGCTAAACCCGGGAGAAAACATTGATTCGAAGTAGTAAACAGGTATGTTACTCTTTCTAGGGCCAAAATATGTAACTATCCATTGCATTTGACTAATTATAAGAGTTCGGGTTGAATTTGGAGTGTTTAGACACCACTTTTACCCATTTTGGCCAGAAACAGGCTAAAACCGAGAAAACATTGATTTAAAGCAGTAAACAGCTTTGTTACTGTTTCTTGGATCAGAATGTGTGACATTCCAATGCATTTGACTAATTGTAAGAGTTCGGGATGAATTTGGAGTGTTTAGACAACACTTAAACCCGTTTTATCCCAAAACAGGATTAAACCAAGAAAACAAGCTAAAACTGAGAGAAAACATTGATTCGAAGCAGTAAACAGCTACGTTACTCTTTCTAGGGTCAAAATATGTAATAATCCAATGCATTAGACTAATTATAAGCGTTCTGGTTGAATTTGGAGTGTTTAGACACCACTTTTACCCATTTTGTCCCGAAACAGGCTAAAACCAAGAAAACATTGATTCGAAGCAGTAAACAGATTTGTTACTGCTTCTAGGGTCAGAATGTGTGACAATCCAATGCATTTTATTCATTGTAAGAGTTCGGGATGAATTTGGAGTGTTTAGACAACACTTAAACCCGTTTTTTCCCAAAAAAGGCTAAACCCGGGAGAAAACATTGATTCGAAGCAGTAAACAGCTATGTTACTCTTTCTAGGGTGAAAATATGTAACAATCCAATGCTAAAACTGTTTTATCCCAAAACAGGATTAAACCAAGAAACAGGCTAAAACTGAGAGAAAACATTGATTCGAAGCAGTAAACAGCTATGTAACTCTTTCTAGGGTCAAAATATGTAACATTCCAATTCATTTTAGTAATTATAAGAGTTCGGGTTGAATTTGGAGTGTTTAGACACCACTTTTACCCATTTTGTCCCGAAACAAGCTAAAACCGAGAAAACATTGATTCGAAGCAGTAAACAGCTTTGTTACTGTTTCTAGGGTCAGAATGTGTGAAAATCCAATGCATTTTACTAATTGTAAGAGTTCGGGATGAATTTGGAGTGTTTAGGCAACACTTAAATCCGTTTTATCCGAAAACAGGCTTAAACCGAGAAAAAAGGCTAAACCCGGGAGAAAACATTGATTCGAAGCAGTAAACAGGGATGTTACTCTTTCTAGGGCCAAAATATGTAACTATCCAATGCATTTGACTAATTATAAGAGTTCGGGTTGAATTTAGAGTGTTTAGACACCACTTTTACCCATTTTGGCCAAAAACAGGCTAAAACCAAGAAAACATTGATTTGAAGCAGTAAACAGCTTTGTTACTGTTTCTTGGGTCAGAATGTGTGACATTCCAATGCATTTGACTAATTGTAAGAGTTCGGGATGAATTTGGAGTGTTTAGACACCACTTTTACCCATTTTATCCCAAAACAGGCTTAAACCGAGAAAAAAGGCTAATGCCGGGAGAAAACATTGATTCGAAGCAGTAAACAGGTATGTTACTCTTTCTAGGGCCAAAATATGTAACAATCCAATACATTTGACTAATTATAAGAGTTCGGGTTGAATTTGGAGTGTTTAGACACCACTTTTACCCATTTTGTCCCGAAACAGGCTAAAACCGAGAAACATTGATTCAAAGCAGTAAACAGCTACGTTACTCTTTCTAGGGTCAAAATATGTAACAATCCAATGCATTAGACTAATTATAAGAGTTCGGGTTGAATTTGGAGTGTTTAGACACCACTTTTACCCATTTTGTCCCGAAACAGGCTAAAACCGAGAAAACATTGATTAAAAGCAGTAAACAGCTTTGTTACTGCTTCTAGGGTCAGAATGTGTGACAATCCAATGCATTTTACTAATTGTAAGAGTTCGGGATGAATTTGGAGTGTTTAGACAACACTTAAACCCGTTTTTTCCCAAAACAGGCTAAACCCGGGGGAAAACATTGATTCGAAGCAGTAAACAACTATGTTACTCTTTCTAGGATCAAAATATGTAACAATCCAATGCTAAAACTGTTTTATCCCAAAACAGGATTAAACCAAGAAACAGGCTAAAACTGAGAGAAAACATTGATTCGAAGCAGTAAAAAGCTATGTAACTCTTTCTAGGGTCAAAATATGTAACATTCCAATTTATTTGAGTAATTATAAGAGTTCGGGTTGAATTTGGAGTGTTTAGACACCACTTTTACCCATTTTCTCCCGAAACAGGCTAAAACCGAGAAAACATTGATTCGAAGCAGTAAACAGCTTTGTTACTGTTTCTAGGGTCAGAATGTGTGAAAATCCAATGCATTTTACTAATTGTAAGAGTTCGGGATGAATTTGGAGTGTTTAGACAACACTTTAACCCGTTTTATCCGAAAACAGGCTTAAACCGAGAAAAAAGGCTAAACCCGGGAGAAAACATTGATTCGAAGCAGTAAAGAGGTATGTTACTCTTTCTAGGGCCAAAATATGTAACAATCCAATGCATTTGACTAATTATACGAGTTCGGGTTGGATTTGGAGTGTTTAGACACCACTTTTACCCATTTTGGCCAGAAACAGGCTAAAACCGAGAAAACATTGATTTGAAGCAGTAAACAGCTTTGTTACTGTTTCTTGGGTCAGAATGTGTGACATTCCAATGCATTTGACTAATTGTAAGAGTTCGGGATGAATTTGGAGTGTTTAGACAACACTTAAACCCGTTTTATCCCTAAACAGGATTAAACCAAGAAAACAGGCTGAAACTGAGAGAAAACATTGATTCGAAGCAGTAAACAGCTATGTTACTCTTTCTAGGGTCAAAATATGTATTCATCCAATGCATTAGACTAATTATAAGAGTTCGGGTTGAATTTGGAGTGTTTAGACACCACTTTTACGCATTTTGTCCCGAAACAGGCTAAAACCGAGAAAACATTGATTTGAAGCAGTAACCAGCTTTGTTACTGCTTCTAGGGTCAGAATGTCTGACAATCCAATGCATTTTACTAATTGTAAGAGTTCGGGATGAATTTGGAGTGTTTAGACAACACTTAAACCCGTTTTTTCCCAAAACAGGCTAAACCTGGGAGAAAACATTGATTCGAAGCAGTAAAAAGCTATGTTACTCTTTCTAGGATCAAAATATGTAACAATCCAATGCTAAAACTGTTTTATCCCAAAACAGGATTAAACCAAGAAACAGGCTAAAACTGAGAGAAAACATTGATTTGAAGCAGTAAACAGGTATGTTACTCTTTCTAGGGTCAAAATATGTAACAATCCAATTCATTTGAGTAATTATAAGAGTTCGGGTTGAATTTGGAGTGTTTAGACACCACTTTTACCCATTTTGTCCCGAAACAGGCTAAAACCGAGAAACATTGATTCGAAGCAGTAAACAGCTACGTTACTCTTTCTAGGGTCAAAATATGTAACAATCCAATGCATTAGACTAATTATAAGAGTTCGGGTTGAATATGGAGTGTTTAGACACCACTTTTACCCATTTTGTCCCGAAACAGGCTAAAACCAAGAAAACATTGATTCAAAGCAGTAAACAGCTTTGTTACTGCTTCTAGGGTCAGAATGTGTGACAATCCAATGCATTTTACTAATTGTAAGAGTTCGGGATGAATTTGGAGTGTTTAGACAACATTTAAACCCGTTTTTCCCAAAACAGGCTAAACCCGGGAGAAAACATTGATTCGAAGCAGTAAACAGCTATGTTACTCTTTCTCGGATCAAAATATGTAACAATCCAATGTTAAAACTGTTTTATCCCAAAACAGGATTAAACCAAGAAACAGGCTAAAACTGAGAGAAAACATTGATTCGAAGCAGTAAACAGCTATGTAACTCTTTCTAGGGTCAAAATATGTAACATTCCAATTTATTTGAGTAATTATAAGAGTTCGGGTTGAATTTGGAGTGTTTAGACACCACTTTTACCCATTTTCTCCCGAAACAGGCTAAAACCGAGAAAACATTGATTCGAAGCAGTAAACAGCTTTGTTACTGTTTCTAGGGTCAGAATGTGTGAAAATCCAATGCATTTTACTAATTGTAAGAGTTCGGGATGAATTTGGAGTGTTTAGACAACACTTTAACCCGTTTTATCTGAAAACAGGCTTAAACCGAGAAAAAAGGCTAAACCCGGGAGAAAACATTGATTCAAAGCAGTAAAGAGGTATGTTACTCTTTAACCCGTTTTATCCGAAAACAGGCTTAAACCGAGAAAAAAGGCTAAACCCGGGAGAAAACATTGATTCGAAGCAGTAAAGAGGTATGTTACTCTTTCTAGGGCCAAAATATGTAACAATCCAATGCATTTTACTAATTATACGAGTTCGGGTTGGATTTGGAGTGTTTAGACACCACTTTTACCCATTTTGGCCAGAAACAGGCTAAAACCGAGAAAACATTGATTTGAAGCAGTAAACAGCTTTGTTACTGTTTCTTGGGTCAGAATGTGTGACATTCCAATGCATTTGACTAATTGTAAGAGTTCGGGATGAATTTGGAGTGTTTAGACAGCACTTAAACCCGTTTTATCCCTAAACAGGATTAAACCAAGAAAACAGGCTGAAACTGAGAGAAAACATTGATTCGAAGCAGTAAACAGCTATGTTACTCTTTCTAGGGTCAAAATATGTATTCATCCAATGCATTAGACTAATTATAAGAGTTCGGGTTGAATTTGGAGTGTTTAGACACCACTTTTACGCATTTTGTCCCGAAACAGGCTAAAACCGAGAAAACATTGATTTGAAGCAGTAACCAGCTTTGTTACTGCTTCTAGGGTCAGAATGTCTGACAATCCAATGCATTTTACTAATTGTAAGAGTTCGGGATGAATTTGGAGTGTTTAGACAACACTTAAACCCGTTTTTTCCCAAAACAGGCTAAACCTGGGAGAAAACATTGATTCGAAGCAGTAAAAAGCTATGTTACTCTTTCTAGGATCAAAATATGTAACAATCCAATGCTAAAACTGTTTTATCCCAAAACAGGATTAAACCAAGAAACAGGCTAAAACTGAGAGAAAACATTGATTTGAAGCAGTAAACAGGTATGTTACTCTTTCTAGGGTCAAAATATGTAACAATCCAATTCATTTGAGTAATTATAAGAGTTCGGGTTGAATTTGGAGTGTTTAGACACCACTTTTACCCATTTTGTCCCGAAACAGGCTAAAACCGAGAAACATTGATTCGAAGCAGTAAACAGCTACGTTACTCTTTCTAGGGTCAAAATATGTAACAATCCAATGCATTAGACTAATTATAAGAGTTCGGGTTGAATATGGAGTGTTTAGACACCACTTTTACCCATTTTGTCCCGAAACAGGCTAAAACCAAGAAAACATTGATTCAAAGCAGTAAACAGCTTTGTTACTGCTTCTAGGGTCAGAATGTGTGACAATCCAATGCATTTTACTAATTGTAAGAGTTCGGGATGAATTTGGAGTGTTTAGACAACATTTAAACCCGTTTTTCCCAAAACAGGCTAAACCCGGGAGAAAACATTGATTCGAAGCAGTAAACAGCTATGTTACTCTTTCTCGGATCAAAATATGTAACAATCCAATGTTAAAACTGTTTTATCCCAAAACAGGATTAAACCAAGAAACAGGCTAAAACTGAGAGAAAACATTGATTCGAAGCAGTAAACAGCTATGTAACTCTTTCTAGGGTCAAAATATGTAACATTCCAATTTATTTGAGTAATTATAAGAGTTCGGGTTGAATTTGGAGTGTTTAGACACCACTTTTACCCATTTTCTCCCGAAACAGGCTAAAACCGAGAAAACATTGATTCGAAGCAGTAAACAGCTTTGTTACTGTTTCTAGGGTCAGAATGTGTGAAAATCCAATGCATTTTACTAATTGTAAGAGTTCGGGATGAATTTGGAGTGTTTAGACAACACTTTAACCCGTTTTATCTGAAAACAGGCTTAAACCGAGAAAAAAGGCTAAACCCGGGAGAAAACATTGATTCAAAGCAGTAAAGAGGTATGTTACTCTTTAACCCGTTTTATCCGAAAACAGGCTTAAACCGAGAAAAAAGGCTAAACCCGGGAGAAAACATTGATTCGAAGCAGTAAAGAGGTATGTTACTCTTTCTAGGGCCAAAATATGTAACAATCCAATGCATTTTACTAATTATACGAGTTCGGGTTGGATTTGGAGTGTTTAGACACCACTTTTACCCATTTTGGCCAGAAACAGGCTAAAACCGAGAAAACATTGATTTGAAGCAGTAAACAGCTTTGTTACTGTTTCTTGGGTCAGAATGTGTGACATTCCAATGCATTTGACTAATTGTAAGAGTTCGGGATGAATTTGGAGTGTTTAGACAACACTTAAACCCGTTTTATCCCAAAACAGGATTAAACCAAGAAAACAGGCTGAAACTGAGAGAAAACATTGATTCGAAGCAGTAAACAGCTATGTTACTCTTTCTAGGGTCAAAATATGTATTCATCCAATGCATTAGACTAATTATAAGAGTTCGGGTTGAATTTGGAGTGTTTAGACACCACTTTTACGCATTTTGTCCCGAAACAGGCTAAAACCGAGAAAACATTGATTTGAAGCAGTAACCAGCTTTGTTACTGCTTCTAGGGTCAGAATGTCTGACAATCCAATGGATTTTACTAATTGTAAGAGTTCGGGATGAATTTGGAGTGTTTAGACAACACTTAAACCCGTTTTTTCCCAAAACAGGCTAAACCTGGGAGAAAACATTGATTCGAAGCAGTAAAAAGCTATGTTACTCTTTCTAGGATCAAAATATGTAACAATCCAATGCTAAAACTGTTTTATCCCAAAACAGGATTAAACCAAGAAACAGGCTAAAACTGAGAGAAAACATTGATTTGAAGCAGTAAACAGGTATGTAACTCTTTCTAGGGTCAAAATATGTAACAATCCAATTCATTTGAGTAATTATAAGAGTTCGGGTTGAATTTGGAGTGTTTAGACACCACTTTTACCCATTTTGTCCCGAAACAGGCTAAAACCGAGAAACATTGATTCGAAGCAGTAAACAGCTACGTTACTCTTTCTAGGGTCAAAATATGTAACAATCCAATGCATTAGACTAATTATAAGAGTTCGGGTTGAATATGGAGTGTTTAGACACCACTTTTACCCATTTTGTCCCGAAACAGGCTAAAACCAAGAAAACATTGATTCAAAGCAGTAAACAGCTTTGTTACTGCTTCTAGGGTCAGAATGTGTGACAATCCAATGCATTTTACTAATTGTAAGAGTTCGGGATGAATTTGGAGTGTTTAGACAACATTTAAACCCGTTTTTTCCCAAAACAGGCTAAACCCGGGAGAAAACATTGATTCGAAGCAGTAAACAACTATGTTACTCTTTCTCGGATCAAAATATGTAACAATCCAATGTTAAAACTGTTTTATCCCAAAACAGGATTAAACCAAGAAACAGGCTAAAACTGAGAGAAAACATTGATTCGAAGCAGTAAACAGCTATGTAACTCTTTCTAGGGTCAAAATAAGTAACATTCCAATTTATTTGAGTAATTATAAGAGTTCGGGTTGAATTTGGAGTGTTTAGACACCACTTTTACCCATTTTGTCCCGAAACAGGCTAAAACCGAGAAAACTTTGATTCGAAGCAGTAAACAGCTTTGTTACTGTTTCTAGGGTCAGAATGTGTGAAAATGCAATGCATTTTACTAATTGTAAGAGTTCGGGATGAATTTGGAGTGTTTAGACAACTTAAACCCGTTTTATCCGAAAACAGCCTTAAACCGAGAAAAAAGGCTAAACCCGGGAGAAAACATTGATTCGAAGCAGTAAACAGGTATGTTACTCTTTCTTGGGCCAAAATATGTATTCATCCAATGCATTTGACTAATTATAAGAGTTCGGGTTGAATTTGGAGTGTTTAGACACCACTTTTACCCATTTTGGCCAGAAACAGGCTAAAACCGAGAAAACATTGATTTGAAGCAGTAAACAGCTTTGTTACTGTTTCTTGGGTCAGAATGTGTGACATTCCAATGCATTTGACTAATTGTAAGAGTTCGGGATGAATTTGGAGTGTTTAGACAACACTTAAACCCGTTTTATCCCAAAACAGGATTAAACCTGGGAGAAAACATTGATTCGAAGCAGTAAAAAGCTATGTTACTCTTTCTAGGATCAAAATATGTAACAATCCAATGCTAAAACTGTTTTATCCCAAAACAGGATTAAACCAAGAAACAGGCTAAAACTGAGAGAAAACATTGATTCGAAGCAGTAAACAGCTATGTAACTCATTCTAGGGTCAAAATATGTAACAATCCAATTCATTTGAGTAATTATAAGAGTTCGGGTTGAATTTGGAGTGTTTAGACACCACTTTTACCCATTTTGTCCCGAAACAGGCTAAAACCGAGAAACATTGATTCGAAGCAGTAAACAGCTACGTTACTCTTTCTAGGGTCAAAATATGTAACAATCCAATGCATTAGACTAATTATAAGAGTTCGGGTTGAATATGGAGTGTTTAGACACAACTTTTACCCATTTTGTCCCGAAACAGGCTAAAACCAAGAAAACATTGATTCAAAGCAGTAAACAGCTTTGTTACTTCTTCTAGGGTCAGAATGTGTGACAATCCAATGCATTTTACTAATTGTAAGAGTTCGGGATGAATTTGGAGTGTTTAGACAACATTTAAACCCGTTTTTTCCCAAAACAGGCTAAACCCGGGAGAAAACATTGATTCGAAGCAGTAAACAGCTATGTTACTCTTTCTCGGATCAAAATATGTAACAATCCAATGTTAAAACTGTTTTATCCCAAAACAGGATGAAACCAAGAAACAGGCTAAAACTGAGAGAAAACATTGGATTCGAAGCAGTAAACAGCTATGTAACTCTTTCTAGGGTCAAAATATGTAACATTCCAATTTATTTGAGTAATTATAAGAGTTCGGGTTGAATTTGGAGTGTTTAGACACCACTTTTACCCATTTTGTCCCGAAACAGGCTAAAACCGAGAAAACTTTGATTCGAAGCAGTAAACAGCTTTGTTACTGTTTCTAGGGTCAGAATGTGTGAAAATGCAATGCATTTTACTAATTGTAAGAGTTCGGGATGAATTTGGAGTGTTTAGACAACTTAAACCCGTTTTATCCGAAAACAGCCTTAAACCGAGAAAAAAGGCTAAACCCGGGAGAAAACATTGATTCGAAGCAGTAAACAGGTATGTTACTCTTTCTTGGGCCAAAATATGTAACTATCCAATGCATTTGACTAATTATAAGAGTTCGGGTTGAATTTGGAGTGTTTAGACACCACTTTTACCCATTTTGGCCAGAAACAGGCTAAAACCGAGAAAACATTGATTTGAAGCAGTAAACAGCTTTGTTACTGTTTCTTGGGTCAGAATGTGTGACATTCCAATGCATTTGACTAATTGTAAGAGTTCGGGATGAATTTGGAGTGTTTAGACAACACTTAAACCAGTTTTATCCCAAAACAGGATTAAACCAAGAAAACAAGCTAAAACTGAGAGAAAACATTGATTCGAAGCAGTAAACAGCTACGTTACTCTTTCTAGGGTCAAAATATGTAATAATCCAATGCATTAGACTAATTATAAGAGTTCCGGTTGAATTTGGAGTGTTTAGACACCACTTTTACCCATTTTGTCCCGAAACAGGCTAAAACCGAGAAAACATTGATTCGAAGCAGTAAACAGATTTGTTACTGTTTCTAGGGTCAGAATGTGTGACAATCCAATGCATTTTATTCATTGTAAGAGTTCGGGATGAATTTGGAGTGTTTAGACAACACTTAAACCCGTTTTTTCCCTAAAAAGGCTAAACCCGGGAGAAAACATTGATTCGAAGCAGTAAACAGCTATGTTACTCTTTCTAGGGTGAAAATATGTAACAATCCAATGCTAAAACTATTTTATCCAAAAACAGGATTAAACCAAGAAACAGGCTAAAACTGAGAGAAAACATTGATTCGAAGCAGTAAACAGCTATGTAACTCTTTCTATGGTCAAAATATGTAACATTCCAATTCATTTTAGTAATTATAAGAGTTCGGGTTGAATTTGGAGTGTTTAGACACCACTTTTACCCATTTTGTCCCGAAACAAGCTAAAACCGAGAAAACATTGATTCGAAGCAGTAAACAGCTTTTTTACTGTTTCTAGGGTCAGAATGTGTGAAAATCCAATGCATTTTACTAATTGTAAGAGTTCGGGATGAATTTGGAGTGTTTAGGCAACACTTAAATCCGTTTTATCCGAAAACAGTTTTAAACCGAGAAAAAAGGCTAAACCCAGGAGAAAACATTGATTTGAAGCAGTAAACAGGTATGTTACTCTTTCTAGGGCCAAAATATGTAACAATCCAATGCATTTGAGTAATTATAAGAGTTCGGGTTGAATTTGGAGTGTTCAGACACCACTTTTACCCATTTTGGCCAGAAACAGGCTAAAACCGAGAAAACATTGATTTGAAGCAGTAAACAG
Organism: Camelina sativa; assembly: GCF_030686135.1. Lineage (NCBI taxonomy): Eukaryota > Viridiplantae > Streptophyta > Magnoliopsida > Brassicales > Brassicaceae > Camelina > Camelina sativa. The sequence goes on along the minus strand of NC_141882.1, from coordinate 19,130,498 downwards.
CTTTGTTACTGTTTCTTGGGTCAGAATGTGTGACATTCCAATGCATTTGACTAATTGTAAGAGTTCGGGATGAATTTGGAGTGTTTAGACAACACTTAAACCCGTTTTATCCCAAAACAGGATTAAACCAAGAAAACAGGCTAAAACTGAGAGAAAACATTGATTCGAAGCAGTAAACAGCTATGTAACTCTTTCTAGGGTCAAAATATGTAACATTCCAATTCATTTTAGTAATTATAAGAGTTCGGGTTGAATTGGAGTGTTTAGACACCACTTTTACCCATTTTGTCCCGAAACAAGCTAAAACCGAGAAAACATTGATTCGAAGCAGTAAACAGCTTTGTTACTGTTTCTAGGGTCAGAATGTGTGAAAATCCAATGCATTTTACTAATTGTAAGAGTTCGGGATGAATTTGGAGTGTTTAGGCAACACTTAAATCCGTTTTATCCGAAAACAGGCTTAAACCGAGAAAAAAGGCTAAACCCAGGAGAAAACATTGATTTGAAGCAGTAAACAGGTATGTTACTCTTTTTAGGGCCAAAATATGTAACAATCCAATGCATTTGACTAATTATAAGAGTTCGGGTTGAATTTGGAGTGTTTAGACACCACTTTTACCCATTTTGGCCAGAAACAGGCTAAAACCGAGAAAACATTGATTTGAAGCAGTAAGCAGCTTTGTTACTGTTTCTTGGGTCAGAATGTGTGACATTCCAATGCATTTGACTAATTGTAAGAGTTCGAGATGAATTTGGAGTGTTTAGACAACACTTAAACCCGTTTTATCCCAAAACAGGATTAAACAAAGAAAACAAGCTAAAACTGAGAGAAAACATTGATTCGAAGCAGTAAACAGCTATGTTACTCTTTCTAGGGTCAAAATATGTAATAATCCAATGCATTAGACTAATTATAAGAGTTCCGGTTGAATTTGGAGTGTTTAGACACCACTTTTACCCATTTTGTCCCGAAACAGGCTAAAACCGAGAAAACATTGATTCGAAGCAGTAAACAGATTTGTTACTGCTTCTAGGGTCAGAATGTGTGACAATCCAATGCATTTTATTCATTGTAAGAGTTCGGGATGAATTTGGAGTGTTTAGACAACACTTAAACCCGTTTTTTCCCAAAAAAGGCTAAACCCGGGAGAAAACATTGATTCGAAGCAGTAAACAGCTATGTTACTCTTTCTAGGGTGAAAATATGTAACAATCCAATGATAAAACTGTTTTATCCCAAAACAGGATTAAACCAAGAAACAGGCTAAAACTGAGAGAAAACATTGATTCGAAGCAGTAAACAGCTATGTAACTCTTTCTATGGTCAAAATATGTAACATTCCAATTCATTTTAGTAATTATAAGAGTTCGGGTTGAATTTGGAGTGTTTAGACACCACTTTTACCCATTTTGTCCCGAAACAAGCTAAAACCGAGAAAACATTGATTCGAAGCAGTAAACAGCTTTTTTACTGTTTCTAGGGTCAGAATGTGTGAAAATCCAATGCATTTTACTAATTGTAAGAGTTCGGGATGAATTTGGAGTGTTTAGGCAACACTTAAATCCGTTTTATCCGAAAACAGGTTTAAACCGAGAAAAAAGGCTAAACCCAGGAGAAAACATTGATTCGAAGCAGTAAACAGGTATGTTACTCTTTCTAGGGCCAAAATATGTAACAATCCAATGCATTTGACTAATTATAAGAGTTCGGGTTGAATTTGGAGTGTTCAGACACCACTTTTACCCATTTTGGCCAGAAACAGGCTAAAACCGAGAAAACATTGATTTGAAGCAGTAAACAGCTTTGTTACTGTTTCTTGGGTCAGAATGTGTGACATTCCAATGCATTTGACTAATTGTAAGAGTTCGGGATGAATTTGGAGTGTTTAGACAACACTTAAACCCGTTTTATCCCAAAACAAGATTAAACCAAGAAAACAAGCTAAAACTGAGAGAAAACATTGATTCGAAGCAGTAAACAGCTATGTAACTCTTTCTAGGGTCAAAATATGTAACATTCCAATTCATTTTAGTAATTATAAGAGTTCGGGTTGAATTGGAGTGTTTAGACACCACTTTTACCCATTTTGTCCTGAAACAAGCTAAAACCGAGAAAACATTGATTCGAAGCAGTAAACAGCTTTTTTACTGTTTCTAGGGTCAGAATGTGTGAAAATCCAATGCATTTTACTAATTGTAAGAGTTCGGGATGAATTTGGAGTGTTTAGGCAACACTTAAATCCGTTTTATCCGAAAACAGGTTTAAACCGAGAAAAAAGGCTAAACCCGGGAGAAAACATTGATTCGAAGCAGTAAACAGGTATGTTACTCTTTCTAGGGCCAAAATATGTAACAATCCAATGCATTTGACTAATTATAAGAGTTCGGGTTGAATTTGGAGTGTTTAGACACCACTTTTACCCATTTTGGCCAGAAACAGGCTAAAACCGAGAAAACATTGATTCGAAGCAGTAAACAGCTATGTTACTCTTTCTCGGATCAAAATATGTAACAATCCAATGTTAAAACTGTTTTATCCCAAAACAGGATGAAACCAAGAAACAGGCTAAAACTGAGAGAAAACATTGATTCGAAGCAGTAAACAGCTATGTAACTCTTTCTAGGGTCAAAATATGTAACATTCCAATTTATTTGAGTAATTATAAGAGTTCGGGTTGAATTTGGAGTGTTTAGACACCACTTTTACCCATTTTGTCCCGAAACAGGCTAAAACCGAGAAAACTTTGATTCGAAGCAGTAAACAGCTTTGTTACTGTTTCTAGGGTCAGAATGTGTGAAAATGCAATGCATTTTACTAATTGTAAGAGTTCGGGATGAATTTGGAGTGTTTAGACAACTTAAACCCGTTTTATCCGAAAACAGCCTTAAACCGAGAAAAAAGGCTAAACCCGGGAGAAAACATTGATTCGAAGCAGTAAACAGGTATGTTACTCTTTCTTGGGCCAAAATATGTAACTATCCAATGCATTTGACTAATTATAAGAGTTCGGGTTGAATTTGGAGTGTTTAGACACCACTTTTACCCATTTTGGCCAGAAACAGGCTAAAACCGAGAAAACATTGATTTGAAGCAGTAAACAGCTTTGTTACTGTTTCTTGGGTCAGAATGTGTGACATTCCAATGCATTTGACTAATTGTAAGAGTTCGGGATGAATTTGGAGTGTTTAGACAACACTTAAACCAGTTTTATCCCAAAACAGGATTAAACCAAGAAAACAAGCTAAAACTGAGAGAAAACATTGATTCGAAGCAGTAAACAGCTACGTTACTCTTTCTAGGGTCAAAATATGTAATAATCCAATGCATTAGACTAATTATAAGAGTTCCGGTTGAATTTGGAGTGTTTAGACACCACTTTTACCCATTTTGTCCCGAAACAGGCTAAAACCGAGAAAACATTGATTCGAAGCAGTAAACAGATTTGTTACTGCTTCTAGGGTCAGAATGTGTGACAATCCAATGCATTTTATTCATTGTAAGAGTTCGGGATGAATTTGGAGTGTTTAGACAACACTTAAACCCGTTTTTTCCCAAAAAAGGCTAAACCCGGGAGAAAACATTGATTCGAAGCAGTAAACAGCTATGTTACTCTTTCTAGGGTGAAAATATGTAACAATCCAATGATAAAACTGTTTTATCCCAAAACAGGATTAAACCAAGAAACAGGCTAAAACTGAGAGAAAACATTGATTCGAAGCAGTAAACAGCTATGTAACTCTTTCTATGGTCAAAATATGTAACATTCCAATTCATTTTAGTAATTATAAGAGTTCGGGTTGAATTTGGAGTGTTTAGACACCACTTTTACCCATTTTGTCCCGAAACAAGCTAAAACCGAGAAAACATTGATTCGAAGCAGTAAACAGCTTTTTTACTGTTTCTAGGGTCAGAATGTGTGAAAATCCAATGCATTTTACTAATTGTAAGAGTTCGGGATGAATTTGGAGTGTTTAGGCAACACTTAAATCCGTTTTATCCGAAAACAGGTTTAAACCGAGAAAAAAGGCTAAACCCAGGAGAAAACATTGATTCGAAGCAGTAAACAGGTATGTTACTCTTTCTAGGGCCAAAATATGTAACAATCCAATGCATTTGACTAATTATAAGAGTTCGGGTTGAATTTGGAGTGTTCAGACACCACTTTTACCCATTTTGGCCAAAAACAGGCTAAAACCGAGAAAACATTGATTTGAAGCAGTAAACAGCTTTGTTACTGTTTCTTGGGTCAGAATGTGTGACATTCCAATGCATTTGACTAATTGTAAGAGTTCGGGATGAATTTGGAGTGTTTAGACAACACTTAAACCCGTTTTATCCCAAAACAAGATTAAACCAAGAAAACAAGCTAAAACTGAGAGAAAACATTGATTCGAAGCAGTAAACAGCTATGTAACTCTTTCTAGGGTCAAAATATGTAACATTCCAATTCATTTTAGTAATTATAAGAGTTCGGGTTGAATTGGAGTGTTTAGACACCACTTTTACCCATTTTGTCCTGAAACAAGCTAAAACCGAGAAAACATTGATTCGAAGCAGTAAACAGCTTTTTTACTGTTTCTAGGGTCAGAATGTGTGAAAATCCAATGCATTTTACTAATTGTAAGAGTTCGGGATGAATTTGGAGTGTTTAGGCAACACTTAAATCCGTTTTATCCGAAAACAGGTTTAAACCGAGAAAAAAGGCTAAACCCGGGAGAAAACATTGATTCGAAGCAGTAAACAGGTATGTTACTCTTTCTAGGGCCAAAATATGTAACAATCCAATGCATTTGACTAATTATAAGAGTTCGGGTTGAATTTGGAGTGTTTAGACACCACTTTTACCCATTTTGGCCAGAAACAGGCTAAAACCGAGAAAACATTGATTTGAAGCAGTAAGCAGCTTTGTTACTGTTTCTCCGGTCAGAATGTGTGACATTCCAATGCATTTGACTAATTGTAAGAGTTCGGGATGAATTTGGAGTGTTTAGACAACACTTAAACCCGTTTTATCCCAAAACAGGATTAAACAAAGAAAACAAGCTAAAACTGAGAGAAAACATTGATTTGAAGCAGTAAACAGCTACGTTACTCTTTCTAGGGTCAAAATATGTAATAATCCAATGCATTAGACTAATTATAAGAGTTCCGGTTGAATTTGGAGTGTTTAGACACCACTTTTACCCATTTTGTCCCGAAACAGGCTAAAACCGAGAAAACATTGATTCGAAGCAGTAAACAGATTTGTTACTGCTTCTAGGGTCAGAATGTGTGACAATCCAATGCATTTTATTCATTGTAAGAGTTCGGGATGAATTTGGAGTGTTTAGACAACACTTAAACCCGTTTTTTCCCAAAAAAGGCTAAACCCGGGAGAAAACATTGATTCGAAGCAGTAAACAGCTATGTTACTCTTTCTAGGGTGAAAATATGTAACAATCCAATGATAAAACTGTTTTATCCCAAAACAGGATTAAACCAAGAAACAGGCTAAAACTGAGAGAAAACATTGATTCGAAGCAGTAAACAGCTATGTAACTCTTTCTATGGTCAAAATATGTAACATTCCAATTCATTTTAGTAATTATAAGAGTTCGGGTTGAATTTGGAGTGTTTAGACACCACTTTTACCCATTTTGTCCCGAAACAAGCTAAAACCGAGAAAACATTGATTCGAAGCAGTAAACAGCTTTTTTACTGTTTCTAGGGTCAGAATGTGTGAAAATCCAATGCATTTTACTAATTGTAAGAGTTCGGGATGAATTTGGAGTGTTTAGGCAACACTTAAATCCGTTTTATCCGAAAACAGGTTTAAACCGAGAAAAAAGGCTAAACCCAGGAGAAAACATTGATTCGAAGCAGTAAACAGGTATGTTACTCTTTCTAGGGCCAAAATATGTAACAATCCAATGCATTTGACTAATTATAAGAGTTCGGGTTGAATTTGGAGTGTTCAGACACCACTTTTACCCATTTTGGCCAAAAACAGGCTAAAACCGAGAAAACATTGATTTGAAGCAGTAAACAGCTTTGTTACTGTTTCTTGGGTCAGAATGTGTGACATTCCAATGCATTTGACTAATTGTAAGAGTTCGGGATGAATTTGGAGTGTTTAGACAACACTTAAACCCGTTTTATCCCAAAACAAGATTAAACCAAGAAAACAAGCTAAAACTGAGAGAAAACATTGATTCGAAGCAGTAAACAGCTATGTAACTCTTTCTAGGGTCAAAATATGTAACATTCCAATTCATTTTAGTAATTATAAGAGTTCGGGTTGAATTGGAGTGTTTAGACACCACTTTTACCCATTTTGTCCTGAAACAAGCTAAAACCGAGAAAACATTGATTCGAAGCAGTAAACAGCTTTTTTACTGTTTCTAGGGTCAGAATGTGTGAAAATCCAATGCATTTTACTAATTGTAAGAGTTCGGGATGAATTTGGAGTGTTTAGGCAACACTTAAATCCGTTTTATCCGAAAACAGGTTTAAACCGAGAAAAAAGGCTAAACCCGGGAGAAAACATTGATTCGAAGCAGTAAACAGGTATGTTACTCTTTCTAGGGCCAAAATATGTAACAATCCAATGCATTTGACTAATTATAAGAGTTCGGGTTGAATTTGGAGTGTTTAGACACCACTTTTACCCATTTTGGCCAGAAACAGGCTAAAACCGAGAAAACATTGATTTGAAGCAGTAAGCAGCTTTGTTACTGTTTCTCCGGTCAGAATGTGTGACATTCCAATGCATTTGACTAATTGTAAGAGTTCGGGATGAATTTGGAGTGTTTAGACAACACTTAAACCCGTTTTATCCCAAAACAGGATTAAACAAAGAAAACAAGCTAAAACTGAGAGAAAACATTGATTTGAAGCAGTAAACAGCTACGTTACTCTTTCTAGGGTCAAAATATGTAATAATCCAATGCATTAGACTAATTATAAGAGTTCCGGTTGAATTTGGAGTGTTTAGACACCACTTTTACCCATTTTGTCCCGAAACAGGCTAAAACCGAGAAAACATTGATTCGAAGCAGTAAACAGATTTGTTACTGCTTCTAGGGTCAGAATGTGTGACAATCCAATGCATTTTATTCATTGTAAGAGTTCGGGATGAATTTGGAGTGTTTAGACAACACTTAAACCCGTTTTTTCCCAAAAAAGGCTAAACCCGGGAGAAAACATTGATTCGAAGCAGTAAACAGCTATGTTACTCTTTCTAGGGTGAAAATATGTAACAATCCAATGATAAAACTGTTTTATCCCAAAACCGGATTAAACCAAGAAACAGGCTAAAACTGAGAGAAAACATTGATTCGAAGCAGTAAACAGCTATGTAACTCTTTCTATGGTCAAAATATGTAACATTCCAATTCATTTTAGTAATTATAAGAGTTCGGGTTGAATTTGGAGTGTTTAGACACCACTTTTACCCATTTTGTCCCGAAACAAGCTAAAACCGAGAAAACATTGATTCGAAGCAGTAAACAGCTTTGTTACTGTTTCTAGGGTCAGAATGTGTGAAAATCCAATGCATTTTACTAATTGTAAGAGTTCGGGATGAATTTGGAGTGTTTAGGCAACACTTAAATCCGTTTTATCCGAAAACAGGCTTAAACCGAGAAAAAAGGCTAAACCCGGGAGAAAACATTGATTTGAAGCAGTAAACAGGTATGTTACTCTTTCTAGGGCCAAAATATGTAACAATCCAATGCATTTGACTAATTATAAGAGTTCGGGTTGAATTTGGAGTGTTTAGACACCACTTTTACCCATTTTGGCCAGAAACAGGCTAAAACCGAGAAAACATTGATTTGAAGCAGTAAACAGCTTTGTTACTGTTTCTTGGGTCAGAATGTGTGACATTCCAATGCATTTGACTAATTGTAAGAGTTCGGGATGAATTTGGAGTGTTTAGACAATACTTAAACCCGTTTTATCCCAAAACAGGATTAAACCAAGAAAACAGGCTAAAACTGAGAGAAAACATTGATTCGAAGCAGTAAACAGCTATGTAACTCTTTCTAGGGTCAAAATATGTAACATTCCAATTCATTTTAGTAATTATAAGAGTTCGGGTTGAATTTGGAGTGTTTAGACACCACTTTTACCCATTTTGTCCTGAAACAAGCTAAAACCGAGAAAACATTGATTCGAAGCAGTAAACAGCTTTTTTACTGTTTCTAGGGTCAGAATGTGTGAAAATCCAATGCATTTTACTAATTGTAAGAGTTCGGGATGAATTTGGAGTGTTTAGGCAACACTTAAATCCGTTTTATCCGAAAACAGGTTTAAACCGAGAAAAAAGGCTAAACCCGGGAGAAAACATTGATTCGAAGCAGTAAACAGGTATGTTACTCTTTCTAGGGCCAAAATATGTAACAATCCAATGCATTTGACTAATTATAAGAGTTCGGGTTGAATTTGGAGTGTTCAGACACCACTTTTACCCATTTTGGCCAGAAACAGGCTAAAACCGAGAAAACATTGATTTGAAGCAGTAAACAGCTTTGTTACTGTTTCTTGGGTCAGAATGTGTGACATTCCAATGCATTTGACTAATTGTAAGAGTTCGGGATGAATTTGGAGTGTTTAGACAACACTTAAACCCGTTTTATCCCAAAACAGGATTAAACCAAGAAAACAGGCTAAAACTGAGAGAAAACATTGATTCGAAGCAGTAAACAGCTATGTAACTCTTTCTAGGGTCAAAATATGTAACATTCCAATTCATTTTAGTAATTATAAGAGTTCGGGTTGAATTTGGAGTGTTTAGACACCACTTTTACCCATTTTGTCCCGAAACAAGCTAAAACCGAGAAAACATTGATTCGAAGCAGTAAACAGCTTTTTTACTGTTTCTAGGGTCAGAATGTGTGAAAATCCAATGCATTTTACTAATTGTAAGAGTTCGGGATGAATTTGGAGTGTTTAGGCAACACTTAAATCCGTTTTTTCCCAAAAAAGGCTAAACCCGGGAGAAAACATTGATTCGAAGCAGTAAACAGCTATGTTACTCTTTCTAGGGTGAAAATATGTAACAATCCAATGCTAAAACTGTTTTATCCCAAAACAGGATTAAACCAAGAAACAGGCTAAAACTCAGAGAAAACATTGATTCGAAGCAGTAAACAGCTATGTAACTCTTTCTAGGGTAAAAATATGTAACATTCCAATTCATTTTAGTAATTATAAGAGTTCGGGTTGAATTTGGAGTGTTTAGACACCACCTTTACCCATTTTGTCCCGAAACAAGCTAAAACCGAGAAAACATTGATTCGAAGCAGTAAACAGCTTTGTTACTGTTTCTAGGGTCAGAATGTGTGAAAATCCAATGCATTTTACTAATTGTAAGAGTTCGGGATGAATTTGGAGTGTTTAGGCAACACTTAAATACGTTTTATCCGAAAACAGGCTTAAACCGAGAAAAAGGCTAAACCCGGGAGAAAACATTGATTCGAAGCAGTAAACAGGTATGTTACTCTTTCTAGGGCCAAAATATGTAACAATCCAATGCATTTGACTAATTATTAGAGTTTGGGTTGAATTTGGAGTGTTTAGACACCACTTTTACCCATTTTGGCCAGAAACAGGCTAAAACCGAGAAAACATTGATTTGAAGCAGTAAGCAGCTTTGTTACTGTTTCTTGGGTCAGAATGTGTGACATTCCAATGCATTTGACTAATTGTAAGAGTTCGGGATGAATTTGGAGTGTTTAGACAACACTTAAACCCGTTTTATCCCAAAACAGGATTAAACCAAGAAAACAGGCTAAAACTAAGAGAAAACATTGATTCGAAGCAGTAAACAGCTACGTTACTCTTTCTAGAGTCAAAATATGTAATAATCCAATGCATTAGACTAAGTATAAGAGTTCCAGTTGAATTTGGAGTGTTTAGACACCACTTTTACCCATTTTGTCGCGAAACAAGCTAAAACCGAGAAAACATTGATTCGAAGCAGTAAACAGCTTTGTTACAGTTTCTAGGGTCAGAATGTGTGAAAATCCAATGCATTTTAATAATTGTAAGAGTTCGGTATGAATTTGGAGTGTTTAGGCAACACTTAAATCCGTTTTATCCGAAAACATGTTTAAACCGAGAAAAAAGGCTAAACCCGGGAGAAAACATTGATTCGAAGCAGTAAAAAGGTATGTTACTCTTTCTAGGGCCAAAATATGTAACAATCCAATGTATTTGACTAATTTTAAGAGTTCGGGTTGAATTTGGAGTGTTTAGACACCACTTTTACCCATTTTGGCCAGAAACAGGGTAAAACCAAGAAAACATTGATTTGAAGCAGTAAACAGCTTTGTTACTGTTTCTTGGGTCAGAATGTCTGACATTCCAATGCATTTGACTAATTGTAAGAGTTCGGGATGAATTTGGAGTGTTTAGACAACACTTAAACCCGTTTTATCCCAAAACAGAATTAAACCAAGAAAACAGGCTAAAACTGAGAGAAAACATTGATTCGAAGCAGTAAACAGCTATGTAACTCTTTCTAGGGTCAAAATATGTAACATTCCAATTCATTTTAGTAATTATAAGAGTTCGGGTTGAATTTGGAGTGTTTAGACACCACTTTTACCCATTTTGTCCCGAAACAAGCTAAAACCGAGAAAACATTGATTCGAAGCAGTAAACAGATTTGTTACTGCTTCTAGGGTCAGAATGTGTGACAATCCAATGCATTTTATTAATTGTAAGAGTTCGGGATGAATTTGGAGTGTTTAGACAACACTCAAACCCGTTTTTTCCCAAAAAAGGCTAAACCCGGGAGAAAACATTGATTCGAAGCAGTAAACAGCTATGTTACTCTTTCTAGGGTGAAAATATGTAACAATCCAATGCTAAAACTGTTTTCTCCCAAAACAGGATTAAACCAAGAAACAGGCTAAAACTCAGGGAAAACATTGATTCGAAGCAGTAAACAGCTATGTAACTCTTTCTAGGGTCAAAATATGTAACATTCCAATTCATTTTAGTAATTATAAGAGTTCGGGTTGAATTTGGAGTGTTTAGACACCACCTTTACCCATTTTGTCCCGAAACAAGCTAAAACCGAGAAAACATTGATTCGAAGCAGTAAACAGCTTTGTTACTGTTTCTAGGGTCAGAATGTGTGAAAATCCAATGCATTTTACTAATTGTAAGAGTTCGGGATGAATTTGGAGTGTTTAGGCAACACTTAAATCCGTTTTATCCGAAAACAGGCTTAAACCAAGAAAAAGGCTAAACCCGGGAGAAAACATTGATTCGAAGCAGTAAACAGGTATGTTACCCTTTCTAGGGCCAAAATATGTAACAATCCAATGCATTTGACTAATTATAAGAGTTCGGGTTGAATTTGGAGTGTTTAGACACCACTTTTACCCATTTTGGCCAGAAACAGGCTAAAACCGAGAAAACATTGATTTGAAGCAGTAAACAGCTTTGTTACTGTTTCTTGGGTCAGAATGTGTGACATTCTAATGCATTTGACTAATTGTAAGAGTTCGGGATGAATTTGGAGTGTTTAGACAACACTTAAACCCATTTTATCCCAAAACAGGATTAAACCAAGAAAACAGGCTAAAACTGAGAGAAAACATTGATTCGAAGCAGTAAACAGCTATGTAACTCTTTCTAGGGTCAAAATATGTAACTTTCCAATTCATTTTAGTAATTATAAGAGTTCGGGTTGAATTTGGAGTGTTTAGACACCACTTTTACCCATTTTGTCTCGAAACAAGCTAAAACCGAGAAAACATTGATTCGAAGCAGTAAACAGCTTTTTTACTGTTTCTAGGGTCAGAATGTGTGAAAATCCAATGCATTTTACTAATTGTAAGAGTTCGGGATGAATTTGGAGTGTTTAGGCAACACTTAAATCCGTTTTATCCGAAAACAGGTTTAAACCGAGAAAAAAGGCTAAACCCGGGAGAAAACATTGATTCGAAGCAGTAAACAGGTATGTTACTCTTTCTAGGGCCAAAATATGTAACAATCCAATGCATTTGACTAATTATAAGAGTTCGGGTTGAATTTGGAGTGTTCAGACACCACTTTTACCCATTTTGGCCAGAAACAGGCTAAAACCGAGAAAACATTGATTTGAAGCAGTAAACAGCTTTGTTACTGTTTCTTGGGTCAGAATGTGTGACATTCCAATGCATTTGACTAATTGTAAGAGTTCGGGATGAATTTGGAGTGTTTAGACAACATTTAAACCCGTTTTATCCCAAAACAGGATTAAACCAAGAAAACAGGCTAAAACTGAGAGAAAACATTGATTCCAAGCAGTAAACAGCTATGTAACTCTTTCTAGGGTCAAAACATGTAACATTCCAATTCATTTTAGTAATTATAAGAGTTCGGGTTGAATTGGAGTGTTTAGACACCACTTTTACCCATTTTGTCCCGAAACAAGCTAAAACCGAGAAAACATTGATTCGAAGCAGTAAACAGCTTTGTTACTGTTTCTAGGGTCAGAATGTGTGAAAATCCAATGCATTTTACAAATTGTAAGAGTTCGGGATGAATTTGGAGTGTTTAGGCAACACTTAAACCCGTTTTATCCGAAAACAGGTTTAAACCGAGAAAAAAGGCTAAACCCGGGAGAAAACATTGATTCGAAGCAGTAAACAGGTATGTTACTCTTTCTAGGGCCAAAATATGTAACAATCTAATGCATTTGACTAATTATAAGAGTTCGGGTTGAATTTAGAGTGTTCAGACACCACTTTTACCCATTTTGGCCAGAAACAGGCTAAAACCGAGAAAACATTGATTTGAAGCAGTAAACAGCGTTGTTACTGTTTCTTGGGTCAGAATGTGTGACATTCCAATGCATTTGACTAATTGTAAGATTTCGGGATGAATTTGGAGTGTTTAGACAACACTTAAACCCGTTTTATCCCAAAACAGGATTAAACCAAGAAAACAGGCTAAAACTGAGAGAAAACATTGATTCGAAGCAGTAAACAGCTATGTAACTCTTTCTAGGGTCAAAACTTGTAACATTCCAATTCATTTTAGTAATTATAAGAGTTCGGGTTGAATTGGAGTGTTTAGACACCACTTTTACCCATTTTGTCCCGAAACAAGCTAAAAGCGAGAAAACATTGATTCGAAGCAGTAAACAGCTTTGTTACTGTTTCTAGGGTCAGAATGTGTGAAAATCCAATGCATTTTACTAATTGTAAGAGTTCGGGATGAATTTGGAGTGTTTAGGCAACACTTAAATCCGTTTTATCCGAAAACAGGCTTAAACCGAGAAAAAAGGCTAAACCCGGGAGAAAACATTGATTTGAAGCAGTAAACAGGTATGTTACTCTTTCTAGGGCCAAAATATGTAACAATCCAATGCATTTGACTAATTATAAGAGTTCGGGTTGAATTTGGAGTGTTTAGACACCACTTTTACCCATTTTGGCCAGAAACAGGCTAAAACCGAGAAAACATTGATTTGAAGCAGTAAGCAGCTTTGTTACTGTTTCTTGGGTCAGAATGTGTGACATTTCAATGCATTTGACTAATTGTAAGAGTTCGGGATGAATTTGGAGTGTTTAGACAACACTTAAACCCGTTTTATCCCAAAACAGGATTAAACAAAGAAAACAAGCTAAAACTGAGAGAAAACATTGATTCGAAGCAGTAAACAGCTACGTTACTCTTTCTAGGGTCAAAATATGTAATAATCCAATGCATTAGACTAATTATAAGAGTTCCGGTTGAATTTGGAGTGTTTAGACACCACTTTTACCCATTTTGTCCCGAAACAGGCTAAAACCGAGAAAACATTGATTCGAAGCAGTAAACAGATTTGTTACTGCTTCTAGGGTCAGAATGTGTGACAATCCAATGCATTTTATTCATTGTAAGAGTTCGGGATAAATTTGGAGTGTTTAGACAACACTTAAACCCGTTTTTTCCCAAAAAAGGCTAAACCCGGGAGAAAACATTGATTCGAAGCAGTAAACAGCTATGTTACTCTTTCTAGGGTGAAAATATGTAACAATCCAATGCTAAAACTGTTTTATCCCAAAACAGGATTAAACCAAGAAACAGGCTAAAACTCAGAGAAAACATTGATTCGAAGCAGTAAACAGCTATGTAACTCTTTCTAGGGTCAAAATATGTAACATTCCAATTCATTTTAGTAATTATAAGAGTTCGGGTTGAATTTGGAGTGTTTAGACACCACCTTTACCCATTTTGTCCCGAAACAAGCTAAAACCGAGAAAACATTGATTCGAAGCAGTAAACAGCTTTGTTACTGTTTCTAGGGTCAGAATGTGTGAAAATCCAATGCATTTTACTAATTGTACAAGTTCGGGATGAATTTGGAGTGTTTAGGCAACACTTAAATCCGTTTTATCCAAAAACAGGCTTAAACCGAGAAAAAAGGCTAAACCCGGGAGAAAACATTGATTCGAACCAGTAAACAGGTATGTTACTCTTTCTAGGGCCAAAATATGTAACAATCCAATGCATTTGACTAATTATAAGAGTTCGGGTTGAATTTGGAGTGTTCAGACACCACTTTTACCCATTTTGGCCAGAAACAGGCTAAAACCGAGAAAACATTGATTTGAAGCAGTAAACAGCTTTGTTACTGTTTCTTGGGTCAGAATGTGTGACATTCCAATGCATTTGACTAATTGTAAGAGTTCGGGATGAATTTGGAGTGTTTAGACAACACTTAAACCCGTTTTATCCCAAAACAGGATTAAACCAAGAAAACAGGCTAAAACTGAGAGAAAACATTGATTCGAAGCAGTAAACAGCTATGTAACTCTTTCTAGGGTCAAAACTTGTAACATTCCAATTCATTTTAGTAATTATAAGAGTTCGGGTTGAATTGGAGTGTTTAGACACCACTTTTACCCATTTTGTCCCGAAACAAGCTAAAACCGAGAAAACATTGATTCGAAGCAGTAAACAGCTTTGATACTGTTTCTAGGGTCAGAATGTGTGCAAATCCAATGCATTTTACTAATTGTAAGAGTTCGGGATGAATTTGGAGTGTTTAGGCAACACTTAAATCCGTTTTATCCGAAAACAGGCTTAAACCGAGAAAAAAAGGCTAAACCCGGGAGAAAACATTGATTTGAAGCAGTAAACAGGTATGTTACTCTTTCTAGGGCCAAAATATGTAACAATCCAATGCATTTGACTAATTATAAGACTTCGGGTTGAATTTGGAGTGTTTAGACACCACTTTTACCCATTTTGGCCAGAAACAGGCTAAAACCGAGAAAACATTGATTTGAAGCAGTAAACAGCTTTGTTACTGTTTCTTGGGTCAGAATGTGTGACATTCCAATGCATTTGACTAATTGTAAGAGTTCGGGATGAATTTGGAGTGTTTAGACAACACTTAAACCCGTTTTATCCCAAAACAGGATTAAACCAAGAAAACAGGCTAAAACTGAGAGAAAACATTGATTCGAAGCAGTAAACAGCTATGTAACTCTTTCTAGGGTCAAAACTTGTAACATTCCAATTCATTTTAGTAATTATAAGAGTTCGGGTTGAATTGGAGTGTTTAGACACCACTTTTACCCATTTTGTCCCGAAACAAGCTAAAACCGAGAAAACATTGATTCGAAGCAGTAAACAGCTTTGATACTGTTTCTAGGGTCAGAATGTGTGCAAATCCAATGCATTTTACTAATTGTAAGAGTTCGGGATGAATTTGGAGTGTTTAGGCAACACTTAAATCCGTTTTATCCGAAAACAGGCTTAAACCGAGAAAAAAAGGCTAAACCCGGGAGAAAACATTGATTTGAAGCAGTAAACAGGTATGTTACTCTTTCTAGGGCCAAAATATGTAACAATCCAATGCATTTGACTAATTATAAGACTTCGGGTTGAATTTGGAGTGTTTAGACACCACTTTTACCCATTTTGGCCAGAAACAGGCTAAAACCGAGAAAACATTGATTTGAAGCAGTAAGCAGCTTTGTTACTGTTTCTTGGGTCAGAATGTGTGACATTTCAATGCATTTGACTAATTGTAAGAGTTCGGGATGAATTTGGAGTGTTTAGACAACACTTAAACCCGTTTTATCCCAAAACAGGATTAAACAAAGAAAACAAGCTAAAACTGAGAGAAAACATTGATTCGAAGCAGTAAACAGCTACGTTACTCTTTCTAGGGTCAAAATATGTAATAATCCAATGCATTAGACTAATTATAAGAGTTCCGGTTGAATTTGGAGTGTTTAGACACCACTTTTACCCATTTTGTCCCGAAACAGGCTAAAACCGAGAAAACATTGATTCGAAGTAGTAAACAGATTTGTTACTGCTTCTAGGGTCAGAATGTGTGACAATACAATGCATTTTATATATTGTAAGAGTTCGGGATAAATTTGGAGTGTTTAGACAACACTTAAACCCGTTTTTTCCCAAAAAAGGCTAAACCCGGGAGAAAACATTGATTCGAAGCAGTAAACAGCTATGTTACTCTTTCTAGGGTGAAAATATGTAACAATCCAATGCTAAAACTGTTTTATCCCAAAACAGGATTAAACCAAGAAACAGGCTAAAACTCAGAGAAAACATTGATTCGAAGCAGTAAACAGTTATGTAACTCTTTCTAGGGTCAAAATATGTAACATTCCAATTCATTTTAGTAATTATAAGAGTTCGGGTTGAATTTGGAGTGTTTAGACACCACCTTTACCCATTTTGTCCCGAAACAAGCTAAAACCGAGAAAACATTGATTCGAAGCAGTAAACAGCTTTGTTACTGTTTCTAGGGTCAGAATGTGTGAAAATCCAATGCATTTTACTAATTGTACGAGTTCGGGATGAATTTGGAGTGTTTAGGCAACACTTAAATCCGTTTTATCCGAAAACAGGCTTAAACCGAGAAAAAAGGTTAAACCCGGGAGAAAACATTGATTCGAAGCAGTAAACAGGTATGTTACTCTTTCTAGGGCCAAAATATGTAACAATCCAATGCATTTGACTAATTATAAGAGTTCGGGTTGAATTTGGAGTGTTCAGACACCACTTTTACCCATTTTGGCCAGAAACAGGCTAAAACCGAGAAAACATTGATTTGAAGCAGTAAACAGCTTTGTTACTGTTTCTTGGGTCAGAATGTGTGACATTCCAATGCATTTGACTAATTGTAAGAGTTCGGGATGAATTTGGAGTGTTTAGACAACACTTAAACCCGTTTTATCCCAAAACAGGATTAAACCAAGAAAACAGGCTAAAACTGAGAGAAAACATTGATTCGAAGCAGTAAACAGCTATGTAACTCTTTCTAGGGTCAAAACTTGTAACATTCCAATTCATTTTAGTAATTATAAGAGTTCGGGTTGAATTGGAGTGTTTAGACACCACTTTTACCCATTTTGTCCCGAAACAAGCTAAAACCGAGAAAACATTGATTCGAAGCAGTAAACAGCTTTGATACTGTTTCTAGGGTCAGAATGTGTGCAAATCCAATGCATTTTACTAATTGTAAGAGTTCGGGATGAATTTGGAGTGTTTAGGCAACACTTAAATCCGTTTTATCCGAAAACAGGCTTAAACCGAGAAAAAAAGGCTAAACCCGGGAGAAAACATTGATTTGAAGCAGTAAACAGGTATGTTACTCTTTCTAGGGCCAAAATATGTAACAATCCAATGCATTTGACTAATTATAAGACTTCGGGTTGAATTTGGAGTGTTTAGACACCACTTTTACCCATTTTGGCCAGAAACAGGCTAAAACCGAGAAAACATTGATTTGAAGCAGTAAACAGCTTTGTTACTGTTTCTTGGGTCAGAATGTGTGACATTCCAATGCATTTGACTAATTGTAAGAGTTCGGGATGAATTTGGAGTGTTTAGACAACACTTAAACCCGTTTTATCCCAAAACAGGATTAAACCAAGAAAACAGGCTAAAACTGAGAGAAAACATTGATTCGAAGCAGTAAACAGCTATGTAACTCTTTCTAGGGTCAAAACTTGTAACATTCCAATTCATTTTAGTAATTATAAGAGTTCGGGTTGAATTGGAGTGTTTAGACACCACTTTTACCCATTTTGTCCCGAAACAAGCTAAAACCGAGAAAACATTGATTCGAAGCAGTAAACAGCTTTGATACTGTTTCTAGGGTCAGAATGTGTGCAAATCCAATGCATTTTACTAATTGTAAGAGTTCGGGATGAATTTGGAGTGTTTAGGCAACACTTAAATCCGTTTTATCCGAAAACAGGCTTAAACCGAGAAAAAAAGGCTAAACCCGGGAGAAAACATTGATTTGAAGCAGTAAACAGGTATGTTACTCTTTCTAGGGCCAAAATATGTAACAATCCAATGCATTTGACTAATTATAAGACTTCGGGTTGAATTTGGAGTGTTTAGACACCACTTTTACCCATTTTGGCCAGAAACAGGCTAAAACCGAGAAAACATTGATTTGAAGCAGTAAGCAGCTTTGTTACTGTTTCTTGGGTCAGAATGTGTGACATTTCAATGCATTTGACTAATTGTAAGAGTTCGGGATGAATTTGGAGTGTTTAGACAACACTTAAACCCGTTTTATCCCAAAACAGGATTAAACAAAGAAAACAAGCTAAAACTGAGAGAAAACATTGATTCGAAGCAGTAAACAGCTACGTTACTCTTTCTAGGGTCAAAATATGTAATAATCCAATGCATTAGACTAATTATAAGAGTTCCGGTTGAATTTGGAGTGTTTAGACACCACTTTTACCCATTTTGTCCCGAAACAGGCTAAAACCGAGAAAACATTGATTCGAAGTAGTAAACAGATTTGTTACTGCTTCTAGGGTCAGAATGTGTGACAATACAATGCATTTTATATATTGTAAGAGTTCGGGATAAATTTGGAGTGTTTAGACAACACTTAAACCCGTTTTTTCCCAAAAAAGGCTAAACCCGGGAGAAAACATTGATTCGAAGCAGTAAACAGCTATGTTACTCTTTCTAGGGTGAAAATATGTAACAATCCAATGCTAAAACTGTTTTATCCCAAAACAGGATTAAACCAAGAAACAGGCTAAAACTCAGAGAAAACATTGATTCGAAGCAGTAAACAGTTATGTAACTCTTTCTAGGGTCAAAATATGTAACATTCCAATTCATTTTAGTAATTATAAGAGTTCGGGTTGAATTTGGAGTGTTTAGACACCACCTTTACCCATTTTGTCCCGAAACAAGCTAAAACCGAGAAAACATTGATTCGAAGCAGTAAACAGCTTTGTTACTGTTTCTAGGGTCAGAATGTGTGAAAATCCAATGCATTTTACTAATTGTACGAGTTCGGGATGAATTTGGAGTGTTTAGGCAACACTTAAATCCGTTTTATCCGAAAACAGGCTTAAACCGAGAAAAAAGGTTAAACCCGGGAGAAAACATTGATTCGAAGCAGTAAACAGGTATGTTACTCTTTCTAGGGCCAAAATATGTAACAATCCAATGCATTTGACTAATTATTAGAGTTTGGGTTGAATTTGGAGTGTTTAGACACTACTTTTACCCATTTTGGCCAGAAACAGGCTAAAACCGAGAAAACATTGATTTGAAGCAGTAAGCAGCTTTGTTACTGTTTCTTGGGTCAGAATGTGTGACATTCCAATGCATTTGACTAATTGTAACAGTTCGGGATGAATTTGGAGTGTTTAGACAACACTTAAACCCGTTTTATCCCAAAACAGGATTAAACCAAGAAAACATGCTAAAACTAAGAGAAAACATTGATTCGAAGCAGTAAACAGCTACGTTACTCTTTCTAGAGTCAAAATATGTAATAATCCAATGCATTAGACTAAGTATAAGAGTTCCAGTTGAATTTGGAGTGTTTAGACACCACTTTTACCCATTTTGTCGCGAAACAAGCTAAAACCGAGAAAACATTGATTCGAAGCAGTAAACAGCTTTGTTACTGTTTCTAGGGTCAGAATGTGTGAAAATCCAATGTATTTTACTAATTGTAAGAGTTTGGGATGAATTTGGAGTGTTTAGGCAACACTTAAATCCGTTTTATCCGAAAACAGGCTTAAACCGAGAAAAAAGGCTAAACCCGGGAGAAAACATTGACTTGAAGCAGTAAACAGGTATGTTACTCTTTCTAGGGCCAAAATATGTAACAATCCAATGCATTTGACTAATTATAAGAGTTCGGGTTGAATTTGGAGTGTTTAGACACCACTTTTACCCATTTTGGCCAGAAACAGGCTAAAACCGAGAAAACATTGATTTGAAGCAGTAAGCAGCTTTGTTACTGTTTCTTGGGTCAGAATGTGTGACATTTCAATGCATTTGACTAATTGTAAGAGTTCGGGATGAATTTGGAGTGTTTAGACAACACTTAAACCCGTTTTATCCCAAAATAGGATTAAACAAAGAAAACAAGCTAAAACTGAGAGAAAACATTGATTCGAAGCAGTAAACAGCTACGTTACTCTTTCTAGGGTCAAAATATGTAATAATCCAATGCATTAGACTAATTATAAGAGTTCCGGTTGAATTTGGAGTGTTTAGACACCACTTTTACCCATTTTGTCCCGAAACAGGCTAAAACCGAGAAAACATTGATTCGAAGCAGTAAACAGATTTGTTACTGCTTCTAGGGTCAGAATGTGTGACAATCCAATGCATTTTATTCATTGTAAGAGTTCGGGATAAATTTGGAGTGTTTAGACAACACTTAAACCCGTTTTTTCCCAAAAAAGGCTAAACCCGGGAGAAAACATTGATTCGAAGCAGTAAACAGCTATGTTACTCTTTCTAGGGTGAAAATATGTAACAATCCAATGCTAAAACTGTTTTATCCCAAAACAGGATTAAACCAAGAAACAGGCTAAAACTCAGAGAAAACATTGATTCGAAGCAGTAAACAGCTATGTAACTCTTTCTAGGGTCAAAATATGTAACATTCCAATTCATTTTAGTAATTATAAGAGTTCGGGTTGAATTTGGAGTGTTTAGACACCACCTTTACCCATTTTGTCCCGAAACAAGCTAAAACCGAGAAAACATTGATTCGAAGCAGTAAACAGCTTTGTTACTGTTTCTAGGGTCAGAATGTGTGAAAATCCAATGCATTTTACTAATTGTACGAGTTCGGGATGAATTTGGAGTGTTTAGGCAACACTTAAATCCGTTTTATCCGAAAACAGGCTTAAACCGAGAAAAAAGGTTAAACCCGGGAGAAAACATTGATTCGAAGCAGTAAACAGGTATGTTACTCTTTCTAGTTCCAAAATATGTAACAATCCAATGCATTTGACTAATTATTAGAGTTTGGGTTGAATTTGGAGTGTTTAGACACTACTTTTACCCATTTTGGCCAGAAACAGGCTAAAACCGAGAAAACATTGATTTGAAGCAGTAAGCAGCTTTGTTACTGTTTCTTGGGTCAGAATGTGTGACATTCCAATGCATTTGACTAATTGTAAGAGTTCGGGATGAATTTGGAGTGTTTAGACAACACTTAAACTCGTTTGATCCCAAAACAGGATTAAACCAAGAAAACAGGCTAAAACTAAGAGAAAACATTGATTCGAAGCAGTAAACAGCTACGTTACTCTTTCTAGAGTCAAAATATGTAATAATCCAATGCATTAGACTAAGTATAAGAGTTCCAGTTGAATTTGGAGTGTTTAGACACCACTTTTACCCATTTTGTCGCGAAACAAGCTAAAACCGAGAAAACATTGATTCGAAGCAGTAAACAGCTTTGTTACTGTTTCTAGGGTCAGAATGTGTGAAAATCCAATGTATTTTACTAATTGTAAGAGTTTGGGATGAATTTGGAGTGTTTAGGCAACACTTAAATCCGTTTTATCCGAAAACAGGCTTAAACCGAGAAAAAAGGCTAAACCCGGGAGAAAACATTGATTCGAAGCAGTAAAAAGGTATGTTACTCTTTCTAGGGCCAAAATATGTAACAATCCAATGCATTTGACTAATTTTAAGAGTTCGGGTTGAATTTGGAGTGTTTAGACACCACTTTTACCCATTTTGGCCAGAAACAGGGTAAAACCGAGAAAACATTGATTTGAAGCAGTAAACAGCTTTGTTACTGTTTCTTGGGTCAGAATGTGTGACATTCCAATGCATTTGACTAATTGTAAGAGTTCGGGATGAATTTGGAGTGTTTAGACAACACTTAAACCCGTTTTATCCCAAAACAGGATTAAACCAAGAAAACAGGCTAAAACTGAGAGAAAACATTGATTCGAAGCAGTAAACAGCTATGTAACTCTTTCTAGGGTCAAAATATGTAACATTCCAATTCATTTTAGTAATTATAAGAGTTCGGGTTGAATTTGGAGTGTTTAGACACCACTTTTACCCATTTTGTCCCGAAACAAGCTAAAACCGAGAAAACATTGATTCGAAGCAGTAAACAGATTTGTTACTGCTTCTAGGGTCAGAATGTGTGACAATCCAATGCATTTTATTAATTGTAAGAGTTCGGGATGAATTTGGAGTGTTTAGACAACACTTAAACCCGTTTTTTCCCAAAAAAGGCTAAACCCGGGAGAAACATTGATTCGAAGCAGTAAACAGCTATGTTACTCTTTCTAGGGTCAAAATATGTAACAATCCAATGCTAAAACTGTTTTATCCCAAAACAGGATTAAACCAAGAAACAGGCTAAAACTGAGAGAAAACATTGGTTCGAAGCAGTAAACAGCTATGTAACTCTTTCTAGGGTCAAAATATGTAACATTCCAATTCATTTGAGTAATTATAAGAGTTCGGGTTGAATTTGGAGTGTTTAGACACCACTTTTACCCATTTTGTCCCGAAACAAGCTAAAACCGAGAAACATTGATTCGAAGCAATACACAGCTTTGTTACTGTTTCTAGGGTCAGAATGTGTGAAAATCCAATGCATTTTACTAATCGTAAGAGTTCGGGATGAATTTGGAGTGTTTAGACAACACTTAAACCCGTTTTATCTAAAAACAGGCTTAAACCGAGAAAAAGGCTAAAACCGATGGAAAACATTGATTCGAAGCAGTACACAACTATGTTACTCTTTCTAGGGTCAAAATATGTAACAATCCAATGCATTTCACTAATTATAAGAGTTTGGGTTGAATTTGGAGTGTTTAGACACCAGTTTTACCCAATTTGTCCCGAAACAGGCTAAAACCAAAAAACATTGATTCGAAGCAGTAAACAGCTTTGTTACTGCTTCTAGGGTCAGAATGTGTGACAATCCAATGCATTTTACTAATTGTAAGAGTTCGGGATAAATTTGGAGTGTTTAGACAACACTTAAACCCGTTTTATACTAGAAAATTCTAAACCCGGGAGAAAACATTGATTCGAAGCAGTAAACAGCTATGTTACTCTTTCTAGGGTCAAAATATGTAACATTCCAATGCTAAAACTGTTTTATCCCAAAACAGGATTAAACCAAGAAACAGGCTAAAACTGAGAGAAAACATCGATTCGAAGCAATAAACAGCTATTTAATCTTTCTAGGGTCAAAATATGTAACATTCCAATTCATTTGACTAATTATAAGAGTTCAGGTTGAATTTCGAGTGTTTAAACCCCACTTTTACCCATTTTGTCCCGAAAGAGGCTAAAACCGAGAAAACATTGATTCGAAGCAGTACACAGCTTTGTTACTGTTTCTATGGTCAGAATGTGTGAAAATCCAATGCATTTTACTAATTGTAAGAGTTCGGGATGAATTTGGAGTGTTTAGACAATACTTAAACCCGTTTTATCTAAAAACAGGCTTAAAACGAGAAAAAGGCTAAAACCGAGGGAAAACATTTATTCGAAGCAGTACACAACTATGTTACTCTTTCTAGGGTCAAAATATGTAACAATCCAATGCATTTGACTAATTATAAGAGTTTGGGTTGAATTTGGAGTGTTTAGACACCAGTTTTACCCAATTTGTCCCGAAACAGGCTAAAACCGAAAAAACATTGATTCGAAGCAGTAAACAGCTTTGTTACTGCTTCTAGGGTCAGAATGTGTGACAATCCAATGCATTTTACTAATTGTAAGAGTTCGGGATAAATTTGGAGTGTTTAGACAACACTTAAACCCGTTTTATACTAGAAAATTCTAAACCCGGGAGAAAACATTGATTTGAAGCAGTAAACAGTTATGTTACTCTTTCTAGGGTCAAAAAATGTAACATTCCAATGCTAAAACTGTTTTATCCCAAAACAGGATTAAACCAAGAAACAGGCTAAAACTGAGAGAAAACATCGATTCGAAGCAATAAACAGCTATTTAACTCTTTCTAGGGTCAAAATATGTAACATTCCAATTCATTTGACTAATTATAAGAGTTCAGGTTGAATTTCGAGTGTTTAAACACCACTTTTACCCATTTTGTCCCGAAAGAGGCTAAAACCGAGAAAACATTGATTCGAAGCAGTACACAG